>NC_136611.1:25782768-26477967 GCF_933228915.1 Telmatherina bonti | reverse complement strand
ATATATATATATATATATATATATATATATATGAGAAAATAGCCCTAAATGACTGTTTTTCTTCCCCCTCACCTGTACGTTTATCTCCTGTTGCAGAGGTCCGGACACTACGACTTCTTCCTGCTCAGGCAAAAGATCAGGTGTCAGGTGGAGGCGGGTACTCGATGTGATTTTCATCCAGCAGGGATGGGTGGATCATATTTAATGCCATTTCGCCCATTCCTGACACAATGTACTGATGACCAATCATTACAGCTGTGGAAACAAAACGACACCGTTACTTTTCCACATCTTGTTTATGGAATGTGTGTGAATATAAATATCCCATGCAGTGTTGCCACTAACCCATATGAGTGAAGAGAGGTGCCCTGTTTACAATATGAACTTTTGTGGCATTCACCGGCAGTGTGAGAAAAGTGGTGTACTCTGAAACAGAAAGCCTGACTGGTAACTTCTGCAGACTTAAATGACTTAATTATTTGGTTATTTTTCCAGTAAACTATGTTTACAATGTTTTTAGTCACCTCTGGCCTGGCCACTGTTGTAGGAGTCAGATATCAGACTGCAGGTTGTTCCATCACCACCACACACCCCACAAACATCCTGCACTTTTTCAGAGTGCAGTACACCATCACAGCCAAACAACTAATCAGACACAAAAAGAAAAATATTGATTATAAAGTGCAAAGAGAGAGTAAGACTAAATCTTCCTCCTGACATAATTAGCCTTCCTTACCTGACATCTGCCTCTCAGACAGGCAGCCGTGGTGCCAAAAGGAGACGGGTTGTCTGACTCACAGCGTGTCCCATCCGTAAAGTGAGAGCCACGACTCACAATGAAGTTTTCTCCATCTGATTGGCACATATATCTGCACTGCTCGTCTCCTGTCCATGTCCGAAAAGCACAAAAGTGTTGCAAATGCGGCATTATTGTTACATGACAAGTCAAAGGGACATTACAAGTTAATGAACATCACATTGTTATAAACATGCTGGATTATAAGCCAAAGGTAATTTCCATCCATTATCCATCAGTGTTTTCTTTAACCCCACCTTTTGTAAAGCCAAGAGCAGGGATCCATGTGTAGAAGGAGGCAGTGTCTGGTTGTAGGTAGAGGGGTTGGATGTCAGTTTGGGAACACTGCTCTGCCATGAAATCCCACTGAGTGTGTTCACAAGGCTATGGCAACATGGGTGGGAAGAAAGAGAACCTTTCTTTATCTACTTTCCATCCCCTTTGAGCCCAAAGCATTGCAGTAAATTGAAATTCAGCTAACAATGCCCCAAGCTTAGCCTACCTTTTAAATGACTTCATTTCCTTTATTTCTAATTTAGTTACGCAAGGCCTGAATTTTGAGGATTCTTATAGAAACACCGGCTCTGAGCTTCTTACAAATAAAAAGATCAAAACCAAGACAATTTAGTGTATAACGTTCCGCTGAGTGAATGATATCGAGGCCAACTATAAACATAACCAAACAAAACTAACCTGCTGGTGACAAAGTTCAGCCTCAATATCTGGACCCTTGCATTCATTCCCGCCAAAGGCAGGTCTGCAAATTAGACATGACATTTTTCAGCTAAACGGATTTTACCAAGATGATTTTTGACAACTGTATGATGCCTGTTACCTTGGATTGTTGCACTGACGTGTGCGGAGAGTAACTCCACCACCACATGTCCTTGAGCAGGAGGAAAACTCAGACCAGCTGGACCAGGAGCCGTGAACCACAACAGAGGTGCCGAGGTCATGTGGGGACACACAACGCCCCTTCAGACACCACTGCAAGGAAAGATGAGAAACATGCTACGGCTGAGCTTGTGTAAATAATGACTTGTTTTTGGAAAACGATTGCATCAAAACACTGAAAACACTACCTGATTGGGAGCACATTCTGTCCCATCTAGCAGTGGAACCAGGAGACGTTTGCAGGAGCTGTCATCATTAGGATTAATGTGACATGACAGAACACGACAAACTGGCTGTAAGGAAAAAAGACGAGTAAATATGAATGATCGTAGAATTGGATACATATCATTTTTAATGTGAAATGCCCCATGGCGTTATCAAATTGATATTACAGGTGACATACTAGGTCGGGATTAGTGAAGGAGCAGGCTCTTGCAGTGCTCCCAAAGGCTATACGACATTGGTCATCAACGCCATAATACAGCCCAGGCTTCCAGTCTTGTAGGGAGCCTCCCAGTGCTGGCAAATCTTTTACACATTCTGCTCTCCCTTCACTGGAAACACCAAAGCATGCAACATCTCAGTTCTTATATTATATCAATCAGTGTTTAATATATAAAAAAGCTAATTGAATGAAACCCCTTAAAAATATCTATCTGTTCTGACAACAGGAAAACATTAAGAAACAACCCGGTTGTGTGATTAATGAAAGGCATTTTCCTGCACAGTCGCTCTGAGCAGGTTGGCCCACCTGAAGAATGTGAGAAGCTGCTGTCTACTGCAGGGGGACCAGGTCAGATCCACACTGTTGTAGCCTCCATCAGCAGCCATCATGAAACCAGTCCTGCTGCAGGTGTTTCCAACCCCATCGTGGTTGATGCCAAAACTAAATGCAAAGAAATCAAGTTTACAGTATATTAAAGCTGCTATATTGCAATACACTTTAATTCTGGCTCTGTTAAAAGAGTTTTTTCTGCTTAATTACAATGCAGAATTGAAAAAAATTGTGAATTTAGAAGCCTTTCATTTTTCATGTGAAATGTCATTTGCCTCTGTAAAATTAAAGTCCCATACTGCCCTGCTTTAAATATTAGATTTGGGCGGCTGTAGCTCAGGGAGGAACAGTCGTCTTTCAACTGGAAAGTATCGAGGTCGATTCCAGACTTCCTCTGACTACATGCCAAAATGTCCTGGGGCAAGACACTGAACCCCAAGCTGCCCCCAGATGTGCCTATCAGAGTGTGTGTGTGTGACAAGTAGTGTGAAGCGCTTTGAGTGGTCTGCATGACTGGAAAAGTGTTGTCCAAGTCCAAATAAAAGTCAAGTTTACTACATAACTAACATAAACAAGCTGAACATCTTCCTTATGATCAATGGTAAATCATTAAAAAATTTGCATCTTTTGTGTCATTTTGGCACACAGTCAACACTAAACCTTTAAAACAGACTGTAGGCACTGTAGATCTGCTGTCAATCACGTCACTGATTTACCTGTGGCCAAGTTCATGAGCGATGGTGATCCCCAGATCAAATCCTGTGTCCTCTGTAATCACGCAGCTCCATTCACTGGAGCAGGCCCCACCCAGCTGTGCAACCCCCCTCACCTGTTTGTTCCCATCAGGCAGCTCCAGATCATACCTAAATTGTGATGACAAGGGTAAAGCTGTTTATGTATAAATAAAATATGATACATCTACATCCCATGCAGCTAACCAACCTGGTGATATACAGCAGGAGATCAGCATGAAGCGGGTCTGTGTCATTGGATGGGTTAATCCTTCTTCCCCAGTCGCACACACTTCTGAGAGAAGAGGTAATGTTGGTGGACATTTGGATCTCTGGCTGGAAGAGGTGTTACAGTACCAGAACAGGTAAGGCACCACTGATGACACCGATTTAAACTAAATTTAAGTCTGGATCACAGCAGTGCTGAATGCATTTTTCACCACACAAAAAGTGTAGAATCCTCACAGCTTGGGCTTAATGATTATAAATTGAGCCTGAGTTGTAACAGAGGGCCACTTACTTCTGGCTCTGACAGGATGATCATGCGGACCAGGTGCACCCGCATGTTGGCACCCAGGGTCATATCTCTCAGCAGCTCAGAGGCCTGAGTGGAAATTGGAATATCAATCAGATTACTACACTTCATCCTGCTCTGAGAGTGTAATTGGAATGAAGTACCGCAGTGCACTCCAGAGCTGGTTAAGGGAATATTTCAACATGAATTACACAACATCTAAACACATTTTCCCCTCTAATGTGGTGGGGTTTTTTTTTTTAGTCTCATTATTTATTGATCACTCCTTATAGCAGCCAAACAGCATGCATACAGTTTGTTCTACATTCTCATTAATTGCTTTTAAGATAGCTCAGAAGAGCATGTTTTCACCATATGTTTGTCCTCAGACTTACAATATTGAGGTTGGTGAGGACGTATCGCTCTGTATCCTGCTTGTGGACCTGCTGGACGTCCGGTCCCACCACCACCAGCAGTTCCAGATGGGTGATATCAGGCATAAGAGCTGAGCGTTGCAGACGGCGGCTTACTGTGATGAGGAGAAAACACTCATAAAGACTTTAACCAAAGCCTTCCTATAGGCAAGGTAGCTGTTGTTAAGAGAGCAACAAGTATCAGATTATTATACCATAATAAAGGATAGACAGCCGTGACTGTATGTTCTGATGTTGCCATTGACACACATACCTGAAAGGTGGGAACTTGAAGATAAGTCTCCTGGACCGGTAGAAAGATGAACAAATCTCTGGAGGAAACAAACATCTTAAACTCTTCTAAGTAAATGTAAATACTTTAAAAACACATGCATTGTACAGGTTTTCTTAGGTAACTGTCATGTTATTCCAGTAAGCCATAGTTACAGCCCGTTGTACAGGGTTAAGGTTTTTCTAGGGATGATACGCTTAAAGTAAAGAGTTCAATGCACTTTGCAGAAGTCCTGAGCAAAGCAGTCACTCACCTCAGAGATCCTCTCTATCTGCAGCTTTCCACCTACATCTTGAACTGAATATCCCATTAGAGCACTGAAGGCAGGCCACAGGAGCAGCAGACAGAGCAGAGTTATAAAAAACATGTTTCGCCACTTCTTTTGTGTCTCCCTGCTCTGTTTTAACACCAGGGCCATGTGTAATCATCCAGCTCATACAGGACAGAGCCAAGGCAAAGTGTATGAGCAATGTGTGTTTATGTAAACAGTAGGGTCAAAGTTGACATGCGTCACGTGTTTTTGTCAAATCTGGGACCAAGAGGACAGCTCTTATTGGCTGGCATTTTTCAGTCTGTACTATGATTAATATATGTACAGTATTTTCTCTCCTGGCGTCACAGAATAACAGAAATACATGACTTTTTGCAACTGAAATATTTTGATGATGAGATAAAAATCCATTGTAGTGAGTGTGATGATTTTTTTTTCAGAATCCAAATGCCACCTTTAAATTCTCCTGTATTTATATTCAGTCTGAACCCTTCTGCAATCATCCCAAGTCCAAAGCGTTGGTACCAGTTGTAGCCATGAGAGGGCAGACATGATCCTCTGCATAAACAAAACTAAACTGGAGGAAACAGAAGCCCACATGCAGGCTCCTGCAAAAAGAATGTATTGGAATAACATCTCTTATACTCATGAGAGGAATAAAACCAATACTACATTGGTTATTAGAAGGTCAGTGTATTCACATTGGAAACAATAAAACTCAAACTAAGCTATAAATGACAAGCACTCTCTTGGGAGAGGGAGGGGGGATCGTTATAATTATTTTTCTTTGTGGTTTAAGGACTTTCGGATTACTGATTTCTCTCTTTAGACACAATTAACAGCACTTTTTGGGGGGGAAAAAACAAAACACTCAAACTGAAAGAAAAACAAAAAATAAAAAACAATGTGTTGTGCCTATGATTATATAGTTGTCAGATTGTATCCCATCTTTAACTCAGTGTTCAACTTCCAATCCTTAACAGGTTTTTTTGTCACACAAAACCTCCCCTCCTGCTAGATAAAAAAATCATGTATACGTTTAAAAATAACCTAAATATATTCTGATGAACTTACAAATGTTTTCACCATCCTGCCTGACCCTTTAGCTGTTTCTCCTCTGGCTCTACTACATTCCCTTCTTTCCTGAGGGGTATAGTTTATCTCCATTACTCTCGGATTCAGACCTCATCTGCCATTAGTCTTCCAGATATCTGCCTGTTGTCAGTCTGAATTAACAGCTGGTTGTCACAGACATTACACCAGGATTGCTGCTCCATTAAAACCTCAGAGCTACACTGGATTTACCAAGCACAACAGACTGCGATAAGCATTGCTGGATCTTCATACCCATGTGTGTTCACTTTGAGGGGAGGGATTGTATATTTATGATGTCCTAAATTATATATAACAAGCCATATGGGATACTCAAGTGGGCACAGTAGATGACGCCTCGGGAAAATGTTGTTTTGTTGCAGTTTCTGAAGAGAGGAAGAAGCTGTTTGTGCTTTTAGCTTTAACACAGAAAACCGATTATCTCTATTAACCTCAGTAACATTTCATGGCCCTGTTTCTTTTTTTATTGTAAACTCTAGTTACAATCCATGGAATCAAAAGACAGTCGCCAAGCTTTTTGGCTAGATGTTTGGTAAACTAGAATTTTTCATTGGCTCAACCTCAGTTCCAGCTTTTGCGATGCTCTTAAGTAGAGTGGCTCTGATTTGTACATAAAAGGATTCTTGTTCATCTGCTGCTTTGTCATTGTGCCCATCTGTTACAATAACTGTGAGCAAAAACTCGATTCACCTGACACTTTGTGACAGCTCATCACCTCAACCTTTTATTTAACACATGGAAGATGTGCGTTGATGTTACTGCATTTGTTTGAAAGGAAAAATGATTAATGCATATTTAAAAGCTGGCAAGCGAGCACGGAAATGTTGCTTAGGAGGCAACAGTGATGTTTACAATAACCAGATCCTTTGGCTTGACTCTGCTTTTTTTTTTTTTTTTTAAATCTATCTTGCATGTTATCAGTTGCTACTTCAGTCAGACAGTCTTGGCTAAATCTAAGAATTATTTCATGTCGTACTCACTGAAACAGCATTTGCTATTCAAAATAAGTCATATGATTATTTATAAATCTGCCAAAGTGACGTATAAGGTGCAAAATCAAAGCAACAGCTGTGCATAAAGATATAACCTAAATGGATTCATAGCAAGTGTTTTTCAAACAAATGAACACTTTTTGTATTAGTCACCATCTGATTTATTCACATTTAAGTGTCTCCCTCATCAAGTTATGATATAGGAGTGTCAGTAAAGCCAGAAATGTTTCTTCCTGCTAATGAGGTTTTCACTGCCTTCCTGTGTTCGCTCTGCAAATGAAGACGGATGCTGTGTTGATCCTGCATTGTCAGAACTGTAATGGTGACTTTCCAATCTCTAATGTACATACTCAGAGTGCTGAAACTCCCTGGCACTACTGAGCATTCAAATATTTTCCAGGTTGTTGCTTTCTTCCAGCACACGGCAAGCTGTTTTGGCGTATGCCAACAAATCACAGTGATGTGAATATGTTGCAGAGGCATTTAATGATGTCCTCTATGGTGACATTTTCATAATGATGTTATATGGTTTCTGATAAACGGAGGATTATGCAGCCATGGCAGAGAATCCTGTTGAGTGGAAGCTCTTCTGTTATGCATGTTTCAGTGACTGAATGATGAAGAAAGAGAGCAACAGCACTGTTTCTTGCCTCGAATGAGTCTGCAGAGGATGAACCTTCATTTTTCATGCAGTGACAGCCAGATACCAAACAAAAACAAAGTGGGAATCACATACTACACCGACATATTTCTGTGTGGATGTGTCAGTCTCTTAGAGGAGTGTTTCCTCATAAATGAGCGTGGGATGACCTAGAATGTTCTCCTGTGCCTTCTATCAGTGACACAAGCAAAAAATAAAAAGGAATGTAAACTGAGCCCTGAGGAATACACCATTTAAATACACTAAGAAAATAGCTTTGAAATGTGTGTTTTCCACACACCCCCATGTTTAGCATATGGCATGATTGCACCTATATAGTCAGAATCTTTCAAATTAAGATCTATTTTTAACTAAATGCTTGATGGTAAAATGTCTGTCTATTTTTGACCAAAACCTCATCCAGTAGGAATTTTTATGAATCAAACACTTACTCAAGTTTCAACTGCATAAAAGATCAGAATTTTCCCATTAATTTTCCTTCATTTTTTTTTTTTTTACCATAGCCTATTTTGCTTGATTTCAGCCTTCTTTACTCTTTACCAAAGAGACTGCTCTATCTGCAGCTGACTGCAATAAGGGACTGCAGGGGAGGGCACAGAATACTAAACGGGCCAAGCCAGATTTTCGTCCATATTTTGCTCCAGCCATCCAATGAAGACTATAGAATGATCCTGCAGCAGTTGTTAATGAACAAATCCAGTGAGTGAACATCTGTTTACATGCTGCTGATAAGAGCAGAATTTTAATAAGCTGTGCTCGGAAATGTCTGGCTACAAAGTTTGGACTCAGGAATAAGTAAAAAGCAGCTAACTTACAAATGAGGCTCGTGGGAAAATTACCAGTCTTTGCATCATTTGTGTTGCAGCCGAATAAGCAATCAATAGATGTGAGGACAGCAGAACATTAATCTTTTACTTCAATTTGATTATTTGCCCCTTCTGTAAAAATACATAATTACATCTAAAATCACTACCTCTATTACTCTATTCTCTCTTTGTGGCTGTTGTAATTCACATGTAAGTAGTCATAATGGACTAATCAAAAGAGCTTCCTGAGAAAACAGATGTGTGCCATTCGTGTCTCTGATGGGAGCAGTCTTTATGTGTGGGAATATAACTCTAAATATATCATCATGGATGTAGTTGCTGGTCTTATTGACTTTTTTAAAAAACTAAATAGTTTGTGTTCATACATTGTAAAAGAGTAAAAAAGACCAAGGCATTTAACAGACCAGTCTAAAGACCATGTTGAGCTGCATTATGGGAGTTATGTTCTTTACTGAAGGCTAAAAACTAAGATTTGTCATGCTGGACTAAAGAGTGTTTGAGTATAGCTTCTCCAAATTTAGTGAAAGAATTGTTATTCACTACATTTAGATTGTACTTATTATATAAACTCAATAATATAACCACTTCATGGCATAATAACATTAAAAAGCTTATTAGGGACATGTTAATTAGGGCAAAGAGTAAGTCCTTCCAGTTAGTCCAGATAATAATAATAATAATACTAAAAATAATACTAATAATAATACTAATAATATTAATAATAAAAATAATACGCTGAGAAAATGTGGTTAAATGAAAAAGGCAAAGAACTGGTAAATCTGTCAGTATGTTGTCATGGTTCATAGAATTCTTGTCATAATATGGTAAGATTATGAATTAAGAATAATACATAAACCTACAAGCAAAGAAGTGTCTTAAACACAAGAAGAAGAAAAAAACATTAAGGAGCAAAATAGGGACCAAAATTAACTAAGTTGTTTAAAGTGGTATTCTACAAACAACTAAAACAGTCAGTGAAGTAACCACAAATCATCAACATGGTTTGGGTCATTTTCCACTGAGGGTGTCTGGACGAGGGGTCGTTTACACATTAATAACCAGCCAATGGCCCGTTCTTCAAAACACTTAATAATTACCTCGGACATACAGTAGGTAAGTCATTCCATTCTGAAAAACAGGACATCGTTTTGAACTGGAATTATTTTGCACTCTTTAGTCTCTCAGTGAAAACTTGCAGGAGCCTAAAACGCCACATGTCCGTGACTGATGGAGTTAAAGAGTAATCCTTTCACAGAGCGAGAAATGACACGTGTGAAGGCTGTGAACGCGCACAAAAGACTCAGTGTATGACCACTGGTACCGCGACGTCAGTGTCTCAGTGCTCTGAGCTGAGCTGGTCGGGGCCAGCACACGTCACTCCCTGACGGCGGCGGCATCAGAGCAGCACAGACGGCCATCCGCGCGGCGCAGTAGCGACTCGCTCGCGGAACTCGGCGGAGGAACACCACGTCGGACAGAGCAGCAGACAGCTCTCCGCTCTGTTGTGGGACACATTGGCTGGACGACGACCCTGCGCTGTTGCAGCTCAGGTAAACCCATAACTCTTTACGTGGAAGAGCTTTCCAGGGTGCATTTTTCCACTTCTTTTCTCTTTCCCAGTCAAGTAGCAACGCGGAGCAGCGTGGGTACCGTACGTTTCCAGCACACAATAACCAGCAAGCTTCACGCATTGTCGCTGTTGTCATGTAGCCGTAAACTGTGTTGCTATGGCACTGCCAGGCAACATCCCACCTGCTGCTGCCCCGACTGTATGCTTTTCTCACACCTGTCAGACATGTGCAAATTTATAGACACAAAGCTCCTTTTACGTGTGTTTCATTGTTTAGGAGTGGGTTTGTGAGTTGTTTACCCACCTGTTATGTTTGGCTTATAAAATTTGACCCTCAATTCATTTAAAATGTGCTAATTTAAAGCATTACATGTAAATACAATGCCCCCACGTTCAGACTACGATTGCTCTTTTTGCTACACATAGAGTTTTTTTTGTTGGCTACAGTCAGCAGCAAAGAAATATCCTCTGCTTTGAGTGTTTTTCCACTTAAATGCCAGTGTGTCTGAAGCTTTAGGTGGCAACACAGACCCACTTCCACTGAGACACAGGACATGCTTGTCATACCTCCTCTAACTGCTTTCTGTTTATTTTCATAGCTTCTGAGTAATACCGAAGACCTCGAGGCTCGAGCTAACCCAGGATGGTGATTACTGGCGTGGCATCCCTCAGAAGGACATCGCAGGCTGTGGATGCAGAGAACAGATGTTTACTTTGAAGGTGACTGTTGCAAACATATATAGTTTTCTACTCTGTGCCTTATCACAGCTGCTGTGGTTAGACATCAGTGCATGCCAACAACAGTCCTGTGATACAAAGAAATTCCATTATCCCTATCTCTTGGCTGCCGTGACAGAAAAGAAAGCCATTCTGTCGTGAGGCCAGGAAGGAGGGAGACTTATGAGTCAGAATGGAGGAAAAAGGAAAACTGTCACTCTTCAAATCCTCCCATAAACTTGGTCGACAGCTTACATGCTTATTTTAAGAGCAGCACCAGATGCCTTATTTTGCTGTTTAGCTGGCATCTGAAACAGTAGAAGTATAAAGGGGCCAGGCGTATTTTTTGCTTTTTATTGATTATTACTGAAACTTTTAAAACCTCTTACCTAAATGCGTGTATGAATTTAAAGGATTAAAACAAACACTTCAGACTGAGTGCTAAGTGCAGGGGGCGGGGTTGGATGCACCCGAGTAAAGCTCTGTTCATTGTGTTTTAGTTTACACACCTCCTTATCTCAGCTGTCAAAAGGGAGGATTCTTTTCTACAGTAACTTACCCAGAGAAACAGAGATAGTGGTGGGAAAAGGAGGGGTGGGTGGAGTGAGAAGAACAGAGAAAGACTGTGAGGGAGCGAGCATGCTTAACCCAGCCTTTGAGTGACTCTTGTATCCAAGGACTAAGGTAGCAACGCATCCGAACGCCACTCTTCGCCCACAGACTGCTGTGAAGAAATGAGGCGGACACATAGGCACTCAGCGGCGCTCATATAGACTCAACAACCTGCTGGCTTTGCTTCACAGAGCACCCTGGGGTTTGATGTGTCTCTTTGGAGTGCCAGGGCTGATGACTGAGCAGATCATGACCACAGCAAGAGTAAAACACATAAAAGGACAGACTCATGTAGCTTGAATGGGACTTTTTTTTCCTTTTTTCTTTCTTTTTTTTTTTTTTTTTTTTTAAAACTCAGAGCAACCAAAATAAAAGCGAGTTTCTCCAATTTCTAATTGGTGTCCGCATCTAAATCGGCCAACGTTTTTTTGTATGTTTTTGGCAGAGGAGCACACTGGAGAGGAGGTAGTAACAGGTGCTGCTTGCCAAGGTGAATTTGGGAGGTGTGGAAGAGAGCTGAAGATCATGGGTAAATCAAACAGCAAGCTCAAGCCAGAGGTGGTTGAGGAGTTAACAAGAAAAACTTACTGTGAGTATCCTTTCCTTTCTACTTGTCTGTAAAAAAATGCACAAATAATTTTTAACAGTGTAACAATTTAGCAACATTATGATTGAATGTGCAGAATTCAATGGGAACACCTAGTATTGATTTTGTTGTTGCAGCTAATCATGTTGGTGCAGCTAGTCACACAGGCTTTACAGTAAATTGTCCCGTCTATTGGGATTCTACACCTATCTTGTTATTGACAGAAGAACAACGCAAATATCTTAATGTCTGTTCCTCTTTTGATTTAAAGTTACCTTTAAATGCTGCGGCATAAAGTTGCAGTCAGTGTGTTTACGTCTAGCTGAGGGGATTTATAAATACAGAGAAACTGAGTTTGTCTCAGCTACCATGGATGGATGTGGGTTTATTTGCTGTTAATGGACCTTCTCTTTTTGTAATTAATCTACTTTCACTGGATTAAGTGGCAGAAGTAGCATTCCCAATGTGGTAATTAATTCATTCAATATTTTAAATTACACCCCTGCATGGCAATGATTGACAAGCTGACATCTAGTAAGGAAATAACCCAGAGCTCAAAAACCTGTTAGAGGTTGAAATTATGCAATGTTTGCAATTACTCCTGTAATACTTGTGGCTTTGCTTCTGTCACCCTGTTGGCTTGTCACATGCTACCACTCAACAAAGAAAAGGAAGAAAAAGAAGACATTTTTAATCAAACTCGAGCTCGGATCATACATTTGTAATTACAACTCGCGACGCCTGCTTGAAGGACTCTATTTTAATCATTTGTGTGTTATTTCTGGTGCACAGAGTTATTATTTGAGCAGTGCAGTGTGCAGGTGTGGGTGGGAGTTGACATGCATTGGCTGCTTAATGACAGTGTTATTTGTGTGTTGGGTCCCTCCACAGCAGCAGCAATGATGGCTGCTGTAGCAGGAAATTGCTGTGGAGGAAGATTAGGCATCATGCTGGGCAGGACTGCTTGCTGCTGTCCTCTATTTACTGTCTTTCTCTCTTGCCCTTTCGCCCTGTCACTACAGCTTTAACCCCTAATTGCCCTTCTTTGAGCAGGGAATAGAATAGTATAATTAGGATCTTATCTGGTTAGCATTGCTGAGAGGGGCACCAAGCTTTCTTTCTCAGTGTCATCAGTCGTTCTTGTTCTGTTGTTGCTTTACTTCAAACTCTTATCACTTTTGCTTTCTTTGATCCCATTGCATCTTTCTCCTATTGTCCCACGAGAATCTTAGACTGCCATTTTAGTCGGTGTGCTTTCTTTTGGTTCTTGACAGATTGGGGACTTTAATATCTTCATGCCTATGTCTCTTTTTGTTTCGACAGTAGAAGAAGAAAGCTGTTTTTCTGCTGCAAATAAAGTCCTGAGTTTTAATAAAACAACCAATAAGGGCTTTTTATTTTAAAAAAAAAAAAAAAAAAAAAAAAAAAAAGGGTATAATTAAAGTAGAAGTCTGATCTCTGCTTTGATGTGAGCTTATGAAATCTTCATAAAGCATGTTCTTTCATTTTAAATCAAGCTAAGCACACTTTTAGGTTGTACAAAGGTAACCAGAGACTTTCCTTTTTATTTTGGAAAAAGCTTTGGGAGATGATGAAGGTTCAGTTTTAAAAGAGCTTCATTCCACCCTGAAATGCTTTTCTCAATGACGACTCCACCATGACACGGATGGACCCACTGTCCTGGTAAAATCTCTGCAGGATGTAGGGCAGGCCCATGTAATAGCATGAGAATTTTTTAAGTTATCAAAGAGACGATGCCACTCACAGTGACAGAGTCACAAGCCGGATGTGTTCTTACAGACCCTGCAGGGCCAAACAGCTAAGTGGATCCAGTAGTCCCCTGCAAATGGCTGATTGCATTATTGCCCATTGCCTTTGACTGAGTTATGTAAGACTTTTTTTTTATTTTTATTAAATCACAGCCATGGTAAATTGCCTCAAATTTTGACTGCATTGACTTTTCAGGCCAATTTAATGGTAGCTTGGCTTGGCTGACAGTCGTGAGATTGATCTGACATTTATTGCCCAGGAAATGGTCACGTGTTGGCTTTCTTGGTAAATGCTGAGCAGAACAAATTGAGATGCAGATACATGCATGCAAAAGCAGTCAGACCTGGTTTCCTTATCAGCAGCATAGCATTCTGCTATATGAAAATGACGTACATCTCTTCACAAAGTCCTCAGTAGGACATTTTTATGAAATTGATATAATATGATCTGATATCACCGCCAAGGATATCTTTTACAATAATAACCATTTAAAAATATTTATTTGTAGTAAATGCAAGTCTAGACCTTCATTTCCTCTATGATTCGTCTTGTCTCCTAGGTTGTGTTCCCTCTTTGTAACCATGACTATGAATAGCTCTGAGTTATACATTATAGTAGGGGAAATTAACTTTTAACTAACAGTTCAACTAACTGTTGTTTGTTGTGTTTATCTTCCAATTTAATTTGCTCAGACTCAGCAGGAGTGGTGTACACCAGGTTTAGACTCTTAGACTCGAGCTGCAGCAACAGTAGGACTTTAGAAAGTCTCTCAAAGGACTGCTCGCTTAAACTAACGTTATTGATTTTCAGCCCTCATATTCATTAGCAACCCCAGAGGCCAGGAGGCCGAAAATTGCTTTGGATACTTTAGAGAAAGTAAAGAGTCATGGGAAAACTATGTGGGATTGGTTGATTAGATACGAGCAGATTGTAGTGCTTGTGTGGGCATGATAACACATCCTGCTGCCTAAACTGTTCTCTCTCTTAAATTTGTAGCTAACCTTCATTGTCTCTGCTTTGTTTGTCTTTTGGTGGACTCCCTGGGGTTTACTCCCACTAGTATACTACTACTATGCAGGCTAGAAGAGATGATTGTCTGTTTTTCCAACACAACAGTCATTTTCCTCTCCTCTCAATGAAACAGGGCTACTTTCCAATGATTGTTTCCTTTGTGCTCAGAGGATATCTGTTTGGAAAGGATTAGGCCAAGATGATTAACTACCAGGCTATTTTTTTCTAGGACAGCCAAAGTTTCGCTCTGAACTAACGTCACTTTTTACTTTCCTTACAGTCACGGAGAAAGAGGTGCAGCAGTGGTAAGTGTCCCCATTACCTTTTAGTGATAATTGTTACTTTTTCTGATGTGAGAATAACTATTTATCACAAGTTATAAATTCACTGACAGAACTTGCATGAATCCAGGTTCTTAACAAGACCTACTTGCAAAACACGCTTTACTTTGCCAACGGTCTTTAGGCCACAAAGAGCATATTTACAGTTGACTTTATAGTTGATTTGAAACCATCTCCCTCACTTCCCTGAAGATAGATGGGCTCTGAAAATAGAAATACTTTGAAGCTTCCCTGAGACTAGATGACTTCGAAGGCTGATAATACTGATACAAACATTTCCATGATGCATTCCTCCTGCAACCTTTTTACTCAATTTGCAAAAGTAATGTCTGATAAGAGAGGAATGGTGGGGGTGCAAGGTTGTTTCACTTTCAGGTTTTCATGCCTACATGGTCCCAGAACCTTCACAAGGTTATAGATAGGTAATTATTCCATTCAGATTTTGCACCTATTAGTCACAGTGACCTGTACCAGCATAGTTCTGCAAAGGTTTATGCATTTGAACCAAGTCCGCATTCAGTGTTTATACATGAAGGAAAGATGCTTTAGCAAAAGGCTGGTTATAAAAGCGAGGTGAGTGATCAACCTTATTGCTGTGTGTGAGTTTGTGGTTGTTTTTCCAAAGGAACAGTGTGATAGCTGCTGGCACATGGTTAAGAAACAATGCATCGTCATTACAGAGATGACTCAAACATGAGTGTAGTCATCACTTTTCTTTCTGGCATACTGCCATTAAGACAAAGAACTGTGTATCTGAAGAGGGACCACAGGAATGAAGCAATCACTCTTCCATGTTCACACTTCAGTTGTCCTGCTTTGGTTTTGCATTGCACAGCCTGATTCTGCATGCATGAAAACATTTCTGCCTCGAGACCCAGTTGCTTTTCATTGTCCACTGTTAGGCACTTTAGAGAGAAAAAGAGTCATTGCTCATCCACAGCCACACAGCAGTAGTGGCAGTAGTTATTCCCTGGTATTGGAAGGTCCAGAGTTTTCAGGCTGGCCTGTTTTTGGGACTGTTTCAGCGCATTAGGGCAGAATACCCCCCCTAACCCTCTTGAACCTCCTCTCCACCGGCTGTGCAGCCTGCTAACTCACCATCACTAACAGTGTGTTTCACAGGAAAGTTTGCATGAGTCCTCACTTGAAGATCAGCAGCAATCAACACGGCTGAGTGTGAGGGATGAGAGGGAATTTTACCAGGGGAAATGCCAGATGGCGTGTAATTAGAGCACAGGAACAGACACAGAAGAATTAGCAGGGTTAGATAAATGCCTGTGTTGTGCATTAAATTTGTTCCCCGCTCTAATTCTCCTCTAAGGGAACATCATTAGTATGCCGGAGGCCTACCTGAAATCAATAACAAAATCCCATGGCTCAGTGATGTTCCTGCCAGTGAGGCAGAGGCAAAAGAAACATCCTACACAGCTCTTTAGCAAGCCACCATGCTAGATGCCACTGAGAGTTAGCCAGTGCCTGAAATAAATACTTTATTGTGAAGCCGCTTCACAGTGTGGTCTGGTGCTTTATGTCACATCTGCTATGTCCCAACAAGTTGAACTATTATTCTGCTTTATGTACAAGGTGTGTGTTTTAGCACTAATGTCACCAAACTCTCTCATACATGATTCTCTTACTGGCAAAGTGATTCTGATTATAAATGTGAAGAATAGCTGACATTATAAACATGTTTATGCTGAACAATAATAAATATAAGATGAATGACTATTATGAATTTTATTATTTTTAAATTGTCCAAAATCAGTAAATAGGTGAAATGTTGATTTTAAACATAGCGGTCTATTTACAGGTATTATTTTGTTTTGCACTCTGTGTATGAGAGCTATGTAGGTGCGAGAAAGAGAAGCACACACTGTTTCTTTTTATACTTTTAACTCTTACATTTCCCATAATGCAATGCAGAATTTTATGCTTTTGCTATGAAACAGAAGTTGCTTCCTACATGCTTTCTTCTGTTGAATATAATAGCAGGGGTGTCAAAATGGGCCAACAATGACTTTCTATGTTCTACAAAAAAATTAAACAAAATATATTGTCCACAAGGGGGCACACAGATATAATGACAGACTTGAGTGATTGAATAGATATATTTCTACATATGCATCTCCCGAAACCAACCAGTAACCCGAAATACAAAAAAGAGGGAAAAACATAAAAGATTAACAAAAAGGAAAACTTATCTGGGTATAAAATAAAGATTATTTGGTTGAGATACACTGAGATGTGCCTTCATGTTGCTGACGAGGGCATTGAATGCTAACTTCACCTCAAGGTCCCGCAGTTGTGTTATCTACAGATCAAAATCTCAGGTAATTCAGGGCTCTTAGGTTGCATGGACCACAGGTTGTTTGGATTGTAGATTACAGGGTTAGCCTACCTTACATTTGTTGTCAGCTACTCTTCAGCTTGAGCCACATTTTTAACTGGTTAAGTGGCTTTGTTTGACAGCTGTCCATCATCAGCAGAAATCACAAGAAGCCACCAGCTGTGATGCTGCTTTTATTGAGGAGTATTCATTTGAAAGTAAATGTGTTCAAAAAGTTTTTATATTTAAAAGTTTATATATTTAAAGTAATTGTCAAGCTCAAATAAGGAAAACACAGTCGTTTTTTTTAAAAGCCATTTTAAGTTTGTGTTCACAAGCTAAGAAGTGTTCCTCGTGATGATAGAAAGTTATGTAAAACTGCTAAAATCCCCTTTAGAAAGCTTTTAATTTTGGCTTTAAGTATAATCCCGTATCATACTACAAGTGCTCGTCCCATACACTATTATGTGGTCAGTGATGTTACTGTGCTTTTTTCCTTAAATGCACACCTCCTCTTATTATTGTTGTGAAAACACACATGTGAGAACTGCATTATCTGCCGTGTCATTTATTTTTTACTTACTAATAATATATGGACAGGTATATTCTAAATATTACAAGACCAGTTAAAAACTTGTTAAAATGGAACTAAATAAGGATTTACTGTTGATGTTAAATTGATTCCTTTTTAATATATATTTTTTTTCCCATTCGTACTTTTTGTGATTTACTGCTGCACTCGTGTTGTTCCTGCCAAACCAAAGTAAACTGGAATCCTCTGCACAGACGTGTGTACTGCATACAGAATGTGCCGTATTGGTCGTGGGATTTGTTTTATCACGGTGACACCTGAAAAATGACTGAAGAATTCAGGTGAAATAGGTCGACTCTGGATTATAATATGCATTCTGTGTTCTGCACTTTGAATACCAAATAGGATGTAC
Source organism: Telmatherina bonti (assembly GCF_933228915.1). Taxonomy (NCBI): domain Eukaryota; kingdom Metazoa; phylum Chordata; class Actinopteri; order Atheriniformes; family Telmatherinidae; genus Telmatherina; species Telmatherina bonti. The sequence goes on along the minus strand of NC_136611.1, from coordinate 26,459,811 downwards.
TCTGTATTATAGTGCTTTCATTTTCCTGCACATCTCCAGATAATTCAGATGTGAGAATTACATGGTTCTGCCGTCTTCTCGCCTCTCTTCTCACTGAACTTTTTTCCAGCTGCTGCTGCTCAAAGCGGCACCCCCCTCATGTCTTTGACTGTGTGGAGCTGACTTTGTTATCTTCAAGGCAGATTAAAAGTAAAAGAGTTTAAGAGTGAGGAGCCAGCATGTGCTTGGAGAAGCTCTGCACTAGTCTTTAGTCTTCATCGTAACACTCTCTTTCTGGCCTTAGTTAAAGCGAAGCTTTATTTTCAGTAGCCTTAACTGAATCCTAGGTGAACATGCGATACCCCAGTTGCATCATTTATTCTTTTTAACTCAGCTTGAATTTTTTTCTGCTAGTTCATCCTTGTCTTACAGCCAGTTGAGTATTTATAATTGTAGAGACTACCACTCTCTTATTTGCTGCTTGACCTGTCAGTTTGACTCCATGACTGCTTTCCGTTATGAAGACATACCAGGAAACTGCCCACCTTTAAGTGACTGCACTTCAAATTGCTTGTGAGATGCTTCTATATTTAGGCTAATAGAGATGTTAAGTCATTCTTTAGATATGTCATTTCCAGGAGCAAGAGGAAGCGCTCAGCCTTATCTATCAGCTGTGCATAATATCAAAACTGAAGCAGAGAGGAATTTGATTAGAGTTAACCACCCTGGGCTTGCTATTGGATTAAGGCGATCATCTTATCTGTGAATGAGACAGATAGCTTTGCACTTTACCTTTTTGATCTTTAATAATCTTTCAAACTGAATCAGTAATGCCTTCTGTAATAGATGAGGAGGTGACTCCGGTCTTTTGTCATGGTTGTCAGATCATGTCTTTATTATAAATTCTTACTGCGGTTTAGTTTATACTGTATAATGTTTTAAGAAAGATCTGTAATTGGGCTTCATTTTGCAGGTACAAAGGCTTCATCAAGGATTGTCCCAGTGGGCAGCTGGATGCTGTGGGCTTTCAAAAGATTTATAAGCAGTTTTTTCCATTTGGAGATCCCACAAAGTTTGCTTCATTTGTCTTCAATGTATTTGATGAAAATAAGGTTTGTATCCAAGACTTTGTTGCTTCTTATTAAAACAATGTTTGGTTAAAGGGTTCATTGTTTGAGGTATGAGATAATTCTAGTTAAGTATTAATCTGGAGAAGTCCTTTTTTATTTTTGTTTATTTTTTCAGACAACTACAGGTTCTTGGCTTGTACTTGGTTTATTATTCACAACTGTTTTAGATAACCACAGTTTGACAGGGCTTTGAACAAAAATGAAGTTTTTTGTTAAATTTAACTAAAGGGTGCTGTTAATGAAATATGTTTTATAAAGTTTAATTAAGGCTGTCACAATATATTATTCTGAATTAAAAATTCAAACAAAACAACACACATAACAAAATAACCAAAGTATCAAAACTCAGAAAGAGCCTTGAAAGAGGTTGAACATTTATTCAGTCCCACATCAGATTTATACGACACAATTATCATGGCCAGAAGCATTCACAATAATAAAACTAATGTTTTTACTTTTTTATCATGCCATTTTTTTCTTTGTGCATGTTATTATTATTATTTTAAATATTTATTGTTCCAAGTTCTTTTTGCCTTTTTTGTTTTGCCGTTATATCTTGTTGGCAATTTAAACTACTTGTTTTCAATAAAGATATAATCATCCTTATCATCATCCTTATAATCATCATCAACATTTTTATAAATAAGCAACGTTCTCTGCAACTTAAGCCGTTTCCTAGGGCTTGATGATAAATCATGTTTTAACTAGGCCAGTCTCATTAAACATTTGTCTAAAGCAGTACCCGCCTCCATTGCAGCCGGACATGATTATTATTTAAGTTGCTTTTAAGGAGACAAACTACATGTATTGGAAAGCTGCTCCCGGTATATTGCTGAGCTGCTGCAAGTTTATTGACATGAGTTAAGAGACTTTGTGTCAGAAAGATCAGTCAAATGTTTCGCTGTGGCCCTCATTAGTATTAGGAACCTCATAATTAGAGAATGCATTGATCTTAACCGTATTTATGGCTTTGTAATCGACAATGCATGACTTCAGCATTTTCTGTCTAGCCAGATGTCTGGTGGAGATAAAGTTAGTTGACCCTGGGGGGCTATGAAGAGCGCCTGGCGGTTTCTTTTAAAAGACTAGCGGGAACAAGTGGGGGTTACAGGTAGTCAGCTGTCGTGAAGGAATGTAGGATGACCTTTATAATGCAACACAATCCTTTAGTATCGAAGGAGAATGTAAATTGATCAAAATCTTGATGGCTCCTCTGCTCGAAAATTGACGTATATCGTTATCGCCTCTCTCAAGTGAAAAAAAACCAACCCAAAATCTGAAACTGTTTTCATGGTGTTAATGTAAGTGTTAATTAGTAAGTAAAGTTTCTTGAGACTGAAGGTCATAGCAATAAGTTGGTGTTAATTTTGTGGTATTTGAACCACTTTGAGTTCCAATTTTAAAATTGATTTTCTTCAGTGTCAGCAGACTTCTCTGCACAAAGTGTCCTTTCACAGACGATTTTGGGGGGTTAATTGAAAATGTTGATGTGATCCTTTGCACGGGGTTTTAACAAAGCTGAGATTAGATGAATGTCAGAATGGACTGTCATGTCTATATCTGATGGTGAATGATTAAAAAGTATGAAGCACAGCACCATTACATTGAGGCTATGTTTGTAAAGTTGCAGTGTAAAGTTTTAGACACTTAGCCAGTAACATCCATCTTACTAATGACCAAAGGTGACATATTTCATCCTCAGGAGAGCCAGGTGCGATGCAAAAATAGCAGTTCACTTGAAGCAAAAGTGTGGCCCTGTTTTGAGGAGAAAGGACAGCAAGGACATTGTGAAGGAACAGGAACAAGCTCGTGAAAGAGCAAACAGCTAGTGTGAAGTAAGATTCTTATCTTGTCCCTGATCTCCCTTCACTCGCTTTCTCTCACTTCTGTCACTTTAGGATGGACGCATTGAGTTCTCTGAGTTCATCCAGGCCTTGTCAGTGACCTCCCGGGGGACTCTGGACGAGAAGCTGAGATGTAAGAGTCCCTTTTAAAAAACAAAACAGAACAAGAAAAAACATTAAAATGTTGTTTGCAGTGCATTGTATAAGAAAGAGTAAAATCTGGTTGTAAGAAATGGAAACAAAAGATTACCCAGATGTAGCAGGCTTCAAAGCCCTTTTGTGAAAATTGGACAAAAAAAGCAATAAAATGTTCAGTTGTAGCATCATAACATCTTAAAGAGAGTGTGATTACTATTACATCAAAAATGACTACAGACATATTTTAAAACCAAATTAGCTTTCTGAACTCAGCATAGTGCCCACAAACCAGAACCATTTGTTAACGTCCATATTATTGCAGTACAACATGTATATTTGAGCATTTTCTCTCTTTATAGGGGCCTTCAAATTGTATGATCTTGACAATGATGGCTACATAACCCGCGATGAGATGTTAAACATTGTTGACGCTATTTATCAGATGGTGGTGAGTTTTGCACTTCATCCACTTGCCTCGAATTCTTCAAATGGTCGAAAATCTAATGATTGCATGCCTTTTAGGGGAACACTGTGGAGTTACCAGAGGAAGAAAACACACCAGAAAAGCGAGTGGACCGTATTTTTGCAATGATGGACAAGGTTAGTTTTAAATTTGAAGTGATAAAAAAAAAAAAAAAAACCTGATGTAATGTATGAAGTTCCATTTTCATTTTGTGCTTCACCATGAAACTTTGCCAGATTTTGCTTTAAGGGATGTAATAATTATTAGTTTACCATTAATAGAATTGAGTTTGCCTTTGTTGTCACCCTTGAGGCTTTGATATGGGCACTATTAAGTTTAGAGCTGTTAGCTGTAGCCATCTAAGCATCACTAACACTGCCTGCAGTCTATAAACATTACATATAGTCACCTCCAGCACTACCCCCCAGTACCCAGTCCACTGGCTCCAGGAATCCACTCAGCATTCGTGAAAGATGAGACACAGCCTGCATTTGTGTGTTTGTCAGCTCCCTACAGGCAGGATCAGCCCATAGGCCTAGCTGTGCAGAACTTCCTGATTTGTATTAGCTACCATTCAAGGGTACTGAACCAAAGATCAGTCTATCAGCATAGAACAGGAGTAACACGATACAGCCTAAGAGTCTCTTTTGCCCCCTTCTGGTAATTCTGTGTGAAACATTACAAGGCTTCTGTTTTCATGTTGCAGAATGCAGATGGGAAGCTGACTCTGCAGGAGTTTCAGGAAGGCTCCAAGGCAGACCCCTCTATTGTTCAGGCGCTGTCACTCTATGATGGACTTGTGTAGGAATGTCAGGTGAGTGAGTTGAAATAACAAGCTAGTACAGACAGTACTTCTCAGCCCGGATGGTACTCAGTCCCCAGACATACTTCAGCTCTGCGTTAATACTGAATAATTCTTGTTTAATGAATGCAAAGCATAAAATACGTAAATTCAGTCCGGGGGCTGATGCCAAAGTGTGGAAGCCATTTTCTGCTCTCACTTTGTCGTCATGAATTATTCAAACGGCTTGTTTACTGGCAGTATGATGGTCTTGCAACGTGGAATGAAAAGTGAGACCAGTCGTCTCCTCTCACTGGCTAATCTAATGTACTGGCTGCTGCCAATTGTTGCTGACATCCTGCTCAGTGTTTTGTCAGCTGTGAAATGAGCTCAGAAAACATGTATTCTTATGTTGTTTAGATGTTATCCAACATGCTCTAAACACACCCAGGTTTTTATGATACTACTCACTGCCATCAGTTCTTAAACTAATCTGTCTTGCAACTTCTCAGATGGGTCCAGTTCCTCCTGCCTGTTACACACCAACGCAGCGCCATCGCACCTATAAACGGGCTGAAGCTTCATTTAATCTGATCACCTGAAAGTGGACTTCAAACTTTTGTCGCACGGCCCATGCAGCATCTGTGTCGAGTAGCTGTTCATCTACATTTCCAGTAAGGATAATAAACAAAAATTCCCTCTGATAAGACGGAGAAGTCAAGTGTGTCAGCACAACCCCTGGTCATTTGTCTGTGCTCATACGGCTAAGCAGCGCCCTGCACACCCGTGAGTTTCGTGGACTGTGTTTGAGGATCTCTGCAAGTACAGTATTGCAGTTTTCCGGTGGACAATCCAAGGAAACGAACTCCCCACAAAAATGTCTGCGAGCTTCTTTGGTCACATGCTCTACGGCACTGGATTTGTGTGAACCGCTCAGAGAGACTGTGCTGCTGTTTCATCACCAAACGACAACGTTACATTTCAGTTCTGACAAACTCGTTGATAACATGAAGACTAACTTCAAGTTACAAAGCAGTGTAGTATATATTGTATAATGTAAATATGATGGTAATTTATTTTCTGCTTTGCTGCATTTATGAGAATTTCCTCATAAATATGGAATGAAATTTTAATTTTTTATCAGAAGTGTTGCACTGTGTTTTTCATCGTTATTATTGATGGATCGTTCCTTTTTCACTTTGAGGTTTCCTTTTCTTGATTTCATTTGAAGAGGAATGTTTAAGTAGCACAGAGTTTTCTATAGATTATTTTTATTATGTTTGCGGTCCGCACATCCTGTTGTAATGTCATTGCACTGTTAGCACAAGTAAGTAGTGTTGGCCCTGTTGCATACTTAAATCCTAAATGACATGACCAAGCAACTAAGCAAATTCTCCCAGCCCTACATCAGAATTTAGGCTTTTAGTGTTTCTTTTAAGAGCATTGCAGACCATCCTCGCCAACACAAAGCCCTGCTCATCGAGAGCCACAAACAAGACATCAATTCTGGTAGTAAAGCTTTTGTGAGCGCTGTGGTTGCAGTTGTCGACTTGGTATTTGTCCTGTATGAGGCCTGAGCATGTGGTGATTCCTTTTTCCATATTTTATTTATTTTATCTCCATTTTATCTGAATTTTATTTCATGTTTCATGACATGTTTTTTTTTTCCCATCAGCTACACTGATATTTTATGCCTTATGCAAATAATTATTTACTAAATTATTGTCATTTCTCTCTTTAGTGGTGTAAGAGCACAGAATAAAATGCATTTAAGTGGCTAACATTTATATTTCTGTATTTTTTAGTTTGTAAATGATAGAAGACTGTTTAGTTTTTTACATGTAAGTGTTTTGGATCATTTTAAGAGGCTGCTTTTTAAGACTGATTGTCGCTCACATGTTTTATTAGTAGAATTTGAAACATCCCTGATGATAATCACAATTATTTAAGATAATAATCAAAGATTGCACAGACTCCAATGCTTTGTATTAAAGGCGGAATCTGTTCTAGTTCCAGGATTGCACTGTGCTGCCCCAGTGATGACAAAAGGTGTCATGTCGAGCTTTAGTGCCTGTTATGCTTTGCAGCACAGAATCTTACTTGCCAACTTGCTCTGTGATGTAAGCCTTCACTGTATGGTTGTGTGATGATCAATGAACTCTGAAACTGTGATGTCTTGCATTGATGGGTGAATTACTGAAGCTTTAGCAGCGTTTGAAGTTGCCAGGCTCCCTGGATCTGCCTAGAGCCGCTTTTTGTTTTCTTCAAGGACTGACAAGTGATATGAAGAAGAGGAAATGTCCAGAGCTTTGACCAGAGACTGTTCTGTCCTTTGCCTACATCCTTGATTCTTTATTTTTTTTCTTTTGTATTTGCAGCATGTGTTACTAAGTGCAGTAAAACACAATTGTATTTTGAAGTGAACCACAAGCTTCCTGTTCTGGATCTGTCCTACTTCACAAGAAGACACACAGTTTTATGGATATTCAGCAGTAAGCAGTAAGTTCCTCTCTTATAATAGCTTTATAATAGCATTCAGAGCACCAGCATTACATTTAATGATCTGTAACATTTATATTCAGATGAACAAAAAGCACAGAGTGACATTCATATGGCAAGAGGTTATTTCTCAGCGTGGGGCCATGTATAAAATTAGGCTGGTGTCATGCTGGATATAAACCATGGTTATTTATAAAAACGAGGCTGTTACTGGGACAATGTCGTCGACATGTCCAGAATACAGACTGCAGACCCCGCTAATTGTTTGCATAAAGCTGCTGAAAACGCCTCTCCAGGGGCCCATCACGATTAAAATTGAACTGAAGTTGGGAGTGTTGACTGGGGTTAAATCTTCGAAGTCACGGTGGGGTCGAGTTACACACACACACACACACACAAGCAGAGAAAACCAGGTTGGGTCTCGGGAACCTTATAATACCCATCTCCGCCCCCGTTTGAAGCGTCAGCGCAGCAGCTCTCCTGGGGCTCTCCAACACGCAGCCAGTCCACACGCGCCTCCAAACTTTACGCACGGATGTACTCCTGTGGAATTAGTCACATCTCGATTTCACATCGTTCCAGCCGAGCTGTGTTATTGTAAATCTATTTTCTATCCAAAGGAAGAAGCCCCACACTCGTCTGAGCGACTTTGACAACATACCTAAACCTTTAAAAACTTTTTTTTTTTTTTTTTTTTTAAAATACTTTTGTAATTTTGATGTGATTCGCCTCATTCCAGCAGACAAATGCAGTAAATCTTGGGGGGGTAAAACAATGTCCGGTGCCTTACTGAAGTGCTTCGGCTTGGCGCTCCTCATCAGCGTGCACAGCCTCCTGGCAGACTCTCTGGTGAACCCCCAAGTTTTGGAGGCTGATGAATCCGATGACAGCGCTTCGACACTGGCCTTTGTGTTCGATGTTACCGGCTCCATGTACGACGATCTGAAACAGGTGATTGAGGGAGCGTCACGGATCCTTGAGAAGACCCTCAGCCGGAGGACCAGACCCATCAGAAACTTTGTCCTGGTTCCCTTCCATGATCCAGGTACTTTCAGCCCCATGTTCTGTCGTACAAGACTGTAAAGTGGGCACCTCTTGTATCTGAGGCTGTCTCCCAGGTTCACTTTGTTTAGATTTGATGCAGTGTTTATTAAAACAAACAAACAAACAAAAGATTAATTACCACTTCCAGTCTTAAACCCCCATTTTTTCTTTTGACATGACTGAACATTATATTATGATTGTTCACATTGATATTTCTATACCAGTCAGTTACAAAATACTTTTGGGGAAAAGTCACACACACACACACACACACACACACACACACACACACACACACACACACACACACACGCACACACACACACACACACACACACACACACACACACACACAGCAAAATCAGAACTGTTGCATGCATGGTAATGCTTAGCAGACTGATCTGAAGCCCTTCTCATGCAGCACATGAAGCCTAGAATGATCTAATACATCAATATGAGTTTGTAGGGCAAGTAATTTATGGGACAGGTAAGCTTCTTTACCGTCATTCGAGATGTAAAAAAAACCCCTTCAGCTTGAAAATAAGAGTGCTCTGATGGTGTTTGTGCACTGATGAGAAGCATATGCTGTCTGCTTGTGTGTAATTACCCCAATCACCCCCTCCATACTCCTCCCTCAGCCTCCGGAAAACCCTCACAGCCCCCAGTTTAGCCAGCCTGAGGGGGAAAGCAAGTGGGGGGTGGGCGGCTAACACCACACATGTTGCCTGTGTTTAATGTGCCCTGCCCTTGGGGACATTGTAAACTTCCAAGATTGCAAAGAAGCCGCACTGGCTGGCAAACAAAGAGCTGTGACAGCGCTGTCAGTGTTTTATGGGCCCCCACGAGGAGGACACAAGGACTTGAAAGCCAACAGTACTGGAAAATAGATTGAGATTAAGCAAGAAACATCATCAGCTTGACAAATGTCTGCGACTGCAGCTTTGTTAGCCCCAGAAACTTATCAAAAGGGTTTTTGACATTTGGAATAACCATCACAGACACTGAAATCATGAGCCTGGCGATGAGGGCCGTCTCTGACCACAATGAAAAGCTTGTGTTTCTATAGAACAATACATGCCCTGTGTAGATGCTGCTTTTTTTAAACTGTTCAATTGACCTCCTTGAAGATGTCAGTGTGTCAGGCCCTGACATTCTCCTGTCAGTCATGTCTGGGTGTGCTGCAGCTTGAGACCTGAGGAAGCTGTATAGATAAAAAATCTTGACCACACCTATAGAAATGAATGGATCTGTCACCATCCAAAGCTTTGGACTGTTTAACACAAACTCTGAACCAGCACATCAATCCCTGCTTTCTCTGCATGGCGCATGCGATTCAGATTCTTATCTTACACAGAACTACAACGCAGTCATTTGAATCCGGTTTAACTGGACTGTGACCTATAAGGAAATTTGATGATGAAGATACTTACTGACTGTGGCGGAGCTTCTGAGAGAGAAACAGCTACATCCTTTGTTCTCATTTAGGTGTTTTGTTGAAGAAGAATAACAAAGCTGTTATTTAGTTGAAATAAATATTATATTTTAGGCATAATTAAACCAGAATATATTGGCTGGGTTTGATCAAATTTTCTTAATTAAAAAGAAATATTGTGAAATATATGATGTTGCAGATATTGGCCCCGTGTCTATCACCACTGACCCAAAGAAGTTCCAGCAGGATCTGCAGGAACTGTTTGTCCAGGTGGGAATCAAAACACACAAAGTTATAATTCTCTAGTACTGGAAACTACTGGGAAATGTGTATTATTACACACAAATTAAAACAGATGAACATTAAATGCCACCTTTACTTGATAAAACCTTGTGCATCCAGAGGGGAAGGAACATTGAGGTGATTTGAGTGAATTCTCTAATAGGTGTTGTACTCACACACTTTGAAAATAAGCTCATTGGATTATGTGTCATTGTCCTTTGATTTTTTTAATTTGATTTTTCTTTTTTTTTTTACTCCAAGCTACTCTAATGAAACGTACGTATTACAGAAAAAACATCTTTTAAACTTTACCCAACATGTTCCCCTCCCTGAATGGCAAACATTTTTCTCAACAAGACTTTAAAAGACTCCATTTGGAGTTGTTTTCTACAAGATGCTAGGAGTGTAATGATGCATTGATTTACACTAATGTATTCACTAATAAGTGAGTCAATAGCATTCATTTGCATTGACAAAATAAATCATATTGTCATCATCATTTGTAAGGCATGTTTAAGAAAAAAAAATGCAGAATTACTTTCATTAGTTTTGTTGTAACACTGCAAACTTCCTATGAGAGCAATATTAAGATAGAAAGAAAACCCTAACCCTGTGATTTCATCAGACTGAATATACTTAGTTTTACACAGTAAGAATTATTAAGGCTTATGCTGTATCCTGCTTTAACCTATACACATATGAATTCTTTCAGTTGTCATAAGCATTATGTAAAAATGTCATAGTCAACATACTACTTTTATAGTCAATATACTATTTTAGTCTATTTTTGTCAAAAGAATAAATTTATTTATTAAAATGTCTGATTGAACTCTGGAATAAAATGATTATTTTTGTATTTTCAGATAAATGGAAGTTACTTTGTTAAGTCAGCTGCCACCTAAATCAAATCAAATCAAATAAAACCAAATCAAATCAAAATCATGTCAGATTTTTAGATATCAGCAAATATTAGATTGTTATCCATTAAACTGATGTAATATCATATCATAATCTGGACTGTGATTTACACCACCACAGAATAATTGATCTGAGAATTTTCTATCAAACAGGGCGGGGGCGACTGCCCTGAGATGAGTATAGGAGCTATAAAGAAAGCCTTGGAGGTTTCCCTGCCTGGGTCTTTCATCTATGTCTTTACTGATGCCAGGGCCAAAGATTACCGCCTGAAAAGGGATGTACTACGGCTGGTGCAGCTCCGTCAATCACAGGTACTAACCTCTGGTGGTTGCAGTGGTTATCAGGATCTTACAGACTCATATATTCATTCACTAAAGGTAAAGTGTCACGGTTAGAAAAGATGCATGGTTGAAGTGGATGAGACTGAAATAGCAAGATTTAATTTCTGATAAAAATACATCATCCAACATTTTATGCAGTCCTGGTCTGAATCAGATTCTCTCATAGTGATGTCATACTTTAGATGATGCCTTCAGGATTATTGTTACATGTAAATGAGACCAAGTTTACAGGCTTACATAGTTTTGAGTATAGCTATATTTACTGCCTGCTGTAAGGAAAGGAGTACAATGGGCAGGCTCTGAAAAATTTACATCCCTCTGAAGCTCCCAATGATTAGACAACAAAGCAGAAGTTACATCAGTCCCAGTCTCTACAGGAGCCATGACAATGAGCATTAGCGTCACTTAAAACCAGCTGAAAGCAAGTCAATGGTAAGCAAACACTAAACACTAGTAATCCTCTTAACTCTCTTCCCTTTCGTTCTGAGGTTGTATTTGTATTGACTGGGGACTGCGGGGACCGCTCCCAGCCTGGTTACAGGGCATACGAGGAGATCGCTGCCACCTCCTCCGGACAAATCTTTCATTTGGACAAGCAGCAGGTTAACGAGGTGAGAGCACAACAAAGTTCACTGCACTGCAATGACTGATAGCTGAAAGGTTCTGAAGCCCTTACATGCAGTAAAAATGAAAGTTTCAGCCCACCTGATACAAATATATGTTTAGACGTGCAGCTCAGTGAGTTGGTTTCGTTAAAAAAATGAGTGGTTTTTTTCAGCATTTTAAGTTTCATTCACTGAAGCTTTTTATTGTGTTCATGTAAAAGTTTTGTACATGCACGCAGCTGCTCACAGATAACTTCTACCAAGGTTAATGAGCTTGTTAGGACTATAGCTTCTGTAAGGGAAGACCAAGGGATGCAAATTTCAAAGATTCATTAAGACTCTGACTTCTTAATCCCCTTTCCACATTTCAACTTTTAGCAGCAGTGAGCTCCTTTAAGTCACCGCCTAGCACTCTGAAAATGAAAATAATGGAAACTAACAAAGAAAGGGAGAATATTAGAAGATAACAAATCTTTTTCGTGTAGCCTGTGCATTATGTAATTAAGAAATGACGGCTATTAAGAGTCGACTATTAAGGATGAATTTGAGGTCGAATATCCAAGAAAATATCCTAAAAGAACTACTGTAAGGATAGGTAGTAAGGATAATTAAAACCCAGTTTTTACTGTTAAAAAACCAGAAAGCTTTAGAAGACTCTCAGGCAACCAGCAATGCAACGTTTTACTGTGCACTCACACCAGCTCTATCGTTTTGGGGGAGTCATCAGAACTAAACTATCTCTGCTTCCTCACATGCACACTTTACCTTCATAAGTTTGTAAATCAACATCTGAGCAAGGCTGAAGCATTTAAGAAAATGTTCTATGGAACAGTGTTGGTTAAAACTTGCAAAAGATATTTTTGGATAAAGTAAAGTTAAAATCTCATCTCATTGCCATTGTAGGTTCATTACTTTATATTTTAAGCTGATTAATTTCCCTTTAAATACTAAAGAAATGTGTCATTTTGCACTTTATACCTTTTACAAATCTGGTTGCTTTTTTTTTTTTTTTTAACTCATTGTAACAGAAACTTTGACCAGAGTTCCCAGTCTTTGTCATGCCACTATATTTTTCCTGCACATGAACAGCAGGAGCTGTACAATTCTAAAGCTCATTTGACCTGCTGATAAAATTAAAACTATTTCGTTTAATGCATTTAAACGATACCAGCGCTGATATTAAACTTGCTGTTTATATAATACAGCAGAGTGATTCTTTTATATCAGAAGAAGCGTGTAACATAAACCTTGTCTCAGAGGCCAAAGACAGCAGGACTCACTTCCCCGGCAGACGTAAAAGAAGCCAGAGTTTCCTCTGGAAGAGACACTGGTATCCTGCATGTCAACACAGGAGATGGCAGAGCGGTGCTGGGCTGCAGTCAGGAGCTCTGTGCAATGGTGGCCCAGTGAACCCCTGAACTTACATGTGTTGTGTGTGTATGAGTCTGTTTCTTGTCAAGTTATGTAGTCAAGCACACATTAATTGTATGTGGGGCAGCACAGTTCATTATCACACCATAATCCGACCAGCTGTTTGAAGAGAGTTGGAATATCAATTTTTTATGATGCTGTTTTAAAAGACCAAATTTACTCTAGTCCACTCACCTTAATCCCAGATGGGTTTTTGTATCCCAAAAACCCCTGACTAAGTTCTCAGTGTACGGTTACATATAAACATTGCATGATCATGTTCATTTTCATGGTTGGGTTTACATAAAGTTGCTGTCATTTGTTTTTTTGGATCCCTGTGATTATAGCTCTTGGGTGGCATACTTTTTTACAAATTAATGCAAATCCTTTAATCCCTAAAAACCTTAGAAGTGGTGGAAATTTAACCATAATATTCTCTCTTAATAGCAGTTTATGCACAGTCAAATGAAATATACAAATCTTTTTTTTTAAGCTTTTTTTTTTTTTCTTTTTTAAAAAATTTGGTCTACAGGGGAAGAATGGAGCGAAAACAGACTGCTTATTTTACTCTCTAATCCCAGGATATGATCTGTCATGGCTTCCCCTTCTTCCAGCACAGCTGCCCAGTGTTATTGGCTCCAGGTCCTCACACAACAGCTCATTGTCATCTCTATGTAACCCACGCTTTACATTTGATTGATTATGATCAATGAGACAAACAGAGACTGTGGATAAGAAAACAAAGCTTATATTGAGTCAAACTTGGGCCATGGTTTTATATTAATAACACCTTTTGGAGCCTACAGACATTATCACAAAATGAAGATTGTAATATTTCAACTTGCAGTTATTGACTGCTGTGATGTCTGCTTGCTAGTCTTCTCATTTCTGACTGAAGACTAAAATTTAAAACACAAGACAGCTGTAAAACATAAAAAACTACTTAGTATGACCTGAAAAATTAAAAGAATAACAAGTCAGCCAATGATTAATTTACTGTCAGCTGACAGCAAATAATGAACTGAAATGAGCAGATTTAGTCAGATTTCTACAGGTTTAGTTTTTCTGTTTATTATGGTGCACATACACTGAAACTAAAAGCCTTGAGAAGTCGTCTAAAGTTGTGGCCTTATGGTTTTCTCATTAGGTGGATTCAGTAGTGAGTTAAGGCGGGTGGTAATGGTTTTCAAGCATAAAATGAAATTCAGGTAACATTCATCCTCAGTCGTCCTCTTGAGTGTGCTAAACAGACACATCTCCTATAGAGGAACTGTCTCCTTCCAGTATGGACTCTTTACCACAGTGAGAGCTGCTGTGTGTCAGGAGCAAGAGCTCCATCTGGTACTGGTGCTCTCTGTTTGTAGCCAGACATCTTACAGCAAATGTTTGCGGTTGCGGTGTTTAAACCTGGGTAAAGGCCCCTGTGGGATGTCTGGAGTTGGACTGCTTAACCGCAGCGGAGTCACATATTTCTCTTCAGGTAATGTGTCCGGATGAGTTAGGGCGCATTCAGCATCATCCAGCCTTTGCTACCACTTATTCTCTGGCCCATCTGTCACACTGCTATGAATAGCAGGGGGGGCTCCTTCCTGTTAGAGCCCTGCTCATCTGAGACCTACGAGATGAGGTTTCACAGGACTTAAGATCTTCGGCATTCCCCGGTGTTTGGGACAGGGAGTGGCCGTGTGGCCCCCATGTGCTCTTCCATATCTACAGTGACCGGAACTTCTTTTTTATCTGAGCTCTAAGAGCATATTAATGCCCACTTCTCTTTACCCTCTTGCATAAGAAACAGACTGTGTCCTGGGGCAGATGTAGGTCACTTAATAGCAGTTTCCTGCTCTGCTGGTGATGGCTGCACATGTGGCACACATTACAGCTGTTTCCAGTTGTAAAACGGCAAAGAGGACCAGCTGCTGTCAGCAGTCAGTGAGACTGATGGACAAAAAGTACACTCTGGTTGATTAAATGAAAGGCTTCCTTATTGTGTTTGTTGCAAATATATCTCAAAATGTGTTGCTGTTTGTGCTGTCTCCAAAGAACCCGAGGAAGAGATGTTTTCAATGTGTTTGCTTGCAGAGATCAGAACAAATACGAGACATCAGTTACTTGTTAAATGTTTAAAAGATGTTACATATTAGGTCTTTTGTATCCACTGAAACAAGAAACTGCAAAATGTCAAAGGCTTTGGCTGCTCCTATTTTCATTTGACAGAAAACAAAGAGAAAACTGTGTTCAGAATCACTTCCATGATAATGAATAATGAATATACATGGAGGGTCAAGCAGCTGTCAAAACTGGAAGTCTATGTTGTCATAGATGCCTCCTGAGAGCCACAGCGACTTGATATTTTAAGTAATGGCTGTTTTTACCATTAAGTATAATCAACCTGTCCATGGTTATTTCAGCCTTTGGCTAATCTGTGCTTGGAGTGTTGGAATGACTAATAAATGAGCCTCATGCAGCCATAATGTGTCACCGTCTGACCTCATCTGGGATCTTCCATTAAAACTGCTTAACAGGAAAGTGGGACTTTGTCAGTTTCAAAATGATATCTTGTCTGGTTCATATTAGGGAATATAGAGTTTAATATCCAAGTTTATTTATAAAGCACAACCAACTATACCTCCCCTCCCCCACGTCTACTACTGCCTTCTGTTCTGAGGAACAAGCTGTATGATTCATGAAAGCTGTGCTGCAGGAACGAGACTACTGCTTGACAAACTTCCACAGTGAGAGACACTCTTCTGGGAATATATGCTTGAGAGTGCAGAAAACTGTATGTTATCAGTTTGACAGCTGAGCTGTTTCACTTTTCCTTTGTTTAGGCAAAATCTCTCTGTGGAATACTTTTGTAAAGAAAGAAAGTCCAAAGACAAAGAGTGGGGAAGGGAAAGGGGTTGCAGGTTTGTCAGGGAAAGGCCACAGTCATGCCCTTCCTTTTCCTTTCCAGTCTTTCTAAGTTGGGAAGGTGTTCCTTCAGTTTGCCCCATGCACTTAATGATTGTGCCTTCTACAGCGTGATATGTTTTTTTTTTTGTTTTTTTTTTCCTGACAGGTTTTAAAGTGGGTAGAGGAAACTGTTCAGGCCATGAAAGTCCACCTGCTATCCTCCAACCATGACAGCGCTCAGGAAAACAAATGGGAAGTGCCCTTTGACCCCAGCCTCAGAGAGGTCACTGTGTCGCTCAGTGGACTGGCGCCACAAATTGAGCTGAGCGATCCCTTTGGTAGTTGAACATTTATGATAGTTCCATCTATCTTTCACAGATATACAACATCATCACTGCTTTCAAACAGTGGGATACACATTACTCACAGAATAATCTCCGTTTGCTCTACTTATACAAGGTCGTGTGGTTGGTGTAGAGCAGGGCCTGAAAGAGCTGTTGAATATTCCTAATTCTGCTCGTGTCATCAACCTTAAATTTCCCAGACCTGGGGCCTGGAACCTCAAGGTACCTCTCTTGTGGATAACTCATAAATATGTTTCTTTTAATTTGTGGTAATTTGCTAATAGTATTTTTATACTTTATATGTAAAGGTAAGCTGCAGTGGGCGCCATACTCTGAGGGTTACAGGGGTCAGCAATCTGGACTTCCGGGCTGGCTTTTCCACTGTGCCTGTTTCAGAGTTCAACCACACCAGAGAGAGACCAATTAAAGGTGCTGACAGATTTCTGGTAGCTACATGAGTTTGAGTTGACAGAGACTATGTGTTGAAGATGACTTCATTGCAATCTTTCCTTGCCTCTCAGGACTTCCAGCCCATGTAATGCTAAAATGCACCGGCCTGAAGCCTCCAGGTTATTTGAGCCATGTGGAGCTCGTGTCAGGCTCAGGCCGCTCTTTACGCACAATCCCTGTACCTCTGCCTTCTGATCTTGGCCAACAAGGGCTGTGGAGTCTCCCGGAGTTCCGCACACCTCAGCAGAGCTTCTTTATCAAGGTAACGGGCAAAGATGAGGAGGGCTTCCGCTTCCAGAGACTGTCCAGTGTCTCCTACACCAACATCTTTCCAGGCAAGACTCCCCACCTGCCCGCATGCCTCACCAAAACCACTCTGCAGTGTTTCTCACACCTCATCAATCTCTCCAGCAAACTTTAACCTTTCTTCCCTTCCATGTGTAGATCCCCCAGTTGTGAGAATGCCTGACATGGTGAAAGGATTTTACATGCAGCCTGCTGTGATTGGCTGCTCAGTGCAGAGTGACATTCCCTACAGGCTCAGATTCACCAGAAGTGGGGTTGCACTGGGAGAAGAGAAGCTCTTCCAGTGAGTCTTTCCTCTGCTCAACACTCATTTGGCTCGTCTTCCTTCAACTTTCTTCCGATGTTCCGACTTCTTGCACTCATGACCTGCTTTAAAGACACTAATTAAGTTGTGCTCGACAGTTACCGCTGAGCAGGTCTGTAAGGCATTAGCACTGCCTGACTCTTTATTGGCTCATCTTTCAAAAAGCAAGCATACACAGCCCATTCTGTGGACATTACGTACTCAGTTCATATGTCATTTTGACATATGAACTGAGCAACTATTGTTTCTTCCTGTTGATAACTTGCGTTGGGTTACATCCATGACATGTTAGCTGACTTGTGATTAAAACTATGTGCATTTCAGAGATGTTAACAGAATATGATGTAAAGTGGGATCTTGTCACTGTTGTTGACTTCCAACCAACTTCACATGTGTTTTTATCAGGAATTCTGCTGTAGCTTCATGGGAAATTACCCATGCATCAGGAGATGATGAAGGTGTGTATGAGTGCATAGCACAGAGCAGCGTAGGACAGGGACGGGCCGTAACACAGCTTAGCGTTCGAGGTATGTCTCAGACACACACACACACACAAAACAAAAAAGCATTATCCCATTCGGTTATTTAGCATGCTGTCTTGGCAAAGCTGTGAAATAAGTTCCAGAGCTTTTATTTTTTATCTCTGCTTCATGTCTAAAACATCAGCCAGATGCGAAGCATGCCAGCACAAACATTTAGTTTAAAAGGTAAACTATTTTTGTTCTGTTTGTTTACCGCTGATAAGACTGGTTTGATGTTTTGGTTTGGTTTCCATGAAAACAGAGCCACCTCCGGTCTTGAAGCCTCCAGTGAATGTGACTTCGTCGATGGGAGGTGTGGCGGTTCTGTCCTGCAAGGTGGAAGGCACCATGCGGCATAACCTGACATGGCATCGGGCGGGTCGTACCATTCGCACACATGTAGGGAGGGTTAAGCTCCTCTCTGACTCCTCCCTGCAGATAAGTGGGGTTCGATCTCAGGATGCTGGCGAGTACCATTGTGTGGCTGCCAATGCTCACGGAGACAGCAGAATCAAAGTGTGGCTTTTTGTCCCAGGTACGGTAGGACATTACCCTGCAAATCATCTGCTTAAACACTTAACACACTGTGGCCTTGTGGCTCCTCTCAGGCCCCTGTCATCTGGTTTCCATTACTGCCTTAACCTCCTTGCAGCCAGATTGAGCCACTTCCTCCACAGAAAAAAACAAAAAACAAAAACCTCATCAGCTTAGAAAAAAAAGCTTGATGAAAAGCCGACTTTTCTTGTGGGCAAGTTTTCAGATGTGTGTAATAAGTTTCAGAAACTAGCCAATAAAGGTGAAGCTTGTCCTCACTAAGCCATGATGTCAGGCATTAGGTGTTCAGTAATTACATTAACTTTGCTCTTGTTAATTTTGTGATAAGGATGCTGTAAATGACATCATGGAGACTCGACAAGGCTCTGAGTTATAATCAGCTTTTTCTTCTTGTTTGACTCCAAATGCAGAGGCTCCTTCTGTAGTAGTTCACCCCCAGACCCAGGCATTTTCCCAAGGGGATGAGATCCGCTTGGTCTGCTCGGCGTCCGGCTCCCCCCCTCCCCAGCTCTTCTGGAGCCATGGAAACATGTTCCTAACTAATCGGCCGAGGTAAGGGAACTCTCAGCCCACTCAGCACCTCCGGCACAGTGGAGTCAAGAGAATCATTACATTCTGCTTTTACTACAGGCACACTTGCCAAATCTTGTTTGTGTGGTTTAGGAAAGTTCAAACTTTTTTTACATATAAAATTTCTGCTGAAATCTCATATTCAGAAGAAAAATGTAACCCATGATCCCTAAAAATAGAAGAAAGATTAAGTAATGAATTCTACATCTGCGCAAGTAATCCTACAGAGTAAAAAAAAACATGACTTTTGCTGACTGTGTGATACAGGTTGAGTCTAAACCAGCAAGGGGTTTTGACCATTAGAGGGGCCCTCCCAGAAGATGCTGGGAACTACACTTGTCTGGCAACCAATGAGGCTGGAGCTGCCTCTCAGTCCGTGTTGCTAACATATGCAGGTCAGATATCTTACTTTTATCTTTATTTTTTTTCTATCTAATAAAATCAGTGTGTGTCCAGTGTAGAGTGGAGCTCAGGTGGGTGCAGTCACATACTGTTCTGTTTTACAAGATGAAACATTTCTCTTGTTTTGTGAGCGCTGACAGTTTTAGACCTTAAGTTTTAGTAAGAGCTGTCAGTCAGTGCTCAACAGAAACCTTAACATTGATGGCCTATGGCAACCTCTTCCTGTGCTGGAATGAAGCACACATCTGCCTCTGAATGTCATTTTTAAACACGCTGATCTGTCAAATCCATGACAGGCTTGTAAGAAAGACAATCTAATCCATTCATCTCATCTGTCAGTGAGTGAAATGGAAGCTTTTTATTTTCCTTTGTGTTTACATTTTGACTTTGGTGTTTTTTTCTTATGTTTGCTGTTTAAGGCCATTTCATATCTATTGTTTTGCAGTGTCAAAAATAAGTATTTTCCTGTAATTTTCACTTCTTCTTTCTTCCAGAGGTGCCTAAAATAACAGTGACACAGCAGGTGGTTTTGGCGTCTGTTGGTGGGGATGCAACATTGGAGTGTCGAGTCACAGGTGTTCCTCCTCCCCTTGTCCACTGGTTTAAAGGTGAAATAAGGACAGAAGCACATTTTTGAGTTGCTTTTCTGGAGGCCAGTAGTCTAACTTTGCTTGTGTTTCCAGGTGAGCTTGAGGTTGGCTCTGCTCCATTTGTAGAGCAGGATGTACACCGTGGGACTTTGCACATTCGGGGGATACAGGAGGTCGACGCCGGTCAGTATAGTTGTGTGGCGAGCAGCTCCGCTGGAACTTCCACTGGCATTGTCGGCCTGGAGGTTGGAGGTGAGACTGCTTTTCAGCGTTCCACATAAAACCCATTTTACTGTCAAATTTATACAAAGGAAAATTTATTTCGTACCACTCAAACCTTTAACAGCGGGCCCATTGTTCACCGAGGCTCCGAATGACGTGACTGCCAATGTTGGAGAGAACATCACCCTCCCCTGCACGGCCCGTGGTTTCCCGCAGCCAACAGTGACCTGGCGCAGACAAGATGGCAGAAAGATTCTTGCAAGGACAGACAGCCACAGCAGAACAATGCAGATGGAGAATGGAGTGCTTCTAATTCACAGTAAGTTGTAGATAAAGCGCTACCACAGCACCAAAGACCAAAGATCTCGGCTGTTTGGTGCTTTCTAATAAAGCTTCATGGCTCACTTACGCTGACTGACACGGCTCAAAGCGACTTTCAAAGCGAGTATTTATAGAAGAGGTGCTGCCTTTCATATCAGATTCAGCTAACATTTTCTTAAGACAGGGAAGCAACAGGATTTTATGGTGTGTCATAGAATTACTGTATCCAATGCCAAAAGAATCCATCCTACATAAAGCAGCACCGATAGTCTGAAAATACTGTTTGTCTTTAACGCCTTTTATTCTGCAAGAGTCTGTCTGATATGAGAGTATTTTATAAGAGTATTTTATTTTGTTTGACTCTTCCTCGGATAAAAATGAAAGTACTTCGTGACCTCCAAACCTGAAGTGAATTTAATGTTACTCGCTGTTATCATTTGTGCTCCTGAGATTAATGTTTAGTGGGAAATATTTTACCAAGGAGGACTGGAGATATTTGCATGGACTACTTATGCCACTGTCTCCATTTATTGCTGCTGTCTGACCTCATTAGCTCAATCTGTTGCAGATGGCTTTAGTTTTTACCTGCCATCTTTTAGGAAAAACATCTCTGATCATATTGTGAAATACACAAATCCACCAACCCCTACTATCCTGCTTCTCATGTTTAGACACTAATGCTTTATGTCTTGCCATTACCGATTATAACACTGGCCTGACTGGGTTAACAGAAGAATTGAATTATAGGTCGATCTTCCCACATGTCTCCAGAGAATCCACCGAGTGGGACATGTGTGTCAGCCAGCTAGCAGATGAGCCAAAACATATTAATCCTGTTATTTTCTATTTTTAACTGGTAATTACAGGGCAGAGAAACCAGTAATAACATTACTTATTGAGCAGAGGTCCTAACTATTATTAGACTTAATATTTCACATTAACTTTTTACTTCTTGGTGCAAGCACAGCGATACTCTTCTTGCGCATGTAATGTGTTTTGGCTGACATGTGTTTGGCTGCAGGTGTCTGGCTGGACGACGAAGGGCTGTACATCTGTGAGGCCAGAAACCAGTTTGGGAGCATCAAAGCAGAGGCCAGAGTTAGTGTCACTGGACTGGGTAGGCTCTTTTTGTGATCCCATACATGTTCTGCAAATTTAGAAACAGTAATACTGTTTCCAAAGTCAAATGTGGCCTTAAAATAGTTATTTTCCTGCTCTTGGCAAGTATTTGTCTTCACATTTCCTTGTCTGGCAGAGCCTCCAGTCTTGGCCCAAGCTCCCCCAGTCATCACCACTAGCACTGGTGTGTCCCTTAGCATCCCTTGCATGCTGATGGATGGAATACCTCTTCCTGAGAGACACTGGTCACATAATGGAAAACCTGTAAGTAAATACTGTAGATCTGTATTTAGATCTTATGTGTGATCCTTTTTTTAGAGGAACATATATATATATATATATATATATATATATATATATATATATATATATATATATATATATATATATATATATATATATATATATATATATATATATATATGTATATATATATATATATATATATGTATATATATATATATATGGTTCTTTCTATGTTGTTTCTATATATTTGTTGTTGTTTGGACAGGTTCGGGTGAATAGGAGGATGTTTTTGAGGAGTGACGGCAGCTTGTACATAGAAAGAACCATCGCAGAAGACAGTGGAACTTATGTCTGCACTGCAGTGAATGTAGCTGGCTCCACAAACATCACAATAAGCCTGGAGGTCCACGGTAGGAGACTAATGAAGTACTGAGAGGTTTGGAAAATGTACTCACTTTTTTGCTAAGAGTTACATGAAAAGAACTAAAGTCACCCTGTGAAGCTACGCCAAGCAGAGAAATAATCAGCCTTGGATGAAGACCAGACATTTCGCTAATGGCTCAGTAAATAAATGTAGAAGATAACCCCTTGGAAAACTGCCAATTATCGCTGATGTTTCATACTAATATTGAGAACTTTTTTGCAAAGCTTATATATTGCAGAGCCATCACAATGCAACACACACTGTGCACAATAATAAACCAGAATAGCTGTTTCCTACTAAGCTACTAAGCTATCATCTCCCTGTTCTAGCTTCATACTTCATGTGTGGTAATAAAATTGGTTTCAATTTTCCATCTAGTTTGCAGCAACAAGGTCCATCATCTCTGTGTGACAAAGAATTCCTATAAGCTGTTGAATGCTGAACATTAGAATATGAATTGGACAGTGAGGCCAGCGAAATGTGCTGACTCTGCATGGAAGACAGCATTATGCTGATGATTCGAACACCTGCTGTCATCACAGCTATTGGCTTCATTTATTGCATGCTTTGATGTATGGGGTGATTTCATTCACAGGCAAATAATGACAGGCAAGCCAGATTAACGTTCGTCATCAGCTTGTAATGAAGACGTGCTTCAGATGCCCATAACTGCTGGTCCGGCTGGAGCTGGTTTCTTCACAGTCTTTCTGACAGCTGTGTTTTATAACTTGCTACCTCCACAGTGCCCCCAGAGATCAATGCTGGGCCATATCACTACATAGCCAACGAGGGAGTAGCCATCACGTTGTCATGTGAGGCCAGTGGAGTTCCCAAGCCAGAAGTTGTCTGGTCTAAGGTAGGACGTCAAACGGAGAACACAAATCTACTTAGTCCGAGTGATTGCTGTTTCTGTATTTTATAAGCGCATGCATTTCTGATTGGCTTTCTTTAATTCCCAAAGTATTATCTAATGACCCCTATTTAGCTTGAAATTAATAATTTTTAATACTTTGGTTTTTATAAACCAGCAACAGTCAAACAATAACATGCATAAGTTTATGAGAGACAGCAGCATCAGGGTAAGAGTGCAAATTTCAACAAATCCGAAACTTGTATCATTATAGTGATAATAACAACGGTTACCAGTAATACTGGTTTAATAATGCACTTCTGCTGCTTGCTTTTATTTACTGTAAGTCATAATGTCTTCCTTCTGCCACTAAAAGGCAGGGTGAGATTTTTTTGGATATTACTTTACTTGATACAAAAGCTTTTTAAGGCAAATTAAGTCATTTTTCTCTCTTTGGTCTTTCTTTCATATAGGAGAACACTAAAGTCAGAAATAATTTGTTCTGCAATCAAGCTTAGACGAACCTAAACAGGGAGTGTGTTGCCATGGCAACTTTATCATAATACTCCATAACTGTGAGAAATCACTCAGTATTTTATTGTACTCTAGCAATCTATCTAAAAGTTGAAGCGGTTCAATGCTTCATTGTCTGATGAGAGGAGAATGTAGGAAGTTATGTGCATTTGTCTTCCCTACCAGCAAGATTCATTCACAAAATGCAAAATGTGAATTATCTGATGATATTAAACACTTACTCTGACACAAACAACAATATAATCAGTTAAATGGTTTTTTTTTTACACGCGTTGTTATCTCATAGGATGGTTTATGGAAATGTATAGAATGGATTTGGCGGCTGCATTAAAATGAGTGACTTGATTTTTTTCCATTAAGAGCAAAAGAGACCATAACAACAGAATAAGTAACATACAAATAGTGTTTTCCTGCACAGTACATTGCTAAACTGAACCAGATCTTTGTCCTTGCTTTTTCTCTCTAAATTTTTTCTGAGTGGTCCTCTCAAGGCAAGCAAATTTTTTTTCTTGTCAGATAAAAGCGAATCTGTAAAAGTAATTTTATCTTCAAAGCAAGTGCTTGTGGAGCAGGTTGCATTCTTGTGTGTGGATATTGCAGATGGAGGGTGATTCCAGGAGTGGTCTGTAATTACTTTAGACATCAAAGGCTCTATTGTAAACCTCAAACTAAGCTTAGCATAACGACACTGTCGAGTGGCTAGTTTTTACAGTGTATCCTGTCTGATCATATGCTGGCCATTCTTCCAGGGGAGGCAGCCTCTGTCCAGGGACGGCTCATCTCTTCAACCTAACTCTGATGGATACCTCCAGATCCTCCATCCTACTGCTGATGATGCAGGCATCTACATCTGCACTGCCACTAGTCCTGTAGGCTACGCAAGCCGAGAGATCCAGCTTAGTGTTAACAGTGAGTCAAAACGTTCTAGAGTAACAACTCGGTTTACAAATGGTATTTAATGCAAGTTAGCTTTTTAAAGCATGCATTTGTGTGTGTATGTGTGTGTGTTGTTTCACAACATCTTTTTCTTCTCAAGCCATGCCAAAGATAATGGGAGTGAGCGGCCATGACAACACAGTAGACATGGCTGCAGAGGTGGGGACAGAGGTTGTCCTCCCCTGTGAGGCCCAGGGAAACCCTTCTCCACTAGTCACATGGAGCCGGAATGGGTATCCCATCCCCCCTGTAACAGCTGGGTAAGAGGAAGTCTTAGCTTATTCTGGCAACCAGCATGCTGTGAAACTAAACATCAAGCGACTGGGTGTTTCTACTACCATGCTGGTGACTAAACCAGCATCTCACTCAGGTTTTACAACAGACTCTGGCTGAAGCTGGCTTCCATTCAGAGCTCTGCTGCGAATGTTTGGAGCTAAATTGGTGTGCCTTTTGAAGGGCAGCAAGGTAGATCCAAACCTAACCCACCAGCTAAACTGAGGAGGAACATCTGGTCACACATGGCCTGATTCCATACTTTCATGTGTGGCCACTAGAAGTGCAGACAGGTTGGCTGACACATAGACGTAGACACATATTGCTTAGATGACAGACAAACGCATTGCCAGACACCAGACAGAGTGGTTTACGATAGATAGGAGAATGACATGCGAGTTGAAAGCTGTGGTGACTCAGATGCTGTATGACTTGTGTGGGGCCAGAAAGAAGGAAAGAGAGGGGGCGGACTGGAGGATGCCAGGAAGGTGTGGGGGGGGGGGGGGGAATATGAACTGACAGAAAAAGAGATACAAGCCATGTCTACCTGATGTTCAAATTCCCTGGAGTGTTACAGCAGTAAAACAACATGCTGACTCTTTACTAGTCCTTTCTGATGAGAATAACACATCTCTGTGAACAACCCCCACATCCCATGCTTTTTTTTTTTTTTTTTTAATGCTGGAAACAGTGGAAACAGGCATGTGAAGCGAGATTTTTTCTCTTCAGCTACACTCGATCAGGGGGTGCTGATTGGTGAAATATTTTGCAACAGTTTGTGGTCAGATTTCTTTCATGGACGGCTTTGCTAGACATTCAGCACTGGGTCAGTGGATGTGTTCGTTTTCTACATAATCCTGATGAGACCAATTTGTTTCAGTTAGCCTTTGTGCCAGACTGTGTACACAGATGACTTGACACCAGTGTGGGGAGTGATGGATGTGCGAGAGGGGTGGTTCGACTCGCGTATGTCTGAGTGCTGCTGAGTGGCAGTGCTGCAGTCTGAGCACCGACTGACCAGTTGTTCGGTTCTGATGTTGGATGCTGCCGTCTCTCCTCCAGCTGTTTAAGGAGGTGGGAACTGATATTACACCATATGGGGAGCTGAAATAGAGACTTCTTTGTGCTTGCAGCGCGTTTCCACTTACATGAACATGTTATTGTTATAATTCAGTTGCCTAGCAGAAACACTTATCTGAGATAAATCACAGAGGTGTGTTTACTTTTCTGTATATAATCCCTTTATACAACTGCATAACTCTAGAGCAATTCATGTTATCTCATACTCCGCTAATATTGCTGACCTACATGTAACTTCTTTAACCTACATTTTATTGCTGCCGTTGTTTTAGCTACAAAGCATGTTTTTTGGATAGAGTTTAGTGTATGTGATTACCACCATCTGTCCACTTGTTTGTCTGTGACAAACATCCATAAAAACGAATGGCTAGTTCTGCATAAACTCTGCTTTCCACATGGTTGTTTTCAGCCTGGACGAAACATTGATAATGGAGACCAGGACAAACTTGCATTCCAGGCCCACCATTAAGTCAAGCTTTTTGATTTTCAATTTGTCTCTATTTCGTGACCCCTTGGTGAGAAACATAAAGCAATTGCTTCACAAGTTACTGTTCCCGACAGGATCTTTTTCAGTCTTTGACCTTTCCCACCCTTACATCATAAGGTCACTTTAAGGTACTTTAAATATAATACAGTACAGGAATAAAACCACCTGATTTTTTTTTTACTCTTTTACTGATATTTACTTTTCATGTGCTTAGATGAATCTATACCTGCTAGCAGCTTTAACTGGGAAATACTTCCTTAAAGAAATGGCTGTAGATCCACAGTGACTAAAATCGCTTTCTGCGTTTATTTGTTTGTACGTCTCCGTAGGTTCACCGTTTTGCCCTCAGGCTCTCTGAGGATCGCGGATGTGCGCCTGATTGATAGTAAACTATACACCTGCACTGCAGAAAACCCAGCAGGCAATGTGTCTCTGAGCTACAACTTACACATTCAAGGTAACTCTGTGGGGCTTCATTTGTAAGGTCAACTTCTCATGAAGCTTTAAGCTAGTTTTCTTTTTTCTTTTATTCAAAACTCAGTGTTACTGACGTACTTCATATAAACACATTACCTAATCTTAATGGTTGCAACTGAATTTACGATATTCCTTTCTGTTTTCAGTCAAGCCCAGGATTCAACCAGCACCTTCCCTCCTGAAAGCCCTGCTTGGTCAAACGGTGACTCTGCCTTGTGTGGTTCAGGGTGAGCCGAGCCCTGAGATCACTTGGTTTCATAACGGACAGCCTGTTGGTGTAAAGAACGTTGCACCACTGCGGATCCAGCGGGTCAGCCTTGCTGACCAGGGCACTTACCAATGTGTGGCCAAGAATAATGCCGGATATGAGACCTTGGAAATCAAGCTGGAAATCCTTGGTAAATATCATGTGTTTAAATCTTCAGACTATGTCTGAGAAACAGAAAAAGTTTGCAAATCATGTAGACCATTAGTGCCTTAGTATAAGCTTTCCCAGCTTTTAGAGTTGTGTTCATTTGAAATGCATTAGTTTTATATGCTGCAGGCAGATAAGTGACCTGTTATGGGGGAGGTGGTTTGTATGTTTAGAAGTTGCAATATCGATCATTTGTGTCATCAGACAGGAGGACCTACAGGGACATATTCTCAGCCCATTAGTAACTGGATGATAGAGATGATTCACCTTTTATGTCCCACATTCCTCTCCAACTCAGGATCCAACTTACCTTCAGTCCATCTTTGATTCTTTACAACATGCCTGCTAAATCAATAACTTGTTAAAAGCACAAGACTGTTTGCATGAAATTAGGTAAAACTAGAATACAGCTACCTTAGTTTAAGCTGGATTTGTTCTTTTGCTCTGGTGATTTCTGAATACCTTCATCCATATTTTTCTTTATTTCTTTATTTTTTCCTTTTCATTTCTTTCAGCTACCATTATGATTACGTGTATTGATTATTTCTGCCAATTTATTGCATTAGAGGGTAGCTTTTGTTTAAGATGTGTTCTTTGTGGTTACTATGCAATATGTTATTCTTTGGGTCTGTCCTGGAAAAAAGATACCTGATTAATGATAGTTAAGAGGTCTAGTCAAGGCCTATAGAGATTGCTATAACCGGTTTCTGATATTGTGTTGCCTGATGACCACAAAGTACCTGTGAGATTTCTCAAATATTACAAGTACAGACTTTTCTAAGAGGATCTGAGAGCTGATTCTTGCTGACTTATTCCCATATCCTGAAACTGACTAATAATGAGAACACATTTAACCCATTAGTTGCGCTTGCACTTTAATCTCACATATAACTTTTCCTTTTCTACTCATAGAGGTGCCGAGCTTTGCAGAACCTGGAGATACCATCATGGAGAAAGTGGCGAACAGCAAGGTCATCATCCCTTGCCGTGCTGAAGGTATGACATGATTCATAGCTGAGTCAGGCTGACATGGTGCTATTAACAGGGTGTGGATGAATATTTTAGAGCCTACAATTGACACCTTTTCTTTTATGGATGTTTTTATGATGTACCCCCCCCTTCACCCCTGCCCCCTCAAAACAGAAAAAAGGAAAGAAAAGTGTTGTTTGAATATGAACATTAATGTGTATCTTTGCTCCCTCATTCAGATGTTACACTGTCATGATCTTGCATGGTAACAGTATCCTGGTTTTCTTGGAAGCTACACCTTCTTGTGTTGCAACACTCAGCTGTCTCCATCTTCCAACATCCCAGGTGTAACATCCCAGCATTCTGGGAACCTACTGTTGAATCACAACCCAGTTAGCACTGGTGTAAGTCTGTGGATGCACTGATGGGTAGTTATAGTCTGACAGCACCTGCAAACAGGTATTATTTGTGTGGAGCTATGCCATGGAAACCTGCATGGTGAGAGAAGGTGAGGACTGTATCTAATGTGGAGCAACAGCTGGAACATAGGTCTGCCTGCTGCCTCAGCGAGCCACATCTGCTTTCCTCAGCGTCATGGCCTGCTGGGAGAGGAATCCTAATTACAGGCTGCTGCTGGCAGATAAAGGACAAAGATGTCTGCGCTCCACTGTAAAGCAGAGGAAGAGGAGGATGAAGCCACACTTAGCCCTCCTCCTATGCAGACTATGGAGGCAGGCAGACTGCACCATGCCTCATAGAGATCATCCACACATGCTTGACACTCTTGACACTGTAGCGAGGCAATAAGCAGCAGGTAAAGGATCCTCTCATTGTTCTCGTGATATCTATCTGTATGTGGGAAGCAAGTCTTTGCCAGCAGACTATTGTTAATTCATCAATAAGCACATATCATTTACTAGAAAATAATTATTGGAGAAACACATGGAAGACATAATCACTCTTGGCACAAGCGATGAAAAAATATTCTTTTAATGAGAACTGTTTGCATCTAAAACAGAACATCTGTACGCATTTCCTCACAGCAATGAGATAATAAATTAGCTTCAGAACTATTTAACTGTAAACACATGTTCATAGGAGCAGCATGCAATAAGATCACCATGGCCCATCATGGTCTGCTGTGGTTAGCATCCCATGGACTTACGAATGTGCTGCATTTGATTTCCTATCTCACCTGCAATGTTTGTTTTAGGTCTTGGGGCTACAAGAAGTGTGTTTCCTCCTGTGTGCTGCCCAGTCATAGTGACTCACACATTGCATTGGGTGCAAAATCTTTCACATTTTCCCCATCCCACCTTCCTCCTGTTGACCATTTCCAGCTTTTTTCCACCTAGTAATCCACAGAACATCTGTTTTAGGCTTCTGTGTGAAGGTGCCAGTGCCTTTGAACTGCTTGTTGAACTGATACTATTCTTAAAGCTCAAGACTCTCATTTTGGTGTTTGGTAATAAATCTTCCAGTCCGTGTCTTAAGTATGACATCTTATATAGCTCCACCATACTGTGTTTCCTTTTTTTTTTTATGTTACTCTAACCTTGGATGTGCCTGCAGGCTACAAGGACAGCATTTTGGCACAGTCTTCCCTGCTGTCCCTGCCGATAACTGAAGAGCTGGCATTTTCTAGTCCGGGCCGCTTGCCCAATTAGTTCTCCTGCTGAGAAGCGCAGAGATGAAAGTAACTTTTCGTTTTGTGAGACGTGGCAAGGAAAGCTCATATTCTCCTTACATAGAAACCCTTTTCTTATCCCTATGTCTGCAGGTTCACCTCGTCCCAAAGTACGCTGGTTCAAAAATGGCCTGGAGATCTACCCCGAACAATCTGAGTTTTCTGTGGCGAGGGATGGAGCGCTTGTAATTAGCACAGCATCTGCCAGCCACAGTGGGGACTTCAAGTGTGTGGCAACCAATGATGCAGGCTCTGTAGAGAGAAAGACTAGGCTTAAAGTGAATGGTAGGAATTTGTTTCTGGCTGTGGAGCTACTTCTTGCTCTACTAATAACTAATTGTGAATAATAATGACAAAAATCTTTTTCCTTTTGCACTGCTGAAGTTCCTCCAGAGATCCAGGATGATGGCCAGCAGCTTAATCTCACCGTAACCTTGAAGCAACCTCTCACTCTGGGATGTGATGCCTTTGGAATCCCCTCTCCATCAATAACCTGGACTAAAGATGGCCACCCTGTGAGTGTGTCACATGTGCCATTTTGATCTTTAGCTGTACAGTGCCATGGCTATTTTTTCTATAACAGAAAAAACAACAACAAAAATCAATGATTTATTGAGCTGGTCATGATATGTCCAGGTGGATAGCCCTGGGGTGTATCTTCAGAATGGGAATAGGCTGCTCAGGATCTACAGAGTTCAGCCTGAACATGCAGGACAATTTTCCTGTGTAGCTGAAAACTCAGCTGGAGAGGCTCAGAGAGAATATAACATTGTGGTGCAGGGTGAGCTCATAAACACGCTGTCACACTTACATTTCACAATGTGAAAGCAGAGAAAGAAAACACCTTGGAATTACGTTGCCATTGTTCAGCATGTCCAGCACTAACCTAATCAGTGGGTATCTAATGGTTTTCCCAGCTCCACCAGTCATCTCTGGAACATCCCGACTGCAGGAGTTAACTGCAGTACAGGGTCAAGAAGTGGAATTCCAGTGTCAAGTTAGTGGGAGACCAGTGCCAAGAGTGGAATGGAGTCATGATGGAGAGTAAGTCAATTTAATGATGTTGACATAGAGCAAAACAGACAGGACCATAAAGTCGCTGTACAGATGAAATCATCCTCCCCATTCATCCCTCTTTCTTCAGGGTTCTGTCCCGTCATGGAGACCCTCATGTGGAGTTTCTGGAAGATGGTCAGGTGTTGAAGGTGAAGTCAGTAAGACTGAGGGACCAGGGGCTTTACCAGTGTCTGGCCAGGAACAGTGCAGGAACTCAGATGCGCCAGTTCAGGCTCACAGTACAAGGTACCAACATTCTGCCAACAAAAGCAGATCCATTTTTTTTAATAGAATATTACAAGAAACCAAACAAGGACGGAAACAGATATTTAGATACAGTTTTTTTCTTACCTGATGTTGTAAATCCCCTACACTCAGGTTCAAGGGATTTTCATCTAAAAAGCATGTGCTATAGGCTCTCTGCTGTATGCTATACTGTTAGTGTGTAAGGGTGCAATTTGCCCAATATAATGCTCTCTTAGGAGGTCCTCCACAGAAAACAGGTCCCTACTTTGCTGTTAAATATTCAATAATTTCCCTTTTTCTTTAGCTCCTCCCACTATCAAGGGGTTAAATGATACCTCACAGGTATCAGTGGTGCTAGGCTTTCCCACAGTGCTCTCTTGTGAGGCTGAGGGCTCACCCACACCCAGTATCACATGGCTAAAGGACAATCAGCCCATCGTGTCCACTCCGCAGCGGACATACACCCGCGGTGGGCAGGCTCTGCGACTGGGCTCAGCACAAGGAGACAGCAGTGGTTTCTACACCTGCAGAGCCACAAATCCAGCTGGCACGGCAATAAAGCGCTACTCTCTTAGCGTCCTGGGTTAGTCATTTCTATATTATTGACAAGCAATCGTGCTGAAAGGAAAATGTTTAAATGTTTCCCTGTTTTATTTTTCCTACCAGTCCCACCACAGATAGAAGGGGACTCTTCATCCATCATACTTGCTGGTCAGGAACAGAAAGTGAAGATAAATGGAAGTTTGACTCTGTCCTGTTTGGCCAAAGGTTTCCCTGAGCCCAAAGTTAACTGGTTCAAAGATGGGCAGGTTGGTGTGTCATTCTTGTAATTAGTGCAAACTTCTGCTGTGATTTTCATGGAACAAAGTCTAAACTCTATCAGC
The DNA here is from genome assembly GCF_933228915.1 of Telmatherina bonti. Lineage (NCBI taxonomy): Eukaryota > Metazoa > Chordata > Actinopteri > Atheriniformes > Telmatherinidae > Telmatherina > Telmatherina bonti. The sequence goes on along the minus strand of NC_136611.1, from coordinate 26,427,785 downwards.
CTCTACTGGCAGCCTGCATGAATTACAACATTCACTGTTGGAACATTCAAGACAAATCCTCCCTCCTAGCTTACTCATTTTGTGCAATGAGTAAATAAGTTAATTATATCCGAGCAATATCTTAAAATGAATCCAGTGAAAAACGTTATGACAGTAACCGTAAGATTCTTTTTTTTCCCCCATGAACATGCAGCTTAATGTTTATCTTCTTAGTATGTGAGAGTGCAACAAAATATTTAACAGAGGAGTTGAAGTTGATCTGAGGTCAATGTTTGGTAGATTTATTTTGATAAGTCCTTCAAATATGACTTGTTTTCTGTATACCTAGTTGCTTAATGGAAACTACCACACTGGCATCAAGGAGAGGGGCCAATTCCTCCACATAGAAAATGCTATTCTGTCTCACCAAGGACAGTATACCTGTGTGGTCACTAACTCTGCAGGAGAAGCCACAAAAGACTTCCATATCAAAATACAAGGTGTGTTGAATTATTTTTGATTGTGACATTTGGTTTAAATGCGAGTTAAAGGACTCACATTCAAACTTTTAATTTGATTATTTCTTTTAGTTTAAATCTTTATGAATCAGCAGGAAGTGACACAGTTGTGCTGTTTTCTTGCTAGTTCCTCCAATCTTCCAACGGGTTCCTAACAGGGAAGCAGCTTGGGGTCTAGGACATGAGGGTGATGATAACATAGAGGACATGGTCGAAAAGCGAGAGGTCGTCCTGGGGCATTCGGTCAGCCTGTCTTGTGAGAGTAACGCCATTCCTCCACCCAAACTCAGCTGGTACAAGGATGGTCGAAAACTCACCTCTGCTGACGGAGTGGCGCTACTTCCAGGTCAGGGAAAACACCTTTATTTGGGATCTTAGATCTGGTATTTATGTATTCTTTTTGGTATGAGCAAGGCTTTGTATTTATTAAGCTACTTATTTGGTTTTATTCTCTCAGGAGGACAGGTACTTCAGATCCCCAGAGTACATCAGGAGGATGCTGGAAGGTATACGTGCCAGGCTGTTAACGAGGCCGGGGAGGACCACATGCATTTTGAGCTGGAGATTCTTAGTAAGTAAACACATGTTTATGTTTATATATTGGTAACTAATGTCATAATATGCACATGTCAAATAAATGATACACAACGAGTGATTTAGTTTTGCCTATCCCCAGTCCCTCCTGTTATTATGGGAGCATCAGAAGAGTTTATGGAAGAAATGGGAGCTGTGGTCAACAGCACTGTGATCCTGCACTGTGATGTGACTGGGCATCCAGCTCCGGTCATCTCCTGGCTGAGAGATGGGCAGCCGGTGCAAACAGATTCACATCATCATATCAGCGAGGATGGAACACAACTGCAGGTTAGTTGTCTCACACATAAAGATTTTGACTTGCAAGTAGTCACACCCACAGTAGGGACATCCTGAAGTGAGGAATAACACTTATCTTTGAACCTTTAGCTCCTGAGTGTCCAGGTTTCAGATATGGCTGGGTACTTGTGTGTAGCTGAGAATAAGGTTGGAACAGTCGAGAAGCTCTTCAGTCTGTCAGTGCAAGGTAACGATGACTTCATATACTCTCAGTTTTTTTCTTTCTGTGTCTTTAAGTATTATCAGATGTTCTGACTGACTTGTGCTTTACTTGTTTACTGTATTTATAGTGCCTCCTAAAATAAACGGGCCAAAGGAGGAGGAGGTTAGTGTAATTGAGGGACACATGGTGTCATTGCTGTGTGATGTTCAAGCATACCCTCCACCAGAAATCACATGGACCAGAGACGGGCAGGTGCTCCATTTCAGCACCGGTATTCATATTCTGCCAGGTCAGCCTCTGGTCATCTGCAGTTCCCACACAATTCTTGCATCAGTAGCATTTCCCCTCTAGAAATCTGATTGTGGAACTGGTATTGCACTTCATGTTTATACATTTTGCAGGGGCCCAGATGTTACAGTTGCCTCGAGCAACGGTTGAAGATGCAGGGCAGTACGTGTGCACAGCCAGCAACTCAGCAGGGCAGGACCAGAAAAGTATTCTACTCAGCATTTATGGTCAGCAGACACGGTGACCCATCTGCACGATTCATATTCATATGCAGATGATGAAGTCTGAATACAATGTCCATGCAAAAACAAGATGTTTATTTCAAGCCGGCTGTGATTTGGGCCAGTTCAAGAGTGAGTCATACCAATTCTGATGCGACCAATCTTTTCACTGCGTGTGTGTGTCTGTGTCTAAAACAACAGTTTCACCCAGCATGAAGCCGCGACATGATGCTGAGTCAGACTTGCTGACCCCTCAGGTTGGCTCCTCAGTCATCTTGCAGTGTGAAGCCCATGGTGTTCCTGTGCCAGAGGTCACATGGTACAAGAATGGTCTGCAACTGGCTGCGGGGAACGGGCTGAAGATAGATCGTCACCAGCTGGAGATTATTGGAGTTCAGGTCAGGACAAATTCATTAAATTAGAAATGTGTCAGCCTGCAAACCAAACAGAATCATGATAAACATTTTTATTGTTATTTTAGCTGACCTCGTCAAAAACTTTTGAATTTGTAAATGCTATTATATTTCATTTCTGGTACACACTGTTTGGCAGTTTATTTCTCATGTGGCTGTACACAAGCAGCATAAAACAGGACAAAACAGAACAAAAGCGCATATTAATGCGCTTTTGTTCTGTTTCTGGAAAAAATTGTATTTTGTCAATTGAAGGCATTTCTGGATGCACATGAGATCCCTGAAGTTTTTCAGTCTGGTTTTAAAAATTTGCACAGCACAGAGTCTGCTCTACTTAAAGTCTTTAATGACATTTTGATGTATACTGACTCTGGTCATACTGTTGCACTGGTTTTGTTAGATCTGACCGCTGCGTTCGACACAGTGGATCATGAAATCCTACTGTGCCGACTTGAGAACACAGTGGGCATTCACGGGGCTGCCTTGGAGTGATTCCGTTCCTACTTAGCAGATAGGAGTTTTTGTGTGAGATTGGGTGACTTTGCTTCATCCTCAGCCCCCTTGAATTGTGGCGTGCCGCAAGGATCAATCCTTGGTCCGCTCCTTTTTTCATTGTATCTGTTGCCGCTGGGGTCTATTCTCCGAAGGCTTGGTGTGTCTTTTCATCTTTATGCTGATGATAGCCAAATTTACATTCCCCTCAAACGTCAAGAAAGCTTCAGTGCCACTGAACTTTTAAAGTGCATTGATGAAATTAAAATTTGGATGTCAATAAATTTTTTGCATTTTAATGATAAAAAAACAGAGGTTCTTCCTCTTGGACCTAGCAGTGTTGGTGATGCTGTCTCAGTTAACCTTGGATCCTTGTCACAGTTTGTTAAGCCTACTGTCTGCAATCTTGGTGTGAAAATGGATCAGGAACTTAAATTGGACAAACAAATTAGTGCTGTGGTGAAAGCAAGTTTTTTCCACCTGAGACAGCTTGCAAAAATAAGGTCCTCACTCTCAAGACATGATTTTGAAATTTTGATCCATGCTTTTGTAACTACACGGCTTGACTATTGTAACGCCCTGTACCGTGGGATCAGTCAGTCCTCTCTCGCATGGCTGCAGCTGGTGCAGAACGCTGCAGCGCGTCTTTTAACTGGATCTCGAAAGTCTGACCATGTTTCACCAATTTTGTCTTCCCTTCACTGGCTCCCTGTCCGTTACAGAATTGATTTTAAGATTCTTTTATTTGTTTTTAAATGCCTGAACGGTCTGGCCCCTCGCTACCTGTCAGACCTGCTGGTGAGGTATTCCCCTACACGCTCTCTGAGGTCCACAGATCAACTTCTGCTTGTGGTTCCTAAGACGAAGCGTAAACTGAGAGGTGACCGAGCTTTTTCTGTTATTGGTCCCAAGTTGTGGAATAAGCTGCCCCTGTACATTAGACAGGCTGAATCGCTTCTTGTTTTTAAGTCTTGTCTGAAGACTCATTTTTTCTCTTTGGCGTTTGACTAATTTAAAGGGTTGTTTTACTATTAACAATGTGCTGATGCCCCATTATGATGTAAATATGTATGTTTTATTGTTTCTTCTGTACAGCACTTTGGTCAACTTTGTTGTTTTTAACGGTGCTTTATAAATAAACTGGATTGGATTGGATTGGAACTGGATTAATGCACTAACATGGTTGAAAAGGGGCAGGAAGGAAGGAAAAAAACGTATTATACCAACCCCTTTTATAAAACACAACACACCGATTGATGGTTTGTTAATAAGTTGACAATACTTAATGAAATACTCATTTACAGTCTACATGATCGACCATTCATTCTCGAGTCATTCATTTCATAGATAGATAATAAAGCTTATATACTTTAAATATTCTTTTTTATTAGTATATAAGACTTTAAAGGGGTCCTATTATGGTATTTTGAGTTTTCTGAGCTTTCTACTGTGTCACAGTGTTGAATCCTCATCAGACATGTGAACGGCACTGTTTTTTTTATCACCTAAATGCATGTTTGAGTTTGAGTCTGAGTTCCAACACGCTCTCTGTTCGGTTTCCATGGCGACGAAAAATGCGTCGTTTTAGAGAGTTTTTTCTACTTAGAAATCCTTGTGACCTCCCGGGGGACAAGGTTCTGTGATTGGCTACCTTCTACTGGTTAACAAGGGCATGTACAAATACATCAGGCGGGTGGAAAACGTCGGATAAAGTTATTTCGAACGGTGGCTGGTGAGTTTACCAATGAGAGACATCCTGCTGCATTCGTTGCTGTGGGTTGCTGTTTTCCACTTCGTTTTCAGGGTCTGATTCAGGTTCCAACATGTAGGGCTGTATGCTATGTGTTGACATTGTATTTTGTTTTTTAGTTCATATGAGCCTAATCCTTCTGTTTATGAGACGTTACAATGACGGTGAAAGCAGGTGCGGTGCGCGCTCCCGATGTAGTGCAGTGGCGGGAGGCGGGGCTTAATGCGGAAGAGTCTCAATCCACTCGTTTTGCCCACAGGCTGATCTGACAGCCGATGGAGAGGGTCGGTCTGAAGTAAATAAAGCGATTTGTGACAATAACTCGATCATTCCCAGCCCTTCTGGGCTCAGAAATAAAAATAAATTAGTCTGAAATGCACATAATAGTTCCACTGTAAATCTATTCCACTAATATATATATATATATATATATATATATATATATATATATATATATATATATATATATATATATATATATATATATATATATATATATATACACATATATATATATATATATTTTTATATATACAACCCCTGTACAACCCCTGTATATGAACACTTCATATTCATATACAGATGATGATATGATGTAGCAGTTAGTTGCAAAAATTAGCCATTTGACGTATTTGTATGTATGTAGCTTCTCACCACAGACGATCTTTGTTGTTTAGACAACTGATGGTGGTACGTACACTTGCAAAGTGTCTAACATAGCTGGACAGGTGGACAGGACATTCAGGCTGACAGTACATGGTAAGAAGGCCTCTAGTCTTGACATGTTGATATCTTAAACAACTATCTCTGAAATTAAGTTGTCAGAATAATGGGGGATAACATGCGACTATATGCCACAGTTCCACCTGCACTTGATGGGCCCCTGTGGGAATCCATTAATTTCACCCTGGGCTCCCATGTGGCTTTGCTGTGTGAGGCCTCAGGAGTACCTGTCCCAAGCATCACCTGGCTCAAAGATGGATCTCCTATTGGTAAGTGGCAGGCAGTGATGGGGGGGGTAATTGTAAAAGTAAGGATTTGTCATGTGTGACAGCTAGAGTAAGTTGTTTTTGTTGCAGAGAGCAGTCTGCAGTGGCAATGGTCCGCTCGAGGTAACAGGCTGGAACTGGGTCCTCTCAGTCTGTCTCATGCTGGAACATACACATGTGTGGCCAAAAACAGTGTGGGACAAACACAGAAAGACTACGCACTCACAGTGCAAGGTAAAGGGTTTTTGACTCATTCTGCAAAGTATCTTTTACATATATCATACATGAGAGGAATGATTTATGTGGCATGTAAGAAGGGTCTTTTATTACCCCCAGTTTTGCCCACCATTCTGGGTTCTGACCAACCATCTGACATGAGTGCACCCATGGGAGAAGAGCTGACCCTGGAGTGCCGAGCAAATGGAATCCCCCAGCCCCGCCTCAGCTGGCTGAAAGATGGACTGACTTTAGAGGGATCAGACACCCGTCACATCTCGTAAGTCATTCAGAATCCCACTTCATAAACTCTGCTTCCTAATCGTTTCGATGATATACTTTATTTTGCTTTTGAAAGCGGCGCTGTTTATGTTGCTCGCAGTGTAAAAATTGGCCAACACCGTTTCCTTGAGTGTGGGAAAATTACAATATTAATCATCGTAGAGGATAACAAGCATGACAGAGGGATGCATGGAGAGACAAATGGTTTATAGCCTGTTGCCTGATTTGTTCATGAAAAAATATCCAGAGCAGCTGTTTTACAGCTGTTCAAAAGCGGATATGGCCATTACAACTCTGTTCAGCCAGGGAAAGCAAATCACACACGTCTCTCTGTGTTGGTGTCGTCTGTGTGTGTGTGTGTGTGTGTGTGTGTGTGTGTGTGTGTGAGTAAGTCATGGGATTATGATGCTGATAATGAGAAAATAGTTCAGAGGTGGGTGGTTTAGAAAGGAAAATGGAAAAGAAAACAAAGTGTATTTGTAACCCTGCAGAGTGACCCCTGATGGCAGTACACTAACCTTACTGAGGCTGAGTCCTGGGGATTCTGGGACATACACTTGTTTGGCTGTCAGCCCAGCAGGCCGAGAAAGCAAAATCTACACTCTGTTTGTTCTCGGTGGGTTTCATCATCTTCTTTATTCTTTTTAAGAGTTCAAGTTTTATGAATTATGTATTGTCACTTACTTTGGTTTGCCACAGTTCCACCATCTATCTCTGGCGAGACCACGGTCCCGAGAGAGGTGCAGGTCACACAGGACAGCGTTGTGACATTAGAATGTCACGCAGAAGGGAACCCTCCTCCTCAGATCAGCTGGCTGAAGAATGGCCGTCCATTACTACTCTCTCCTCGAACGCGCCTCCTCTCTGGTGACTCCTTGCTGAGGTTGGTTTAAATAATTGCAACAATTTTCTAAAAATAGACAACATTTGCATAGTTGGAGTAAATTCTAAATGCTCTTGCTTTTGTAAAAAAAAAAAAAAAAGGATCGCTCCTGTGCAGCTGTCGGATTCTGGAGTTTACACATGTGTAGCACGCAGTCGGGCCGGTCTTGCTGAGCTCAGCTATGATGTGCAAGTGCAAGGTACAATCAATACATCCAGCCTACTGGTTCTCCTCTGGGATGATGGGAAACATTATGGATCTAAGGATTTTAATTTGCTGAGTTTTATGTTCTGCAGTGCCCCCTGCTGTGGATCACGTCGAACCTGTGAAGCCAGTTACAGTTGTCCAGGGATCTTTGGTGACGTTAACCTGTGAGGCACGTGGCATTCCCCCTCCCACCCTTACTTGGATGAAAGACGGTCAGCCGCTGTCCCTTCATCGCAACCTGCTGCTGGATGGACAGGAGACAAGGCTGCAGCTGCCAGATGTGGCTCCTTCGGATGCAGGCCTCTACAGCTGTGTAGCCAGTAATCAGGCTGGAAGCAGCACCCAGAGCTTCAACCTCACTGTGCTTGGTACATTATACATCTGATTTATCTCTGCTCTAAAGTTATGGTGTAAAACTGAGCCAAAACATTTCTCCTCCTCATCTAGAACCTCCAAAGATAACTTCTTCCACCACTCCAGAAGAGATAATCATACCAGTAAACAGTCCACTTGAACTGGAGTGCTCTGCTGTAGGAGTACCACCTCCCACCCTCAGCTGGCTCAAGGATGGCCGACCGTTGGAGAGAACCGACATCATTCAGCAGGATGGACACTTTCTCCGGATCAGTAAACTTCAGGTATTTTCACTGTCTCACATAGTCAAACAGTATTTTAGGCCACTGAACTGCATCTGAGAAAACTGGAACTTGTTCAAGATTTTGGAAAGAAATCTGTTAACTAAACAATAAATATAAAAACTTAAAGATAAAAAAAAAAAAAAAACAAGTGCCAGCACACAAAGTTTAAATGACAATTGAAATTAGGAGTTTTGATTGCACCAATGATTAATTCAAGCAAACACAGCACAGCTATGCTATGCAAGAGCCACTAAAACTGATTAATGTCCTCTCTTTAAAGGTTGAGGATGCAGGTCTGTACACCTGCTTGGCCAGCAGCCTAGCGGGAGAAGATGGAAAAAACCACTGGGTCCGAGTCCAAGGTGAAACAAGCTGTTCTTACTAAATCTTTAACTGAGGAAATATATCAAGTCATGGTCCTGCGTAAAACTCCTCAGCAACTTGCACCTGGAGCTTGTTGAGTACTGCTTTGTGCTTATTCAGGAGTAAAATTTAGTAAAAACAGACTTACAAAGCATTTATTTTGTATTCTGTTCCACACACTTTGACATACTGTATATGCCATATGAAGGAATGTCTGTATCTTGATTGGTGGCATTGATTCATTAACGGTACACAGTGCAGTGGTTTTTTAATGCTGAGTTTCACAGGAGCTCTTTATCTGCAGAAGGATTTTGTTTGTCACAGGAAATATTGTGGATGTCTTGAGTAATTCACCACAGTGAGAACTGTCACTGGTTGTATTTTAGTCCCACCAACACTGCTTGGCTCTGGTGATGTGAGGACATTGACGATACCAGTTAATGGACACCTGACCTTGGAGTGCCTGGCTGACAGTGACCCCCCTCCTAATATAGAGTGGTATAAAAACGAGGCCAAACTGCAGGTATGGAGTTCAGTAAATATATAAATAGTCATGCATTGAAGCAATTACCTATGACTCATACATTGCCCTTCTCTTTCCTACTCCCACTGCACCAGCTGGGAGGTCGTATCCAGTGGCTGGCAGGAGGTCAGTATTTGGAGATACAGGAAGTCAGACCTGAGGACAGTGGTCAGTACAGCTGTGTGGTTACCAACATGGCTGGAAGTACCAGTCTCTTCTTCACAGTGGAGATTCTCTGTAAGTCTGCCTCTAATTACTTGATTTTGCGATACAATTACGTTTTCTTTTACTTTGAAATATAAATATGCATATAACCTACCCCTGTGTTTATTAGTTCATTCATTTTCCGGACTGCTTAGCTTGATTTAGGGTCGCAGGGAGGCTGGAGCCCATCCAAGCAATTATTGGGTGAGAGGCAGGATAGACCCTGGACAGGTTGCCAGTCCATCACAGAGCACCCCCCGCATTATTGCTTTAGTTTCATTGGTCCCTAAAATAAGAAAAGAATCACAACCTGCTGAATGAAACACATGGCTTCTTTTCTTAATTGTCCATTTAGTGGCAGTGGTGACTCATCATCATCATCATTTTATGTATAAACTGCTTGAACACCAGCAAGAGCTGAAGCAAAGTGCTGTGCATTTGAATTAGATAAAATAAAAGATAAAAATAACAACTTCTTTCACAATGGACATTTCTGTGGTCATTTATTCAAATTAACATTCTTTTTTTTTTTTAAATCACTTGATCGAAATTGGGTTACAAAATGATAAAGGTATAGAGAGAAAAATGGAAGTCTGTTCTGTGTTTTGGCATCTTGTGTTTTTCTTTTTTTTTGTATGCAATGCAGGAGTTAGAGCATAACCTAGACATATTGCCAGTTTATTGTACAGTTCCATACATATACTGCATTTTTTATGGACTAGTCACTCAGGAACAGTAAGTACTACACCCTCTTTTTCTACATCTGACTGTCATCCACCGACCTTGATAGTCGACCTTGTCACTGGACCAAAGCTTATTAATTCTGGGAGGCTGGGTAAAAGGATCAAAAAAGACGTTTAGAGTGAGTTAAAAATAAACTTCCCTCTAATCCTAAATGTCAAAACTTCATATGAAATACTAAGCAACATTTAGGATACTTTAGAAATTATACAAAGTGAGTGTATTATGAGACATTTCAATATGTTGATAAACAAGTTTTATCTTCTGAATTCTAACCATGACCTGAATGATATGGATTAGTTGCTTTTATATCCAGTGCCACCAGTAATAAAGGAAAGCAGCTCTGTGGTGACAGTACATACTGGCCAGGATGCAGTTTTGCCGTGTGAAGTTGATGGTGACTCCTCGCCTGTGGTCATGTGGAGAAAAGATGGCTTCCCTCTGCCTAAAGATAGCATTAAGTATGTTGACTGGATTTAACACAGAGTCGCAGTCTTGTACACATTCTACCGATTCATTCTGTTATCAACTATTTGCTTCAGGTACACCATGTTATCGGAGGGCTCCCTGCGTATCCATGGAGCTCAGCTGAATGATGCGGGTCGTTACTACTGCACAGTGTCTAACCAGGCTGGCTCAGACCACCGGGGAATGGATCTTCGTGTATTTGGTAAATAAAATGTTCAGTTTATTTCTTGAGCCACAGTGATTTCTCTGCAATTCTACAGCAGGCACTAAAGAAGATAACACTTTGTCTCTTTCTCTGTCCTCACTTGGTTTTTTTTAACTGTAAACTATTAAGCTTAAACATGTTATTTTGTCTCGTATCAGTGGGTCCTTCGATCAGTCCAGGTCCATTCAATGTGACAGTAACTACTGGAATTAGAGCGGCGTTGAGCTGTGAGACAACTGGTATTCCCCCACCTAAAGTATCCTGGAAAAGGAACGGCACTCCTCTTGATGTTAGTCAGCAGCCTGGCACATATAGGTAAGGTAGACAAAGCTTTGGCTGCTATAAATGCACAAGAAATATGCGGTATAACTCAGGCCTTTTTTGCTTGGCTCCTCTGTCCAGGTTGCTGTCTTCTGGCTCTCTGGTTCTTTTGTCTCCATCCAGCGAGGATGAAGGTTATTTTGAGTGCACAGCAGTCAATGATGTCGGCGAGGAGCGCAGGGTCATTGAAGTCATCCTGCAAGGTGTTTATCTGAAGTTTTGCTTCATAATATTAACTGCAGAATCCTAATAATGAAGTGTTAACTTATGAATTTAACACAATCCCCTGCAGTTCCACCGTCTATTGAGGATGACGTCACAGCAGTTAAAGTTGTGAAGATGTCCTCTGTAGTGTTGCCTTGTCAAGTACAAGGACGTCCTCAGCCAATAGTCTCCTGGACGAAAGGTGGATCTACATTGAGCAGTAGAGGAGGAAGTTATCGTGTCCTGCCCACTGGTAAGACACTAAATAGCTAAGGAACAAAACGGTAGCTTTTCTCACTAAGTGTGATGTGTGATGAGACTTTCACGTCTTCTCATGCAGGAGTATTGGAGATAACCGCTGCTTTGCCAAGCCATGCCGGCAGGTACACATGTTCAGCCCGTAACCCAGCTGGAATAGCTCACAAACACATCTCTCTCACAGTACAAGGTAAGCTTTAATCAGCTCGCTGCAGCTTATGATGCACACGTGATCTAAGCGTGAGTAACATGTAAACCCACATGTGCTCTTTTTATGTGCTTAGAGCCACCAGAAATCAGACCAATGGCAGAAGAAGTCCAAGTAGTGATGCATCATGGAACTGTACTTCCCTGTGATGTTCAAGGCTTCCCTAGACCATCCATCACTTGGCAAAGAGAAGGAGTTCCCATAGCAACAGGTGAAAGCAACAAAAGCTTCTATAAGCCTTCTACTGTATGTCTATATGATAATCTGCGCTTAGTAGGCCACACATTGCGCACCAAACCATTTTCATTCATGCACTGTGTGCTTTATTAAGGTTAGTGATCTAGTAGAGCTACGGAAGTTGAGAAGTTCACGTCTCTCACTGTAATCTTTGTTTTGTAGTCCAGTAATTGATGAATGATATAGTAGTTTAATCTTGCAGCCAGCTCTGATTTTCCAAGTCTTACTGGATTACTGGTAACACATATTTTCATGCTGCTGCAGGTCACCGGCTGGCTGTGCTTTCGAATGGCGCTCTGAAGTTCTCTCGGGTGACACTTGGTGATGCAGGGACCTACCAGTGTCTGGCAAAGAATGAAGCTGGTCTGGCCGTAGCAAAAACCAAACTAGTCCTCCAAGGTAAAGCTGGTAACCCTATCTCCCAGTTAGGGATACAGTGATGACTTCCATGTTAATTCCTGTACAGTACATCACATATGTATGTATATATGTTCTAGTATTGCTGGTAGTTGCATTAAAAAAAAGATAACAACTTAGATAAAGGACCAGATTTAGACATTAGGAAAGAAAATAACTATCTACTCATGTCATGCTTTTTCAGTTCCGCCTGTGCTGAGTGTGCCTCGTGTTGAGTACACTGCTGTGTTAGGCCAGCCAGTTAGCCTGGAGTGTGTTGCTGATGGGCAGCCTCAGCCTGACGTTACTTGGCATAAAGACAGAAGACCAGTGGTGGAAGGTGCTCGTATACGTGTATTTGCCAATGGAACTCTGGCGATTACTTCTGTCCAGCGCAGTGATGCAGGGTTTTACACGTGCACAGCCAAAAACCTGGCTGGCAGGGCCAGCCACGATATGCGCTTGCTTATTCAAGGTGAGCGGAAGCTTTCTATAACTCCACAGGTCACGTTGTGTATGGACTATAACATCGTGATGTGGCTGTTGTTGCATTTCAGTCCCGCCCATGATTCCTCCTGCGCAGACAGAATTGTCAGTCATTCAAGGTTTTCAAGCACTTCTGCCCTGCGCTGCTCAGGGTTCACCAGAACCTAGAGTGTCATGGGAAAGGGAAGGTGCAATCATGCCCAACCTTCCAGGCAAATTCACAGTCCTGCGATCAGGAGAGCTGATTATTGAAAGGGCAGAGGTTTGTTTGATAGTTCCACATATTTTTCTACTGCATTAAAAACCACATTTGTTTGTAGTTCTGTGTTGAAGATTCACTTTCGTCTTCTTTCTTCAGCCTGGAGATGCTGGAGTATTCACATGTGTAGCCACAAATCCTGCAGGCTCCGTGAGACAAGACATCCATCTGTCTGTCAACATGAGGCCTGCCTTCAAAGAGCTGCCAGGTGATGTAACCCTGAACAAAGGACAGAGTCTGGCTTTGTCTTGCCATGCTCAGGGAACACCTACTCCCATCATCTCTTGGACTGTCAACAACATTCCATATAAAGGTATTTCTTTTGTTTCTTATTTCTTTAAGAGCTGCACAACCATGCCTACTATTTTACGATGTTAAGATGTTCTAGTCTATCCCGTCTGGCATGGCTTAGTGTTGTTGCGTCTAATGTAGACAGGACTTTGAGATTGAACTGAGTGTAATACATCAATTCACCTGACAGCAGCGAATGAAAATCTTCCAGGTGCCAGTGTGGATGAGGCAGGCAGGAGCTCAGTCATGGTGGAGAATGTGACTTTGAGTGATGCTGGGACCTACGTATGCATAGCAGAGAACAGTGTGGGCTCCATCAGAGCACTCTCATTTGTTCGTATCAGAGGTGAGGTTTTTTTTCAATTTGGCAGGGATTCCTTCTCATTTAACCTTCGCTTCATGATTGCATCAATTTCATTCATGTCATGTTAGAAATATATTTGATTTGCATTTCCAGAACCCCCAGTTTTGAAGGGTGAAGCCCACATGTCTCAGACAGCCATTCAGGGGGGCTCTGCATTGCTTGACTGTCCCGTCCACGGAGACCCCAGCCCTGTCCTCCGGTGGCTCAAAAATGGAAAACCTTTATCCCGACTCCTACGAATGCAAACTTTCCACAATGGATCCCTGATCGTTTACAGCATCACTGTAAATATGTTTATTTTCTCACTTTTTTCATTTATTTATTTTATTTTAGTGTCTGAGCAGTTATTAGGATATATTCGTTAATCAGAGAGACTCAAATTTAACTAATTTAGCCTTCTTGCACAAACTGCATCGACACATGAGTAACATAGTGAAGAATGATGGAGCAGCCTTCATCCTATCCAAGCTTCATCTGCAGTCCCCTTGGGTGGAGGAACAGTGTGTGACTGTCCTGCAGTGTCCTGCTTCCACTGAAATCACATTCAGTTCAGTCACAGAGGCTAACAGCATTAGCAGCAGAGGGAATAGTGAACAGAGTTCTGGATGTTCCCAGACTCTGGCCCTCTTTCCTTCGCCTATAACCTTGTTACGGTCTCTAACTGCTGCTATAATTGCACAGCCTGCAGCTGAGACTTTCTCACAGACGGATGACTGTCCTTCCCATAGAGCGCTCTAATGTGAAATTTCCCCTCTCTGGCGCAGTGATGTCTGTCATGACAGTCCAGCGGAATATAATCAGCTGACCTGTTCAAAATGTCAACTTTCTTGCTGTAGCATTAGCTCTGTTATTATTATTTTTATTATTATTTATTATTATTTTGCATATGATTTCCAAACATTTTTCTTTACAGTTTGTAATCCATCCATCAGATAACAAGTTAAAGTTGTCTCGTCTGTGTTTGTTTTACAGGCTGCAGATGAAGGAGAATATCAGTGTGTGGCTGAGAGTGAAGCTGGAAAGGTTGAGAGGACGATTACTCTCAAGGTTCAGAGTGAGTTCTGCCTGCACATATTTTATAGTTTAAGGACCTGAATGACAAATGAGAAAAATATCTGGCTTTTCTCTCCATTGAAATTAGTGTCCTTGCATTCTTACCTATTAATGTGCTTTGCTTTTGTTGGGTTTAAGTGCTCGTTTCCACGTGCTAGGCAAAATGAACGCAATCAAAGAATGCAGACATAAAATTACACTTAAAGGCCTTCTTCCGTTCTGTCTCAGTCAATGGCGGTTACTCAAACTGGGAGCAGTGGGGTCCGTGCAGCAGCACCTGTGGGCAAGGCCTGCAAGAACGAATCAGACTGTGCAACAATCCAGAACCAGCAAATGGTGGCCAACCTTGCAGCGGCCAAAGCGTTGAGTCCAGAAAATGCCAGACTGGTTTGTGTCCAGGTAGGACCACGTTTTTATTTATTCCTCATCATTTTCTTTACGCAGAGACTTGTCACATTGAAACAGCATTTCTTTTTATCTCGAGCTGATTTTTTTTTTTTTTTTATTGCATGCAATAATGAAGAAAAAAATGTCTAATACAAATGATTTTTATCTAGTTGAGGAGTTGCAGTCTTGGTTGTTGTCATTAATGACAAATGACTTGTAAGTTCACATAAATTTCCCATTTTCCTCGGTGTTTGTCGCTGGTGGCAGGTGATATCCCACGCAAGACCAGAGGCAGCCTGATAGGAATGGTGAACGAGAGAGAGTTTGGTGTGTCCTTCTTGGAGGCCAACATTACTGACAATGAGGAAAAGGGCAGCAGTACTTTGCAGGCACACCTGGACAACATCCCTCCCACTGTGGGTGAGTCCTTCCACAGGATGCCGTGATATCTTTGAAGGAGTAGTTTAATCAACATACAAACTACAACATATAAACTTTTTCTCCGTGCTGCTGTAAGGGTATAAGAACTGATGCTTTTCTTGTAGGTCCCCTGCTGCGGGTACTGGTGTCTGTTTTTACTCCCATTTATTGGACCACTGTGCTGCAAAGCGGCGAAGCCAGAAATGGCTACTCCTTCACACAGGGCCAGTTCAGACAGGAGTCTCAGCTGGAGTTTGAAACAGGTGAACTTTGCTCCACAACAATGTAGAAAATGCAATTTCAAATCTTTGAATAATTTATGGTGTTCTATTTTTTTTTATTTTATTTTTTTTATTTTTTATGGGAGCCTTTAAGGAGCTCGGCAGTTTGCTCAACCATCTGTTACATGAAGAACATAGCAGATTCGGTGCTTTTATTGATCGATAACTTTTCTATTCCGAGCTGGGTGTGTTATGTAAACTATGCTGCAAGGATAATAACCCTAAACCCCCCCCCCCCCCAAAAAAAACAAACTAAAAGAACCCTAATTCTCTGTTATTTTACCTGTAACAACAGACTACAGTTTTGTGAAACAGCCAGCAGATGGCAGCACTCACTGCTTTTAAGATGCACAAGTTTCCATTTAAAACACTTGTTTTTTTTTTTGTTTTGTTTTTTTTTACAGGCGAGATCCTTCGTTTGACCCACGTTGCCAGAGGTGTGGATTCTGAAGGAGTTCTGTTGATCGACATTGTAATTAACGGATTTGTTCCTCCGTCTTTATCGTCATCTCATCTGAGCCTCCAGGTGGGTTTGCTGAAATCATGACAACATGCCTTTAAAGACCTTGATTAGAGCTCAACTTCTCGCTTTATCTCACTCGTGAGATTCGATTGTCTCATACTTCAGATGCTCCTCGATTTGTCTGACCTGATTTTACCTCCGTCCCACAGGAATTTGATGAGTCATATGTGCAGACAGGCCAAGGGCAGCTGTACTCATGGTCATCGCAGACCCACAAGAGAGGAGGAAGCCCCACGGTGCTGCGCTGTAATCATACTATCATTTATGAGGGCCAGGAGGAGCGCCGGGGCCCTGTTCTCCAGCTGCTCAAGCTCTCTGGGATGAATAGTGTCTACAATATGTTTACTCTTACTTTGGACTTCCATATCACTGCCAGCCTCCTCGTACCAGGTCCGGGGTAAAGTACAGACTGTCAACATGTCGGCAAAAGTCGATTTAAACGTATCTAACGCTGCTTGGACTCTCTTTGCAGATGGTTATGAAGACACATGCCCTAAAGGTTTCATTCTTGACACCACCTCCTACTGTGCTGGTATGTTGCGTTTTTCTTGTGTTTATACGTCATTTATCTTCAGGCAACGTTAAATATTTATCTCAGTGCCGTTGCGTTATTCGTATAACCAAATTTGCTCCCATTAGACGAAGATGAATGTGCGCTGAAGTCCCCCTGCTCGCATTCATGTAACAACATCATGGGAGGCTTTACTTGTGCCTGTCCCTCTGGCTTCACCATTTCGGCAGACACCAACACATGCCAAGGTGAGACACAAAAGACAGAGCTCATATAGATGTTAAATATAAAGCAAAACTCACCATCTTTGTCACTGTCATCTTAGCTCAGCCTTAGATCTCATACTCCTGTTTTACTTAATGCCGTCCAGATATTGATGAGTGCTCCCAGGGTTCCCATATGTGCCACTACAACCAGCAGTGTGTAAACACAGTGGGTACATACCGCTGTCAGGCCAAGTGCGGCCCAGGATTTAAGCCCAGCATCACAGGAACCAGCTGTGAAGGCAAGTCGCTGATAATCTGTGCTAAACTGCCTGCACATCCTTTCATATGGAAAGATTTATCCCCTCCTGTCTTAACATACAGGCTTTTACATATGAAGAGTGATAACGTCTTGCATGCCATATTTGCGTTTCAGATGTGGATGAGTGCCAGGAGTCTGCCATCTCCCCGTGCCAGCACCAGTGCCTCAACACTCTGGGTTCCTATCGCTGCATCTGCCATCCAGGGTACCAGCTGTCTGGACATCGCTGTATGGGTCAGTCCGCTGGCTATTTTTGATATCATTCAAAACCCACATTATTTTTAAAATAACTTACAGTAAATTTACTATTTTAACAAACTGCTACATTTCTAGAAAGTGTTTTTTGGTTAACCTCAGACAAACCTTTTTTTTCCCATCAGGGTTTTTGGAAGTTCAGATAAGCCAAAGAGTTTATTTAATTTGCATTTACTTGTTTCTATGTTGACTTTCTACAGATATCAACGAGTGCATGAGAAATGTGTGTCCGGCTCACCAGCAGTGCCGTAACACAGAGGGAGGATACCAATGTTTTGACAGCTGCCCAGCAGGAATGACCACAGCAGAGAGTGGAGTCTGCATGGGTTAGTGGCTTTCATATTTGGATCCACTTTCGTTATTTAGACTGTGGTCATTGTAGCATCAGACCATACATAAAACAGTCTGCATGCAGTTTAAACGCACAGCATCAGCTCCTGTTCAAGTTTGATTTTACTGATTCCGCTACCTTTGAGAATTGAACATGTGGTCAGTACTGTTAGTAAACCATAAAATGCTTTAAGTTGTGTGAATTTTGCAGGTTTATGTAAGTGCACAAGATGAGAATGCTGCCAATGGTGCTTTAGATTTTAAATGACATTTTTTAAAGGTTTTTTTTTTTTTTAACCTTTTTGTACATTTGAACTAATATTTCCTGAGATGCTAATAACAATCAAGAAATTCTTCTTTGTCTGTTTTTAGATATTGATGAGTGCCAGGATGGAAGTCACATGTGTCGCTACACTCAAATCTGTCAGAACACAGTCGGAGGTTATGGTTGCATTTGCCCCAGAGGTTACAGATCCCAGGGTGTAGGGCTTCCATGTTTGGGTAGGACATCAGTTTGCCTCTTTTATCTCAAAGCATTGATGAGAGCTTACGTAGGAGATAACCTTTCATTTATTTTGTCTTTCAGACATTGACGAATGTCTGCAAATGCCAAACCCATGTGCCTACCAGTGCCGGAATGTGCCTGGCAGCTTCAGATGTCTGTGCCCTCCTGGGACCGTGCTGCTGGGAGATGGGCGCTCCTGTGCGGGGCTGGAGAGAGGGCAGACCTTTGCTAATGGTACCAGAGTCAGGGCGAGACTCCGCCCACAGCTGGTATCGTCCCTCGGCAGACCAATCCTCTCTCGTGCTAACGGAGTATCTCGAACAACTAGACAGAGCTGTCCTGCTGGATACACCCACAGAGACAGCGCGTGTGTTGGTGAGTTTTCACTAAAACAAATTCACAATAAAAAAAATGGGTGTTAGGTTATCGTTTGCGTTTTGTGCATTATTTTCCTTACAGATGTGGATGAGTGTCTGCTCAGGAAGCCATGCCAACACGAGTGCCGTAACACCATTGGCAGCTTCAAGTGTTTGTGCCCCCCAGGATATCAGCTACTGCCTAATGGTAGAAGCTGCAAAGGTAAGAGTCATCTTAGTAGTAGTAGTCGTCTCTAACCAGCAAATTTTCAAGCTTTCTTGTAATTATTTCAGCTAAGTTCTTCTCATCTTTCTCTAACATTAGACATCGATGAGTGTGCTGAACAAGGCATTCAGTGCGGTCACAATCAGATGTGTTTTAACACCAGAGGCGGATACCAGTGTCTGGATACACCCTGCCCTGCGTCCTACCAGACTGGAGGAATCCCTGGGTAAACTACATAAATAACAACCATTAGGCAATCATACCACAAATACTTGTAAATGTTAGTGAAATGGACACGTTTCCTTTTTTCCTTGTAATCTTTAAAGGACCTGCTACAGGCCCTGCTCTATGGACTGTGCCACCGGCGGCTCCCCTTTGCTCCTGCAGTACAAGCTGCTCACGCTTCCCTCCGGCATACCAGCCAATCACAATGTGGTACGACTATCAGCATTCTCTGAGTCAGGAATCCTGCAGGAGCGTACTTCCTTTACAATACTAGAGCAAGAATCAGAGTCAGGTGTGATGGGCCGGATGTTTGGTATCAGAGATGAGGCCGGCAGGGGGATCCTCTTCACTCTGCGCGTTCTGGATAGATCGGGACTGGTGCGGCTCAAGGTGCAGGCCACCACTATCTCACCAGAGGGTCGCATTACATATCGAAGCATCTTTATCATCTATATCTCCATCTCAGCGTTTCCATACTGATCCCACATGGTGCTTTCCAACAAACTGTCCCTCAGTGGGTTTTAATGGCTGTCCTCATCAAAGCACAGCTACAATAACCTTCCCCTTAAACAAATTAGACTCTGCAAAGAAACTCGAACACACATGTTGAGGTGGACACTGTCCTCTCCTTATAATATTGCTTTTGATGAGTTTTTTTTTTTTTTTTTTTTGTGATTTGATCACAGATCTGAGCAACCAGCTGCGAAAGCTTGTGAACTCAATAACTTGCTGTTTGCTCCCTTCTTCTGGAAAATACGAGTCAGTCTTTCATACGCATGTCGGAAACTTCAGAATCATAAAAAGCATAATTAAATCCAAGCACTGAATTTATTTAGTGTTCATCAATTTATTTTTGGTTTTTATTTTCTCCGGTCCTCTGCCATCTTCAATTTTGGAAGTGTGATTCAAAGGTTCAACATCTCACTTTGGAGCAGAGATATGAAATCATTTTTGTAGACAACATTTGGAAATGCAAGTCAACTGCAAATCTTTTTAACGGCTATGAATTTATACAATGTTTCCCCACTTATTTATTTAAGTCACTTGAACACATCACTGGTTTAAACAATCTTCTGTCGTGGGGGGGTTGGGATAACATGGATCTACTGGTGTATTGGCACATGGTAACGATGTCAAGCTGGTGTGTAATGGTGTTTCATCCATATTTTGGTTTTTTTTGTACTCTTTTCTAACATGTTTTGTCACATTAAGTGTAAAGGTGCTGTTCTGAATGTACTTGAGTGTTTTGAGCTTGGATGAATGGTGCTGACGTTACAAAGAAAACAGGCAGTGATACAAAATTAAGAACAGTGTTGGGCTGCAGTTATGTTTTCTGCAGTGTAGTTTTACCTGCAAAATACACGGACTTTCCTTCAGGGATGACACTTTACACTCACAAGCCGTTTGGTAATCAAAAGTGCCATTTATATCAGAAGCTGAGAAGGGAAGTTGCATGAAAACCATCAAAATCCAACAATAACAATCCAATGTTTAATCTCTAAGATTAAAAAATATGTCCTTGTTGCCGTACGAGTGTTTCATAACTGTTCAAATAAAATGCTTTTGTCTGTCCCTCATTGTGTCTGTCAGTCTTGCAGCATAACATTTTGTAAACTCATCTCACAGCTGACAACTGATCCTGCTGCTTTTATTAGCCAAAGTGGGAGCACATTTAACACTTGGCCCCGTTACCTCAGGCAAAAATCTGCTGTTCAGATCGTTTCGCCGGAATCTGGTGTTTAGATTATTTATATTCACAAAAACCTTCAGTGGATCAAAAATAATCTTTTTTTTTGTTTGCTGTGGCACTTTCTCTGTTGTTATTGTCTTTGTTTAGTCCCAGAAACCTGATGGATCATCTACGCAAGTGACACAAAATATGAAGATGACTGATAAATTGAAGTTACACAACAATAGTTGGCCCACACATTGCATCAATGACAAGATTCACTACTTTATTTGAGGGACAGCAGCTTTGCATTGGAATATATATATAAAGCAGAGTAGTGGAGTAGATATATAAAATAGATGGGTTTCCAAAATCTCCACTTGGTGCTTAATTTATTAGAAATCTACTGTTGTGCTCATATTTATTCACGCCCTTTCATTAAAGAAGGAGAAAAACAGCTGCCTGTAAAATAAGCTGAAATTGACTAAAGTAATAATAAATAAAAATTTTATGAAAATCATATTATTGTCTAATTCTGGTTCAATAATTTTTTTTTGTTTGAAAAAGCAAACAAAAAAGATAATTTATTACATATTACATCACTCATAAACTAATATTTTGTTGAACAATCTTTTAATGTTTCCGCTACAGTCAGGTGTTTTCTGTTCCTCTCAGTCAGACTTCTGCACCTGTTGACAGGGATTTTGTCCCACTTTTCCACAGAAAAGTGCTCTAATTTGTCCAGGACCAATTTTTTTGTTTTTTTTCTTTCTTCAACTCAATTAAATGAAAAAACAGTGTCTTATATTACTAAATAATATTTAGTACAATAACAATAACTAAAATAATTTTTAGTTATTGTTCCTTTTTTAAGTCTCCAGTTATTTGATTGACTGTTGTAAATTCAGCCTTTTTTTATGAAAGGGTATGAATACATATGAGCACAACTGTATATCTATATGAAGAGGATTTCCTTTGTTGTGTTTCTGTACAGGTGTAGGAAATGGTCTAGAATCTGTGATTGGTTTACAGTGTTTTCTATGTGGTGTTTTTTGTCCCTTTTCTTTGTTCTCTTTCTATCCTTTTTCTATCCACTGCAGCCAAATCCAGCAGTACTCTGGATTCCATAAAACAAACATTTATTCAAAATAAATGAACAAATAAGATAAGAATTCATATTTTCAAGGAAGTCTTTATATCTAAAGTTTGTTTGTTCAGTACAACACAGCAGCTAGCCTATTATTCTGCTTGCTTTAATGCCGGACAAGACAAGAAAAAAAACCAAAAAACTATCCTGTCATTCCCTATTTTTGGGGTATTGTCATCCTGGAGGAGCCCTCTGCTAAAGTTGCAGGAAGCATTAAAAACTTCAAAAAGAAAGAAAGAAATTAAGTTAAAAATAAATAGATTCTCAGTTGTTTCAACAGAAGTTGACAAATAGAAACATTTTAAACCTTGATTTATGCAGCTGGGAGTTTCAGCTGACCTGCAGCAAGTTTCAAGACTTCGTTTCACTCTCATAGTCCACTATGACTTCTGTAATTTCCAAAGCAGACTAAAGCTGAAGGCATAACAACAGCAGCTGTACACCAACATAATCAACAGTAGCCCCCACCTCAGATTGTTCCACATGTTTCTCAGAGCCCAAAATGCTTCAACATGTAGATGTGCGTACGTGAAGCCCTTGCAGCTGAAAAGCTATTAAACTTTCCAAGCAAGTATAGAATGTGGCTTACCAGTTTATGCCAAATCCTGTCAAAGAATCACTGAAAAAAAACACCACATTGCTTCCTCAGCACAAAACAAGAGCGAACAATAGATTCAAAACTTACATGGTACAATGAAAGGAGGGATTTGGGGGAATCTATTTGCTTCCAAAAAGGTGACATCATATCTTTGCAGGTCTGTATTTATTAAAAATGAAAGCTCAATAATGCAAGACAACAGAATGATGTAGAGCATGTGTGCTTGAGTGGCCAGATTGCTCTCATACTGGAGATATATGCTGATGTAACACAATTGTAAACACGCTTCCTAAAAGTTTTTAAATGTGTTTCTGGAACCAAATTGCAGCTTTATTCATATTTTCTAAGATCACCATTAAAGCACTGAAAATATTTTGTTGCATTTTAGAAAATCTCCCACTTTTCAGTTAAAGGCCTTTACAGTATGAATCTAACTGTATCAACTTCATTCTGTATAAACTTTATTCATTCATTTTATTATGAGACACGTTTATCAATTTAGTTTTGATTACATATTTCTTAAGAAATGAGTTTAGCGAAGGGTTTGACTTGTCCTTCAGTGTAATCCTCTACGAGTAAAGCCTTTGACCTCCCCAAGTTTGCACACTTACATTGCTTTTCACTAATGTAGAATATCTAATAATTGTAAATCATGCTATTGATCACATTGTTTATTTTATAGTATAAACAAAGAATATTTTAGTTCAAAAACCAAAGTCTAACAGCAGTGGGTTATTTATTGTAGAAGCAGCATATCTGCAGTAAGGTTGGGTAATTCCCTTGCTGCTCAGTAGATGGAGCAGCTTTCAGTCGTTTTTTGGTCTTTGAGATGTTGAAACAGACACAGACGATCTCTTATGCCAGCATAGCTGGGTATTGTTAGTTTCTCAGCTGTCATTACTCTCCTATCTTGAGCCGTTGGTTGTAAAAACTGACTTGAGGAGAAAATATAAATAACATAGGCTAGATCAAACTTCACCAGAGTCATACATGTGGCTATTTATTTCTAGCAACACTTGTGTCTGGTGATAGGCTGAAGAGCTTATATAGTTTGGCAACTGTTGCACAGAACTGGGTTTTATTTTAGCCATTTCCCTGAAATGAGTAAGAGAGAATGTCAAGGAAAGTCTACTCGGAAAGTGTTGATGCGTCAGCGTGGGCATGAGTGTGTGTGTGTGTGTGTGTGTGCACATGTGGGAGGTTGTTTTTCTTTTTGCCATTTCTGTGATTTGGACATGAGGTTCACAGTCATGTTAGAAATTACCAATGATCACAACAGAAGACTTTACATACTGAGTTTATTACTTTTAAAGGGGATTGATAATTTAGTTTTCCCCTTTTAGTCCTAAATAAAAAATACACTAACAAAAACAACTGTTATCCAGCTGTGTCGTGACTATTTTTAAGAAGTCATTTCCAATGTAACCTCCGATCATGTTTGTCATGCTGCTTCCTCATGACTGCTGTTAAACCAACATGTATTAAACTTGATTTTTTCTGACTGTAGAACATGGGAATTCAATGAAAATGCGATGAAATAACTACAGCAACACTAACTTTGGACTTTAACATATGAGTAAATAGTCGTAGCAAATGATTTATGAAAAAAAAGAAAAAAATGGTAAGAGGAACAAGCATTACTTTCTGAGAAAAACAGCAGGACAACACACCAACCTTGAGGCGAGTCGTTCATTAAGGTTTCATGGAGCTTCACAAATTCCTTGTAACACATGCAAACTACTGTAAGGCAGACTGAAGGCTGTTTCCCCTTTTCTATAAAACACTATTAGTGAAAAATGAATGCTTAAAGCTGAGCGATGGCTACAAGTACCATCTCCCCTACTGCTTTACACAGTCAGGATGTCAGTAGAAATGGGGACTTGCTGTGCTCCACTCACTAATGAGCACAACATTGCTGCCTATTAGAAGGTATAAGCAATGGAGCTCAGAGCTCTTACCATCATTAACAAATTAAATGTGCAAACAAAAGAATTCTTCAACTCAGTCTTGTCAAACACTTTACTCTGTCCTACATTTGGCCTCAGATGGGACGCCAGAAGCATTCATTTTTAATCGTACAGACTGCTTTCACATCACAAAACATTAACAAGCTCAAGCTGCATTTTTCATATAAACAGTTATGCTGCTGTGAATCATTTGAAATGTTTACTTTACGTTAATTGTTATCAGTAGGTTATTGATAGCTTATTCAACTGGCTTACAGTCTGCGATATATCTTGTCAGCATTATCTCCAGACGGTGACAGTTTATTTCAGAGGGAGGGAAAAACGGACATGCTTTTAATTGGCATTTACAAACCAGCTACAGGCTCATGGAAATAGTGAAACATGCAGTTACTACAGCGAGACATGTACTTCAGGAGAAAGTGGACAACTGAGGGAGAGGGACTAGTGGGCTTACATTTGTCAGCTGGTCAGAAACCTGAAACCGAATGAATGTTGCTGGATGTGTGAACAGGCACCGCTTTGTTAAAAGTAAAACATAACGTTATAAGCTCATGGTTTGCTAGGGTTGTGTTTCTCATCTAGTTCTATTCTCCCGAAACGACTACAAAATGAGTTGAAGCAGATTTAAAATGTTGCTGTTGCTCACTGTAATAAAAGCCAAACTAGGCCATTTCTAAGTTGGCCCGAGCTTCTCCCACACATCCTTCTTTGACACTGCACAAAGGGGTGTCATTGAAGGAGGCAGACCCATGTGGGCTTTTTCTTTTCTTTTTTAACTGGACTCCAAACCAGCAATGGACATGAGTAATGCTCTAAGCTTCAGACAGTCATAACTTGCTAGTCTGCAACAGTGAGTGGAGACATTGAGTAATACTGTGATGTGGCGACTGAGAACTAATGGTAAATGTTCAGCGAACAATGTTCTGCCAAATCTGTGTGCAAATTCTAAGGTATAGCTTCAGTTTTGCACAGAAATCGACAGTGCACATTGACTTGCATCATTGACTTTACATCATTACCTGGTTTGTTTAAAAAGGTATGTCGTGTTCACAAGAGATTATCTTTCCCATGAGGGTAATGTTAGCTCTGAGTTATGTTTATGTCCAGTCCCTTCAGTAAACTTTGAGCTGTTCTATGTCTGAATGCTGAGTTGTACGTCTTTATTCAATCACAAGGGATTGAGGTCTCCAAAAAAAATGCAAATGCAATTAGTCTGCACACCATTTTTACTGTCTGGATATAAAGATGCTGGCAACATGTTCGAAATCCACTAATAGATTTTGCCAACACACCCTTTATCAACAGAAGTGTGGAGACAAATTTACGACAGTGAGGTATATTTTCCAGATGACATATTAAGTTTCCAGCCTCAGATGCTTCCGCTGCCAATAAATGTGATAATCAATGTACATAGGCAGTAGATTCCAACCCAGGACATTACCCCTTCGCCTTGCTGAAAATTAGTTATAAACAGATGAAAAGGATGAGATGTCAATATTTACTCATTGCTATGGCAACAGTGAATTATGCATACATAAAGTTTTATAAGAAAAAAAACCCAGAAGGGGGGGGGGGGGGGGGGTGGAATAACACAAAAATGCTGTGCAGAGGATAATTTGGGGGTAATTTCATTGTTAAAAAGAGAAGTTGTGTATGCAGTTACTCTTTGAAAGGCTTTTTTTTGTTGATAATGTGCATTTGCAAATGGAGAAATGTGGCAAAGGGCAGAACATCCACAGAGATTAGTATCTGGGACAAAAGTGTTGGAGCGTGCATGAGCTCATGGAGATCAGAATTACAAAGCCTGTAACATGAAAGACCGCTTAAACGAAGCGCTGCCCTCAAAGCTACCCCCCCCCCCCCTCTTTGAGGAGCAATAAAATATGAGCATGCTGTGTGGCAGATTTCCTTGACATCATTCTTTTCAGCCTGCTTGACAATATTTCCTGCACACGTAAGGGAATGGCTTGCCAAGATCATCAGTACATTTCGGACCAGTGTTTACCTTTTACAGGCCAGCGTGAGACTTTTTATTTCTGTCTGGAGAGTATGCTGTCAGTGATATCATCACTAGGACGCTGTACTCTAAGAACCACCCACAATGTTGCTTCTTTTTTTTTACCAGTTGCCAATGAGAAATTCAAAGAAAAGACATCAGCTTGTGCATGTCAAACCAACACCTTCATGTGTTCTAAACATGTTGGCTGGAATGTAGCTGTAGTGTGAGTGCATGTGCCTGGGTGAGCTTTAATGTGAGCCAGACACTGACTTCATCCCCACAACGCTCGCCGCAGTAGTTCCATCCATCCTGCTTCCCAGTCTGCCAGCCAAGTCCTGTTTCCTGCCATTACTCCCTGCGACAGCAGATGGAAAAGGGAGGGGGTTGTATCACATGAAACATTTGGTAGCTGCAAATGGAAAGAGGTAGAACGACCACCACATGTAGCTCTTTGGTTGCATTCCACGTAAAGTCTCAAAGCTACTGTTTTGGGTTTGGTTTTACATTTCATGTCATTCCCGACACCACAGGAGTTACAGCACAAATACAGATGCTGGATTTTCTTGTTCTAAAATCCTCACACTCGCATTTACTTCCAATAAAAATGACTTTTTAGGCCCAAGTGAATAAAACTTATTACAAAGGCATTTACAAAAGGCAAAAGAAAAACATACAACACCCTGTAAACTTTTTTCTTGTAGAATTTCTTAGTAACTATATAAAAAAAAGGGATTTATATGACAGTTTTTCTAATTTTAAGTAAAATATAACTATTAAGACAAATAGCACGATACATAAAAAGATAATAAAAACTCTAATGATGAGCAAATAAACTCCCACAGGTGAATTTGTTTATCTTTCAGCTCACTGATCTACTGTAACTACAACCTTTTTCAACCTTCTTTTAAGTTAAAAAGAGCTAAAAAAGATAATAGAAACAAGCTATGTCTGCTTCATGCATTGCATGTGTGTAAATCAATAAATCAACAAACTTTTGAATAAAAAAAAAGGGTTTTGTCCCAGCTACTGTGCAACATGCCCCGCCACCACCAAGCTTAACACTTGGCAGACCATTTAAATTTGCTTCCCCCTCAGGATATTTTGGGTCTGCTTCATTAGTGAGGCCGGAGCCTCTGTTTGCCAGGACCACAGTAGCTCACTAATCACTCTGCTGAGATTTACAGCCCTGACAGGACAGGTAATTGTCAATCTTGCTCCGGTGATTATTCTCAGACACAGCCCATGCTGTGAAGGACTGATGCTACAAAAATACTTTCCCACGCCAGAGTGAGAAGCAGTAATGGAAAGATGAGCACCTCGGGTTATCTATGGAAAAAAAAATAAAAACATCAAAAAGGAAACATGTTGCCTGATAAAATGAAGCCTGCGCTACAGAAAGCATGCTGCTGGCTATAAACAGAACTATTCTCTGTTCTCATCTCAGATCAACAGTCACTAGCTGGATATCAGACAACAGAAAGTTTAGTTGGATTCATGCAATATTTTGTATTTTTGAAAGAATCATGTATGAAGTGCACGGTAAGACATGACACCATGGACTATGCCTAAAACATCAAACCAAGCTTTTGTCCCCTGTTCTCAACCAGATGCCCTGCTAGCCCTCGTCTGTAATCACACAGTTGTAAAATAACTTTTTAAACTTCAAGTTGCTTGTTTCAAGAGTTTCCACACAGCTGTTCTCCAATGTCAGACATCAGCACGCCCAGAGCTGCCCAGTTACAAGACAAACCCAAACGTATGAATAACTTCAACGCAATCCCCGCTTGCAAGTTGCATCTATTCAAGTTGTTTCCTTTGCAGGGGATGAGATGGAAATATCTTTTTTATAAACACATCTGCAACACTGCTACAGAAAATAGACAAAAACAGCCTCACACAGTGGTTTTGAATTAAAATGTGGTCATGACTCCAAACAACTTCTTGACTCATGATTATAATTGTTCAAATTTATTTAATGGAAGTAATCAGAATGTAAAAACTTATTAAGTGGAGCAACGATTGTGTTACAAAGAAAGTTCAGAAAAAAGTCATGAACTGTTACTGAGCTCTGCTTCATCAGCAACATTTGCAGCCAAAACCTTGTTTCCTGTCAGACACTCCATAGATCTTTAAGAAATCTGTAAAGTTAGGTAGAAAAGGGGGGGGGGGCGGGGGTGACATCACTGGATGCCCTCCCGATAGAACTACAAACACAGAATTACGTCAGAGGAAAAGAATCGGCCTTTTGTGGATCCAATAAAGTCATGTTTAACCACTTCTAAGAATTAGTTAGTTAGTGCCGTATATTTTTTCAGAAGAAGACTGAGTAAAGCAAAAGACAGCATCCCACGCTGTAAGCACTGTTTGTCTTGGCAAGACCCTCATTTAGTTATCTGCAGTCCTACATTCACATCTTGTGCTTTGGCTCCATTTGACAGTTCATGTATAACTAGGATGAACAGATCCGGGTTTTTCTTCATGGAACTGAGAAAAAGGCTGGTGACTCACTTCCAGAGTGATGCGACCTCTTACGGTGAGACCCCAGGAAATGGGGTCGTACTCGGACTCTGACAGCCATCCATCAGCGTCCTGCCCTGGGACACGCTGTCAAGAACGGCTACACCGCAGTCTCTGGCTTTCCTCTCAGCAATGACCATTTCATGCTTCTTGAAATCCAATACATACTTATATTTAGCTTGTCCTCCCAGCATTTTACAACACAGACATGGCCAACAAATACCCGTGACTTATGAGACATGGCAGTTAATGGCTATTGTATGAAATATTACTGCCCGTGGTAACAAACTGCGACTGCTTCACTCTTTCTTTGTTGTTGCAAATAACACCGCAGCGTCAAGTTATCAGAGTGATGACCACCTTAAAAAAAAAGGATCATAAATGGATGTCAGCTGTGGATAATAAATCAGCATGTTTGCAGGAATTTAATGTTTAAAAGATCCAGTTAATACGACTCATATCTGAAACCTTTAATCAAATTTCAGGTCAGTTCAGGAGCACAGCCTGAACAGGAGTATCTGCAGAAAGAGAAGAAGCTCTTCCACAATGTGTTCATGCATTTCTTTTCAGAACAATGCACTATGTGCTTATGCACCTATATGAAGGTAACTGGAATAATCAGGAGAAATTTGACATGGAAATAGTTTTGATTTGCCAAATTGCTGACAGCTACTTCAAAATAGTAATCACTACAAAAAACTGCCTTGTAAGACAAGCTGTCAATCATAAAGGATTGTCGAGAGAAAGGTTAAGAGAAACATTAGAGCAGTACATGAAGACTTGGAATTTGTTAAAAATCTACTGCAGACAGGCTATTAGAAGAATATTTATGAAACTGAAATCTTTGACCCATTCATTTATGCGAATAAATAGCATTGAACTCTTTAAGTTACAGATTATCAGTGAAAGACATTTTTTATAGTGTTTGTCCTGCTTTATCCAAATCAGTATGTGGTGGAAATTATTGCCTAAAAAAAAAAGGAAAGAAAGAAATTCATAGTTAATACTGGTAGCTGATAGCTGAGTGGTTACAGCCCAAACCACATCTCCAACAGTGAGTCCTTGGAACGATTCATGGCCAGCTGGACTTTTATTGTATGCCTCTACTGCTGCATTCTAACACAGGCACATCATCAATAAAGTGGCCAAAATCGTCAACAATCGTTCCCAGCCCACCTACTTTGTCTAAATATCTCCTGGCTACAATCTATGCCACTGCCATATGAATGACCATGTCCTCCCACATCCCTAAATCTGAAAACAACCCACAGTCTGGAAGAAATGGTAAAGACGGGTGCTTAAAACTACCAAACACACAAAAGATACCGGAAATGAGTTGTAACACTGCTTTTTGTTATACAATTTTCTGGCAATGAGTGCAGAAATTCGCAGGCAGGATGCCAACTTGCTGACCTGCACTGGAGCACATACTATCCAACATTATGTTGATTAATGATCCCAACTTTTCCATTTGTAAGACACAAAAACATACACACACACACACACACACGCACACACACACACACATATATATATACATATATGCATATTGTATATATATATATATATATATATATATATATATATATATATATATATATATATATATATATATATATATATATGTATGTATATATATATATATATATATATATATATATATATATATATATATATGTATGTATATATATATATATATATATATATATATATATATATATATATATATATATATATATATATATGTATGTATATATATATATATATATATATATATATATATATATATATATATATATATATATATATATATATATATATATATATATATATATATATATATATATATATATATATATATATATATATATATATTAGATTGACTCAAAACAACCTGTGTCAGATCACAGCAAGACTCCCCTTTGCAGACTGGTTTCTGCAAAGCCCTTCTTCTACTCTGTTTAGACTGCAGAAAGATTCTTCTTTATTTAATTTATTACTTAGAAAGAAAACTGTAAACTGACTGGAATTACTGCCAGGTACATTATCACAACTTTAAACTGTTATATTTCTTAGACCATCATGAAAGTTGGCAGATTGATGCAGGTCTGTAAAATCTGATACAGAAGTTTGTTCGCCAAACCTCACAATACCATCTCCTGCAAGTCAGTGACTCAGTTTAACTACCCTAATTGGTTTTCACTTTTGCAAAGAAGGCATCCCCAGTGTTGGGTCTTCTACAATCATTTGATACACACCACATGTGCTGACACAAGCCCTGTTCCTTTTACAAGCTCCATGCTGGTTAGTGCTCCTGTATGATTCACTGAAGCTGAGAGTGAGGAAATTCAAGCTGCTTTTCTTTGTGTTTTAAGAAATGGAAAGTTTTAGGTGTTAGATTCTAAACAAACAGGTCAAGTACTCTGACCTGACTTTTACTTTACTCTTTGGGACATTTTTCCAAAATTACCTCATTGGGGACAGCGAGCCTGGAAAGTAATAAAATCTGTCTCGACAGAGATGGCTTTTCCATCAGCTCTCCAGCTTCATTGTTCAGGGTCGAGGTTCAAACCTGCGGTGTGGGACCCCCGGTGGCAGCTTCACAGGGGAAATAGGTTGTAACAACTTCTACAGCTTAAGGATAAACTTTCACATCTTACACTGTTTAAAGTTAATAGTGACTATGAGCTAACTTTAAATACCTGGGTGGCTACGAGGTTAATCATTTCGTAGCACAGCAAATTTAGAAAAAAGTTTACTCTGATACATAAAATTAATGGTGAACATGGGAGTGCTAAGAGCAGTCTGAGCAACAGTAGCCCTGGCCTCACTGTGCACTAGTCTTCTTAATCCTCATCACTGTTTGTTATGTTCACTGGAAGAATGGGGGTAAAGTTAAAATGCCTCTCAGCCAGTTCATGACGCTAGACACAAAGCCATATGGCTGTGCGCAAGGGAAGACCGGCATGCTTGAACACGTCACTCAGTGACGTTGCTCTACCTCTGCCATGCTGGCACTTTTTTTTTAAAGCAAATGCTAAGATGGTGCCGCGCCACATTTGTTTAGTCTGTATGAATTTGTAATGGTGTTTTCTTTAAAGATGCATTACTTAACTTTCTGATTTTAAAAAAGGTCAGAAAGTTCTGGACTTGTTTAATGACACAGTAATATCTATTATGTGCATTTTTGCATTCTGCTGCCCAGCAGCATCCCAAAGCTGAGAAATCGCACTATACAACTTTTTCATCTGGGAGGCTGTGTGACATTTCCTTACCACTAGAAAACACACTGGCTGTTTTAAATGTGCACCAGCGCTGAATAAGCAGAGAAATACAAGCAAATTAAACGTGAAGGAGACTAAAAAAGAATCATTGTAAGATCATCCTTTGCTGGCTGGAGAGAGCTAACAAGTCAAGTACGATGCAAGATGGATGCTGAATTAGCTGTTGATAAGGGTGCATGATGGGGAAAATGGCAAATGTTCTGGAATGTGTCTTTAAGGCAATATAAAGGTAACTTCCACTATAGGTAATCATCAAGAGCACCTATATAGAGAGAAATACATATCCACAAACAGCAGTGACAACCAGCAGGGAGCAGATGGAAACAGAAGCACCTCAGTGGGCATGGATGTTTTAGAGTGTAAGTGTAATCATGCAACAAAGGTAATCCATGTGCTCTATTTGCCAGAAACCAAGGACATACCTATCCACATTACTATGGTAGAAAAATACATAGGAACTCCAGCCAACACGTGGAGAGAACAGTCAATGTAGAATGAAAGCTTATTAGCATCTGTGTTAGCAATGAGCTTAGTGTCCCAGCAGTGAGCATTAGCTTGTAACTACTTTTGTACTATATTAATGTTAAGTCAATTAAATTGGTATCCAATGAAGAGTTAGACATATAATGAACACAGTGAGTTGTTTACATGATCTGCTGGCTTTCCCATGACTCACTCCAGATAACCAATGGACACCAATTAATAAACACAGTTTGAGTCCAGGACTGCACATTAGCATAGTCGTTAGCACTTTGGCCTCCCAGCAAGAAGGTCGCTGGTGCGATCCTCGGCTAGGGTGAGGCTTGAGCAGAGGGCTTTCTGTGTGGAGTTTGCATGTTCTCTCCATGGATGTGTGGTGGAATGAGATTCCTCCCTCCCACATTGCACCTCCAAGCTGCAACAGATTGGCAATCATGACTGGGCGGAGCTGGATACCTTTATATTCAGCCGGGTGGCTCCTTCAGCAGATCTTCCTTGCCTGGAGTAGCAGACTGGTAGCTGTGGCTAGACTAGCCTGAATGCCAATTCCATTGCTCTGCATGCCACTGGCAGCTTAATAGGGCATCAGCGGAGTTGGGCGGCCTCACTTCTGAGGGTTTGTGGACGGCTAAATTGGAGCCGGTGCCAGGACAGCGGCACTCCTGTTCTCTTCCTTATGGGAGGCAACATTGGGCCTGAGGAACTGTTGCTGTTTTTGTCTCCCCTGTGATCCCTGGCCATTCATCCAGACTGCAAATGGTCAATGACCAGGTTTTGAACTGTGTACCCCCCCCACCCCCCCCCCCTACTTGAAGCGCCACGGGTACTCTAGCACTGACTGAGCCCAGGTTTTAACAGGACTTTTTGTTGTTTTTGTGCCTGCATTTCTAATAACCGTACTGAGGTGTGCTGTGTACAAAAAGGGTGGGGGATTTTTAATACTTTCATTGAATTGTTAAATAAAATATTGTGGTTTTTGTAACGAATCCGCCTACCATGGTGTATATAATCGGACCTGTGGTTCATTTTTGGTGACTGGGGCAAGAGTACAATCCCCCCCAGTCTGGCGTTGTTGGACAATCAAAGTTCTCCCTTGGCTCCACGCCACAGATGCATGGGTTCTCCCTGGGTAGTCCGGTTGGTTACTCTAAATTGCCCATGGGTGTGAGTGGTTGTTTGTCTCTGTGTGGCCCTGCGATGGACTGGCAAGCTCTCCTGGGTGTACCCTGCCTTTTGCCCAAAGACTGTTGGGATAGGCTCCAGCTTCCCCGTGACTCTTCATTGGACCAAGCGGTTAGGATAATGAATGAATGACTTTGAGTCTGTTTATTAGAAATATAGGTTATAGCTCCTGATGTTTTAGTTATAAAAGTGTTATTATCTGATCTGTATGTATTGTATCTTAATAAATTAAAATATCACATTTTGTTGTTCAATTTTGATGTTCGTTTTTCCATTCTCAATTCAAACAAAGTCCTTACAAGCTTTTTTTTTTTTTTTTTTTTTTTTTTTAGATAATAAACCTGATGCACTAAATCAGG
This sequence comes from Telmatherina bonti, assembly GCF_933228915.1. Classification (NCBI taxonomy): domain Eukaryota; kingdom Metazoa; phylum Chordata; class Actinopteri; order Atheriniformes; family Telmatherinidae; genus Telmatherina; species Telmatherina bonti. The sequence goes on along the minus strand of NC_136611.1, from coordinate 26,393,546 downwards.
GCCACTGTACTGTCCAGGCTACCTGATGCAAGCTAATGGATCATTCAGACCCTTAGACAGAACTTGATAACTAGCTGATGGAAAACCACTTAAATTAAATCAGGTATGTTGCTTCACACACATCTAATGCATAGGATGGTTGGAGATTCATACACTGTTGTGTAGCATTTTGGTCGTCTTATTTACATTCAGAAAAAAATGTTGTGAACAGCAGAACTAGTCCAGAAAAGTTCTCTTTTCTAGATTGATTTTTGCTAACATCAAAAACAGTTGGCAAGGTTTTTCTCTTTGTTTATACACAGTTTTTTTTTAAAATTTTTTTTTATTTAAGTAAAGCAACGGAATTGTCCAGAGAAGTGGGACAGAGCATTTGTGAGATTATGCTAATGATGAATGTTATGAGAAAATGACATTAGCTAACAGGCGAGTAAGGATGTTAAATTCCTTGGATATTACAATACAGTGGTCTAAGCAGACCAAAAAACAAGTGTTGCAGGAGTGAATAACAACCAAACCTGACTTGCTACTAGACTTGGACTTGAACCTGTAGACTTGAGGCTTGACTTGGACTTGCAAAAAATGAATCGTGAACATTTCTTTTAAACAACATGTATATGAAATAATAATGCATAGCTTTAGAACTTTCTGCAATGGCAGCAAGAGTCGTTGTCAAAGCTAACGTGTTTAAAGCAAGTTTTGCACGAGTGCAACTGTCTTTACAAACATATCAGATACATATAGGAAGTACCTTTGTTCAACAGTGCATCATATTCTCAAAGGACAAAGTAAAAAATACAGCTGTGCAAAAGCTTTAGAAGATGCAGTTTACATTTTTATCCATCAAGCAATGCTGTCAATGAGGCATACGATTGGTCTCGAAGTCGTTCTGCATCATGATCCTGACCCCAAACACATGGTCAGACTCATGGAGAACTCTCCTTAGCTACAAGATAAACACGATTCCAGGCTTTTGCTTTAACTGAATACCTGCTGTCGTGGGAGAAATGGTGTCTAGAAACTTCTACTCAAAAGCATTGCTTAGCTTTACACTGGTCCGTAACTTGTAGAAGAAAATGGAAGGTGTGTGAAAAAGTACAGAAAAACTGAGATAACAGTTATATCACAGAACAACTTAGCCAGACAGCAATCTTTTAGCGTCTTATGTTGAAGTCATAATAGTCACTAATGGCTGCTGTCTTGAGCCCCTACAAGTGATGGCATAACGGGGCCCATCTGTCAGCTCAGTGTGCCTGTGTAGTCACAAACAGAAGAAAGACAGAACCTCATTTAAAACGATTTAACAAACCAGACGGCAGAATGCTGGTAGCTGAAAAAAATACAGTAAGGGAACACAAAGAGCTCTGACAGTAGATTTGTCAGACAGTTATAACACATACAAGGAAAATATGACACAGGTGGTATATTTGCAGAGAACAGTGTACAGGTTTTGAATTTTATCCAGTTTGCATATTTGCAAAACCAGGCTTACCCATACTTATACTGATTATAAAACTTATGTAAGCATTTAAAATGTATAAGCATTTAAAGATGGCAATTTGAGCTTCAACAAAGTCACACACTTTCCTTTCATCATCCTGGTGACTGGACAGACCATCAGACTGACCAGTCTACAATGTAAGAATGGTTCTGACCTTTTAATAGCAATGCTTCGCTTGGCCAGCAAAAGCAGCTGTCCAGATATAAGTGGACTTAGGACAAACTGCTGCTACCAAGAAGACTCAGGTTATATTTGGAAAAAAAAATACTCTTCAACATTTTTTCACAGACTTTAAATAATATAATAATAAAAGAAACAACCTGCATATATCCAACCTTGGTTCTTTTGTCTTCAATCAGCTATGGAGTCTGCTATAACTAGTTGTACTAGTGTAAAATTAAGTTTGATCAAATGTCTGTTTAGAGCAATGCAACAAACATAAAACAGATTTTGAGTAAATACAAGACAAATACAAAGCAAACACATCCTCCAACATCATCCAGCCATGCATGGAGAATTGCTCTGGAGAAATGGCTAATCTTGTAAAGTTTTACTCATGAGACAATTCATCCGGAAAGCATCCTATTGTTCCAAGTGAGACTGACTGCCAGCTCTGAGGAAGGAAAGCAATTAAATGTTTCATTGGATTGCTGTTGCTGGATGAACGTAACCATGAGCACTTTCTGCATGCATTCAGTGCTGCAATGTCAGGTCATCTGCAATGAGAAGTGACATGTACAATGATCTGTCAAATGGACAATAATTATTACTGTGTTCTGTTGCCTGGAGGAAATTAAGCACTTGACACTTAAAAGTGTGCTCTGTACTCCATAATCTGCAGGAAGGAAATCAATGAAATGGGGTTGGCATTTTTAGCAGTGAACCTAATTGACCCCAGCTTTATAAAGCGTCACACAGATGAACGTCCTTTTGAACGGACTGCCACAGTGAAGGGTGGAGGGGAAATCTTTTCCAATGGCTTGATTCAAAGCGTAACTGCAGTGTGTTTTGTGACTGTTCAGTCTAAGTGCTGCAAAATAAAAAACGAGGGTCATCTTGTTCATAATCATAGCTTCGGTAAAGAATTGGAAGAACTAACAGACTTAAAAGTTTGTGCTGATGTTTCCAAGATAAAGTCCAAACTAAACATGCAGTTGCTGATGTCCAAAATCAGAGTGCAGACCTCGTCCTATGTGGTAGTCTGAACGTACATTACAAAGAGCCTGCAGACAGTCAGCCAAATTATGATCTCAGCACTGGCCTATGAAAGCAGCCTGTCAGGGGATACTAACTACATACATGTGTTTGTTAAGAAGGGTCGGCTTATTAAACTTGTCTCGTTTTCTGATGTGGTCCAAAAAAGAAAAAAACAAAAAGGCTCACTGCTGTACTTAAGCCATGTTTAGGTTAGAGCTGTAAACATTTTGTAGCCATACTCCTGCACACTATAAGTCTGGAGGTACAAGTTCCTTATAAAAATCTTTTCCAAGGCATCTACTCATTAACTGTAAAGCTTAAAATCACGTTTTCATCACTGAAAGATGCTGAATACAAGAAACTAAAGGTGGATATGGCAATTTCTGCAACAATGTCTAATTTCTAACAACGTGATAATGTGTTGTTATATAAGTCTGAAGCAGACCCGTGAAAAACTAAAGTAATGTTTCACCTTGGCAGCGAAACCACAGCACTAACAATTTGCAGCACATTATCTCATGCAGTGGAAAAGCAATTCCCGCTTTTGCGGTCTGTTTGGTTTTCTTCCGTGAAACCGGGGTCTGTCATTGGAGTAAGGGCAAGGAGCGCACTTTAATCTGGAAAATATTATTGGGGGTGGAAGAACATGGGAAACAATAACAGTAGGAGGATTCCTCTTCCATCCTCTGGGTTCTGTGATTTGAAGATATGCTTTAGTCTGCAATTTCAGCTCACCGCAGCTACCCTCTTGGCCCCCATCCTTTCTTACTCTTTTTCCATCTCACTCTAAAGTAGACATTCGTCCTGGCAAGCACACAAGGTGGAATAGCTGGAGGGGGCAGAAGTCCCACAGGTAACACTTTTAGTGGAGTTAGTATCTACTTCAATAAGTTGTGCTTTCCCCAGATCATTTGAAAGATTAACGTTCATTCAGCTTGGAGCCATCAGGTGCTCTACAATCCTCCAGTCGCTGCAGTTGTAATAGATGACACTGGGATGTCATGGGGTATTGCAGATCTGCATGGAAAGCTTCCCGTGTTCAGGCAAGATCGTGCTCTTCACACATGGAGAAGCAATCACTCCAAATGGGGCAAGTAGGCCTTCCTTCAAAGGAAGATGACTCCCTTCTGTTTTTAACATCAAGACAGCCAAAGCTTTCCGGCTGCTGATTAACTACTGTTTTCACAGAGGAAACCATAACAAATGATTTGTAAGCTGTTGTCTAACAAAAATCTCCACAGGGACAATAACTCGAAAATCTAATCCACATTTGCTTCCTCCCTGGTTGTATTGTGGAAATTTTCTTATGATAAGGTAAACTACAGAGGGGAAAAGACATAGAAACACTCCTACGCGTTGTGTGTCAATAATTACAAATTTTGGGACATTATTTAAACTAAGATGATTAAAGCTGAATATAGCTAAATCTAGTCTAAAAACCTTACTTACTTGTTTCTAATTTATGTTTATACCTCTGGTTCAACTCCCTAAAAGTCACTTTCTCCAGCCTTAAAATAACGACAGTAATAGAAAGAGGTAGGAAAAAACCTTTTACTCACGTGTATAGCTGTGCATGAGGAGGATATTATAGAGATTACTTGAGGCATGGAATCACGGATACTCCAACAGGGTTTTACAATAAGCACTTAACCCACACAAGATCTAGCCTGGCGTGTGGCCAAATCTCAGGTTACACTGACTGGATTTGTGGAAAGAAATTGGAGTAAAACCTTCCTTTTCAGAAAAAATTCACCAGTAGCGGTATTTACATGTGCTTTTTCACAGCGTGCAAAGGTTCAATATTTTAAGAAATATGCTCATTTACTTTGTGGCAGAAAAATGGCTTCTTACCCCAAACGGTTGAGGAAAATGGCCCACCCTGTCTGATCCTGTCTGAGGTTTCTCCTTCTAACTTACAGATTCCTGCACATTAATGGGTATTTTTCTCTGTTATATATACACCATATATCGTCTCTGGTTTTCCTGTGAAGCAGTCCGTGTGATTTTTAAAAAAAAATAATTATTTCATGATAAAGCATTTTGAGCACTTGAGTGCAGCCTTTTCTCCATGCAGACAATGTTCTTTGAATCAGTGACTGGTGCAAAATCCACACCATTTCCATTCACTGGTAATGGTGTGTTTATGTGATTTTCATCAACCTGTGAAAAATGGAAATTTTATTAAACCACATTACACTTTTCCAAAGATTGCATACAGGTGTTCATCAATAACTGGCAAGTAAATGAGATGAAACAGATGAAAATGAAGGCCACGTGAATGTGTCCGTGATGGAAGCTAGCCATGAAAACCACTGTCATTACTAGCAGCCTGTAAATTTTATGGTTTTGCTTCCAGAAGATTAATTTACCATATTTATTTTTATTCCTTGTCTATAATTTAACACCATATTCTTGTTCCGTGTTTAAGGGTCAAAACTTGCCAACATTCACTGCTGACTTTTCCTCGTATTTGAGACCTACTAGTGGCTGATTTCACATGCTGTCAAGGCCACCCAATGGCAACATCATGGTCAGTTTGGTGGCAGAAACTCACAGTGATGGTGAATTATTAAGAAACCAGGGACAGACCTGAGACAGCAGCTTTTACCAAACCTGCTGGACAAAAATAGTTTGTAGAATACAACAGCTCCTGTTGAGGCTTGCGGTGCCGCGACATCTTCTTGAGACTCCAAAACTAAGATTTTCCTTTAATTTGCCACCTTATGTCAACACACCAAAGCATACAAGAGGAATAAAAAGAATATATGAAAAGCATGCTGTAACCTTTTAATTCAATAATACCTCAGAGAATATTGGCAGAGTTACTGATTACTCTAACACATTTAAATCCTTGTCAGAATTGCCAAGAATTTAATATTTACAGCAGGGTCAATATTTATGGTGGGCTCATGCAAACACGCATGCTTTGTTGAAACACAGGGATGGAAAAGGCCACACTTGACTGAATTTAGTCACATAAACTGGAGCATGTATTCCCCAGGAGTTTCGGGTCAGTGGATCTGTCTTGGAAACCTGCTCATTAAGTAGGATTTTTTTTAAATAAAGGCAAAGATGGATAGAACTGAGGACAAAAGACACAATTCATGGATCACTTTTGATTTGTGGATTTTGCTTGTTCATTCCATTAATGGTTTAAAGATGTCAGTAATTATATTTTGTGATGACAAAAAAAGAAAAAAACGATTGTGTTCATTATTAAACAGAGTAAACTGGGTGTTATAACTTACAGTGACACTCAAACTATCTAAACTTCTTGTTGCTACAACAACCGTCACACAAACCAGTTTAGTTGCAGTGGTTATGGTTACTATGTTACACTTGTAGTGTTTTATTCTAGTTACTGTTGGGGAACAGCGAACAGCTGATGTAACTTTTAAGGTTTAAATCACCTTTTTTTTTTTTTTTTTTAAATAAAAAAACTAATTCCAAACAATGATCAGTCATGCTTCACTGACCAGATGCTTTGGTATTATTAATATCTTTTCTAATAATTATTACAAAGAAAACAAGAGTTTACATAGCCTGCTTGCAATGTGTCTGATCTCTGTGGAAATAAGAAAAAACTTCTTAAAACCTATTTAAAACTAAAGACTTTGTCGTGTTGAATTGTCAAATAAGACAGATAAAAAGTTGTATATATTTTTCTTTCAAGGTTTTAATGGTCAGAAATGCAGTTCCCGTGTCTTTGTGGACTGAGAATTAAAGGCAAGAAAAAGTCTCTTTTGTCGCAACCATGATGTTAATATGCTTACAACAACTTATCAATTTACAAGCCAGCCATGCTCTCTACCTGTTTCTGACAAACAGGTAACTATTCTGCCTTCATCTCTGAAACACACACACCATGAACAGCATCGGCTGCAGATCTTATACGCCTACCTCAGCAGCAAGAGCTGAATTCTTATTGTGTAGTGCGAAGTGCTACAGAAGTCTGAACCAGCTCAGACAGCAAATTGTTTTCTGTCAATTAAAGCTATTAGACTCATACTGAAATTGTTGAGGACTACATATGCAAACACTTTCTAGAGCGACACAGTGGATTTATTATTTTGTTAAGGCTAGCGCCTTACAGCAGTGGTTAAAAGGGTGAGTATAACTACTCACACAGAGGACTATCTGAAGTGATGACCTACATAAGATAGATTTTTACTGCAACAGTTGACGGATTTTGTGCAGATCCACATAACTAGCATTCAGGATGGCTGCTTCATTTTTCCACCCGACAGTTCAATAAACTTTCACTGGCGCGCTGGGATAAACTGATGCTTCTCTGTCATAGCTTATCACGAATGTTTTGCTGGTGTCCCATCCTACAATGCTTCATAGGCAGCAAACGTAAGTTTCACAATTTTACAACGTGGTTAATTTACAGCCGGAGTTTTGGCTGAATATCTGCAATGTGCATTTAGAATATAAAATTTAAGTCTGGTTCAGTTAAAATGAACTAAATTTGTTAATTTGAGCTTTTTTGAGATCTGTCTTTAGCAAGCATGCCACCATCTTCTCAGACCAGAAACCCTTTTCTTTTTTACTTTTAAACATAAATCTGTTGCTTGAAGACATTTGTAATGCTTCATGTAGCTGAGAAGTTTTCTGCAATGTGACAAAAAATATTGTATATTTAATTCTATTACACTCAGTTTTTAAGTTAAACTTTTAAATGAGGAGTTTTAGGTGTAAAGAAAATCTCTGCAAGAACAGTTGGAGACGTATTTATGGGGGAGGCTCGGTCATGCTTTAGGTTTGTGTTGCTGCCAATGGCAACATTTCATTGGTAGCAGGAAGAATGTATTCAATTAAACATCAGCAGATTCTTGAAGCAGAAATAACACTGCCTATAAAAAACAATAAGTTGAAAGATGATTTCTTCAGCAGCAGGATGATGATAATAAACACAACTAAAAGTTTATTGCACCTAAAGAGGCAAAGGCTGAAGATTTTTTCCCCTTTTCCCTCACATTTGAATGGGGTCCAAGAATCTCTCTGAGCCAAAAGAGATTAAAAGATTGAGCAAAATCTTCCAGAACAAGCCGCGTATACCTCTATAAAGACAGAAGGTTAATAAGCATCAACAATTGAGGAACATTTTTTTTTATCTGAAACTGTAAAAGATAGACAAAAAGTTATTTCCTTAAAATGTTAAATACATTTGGTTCAGTGTTACAAATGTAACCTGTGGGTTTTTCCATAAACAGGTTTTGCATAATTTCTTTGTTTGGTTGTAATTTTATTGATATATATTGTTAATGGATGTTTATTTGATTTGTAAATGTGAGTTGTTGTTTTCCAATTACCTTGAATGTTACACGAAAATGTGGGAAACAATGGGTGAAGGGAGAGACAATCTAACTTTATATGTTGTTCGTTTACTATTGGTTCCCCCGAAAACTACCCTGACCTTATTGGTGCAGGGGCAGGACAATCACGCTCCGTTCGGGACAGGTGGAGAGAAGAAGAAACTGCTCGCTCCCGCTCGAACTTTTTCGACGGTCTATGGCTGCGGTGTTCCGCCAAAACGAGAAGCGGGAAACCGAGTGATATCAGGCGTTCTGCAACCCGATGATGCGTTGGACCTGCTCTTAATCAGCCCGACAGGAGAGAAAGGGCGGTAAGCTGAAACAGCGGACTTTTCAATGGACATCTACACGCTTACAACTGGAGGAATGGGGCCGCGTAGTTGCTGATGAGGACGTACAGCAGCTGTTTGCTTCGCGGGCTGTAAGCGTCTGGCTGAGGGTACTCCAACCTTCTGGAAACAGCGAAAGGAGCACCTGACTTCGTTTGGAAAAGAAAAAACGAAACCAAACAACTGCGCCTTCATAAAGGACGCGTAACTGTGATGGCGTGAGTAAACGCACCCGGTTTTGATCGCATCCTTTTTCTTTTTTTTTCTTTTCTTTCTGTTCACTGGTGGGCCGACTGGCGCCCACATCTCAGGCCTGCTACGATCACCATAGGTGCCGGCTATTTTCTTTTGGCTATCTTACTTGTCATGTGGTTATAAAGTGGGCCCACTACAGTTATGTGTTTTGCTAATGCTACTCAGGTCATGATGTTACAACCCATTGTTCATTAAACGGGGGCATTTTGTTATAAGCCATTAGTGGTATGTTCTTTATTTTAACAGTCACACAGTCATACATAAATAGTAGAGGTATTTACGGTATAATTGTTAAAGGTATCAGGAGACCCAGGACACTGTTTATAAGTCCTAAAGGGCAAAACAGTGTTACACAAACATCAATGCGTAAACACATATAGGAGAGACCATGGTATGTAGAACTGCCTGAAATGAGTTGTATGTGAATATCTAGAATATAGAAAATATAAAGTTTTAGAAATTCAGACACTTGTAAGACGGGATATCTGTCCCATATGTTTCCTGAAATGGATAAAAAGGACATACATTACATCACCGAATCTAGTCCTGGAGGTCCACCGTCCTGCAGATTGTAGAAATATGTTTCCATTCTGCTGTTGACTTTATTCAATTTAAATGGTTTCCCAGTGATATGTTGTCAAGTTCTGCACAACATTTCCTTATGTTGCAGCAATGAAACATCTAAAACCTACAACCAACAACAGGCAATCCGATTACATTTTACACCTCTTTCATTCCTTTAGGTCACCTGCACTGTATGACTTCAGCAAAATCAGAGGCAGAGAAAAGAAGAATCTCTGTTAAAAAGAAACAAAAGCTTTGTATATAACAGAAATGGTGGAAGTATGGCACACACTTTCTGTTTTCTCACACAGGAAATGACCAAACACAACTTTTTTCACAAGATGTTGAGAAAAAATACATTTTCTGCATCAAGATTTTGTTGATATTAATATCATAATTAGCCCTGCAATGGACTGGCGAGCTGTCCTGGGTGTACCCTGCCTTTCACCCAAAGACTGCTGGGATAGGCTCCAGCTTCCCCGCGACCCTGACTTGGATTAAGGATTAGAAAAATGAATGAATGAATGATTGATATCACAATTAATTCGATTAATGTGAGGCTTATTACACATGATATTTGATGACGCTTGTTTATTCAGCAACATATAACACCCACATTCAGTGTGGCTGCCATTGGGCGCTTTGGTGGTGTTCCTTCTGCTGCAGGTAACTCCATAAAGTAAAGGTCAATGAGCGATAGACTCATTCCAATGTTTCCCTAAACTGTTCTGTTTGCAGAACTTCATCCATTAAAGTTTACAGACCTAAACCCAAAGAATACAGTAAATATGTAACACACCTGTTTTTCTGACTGAACCAAGAAAAAAACTGCTTAAAATTACTGCATGAACATAAATAAACTTTCACTCCAACCTGACTGGATAAAAGTTTATGCAAGTAAATGTCCATTTCAATTCAAGAAAAATCAAATAAACTGCTGCAGTGCACCAAATTTGTTACAAAAACACATTGGATGACCTTAACAATACAGCAGTGATCCAAGATTCTTGATTTTCTCAGTGTGACATGTAGATGTAAACTGTTGCTGCCAAGCAGGCCCAAACTGATTTGTAATCAGTGTGATTATGTAATATACTGTATTTTCCACATTGCAAAAAAGGCCTGCAGGGATTTCTATGTATTAAGTCAATCATTTTGTTGAGAAAACAGACCAAATATACTGCTGACATAATCCACACAGTCAAAACCTTCACAGTGCGCTGGGCTTTCAGAAACCTGAACTCTCCCACTGACAGGCTCCACTGATGACAGAGCTGCACATATTTACTATGAAAACGTTAGTGCTCCACGTGAGCTTTGACAAGGCATCCGGCTGCTCACTTAGCAGTTCTTCACTTCCAGTATTCGTGGAGAACAATGCCCATCGTCTTTTCCCGGCATGTTGTGTCACAACTTATTAGCATTTCAAGATGACTTACGGGATTTTATTTGTTGTTCTGTCCTGCTTCCATGGATCCCAAATCACACACCTGCGCAAGCCTTTAACTTCACAGTGTTTTCCTTTGGATTCTTTCCAAATGATGCAAAGTCAACTGGACTTGTAAAAACCATGTCTGGGAACCACATGACACATCCTAAGCAGTCATGAAAAACAGATCATTTAACCTTTATCTTTAAATCACACACCACAAGGCACATAGATAAGTCATATGTAGGTTACAAAGTAAGTTTAGGGTGCAGTTCTTGTCATGAAGCAGGCTGAAAACAGATGGCCAACACGGAAATGTAGAAAATAAGATTTTTTTTTGAGGAGAGACATATTAAAGCAGGCCACATGCTGCAAAAGATGGTTATATCTCCCTAATGTTATTTGCAGCCAAGGCATTGTTGGCCATACATTGTTAAAATCACTGCATGAGTTATGATGAGTGCATTTCAGACGAGGCCACACAGGCTGCTCATGCTTTCAGCATCACACTAATGAAGTCTGAATGAAATCCTGTCCCTCTGAATTCTCACACGCTGCATATTTACTGCTCTCATTTGGTGGTTTCTGCAACCGTTGGGGTGAGCTTGACAAAGTCCTGAGCCAGCCCCATTCTTTCCACTCAGATCATAAAAGTGAAAATTTTCCTCCCAACAGAACGGCTCTTGTCGGTCTAGCCATCAGGCACGATGGGCTCTGCATAGCAAGGCAGCGGATAATTAAGCAAACACTTTCCATGCCACATCACAGACAAAAGTTAGGATATTTCTATCAAGATGAATCTTTTCTGGTACAATTTGATCCATTCAGGTGCTGGATAGAAAGGACGGGTTTGTTGCAGCATCAGTTTATACAGTTTAAACCCAACTCAGACTCATGCAAGGTACAAATTGTGGACTACCTCGTCTGAAGTACAAATGATAACCTTTAGAATGTAGTCCCAATCCCAATTCCCTCGACAGGTCCATTTAAACTTTGATTAGGCCATGCTTTCTTAATGGACAGAGCATCACACAAACTTTAGGTTTAAGCTCAATTCAGAAATCTTTCTCCAAAGATCTTATATTAAAAGTTGCAGTATATCTCTGTTCTCTTGATGCATCATTTAGGATGACAGTGTGCTGTTATTACTGATACATCATGTTGTTTTCAAAGGAAGAAAAGCTTTTCCACAATGTCTACCATAACCATATCACATCAAACTACACTTGATTTATTTATGAAGCGGGAACATTTTAACAGCAACATTATTTAATAATAGGATTTCTGTGATTTTTTTCAAGAGGCTGATCATGTGTCACATTATGAAGACTGATAACTAAAATACTAAACTAAAATATTACATCCAGTCCTAATAATAAATGATATATAATGTACATGACAGATTAAGTTTGACATGATGAATTGTGAAACACTTTTTAGACTCACTTGAATAGCTAGTTTGTGTTGTATTTGTAATCTTATTTAATCAGATTGACAAAAATAGCTAAGAGCAACAACCACAGTTAAGTAGCTGTGAATTAAGGTCATTAAATGGTAATTTTCATTTTTTCCTTTGCAACAATCAAGCCTTAAGTCAGTCATTAAAGCAGGTTTTAAGTCACACCTCATTGGAACTGACATCCATCATGTTTCCCCTTACCTGTAAAACAGGTAAGGGGAAACATGCCTGCAAGTGTAAGCTGCAGCTATTCCAACTTTAAAATTTTGACTTGTTATTAAAATACACGCAGCATTACTTCAGCTCAGCCTTGTGCAAACATGTATGGATTTCACCATCACCACAATGGAGACATTAATTCCACTTGTTCTGCTCTATTTATTATTCTAACCTGCAGGGCCTAGCTTCCAGCCGAAGCTGTGCTAATATTGTTATTTGTCTACTTAATTTGGAAATTGCACCACTTAAGTACAATTAGCTGGGTCCAGAAGTGTTATAGTCTTATTGCCACAAGTTCCAACATCTATGTTATTTTAACCTAAACTGAGCTCACTGTGCATTTTTCTAAATAACCGTTGCATTTCATTAAATTACCACAAAAATACCATTAAAAAAAAAAAAAAAAAAAAACAGGGTTAAGAAGGTAGAAGTTGAACTCAAAAGACTGATTCAATGTGGATAATTATGACTTTCTTTGACACTCCTTCATTTGTATACTAAGAAATAATATGCCTACTTATACATGCTGGTTTTCATCTATAATTCACAGCTTTTTAGGAAACCCTGTGATGCCTACCTCCTCAAACCCAGGCTTGGATTTACGCCACAGCATGCTTTTTATTTGTATTCAATGATGATTTCTCACATCCAGCTGGCCTGAGAGCAAAAACAAATGATGTAATGTTTTTCCTTTCAGTACTTAAAAAGGCATGTTGCTGTCAAAACATAAGCTCATGGAAAATTACAAAAATCAGCTCGCCATAGTGAGGCACTTTGTCTGACAGTTGTTACACCTGTTTGCTTGCCAAGAGTATTTCTAATTGAGGATACTGCAACACTTTTTCAATGACAACAAATTCGAACATCATAAGATGTGAGATATGTTGTATAGTTTGTACATGGGAATTATAAATGACTGTGTTAAACTGACAAAAAAAACAAACAAAAAAACAAAACAAAACATAGTATATACGAAGGTTTGTCCACCATTGTCCCTTTTTCTGCTTTCTTGTGGCATTTTAAGCTTGTTTTGCAAATTGCTACAGAAATGCACAAGTAAAATTCACCAGTTTGACAGAAGCATTGGGGCCCAAACTTGAGTGCATATTTAAATGAATCTACCATTTGTAATGCAACGGTGGAACCTCACTGTACTCATAACAAAGGCTTTTCTCTAAACCCAGGCAACTGCTAAGCGACCCGGCAGCTTTCATTGGAGCCCATCTGTGAAACATTTCCAACCTGAAGCCACTTTCCACCATCTTTCCCATGTGGGGTTCGCAGCTTTAAATGCTGTGATTGGTTGATATTTCTGTATGGGAGTAACATTTTCCCTCCTGACATTTTTATGATCTGGTGTTTCTCTGCCTGCTGAGGATTAAAAGATGGAAAGAGAGCTAATCACTGCACCAACACTGCGGCTTTGGATGAGACTCAGACAGTCACTCAAAACACTGAGAAACACTGTCATTCACCTTGCAGTTGCAGCTGTCATTTCAGAGAAGGAAGAGCTGCAAGGTAAAACCAACTCGCACAACTGCATGAGAGCTTAAGTTTAATCACATTTTCTTTGATCAAAAATCTCTTTAAGGGATTAGTTTGTCAAGTGAGTGAGCAGCCCTTTTGGTCTGGCTCTGTCATGAATGTTATGAAATGAATTTGTCTACCTCTTGCAGGTCCAGCTTCATCTGCCAGGATTTCTGTCCTATAAAGGCAGTTACACATTCTTGCTGTGTCATCAGGGGAAAAATTTAACAGCTCCATTCACTAAAAAGTGAAGTGACAGCGGAAAAACAATAACAGCTGTCTGCTTTTAAATTCTGAATCACACAAGATCTGAAATAATACATGACTGGAAAACTAAAATAATCCCTTATGTAATACCTTCTGGACAATGTTTGCTGTGGTTATGAGGTTCTTCATTAAATACATAAATTCTGAATCATTTTCTGTCTTGAAAACTACGGTTACGTGTTGCCTTTACTCCCCCCCCCCCCCCCCCCCCCCAAAAAAAAAAAAAAAAAAAAAAAAAAAATACCACATGGATGTAACAGCATCTGATAACACAGCAGTTAAATGCTGTCCTCTGGAAAAAGCTTCTCAAATGCTTTCTTTTATGTAGTTGGAGGTGCTCAGGAACACTTCCTTCAAAGTGAACCATGACTCTTTTATGACAAAGCCATCATTTGATTAAATGCACATGGAAGCAAACTGCCTCAATTTTGTTAATGCAAATCCTTACATTTATGGGCTCAAATGGGATCCTACATGGGAAGTTATATAACCAATGGAAAATGTCCTCTGTATGGTACACCAACTGTGGGAAACTCAGGGCAGTTGCAAAAATAAATAAACTGAAAAGAAGGAAAAGATTTTCTGCAAAGGTCTGCACATGAAAACTACTTGATAGTGCGTTGGCCTTGCGTCTCCTTCTGGTTGAAAGAATAAATTCATATAATAGCTGATGAATTCAGTAATGACCTAATACACTTTCTGCATGTTTTTTTTTTTTGTTTTTTTTGGAAAGACTGAAATATGCTTGGAGACAAAGCAGTAATGGACATGCCTGTTATCTTACTTCAGTTTTATTGTATTGTTGCAGAAACTGGGCTAATTTTTTTTTACAGTGTGCCTTTTTTTTTTTATTGGCAGCGCAGCACTTTAAGAGTCTATACCATATAATAGTTAACTCATAAAAGTTAGTCACCATCTGTAACATATTTCATGTTTATTCTCCACAAAAGAGAATCACAGATCCTCTGCATTGTAAAACAAACTATGTAGCAAAACTTTAAATCTTATTCAACACAAACCCATAATAAAACACTGATGTAAATGTTTGCACAAACATTTAGCACAAAGTGTGCAATGAAATACAGCCTGCCAATATGGCTCTTTGGAGGTGTGGCCAAGTAATACCCAGCTTTAACTCACTGGAGGAAATGCAGGCAAAAAATGACAAAAGGCTCTTGCTCATAATGTCAAAATAAACCATTGTGATTTATTCTTGATAAATAAAGTCTCAACTGCTTGTCATTGCACCGGGTCAAATGTGATTATGGATGTGTATAAATGAGAATACAAAGAAGAATGTTTAGGAAAGTCCTTTTATTCCAACTTTATGGGCAACAGTGTAAATAAAGTCTTCCACTATCTGTTGCTGCTTTCAATCCGTATCACAGAAATTCCATACCTTATAACTTAATGAACATCCTTTCCTGGCTGAAAGAGACCAAGCTTTATTGCTGGAGATTTCAACCTAAAACACTAAGCTTGACATGATGAGCAGCGTTTTGAAAGGAAGAACAATATATCTGAGAGCATTAAGAGACTTTTTGAGTGTGAGAGCAGAGTTTTGAGCAAGAGCCACATGATATTTGAGCATGAAAAGAAAAAATATTGCTTTTAAATTGAACAGTTACACTCTTGACAAAAGGTCGGGGAGATGGCTTAAGCTGTATCCAAGCAATGTCATTTCTTTTTCAAGAAAGCAGAACTTATTAAAAATTCATTAAATAGCTGCAAATGCACAACTCTTAAGCCACATGCGATTTAGTATGCAATATTTTGCTGTCAAGGAAACAGACTTTATTCAAATTTCTTACGTTCTCCCAGCTTTCTTAAGAAACCTTTGTCTTTTTTTTTTGGGTCATTTTACTCATTTTAGTCAGTGCAGTCATTTCACTTGACGATCTTCAAAAGGGGTATGTTTTTATTATTCATCAGGGTGTTTCATGAATCAATTTGCTACCAAGTTTAATGAAGGGTGAGTCAGTGTATAAGAATTCCTGGTGGGTTCAGATATCACTTCAAATGTCAGATACAGTTGTGAATAATCGGCGGTCACCATTGGCCAAAACTCTTCTAGATATAAAAATCTTTCATAGGCATATGGATCCAGTAGTCAGTGGCCTAATATGTTGACTCATGGCAAGTAGAAATGGCTCATCCCAAAAGAATAAAGTTTTTCAGTAATTAGTTACCAAATGGAAACACAGTTTTCAATTACATATTTTTCTATCACTGACTTTGACTTTGTTACAAGCTCCACCTTCACTGCATAAAAGAGGGCAAAAAATACATACAACTTTCCAATTTCATATTCAGATTCTTTATTACATGTAGTCTGTTCCAAAGACATATAATAAATTAGCATTAATTTGGTTAAATCCACAAATATTGCCAAAGATTGCACAATTAGGCAAACATACAACAATATTTCTGCACCAGCATGGTCATTTCCATTGATCTAGATAATTAATATGTTATGACATTTATACAAAATAAAGAAAAAAGACAAAGAGTGTGATAAATAATCAATAAAAGTAGAAAATCAGCTGATCTATTTATTTGGTCACAACCTCCACTCACTAAAACACAGGAGGTCAAAACAACAGGCGACCAAAATGCAAGTCTTTGCTTTAGAAATGTGTAAATCACTGACAAAACTAATGTCAAGTGTTTCATATCCTCGTCCACCAAAGCACATGTACCCAAGTATGTGCGACACCCTTTTAAAACAATGATGTAATCGTTCCCTGGCAAGATTTAGTCCCCTGTGCAAAAAGATCCAGACTGTTGCAGACATCTCACCTTCAGGCTATAAACCTGGGTCAGCAGTCAGAGACCCTGACACAGACCCGGACCAGGTTCCAGTCAAACACCTGGTTCTGTTTTCAAGTTCGTCAGTCTCTTCCTGTCTCTCTCACAGGGCAAGTGCTTATTCATGCACAATTAGGATCTGATCAGTGTAACGTCACTGCTGTCCACAACCAGAAAAAACACACAACCCCAGCCAGAAATAGTGGAAGTGAACCAGTGGCATAGGGGGCAGGGGTTGGAAATTTGAGCAGTGTGTGTATGTGTGTGTGTGTGTGTGTGTGTGTGTGTGTGTGAGTAACTTGTGTTGTGCATGCTTGTGGATCTCCTTTGTGCCATGGGGAGGAGGGGAGGAGAATGACGGCTGTTGCTTTAAACAAGAATGTGTTCATTCTAAGGAAGAGGGGGGAGGCTCTGCCTACCGAAAATCGGCGAGAGCATTTTTCATCATTTAAAAGCACCAAGGACAGAGAGTGAGAGAGGTGCAGCTGAGAGAGACAGCCTCTTTGAGCTGTGAGGCAGAAGTGATGGATTCAGCCCACAGAAAAGTGACAGTCTTCTCCTAACGGGCCACAGGCAGTGCACAACCTGCCCTGGACTCACCGTTTATCAGGAAATTACCTCCACCCTTCAGCCATAGATGCAGCTTGTCTCTTCAGTGATTTCAAGCTTTTCAACAAGATTTTCTTGCAATTTATTTAATGTTTGCTGAAGAGCTTCTGAGAAGTTTGGATTTTGTTGAGCAAATGACAATCTTTTAATAAACGAAGGCTATAAAACTACTGGTTCTCCTCTACTGGAATGGACTGAGGTGATAAAAGTGATTGACTGAACGTGCTGAGCGAGAGAGGAAGACACAAGGGTGAAGGTTTCACACTTGGGATGACTTTCTACCAGGAGACACTTCAAACAACTCTAGCAGGAGGACAAGGCAACTGAGGGAGCCCCATCAGCACTGTGCAGTTATCTTGTAAGCATGAATTAACCTTGTTTTACCTAGAAATGTATTAGCTGTATTGGGTGATTTATCAGGAGAATGATTGCACTCATTCCATTAATTCTCAAATGAAATCCAGTGCCACTATTAAATGTCCCAACTTGCAAAGGCAACAATAACCTGTATTGAATGGACATGTTCTCTCAGTGAACTTTGTCGATCAGCCAGTGACATTAGCTAACACAGTGGTTACGCAATTAAATGATCATTTTGTTACACGGTCTGAAGTCACACTTTTGGCCATCCACTCTCAAGCTGCTCCAGTCCACGTAATGTTTATGGTGTAACTTAATTTCAACTGTTGTCATGCAGCATCTGTTATCTCACTCACTATTTGGTGCCAAAGGGCTAATTCTACTTCACAATGAGCAACTAAGCTCATCCTGACTAATACTTCTGGAAAAGAAAGTTTTTTTTTTCCCAACAAAAGCTTTTGTTGAAGAAATGTTTTCCACAAAAAAAGCTTTAAAAGTGTCAAACAATGACACAAAGATAGTGAAACTAAAATATGACTTGTAGCAAGATATTTGAATATTATTACCTTTGCATGATCTAAAAAGAATATTCATTTCTGAAGAGAGAAAGAAAAAAAGCTCACTATAGAAAGCTGACAGTAGCTTCAGGATGTTCCCCTGGAAGCAAGAGGACAGGGAAGCAGACAGTTCAATACTGTCTTTGTTTCCATTGCCAGGGTTGTGTTTGGATAAGGGGGCTTAGAGGTACAATGCTGGAACTTATCGAAACAATTCCCCAAGACCCCCTGCTTCTCTGTGTGAGATCACAAGTGAGGTGGGGAAAACTGTACCATCTGGCAAGAGAGGGACAGAATGAAACACTTTAAAGCCATCCTTTAGTATCAAAACTGAACCTGGTTCAAGTTAATCATGTTTCATACATCATGTTACACACAAGGAATACATGCATGAGGAAAGAATGGGATTACCCTCCAGGTAAAGAAAAACACCAAATCACCATGAGCAAATTGAGTCTGAGTGTGATCCAACACATATTGGCTGTCACGCAGGAGACTTTGTGCTCGGCAAAGCTGGCGCTAATACGAACATGCAGCACAAAGCCGTCCTACATAGTGTCCTCCTCTTCTTGGCTACTGACAAGCTGCTCAGTTGTGTTGTGATCTCCCATTGCAGAGGATGATGATGTGATTATGGAGCATTCACACAGAAAGTAGGACACTGGGAATGAAATGGGTCAGTAGATATGTCTATAGGTACACCCAGGAAGGGGGTGGGGTGGGGTGGGAGTTTGGGATGGTAGGTGGTGGTCACCCATCTAATGGTCTGCCTGCCACTGCCATTGACTCCCCCATGTGAGCATGGCAGCTCACTCTAATGAGGTGACGAAGAATGTGAGGAATGCCATGCTCACACTTAAATGAGAGGAGCTGGGGTGAGAGACGTGAGCCAGTCTGAGCAAAGCTGCCCACCTTCTAATTATTAATGTGCTGAGCATGACCAAAAAGGCTTGAGCACAGCGCTGGTCAGAGACACTGTGACCTATCTGCTACATACTAACCTCTCGTACCTAATTTAAAACTGAGTTAAACCCAGAATGTGGAGTTGTGTAAAACACAGAATTACCACCTGAAGACAGTTAAACCAAAACACTTTGGTGTGAAGCAGACTTTAAGAAATTGTCTAAGAAGAGCTGCCAGTCTCATTACAATGAGGACCTATTCATCGCACGTATTACTCAGTTGTGTTTCTACCCTGAGCAGATCAGACGTATGTGACACTTCAACACCAGTTAATCTCTGCAGCCAGTGGCAGGTCAATAGCAGCTTGTTCAAGCAAAGCAATTTTAAGACAATAATGAGCCATAGGGGCTGCTAAAAGTGAAGAGGAAGGTGAAGGCTTTCTGTTGTTCCCTCTGGCAGACTGTGGATGGGTTAATAACAGGCTGTCTCAGCTCAGGCAGATGGGACTCTCTCTGAGGTCCCTGGGAGACAGAGCCCCAGTAAGTGTTATTTGAAAGCATGCAAGAGAGGAAAAACACTCACAGACGTATGCCGCATGAACTTACAAACACATATTTCATCACAAGCTGCGAACAGTTTCGTTTCAGCTTTGAAGTGCAGCGAAGCCTGGAGTAGGAGATTCCAGGCTAACGACATCCAAAATGGAGCTCCTCCACAGCAGGGGCAAACAACACGGCTGTTCTCAGAGACAGAGTTCGGGTTCCAGGAGCGAAACCGCAGGAGTCACCAGCCAAATACAGTCATCAGCACATTACAACAGACCGTCTCTGAGCTACTCCATTATCTTGGTGTGGGATTACTTTTAAGCTATCATTAGTGATTTCTGTAATGAATCATCTGAGACATTAAAAATAAAAAGATTTTGATGATAAATACAGCTACAAACTGTAAGTTTACCCCCAGAATCTCAATCTAGATCAGCGGTGACATCACACAGCACTGGCTATGGCAGCAAGATAAGTAGACTTTGAACTTCGCTGGAGGAAAATAGTTTCATGCTCAATTACAAAGAAAAAATGGCACTTCTTGAAGGTAATTTTTGGAATTCATAGTAATTAAATGTAAGCTCCGGATCTTTAGCTACCACTAAAAAAATTACAAGGGACAATGAGACCTTTGTTTCTTCAGCACTGTAGGCTTTTTTTTTCTCGACAGGTAAACTATGATAACAGAAAGACAGGCTGCAAGAGGGTAGTTTGTACACAAAACCTTCTCTATGAAAGTTTCATCAGTGAGGGAGAAGTGTTTATGCATTCAGTTCTAGACAGATACAACCAGAGAGGCTTGATTGTGCCAGGGGTCACGTTCTTCGAGAGCGCTGCATTTCTCTTCTCCATGTCTCCAACCTAATGTGCTGGCTGCATGCCTGGATTAACTAGACAAAAACATTTCTCACTTTTTTCCCAGTTTTTGTGCTCAGCATTATGTAGCTGATCATCTTTCACTAAAAGATAAGGCATGACAAATGCAAAAAGGATGCATATGTGAGAATGATAATCCCCACACAGTTTACTCACAGTCATTATACGTCCTTCTTTTATTATGTCCTATGATTAGTCAGACTGACTTTGACTCTGGCGAGGTGTTACACAGGACCTCACTGTAATCCAACACACAGCAGCTTTCAATTAAGGTGTTCCAGGAGTTCATGGCCTTATTATCCTCACACAGGAGTTATAGCAATCAGTGGCATCCCCGCCCCCCCCCTTCCCACTTTTAATGACACCACCACATCTTTAAAGGCTGCTATTATTTTTAAGAAGAAAAAAAAATAGCTGAGTGTGGAATTATCCAGTTTTTTTTGACGATAGTTGTGGCTTGTGTTAAAAGATCCAGTTGCAAGGAAAACAGATTCCAAGAGAGGCTGAAACCTAAACAGGCCCTTGTCTCAAGCCCTTTTTGCACAGCTTCCATATCAGGGATAAAACACCTCTGTTATGCTAAGTGGTGGATAGTGGTGGATCAGTGCTGCATCAGTGTGTGCTTTCTCATTGACATCTCAGAATCAACTAAATTATACCACCATTATCGGAAATAGCTATGTGTTTTGTTGTGCTGTCTCCTTCTTATACTGGTTTTGTGATGATCTTCTTTGCCGAAGATGAGGCATGTCATTGTTGAGTCAACCTCGACCCCCATTAATGTCACTGTATTAAACACCATTTGAGTAATGTGAAAAGGATGTGAGATTTAATCAGGGTTGAATATTAAGACCAGCAGGGATAATGTTATACTTCATAATGTCACATGGATAAAAAAAAAAAAAACAACGTGATAAATGATAAATGATCTTTCCGTAAGTTCCTCTCTTGGAAAGGACCACATGCATGACTGATAATCAATATTTAACAGTTCTTTGAACAGCATCATCTGGTCTTGTATCAAATTTTCCGTAAGCAAAGATGTCCAGGCCTGCAGAAGCAAACAGAGAGGAGTATTTTATTGTGTAAAGGACAGGCCATGGCAGTCTCCCAATGAGAACCTGAGCCAGAATAGCAAACTTAGTGAAACACTCTCGTTATGGCAGTATGACTGATTAAAGAGATTAGCACATTATTACAGGTTTTTTTTTTTGTTAGTTTTTGCATTTAAGTTGCACATGTTACTATTAGTAGCATAGATGTGATTTAAACAAGCCATGGCTTAGAGCTAGATGAATGAATTCAATTGATGAAACAGAGAAGTTTTCATACGTTAGCAGTGATAAGAACACAGCCTCCATGAGATTTATGTTTCATGCATTTCTATGACACACATGAATGCCTTGTGTTTCCTGACATGGAAAGTATCAGAAGGACACTGTGGTGCTCAGCAGGGCAAGGATTTAATTTCTTCTCAGATGCAACCTCTTTCTGCTTTTTTGGCAGTCTAAATTTTGAAGGCTGCAATGATTGCCTACCCATTGATGTGTTTCCACATACCTTATGTATAGTCTGGTTGTTGATGCAGATAATGATAGGACCAGTGCACCCTGATGGATAACCTTCTAGTCTGAACAAGCACAGCTGCATACAACAGGTTGATTCTGTCAAAAGAAGCATACTGCAAAATTCTCAGTCACATATAAGAGTTTAAAAGGAAAAAAAAGGTTTTGTTTGAATCTGAATAGCCTTTAAAAAGTGGATAATCCATAAATGTTACACTAAAATATTGCTTTCAATTTTCTTGCCCCTTCTCTTTAGGCTTTGGTGGGTTGGACACTAACTCATGGAGCCCCCTTCAATGGTCCTGCTGGGGGTCCTTCTAGTTTATGGACTAACCTGTGGTGTACAGAAGACACAGGGGAGTTTGTCGGACAGCAGCCATGGCCACGAGAAGATCCAAGAATTTGGGAACAGTGAGGATGATCTGGAGAGAGAGTTTCTCTATGCTGGAAGAAGCAAACGTGCCCCAGCTGACCCAGCGCAGGACAAGTGCTCCTACACTTTCATTGTGCCTCAGCAAAAAGTGACTGGAGCCATCTGTGTTAATTCCAAAGAGCCAGAGGCCATGCTGGAGAATCGGGTCAACAAACAAGAGTTAGAGCTTTTAAATGTGGAGCTGCAGAAACAAAAGAGGCAGATCGAAACCTTGCAGCAGTTGGTGGAGGTGGATGGAGGTATTGTCAATGAGGTCAAGCTTCTGAGGAAGGAGAGTAGAAACATGAACTCAAGAGTAACTCAGCTCTACATGCAGCTGCTCCATGAGATCATCAGGAAGAGAGACAATGCCTTAGAGCTGGCCCAGATGGAAAACAAGATCCTGAACCAAACCTCGGAGATGCAGCAGCTCACCAGTCAATACAAAGATCTTGAGCACAAATATCAGCATTTGGCTTCTTTAGCCACAAATCAGTCCACTTTAATTGCCTTGTTGGAGGAGCAGTGCCAGAGTCGACCTCCTCCTCGACGCGTGCCTGTCTCTCAGCCGCGGCCTCAGCCACCACCTCCTCCCTCACCACCTCTAAACAAGCCGTATCAGCCGCCGGTGCTTCCACGTATCAACAACCCAATCAGCAATGAGATCCAGAGTGACCAAAAATCTCTACCGCCTCCTCTCCCAACAATGCCTACTGGCACACACAGCCCATCCACCACTGACAAGCCCTCCGGTAAATTTAACACTTACATTAGAGTTTTGATTTTCTACTCCTTTTTGTGATGACATGTTTTCCATGTTGTTCCTTCTTCATGCATTTAGTTACTTGTTGTAACTACAGTTACAACAATAAGCAGCGATACCAACCAGAATAATTTTTTCTTTTTGGTGGGGGGGGTCTGTTGAAGAGCAAATCATTTACAGATGCAGGCTCAGTCAATGAGAGTAAACGTGACAGCTGAACTGAATTGCCGTTCCAAAAGTGAGCTACAGGAGGATGTTCCCAGAACATATTAAGAGAAGTACTTGTGACACCCACAGAGAGCTTTAGGGGGGTGCAGTGAGGAGACTCATTACTCCTACGTAGCCTCCTGGGGGTATGTTACAAACACAAAGAACAAGTGTATTAACTGGTAATCTAGTTTGTGTTACCTTTTCAGAAAATTTGAAGAGAATAGTGTAAAATTGTGCAACAAAACCATCGTAGAAGTTCCTTAATTGTCCATGAGTCTGCAAAACTGGTGCTATTTTTCTTTTTTTTTGCCTATTTGATAAATCATACTCATTCCTGTCTCAAACGGTAGGGGCAAACAAAAGATTGATTGTTAACGCGGCTTAATAAGGAGGAAACACTACGTAGCCTTTCTTTCAGCTAGAGCTAATTTCAACATGTCCCACACAGAGCAAAGGGCTTGTCTTCAGAACAGAAAAGCTGTTGTCTGCTGCCTTTTTCAGATGCATATCTTCTAATTGCCACCGATTAACCCTCAAAAAATACAATGGATATTGGCAGGGTAAGCACGTGTGCCTATAAATAGCTGGCCCAAAGCCTAATGATCTTTTGAACACATTAGCAGACTTCAATATTTATGTAAAGGGTGTTTTCTATGCCCCATTGCTAATTCTTTTCATTAGAAAACTATGTTTTGGTGGTCTATAGTGGAAAAAAAGAGCCCACCATTTCAAAGGGGGCTAGTGGGAGCATTTTCCATTGACATTTTGCACTACTGCTTTCCATGAGAACAGTAACAGTTGTAGAGATTGTTTGAAAGGAGGCAAGTAATTTCCTGCCCACAGTCATACAACTAACATCCTCCCTAATTGTTACATAAACCTTTACTGCAACACGAGCAGCGCTGCACAACATGCAGGGAAAAAGTGAGGGACAGATAGAGGTGAAGGAAAAAACTGAGAGAAAATGCAGGGATGGAGTCTTAGAAAAAAAAAAACAGGAGGGGGGGGGGTAAGTACAAACAGAAAGAGATACCCAAAGCTGGTGATGTCATTTGTTCCAGTTGCACCAGGCATGAATCAGTCATATGTTCCACCAAAGGAGCAGACTTTATCAGGCAGAACAGAGTAGGGCAGGACAGGGCAATTCTCTGGCTTGTATCTGCTCAACAGAGACATTCCTGAGAGTAAATGGATGGCTGAGCAGGAGAAAAGAAACAGATATCATCTACAATGATTTCATGAAATCAAAAACAATCTTTAAAGAAAATAAGTAAACAGTTTCTTCATTCGTACGGCTCTTTATCCTGCTCTCTCTCTCTCTCTCTCTCTCTCTCTCTCGCACACTCTTTAAATACCCTCCCTATCAACCCTGGCTCTTTGTGTGACCCCTTATTACCTTTCAATTTGCCCACACTTTACTTTAACTCTGCGATCTATGCCAGTTGGCAAAGCACATAAGTGTAAAATCTCAAGAACTTGGATTCTTTTGCAACAAATTGTTAGCTGGAGAGCCAATCATCCTTTAGTGGTTTCCATGTCTGCTATTGGAATTGAGGGGAAAATTGTACTGGCATGCTTGAGAGGTTTCAGGGATTTGCACCATGAAATCTAACAATTATTCAACCTTGCCCAATATTCATAAAACATCTTTAGCATGACTAAAAATTCTAGGGAACAATGAAAAGCTGTCACTGCACATTTTCTCATAAACCTTTAGAGGTTATTTTGGATATATCTACACACATTACTACACAACCCGCTACACTTCTCTGCAAATCGATGAAGCATACGTTATGGATTTACAATCCTTTTTAAACTAGTCCAAAAACAGGATGTCATAGCTTAAAAAAAGCACATAAAGTCTAAATGATGTGTGTAACACACTCCAAGTTGATTTAAGTGAAATAATTCTGTATTCGTTATCATCATTGATGACTGACACTTGTTTCTACTGTGTAATTACTCAGTAGTCAGGATTCCCTTCACCCTCTCGCCAGTGTTTGCTTTGGCTGTGCAGTCGGCAGTCATTTCCCTTGCAAAAGAAGCAGCCAAAGTCAATTTTACTGCTAGAATGAGAACTTTTTACTGAAAAATGGGATTCCCTATAATGCCTCTTTGTGTCTTTGTGACTTTTATTTATTTCCAGCTCTTTACTTTTAAGATACTGCTGCCTACAATTGACAAAGTTTTACACACCATGCATTTTCTTCTCTGACTATCTGTTTCTTTAGGTCCATTTAAGGACTGCTTGCAGGCTCTGGAAGATGGTCACACTGCCAGTGGAATGTACCTGGTGAAACCAGAAAATGCCAACCGCCTCATGCAGGTGTGGTGTGACCAGAGACATGACCCCGGTGGCTGGACGGTGATCCAGAGGCGGGTAGACGGCTCTGTCAACTTTTTCAGGAACTGGGAGATATACAAGGTGCGACAGCCTAACACCAAATCAAGGACCTCATAGTTGGGTGGCTTATATAAGGTGTTTTGTCACAAACCAGATGTAGACAACTAATGAATAGATTATTGTTGAGCTTAGCCCAACATGGTACCGGCCTCAGTCACAGTCTTTTGACTCATTAATTCCTGCAACATCCACTGGTCTTGTGAAACTTACTGACACGATAAATGTTGGAGAATATATGTGTCTTCAAATGTTAAATAAGTTGATTTGCGAACCTTTCTGACATGCCAGGCAAAAAATAAAAATGAAAAAACCTTTCTCGATATTGAATCAGAACATATCTGGCAAACTTTAGTTGTCATTCTATAAACCATTTCTGCATTTGTTATCTCCCAGATGGAAAAACCTATCCCACAGGGAAAGGGAGTTCACTGGTAAAACAGCTGTTTGAAAGCCAACAATTCACAAAGGGCCCTGATTAAACTGTATCTCAGTTTTGGACAGAAAAAGCAATATTTCCAAGACTTTTTCAAAACCTTTTTAAACCACAGGAAATTTCAAACTACTTTGTACAGGAGTGTTTCCATGATTTAAAGCACCACAAACCAACTTACTGTACAAGCAGGGCCAGTTGAAATTAGTCAGACAGCTCTTGGTATGTTGAGTTTTTTTACTCAATGGAGTGGATCCTGCTGCGTTTTCAAAAACAAAGTATGACTAGAAACTGGACACCTGATGCAAGTTACAATATTGACTCAATGGGTTAATTTCTAATAACATTCCTTGACGATAAACAAGCCAACAGAAAAGCTAAAAGTCATAATCACCTCCAGACACGAGCAATGAGCCTGAATCATTCCCCAAACATCAAATCTTTTCTAAGAACATTCAGAAAGGATTTCCTGATTGCACTGACGTTTTTTTTTTTGTTGATGTGCTTCACAGCAAGGATTTGGCAATATTGATGGTGAATACTGGCTGGGTCTGGAAAACATCTACTGGCTGACTAACCAGGGAAACTACAAACTACTGGTCACACTGGAGGACTGGTCTGGCCGGAAGGTGTTTGCGGAGTATGCCAGCTTCAGAGTGGAGTCTGAATCTGACTTCTTTAGGCTAAGGGTGGGTCGTTACCATGGCAACGCTGGAGACTCCCTCACTTGGCATAACGGCAAACAATTTACAACCCTGGACAGGGATCATGATGCATACACAGGTAAAAAAAAAACAAAAAAAACAAAAAAACATCATTACAAGATTTAAAAGTAGTAAGTCCTCTTTTTCTAAGCACACAGCCTGACTACTGTCTGCACTGTTTTAACCCCTCTAGGAAACTGTGCCCACTACCAGAAGGGAGGGTGGTGGTACAACTCGTGTGCCCATTCAAATCTGAATGGAGTCTGGTACAGAGGAGGACACTATCGCAGTCGCTACCAGGATGGCGTCTACTGGGCTGAGTTTAGAGGAGGAGCGTATTCGCTCAAGAAAGTAGTCATGATGATTCGTCCAAACCCCAACACTTTCCACTAATCCTCTGATGCATACTTTACTGTATCTTTTATTAAACCAATTTATTTACATCTTTTTGTTTTTGTTACATGGGGTGGCACCAAACCAAGTCAGATGACAAAGAGAAAGATGAGCTAAAAGTGCAATATCAAAACATCAGGGTCTCCCCAAATCTGTGCGCTGTCATTCTGTCTTTTTTTTTTTTTTCTTTTGCCTTGTTACATATAAGATATGTAAAGATTTGCTTATCGCTCAGGAGTTACTTCAAACACACTTTAGCAAACGTTTAAGCGAGTGTTTTCTCATTTGATCTGAGACAGTAAATAGCTCTCCAATAGGAACCCTGCAGTATATATTCATTAGGTAACAAGGAAATGAGGCTGACACAGGAAATGTATCCAGTGACTATCTTTTAATTTCATGCTAAAGACGTCTTCATTCTTCAGATTTGTAATTCACACTAGCGGTAAAAAGAAAATGTGGATTTGTGATCTGGTATTTTGGCCCATTTCATCATGTATATGCACAAAATGTTCATAAAATTACTGCAACTTTACTTATTACACTAAACACAGACTTATAACACCAGAATTGTATGTGCTTAGCAATCTGTTTCTTTTGGGTAAAAAAGAAAGAGAGAAAATAAAAGCTTATTAATCAACTCATTACCAAAATTCAAGGTGGTACTGTCCATTCTCTATTTTTATGATACATGTTCTGAAATTGTGAATTGCTTACACAGGTATCCACTAATTTGCTTGTTTGAATCAAGCACTGTATTTACTGTATAAATTTAGTGGTTTTGCTGATGTCAATAGATCCAGCATATTGCGTTTGTACATAAGATATTTGTAATATAATGTATTTGTTAGTTTACTATTAATTTGCAATAAAATATGTACAGCTTGTGTTCTTGTTCATTTTTGTGTCCATTAACCTGTGATCTCAAACCCTGGTCCTCAGGAGACCCTGTCTTACTGGTTTTACATGATTGCCTGCTTCAAACACACCTCTTCAGATTAAACAAATTTAACATTATGTCAAATTCTGTACAATGACTTATTATTTGAGTCAGGCATGTTGAAGCAAGGAAGCATCTAAAACCTGCAACTTTATGTCGGCAAAGGAGAAGTGCTCACTAACAGATTTCGACAGATTTGTGAACACTAATTGAAGGAAATGTTCTTATGTGTTTGTAGAAAAAGTTTCAGATCTTTGAGTGCAGCTCATGAGAAATGGGAGCAAACACAAAAGTGTTTTTTTTTTTTTCAGTGTAAGAGAGGAAGAGTTCTCTGACAATGTCTATTATTTGCTTCTGCACTTATATATTCATATAGTTTCTACATTTCTATGTGTAGGAGGTGAAACCAGGGAATGTATAGTGTAATTTTGTGTAAATTGAAATGTGATCAAGTTTGAAGAGAAATCTAAACAAATATCAGGGTTTTTTAAATTTTTTTATTTTTATCTCTATCACCTGAACTTGGGGTAAAGAAAACACTCAGACATCATAAATGAGGAAGATTAGATGGTTTTCCCCCTAACCGTCTCCACCAGGAGAACCGGGGTACCACCGCTAAGACGATTCTTATCCTAAAATGAGCCCCGCTTGCCGGGCAGAGGTCCGCATTGGTTCTGCTGGAACAGCATCAGCCAGAGCTTTCCTCCTGGATTTCAGACAGTGACTAAGATGACCAGCTCATGCAGAGGAGGCAGGAATTTCTAGGGGACATAACTGAAGAACAGTCCCATAATATTAAACATGCTAGTGAGTATCATGACAGGGCTATGGGTATGATGCTGGAGAGTAAACTCTTGATATTTTACACATATGCTTAACTTGTGGTGCAGAACAGAACAGGAGCACCAAAGCAGGATGAAAATATGCAAACAAGCCATCCAGAAGGCCAATGCACAGCAACTACTACAGAAACTACTACTGTTAGAAATGTGCACTGAAACTCCACAAGCTTCTGCAGAAGAGCATCCACCAGAGTTACAGAAGGGAAAAGAACCAGAAATGTTCTCGCTGCAGCGCAGTCTTTCCTAACACTCGCTGCCATCGGACTGTGGTTCTTTGTAAAAAAGTGCAGGTAGAAAGAAGGCAATAATATTGATAATATGACAGTCTCCACTACTGTGAGGCTACAACTGTGTAGACGTCTTGGCCAGCGCAGTAGAGACCTGCTGTGTGTTTTTTCCAGGAAAACCTCAATAGATTGATATTTACAGTACAGTACATGAAAACATTTAATCAGGAACTTCAGCCTTATAGAATTTTAGTGTTAAGTGTCTTGGTTCCACCTGAAGCAGTCGATCATCAAGGTAAAAAAATAGGGGCGATGCAGCCATTCTACCCTACTGTTGCAGGCGGTCGTCTGTGATTCCAGACTATTTAGGCTACTTGATAAAAAACAGTGTGTATAATTTTTTTTTTTTTTTTTTCATTATTATAGTTTTTCTGTGATTGCAGCAAATTGTCTTGACGTCATATTCTGGTATAGAGATCTGACAACACATAGTGTTCAAGATTATATTTTAATACTCATATAATTCCTCCTGAGGGAGGCAGTGGCTCGGGTGGTAGAGCTGCTCATCATGTGGCCTGATGGTTGGCAGTTCAAGTCCTGCTGGACTGTTGTTCTCCACTGGCTGGTCCGGAGCTCAGCTAAATGCAGAGGGTTGTGTCAGGAAGGGCATCCAGCATAAAACATGTGATGATTCGCTGTGGTGACCCCATCAATAAGGGACAGTCCAAAGTACATCAGCAACTCGGATAGTTCCTCCTGTGCACTCAGTGCAACAAGCAGGTGGACAACGAGGTGTTAAAAAACCTTCCACAAGAGGGTTTTTCAATTGTTTAAGCAGATTAAAGCTTTTGCTAATTGTTATTTTGATGATACACAATGTTTTTGTTGCATTTAGTGTATTCATGTTGAGTTTTACATTTTGATAATCAGAAAGAATTATTAAAAAAAAGATTTACAATGAACCATTCTTTTTTTTTTTTTTGTTTTGTTTTTTTGTTTTATTGAAATATTTTTTAAGGGAAAAGGAAGGAAGATAAAGAAAGTTGAGGGTAAAGACTTAAGAATAAAGGATGAAGTAAAATGACCCGCTGAACACTAGGAAACCATTGTCTGTCATCATGGTGTGGCTGTACATTTCCATTGGACTACACAGCTACACTCACAGTACCTAATCATATCTTTAGAGGTACAAAAGGCTATGACTAGGTTGCTACCCTTAAAGGTACTGCTGTTGGACCCTAACAGCACAGTTTGTACCTTATAAAGACCAAAACTCCTCTGCAGGCTATCTGGACTTTAGAAAGTACATACTGCACTGCTAAAGTACAACTGCAGTATCTTTGAGGGTAACACCCCAGTCACAATCCTTTATACTCCCAAAGTACCATCAGGAACTTTCTGCAAGTGTAAACAACAATGACAGAGATCATCAAATAAGTTTAGGTGTCTTCCAGACATATTTTAGAGCTAAGTGTGCTCATTGGGGGTAAAGAGAAGAAATAGAGGTAGAGATTCATTTAAGGACAGGATATATGACCTGTAATGATAAGTCGGAGGAAGAAGGTCCTCCATGATCTTAGAAGATTTGGAGGAGTTTGGAGGAGTCTGTAAGAGTTTCTTCCAGTTTGAAGAAAGAATTTCCTCCATGTTCAGCATGGAGGAAATTGTTTCTGATCAGTTTGTGGGGATCATTCTTCTGTTTTTATCAGGTTTTCCAGCTTTTGAATTCTTTTGTGTAAACTTTCCATGGAGGAGTTTTTACGTTGTTCTCTCTCTTCTATGGACTTATTCAGAGAAGATATTTTTCCTAGAAGCTCAGATTTTTCCTTCAGCCATTGCTGCTCCTGCTTTTCTAGTTCTCTTCTGAAGGAGGCTTCACTGTCTTCCTCCTCAGCCAGGAGATGGTGCTTGTGTATCTCCCAGCGATCTTTCTGCTCCTCGTGCTCTTCTTGGGTTTTGACCAGAGCAGCCTTTATTTTTGACGTTTCCTTCACTTGTTGGGTCAAACAGGCTTCAGCTTTTGAGGCCCTTGCCCTTTCAGCAGTGAGAGCTGATTCCAGATGGCCGACTCTGATGGAGAAGTCTGCATGTAGCTGGTTTTTCTTCCTGATTTCAGCGTAGAGGATGGCCGTCTCCTTCTCAGAAACAGATTGTTGAGATTTCATTTGTCTTTTAAGCTGCTCAACCTCAGTCATGAAAGCCATTTGCTCTTCGGTGGCATCATGTTTACCTTTAAGTTGGATATAAACTTGGCTGAGTTCAGTCTTGGCTTGGTCTGATTCAAGTTGCAGCTCAGATAAAGAAGCCTCGGCACATTCCCTTTTCTGTTTCTCCTCACGTAGTTCTGCTTGTAGTTTTTGCACCTGCTTCGAAGCTGATGACTGCATGATCTTACTTCTGTGAACCTGATCCTGTAGTTCCTTTAGCTGGTTCAGCAAGTAGTTTTGTTCTCTCTGAAGTGCTAGAATCTTCTCATCCTTCGCTGCCAAGGTTTGATGAAATTGTTGTTCAGGTATCATAAGTAGACCTGGGCTGTGAGAGACGTTCTTTTCTTCAACATGGTTCATGTTGGATGATTGCTTATTTGCTGGTGTTTTGGCCAGAAGTTTTAGGATCGGATGTGGTTCTACTGCTGATGGTTCAGGTGTTGATGCTGATGATGAAGAGACCAATTCAGGCTGTGGTTCTGCTTGTGGTTTTAGAACTACAGGTTCTGAAGGGACTTCAATAAGGACATCTGATCTTGGGTTTCCAGGTGGTATTAGGGGATTCTCCTGGTTCTTAGAATCCTTGTGGTTTTCAGAAACATCACTGTTGGTGTAGTCACTCTGACCTTCGTGATCTTGAGATGATTTTGTCAGCAGTGTGGGAAAATGTCCACTCTTGACAGAAATGTCAGAGTTGGACTCCACTTTGTCTTGAAAAACTGATGGATTTTTAACCAATTTTGGTAAGTAAGGAAATTCTTCAAGGTAATCCTCGTAGGATTTTCCCATCGATTCCAAGTGCCGATCCCAGACAGGCTCCATAGTTCTGTTTTTCTTGGACTTCTTGCATCGTTTCCTTTGAGCTTGAAGATCAGTGGCACTTTGTTCTTGGATGAAAAACTGGGTTTCTTGTGCAACTGGTGTTTCATTCTCAGTAGGTTTGGTGGAAGCCTGTAAGGATTGCTCTGCAGGGATGGTAGCGAGCTTGTCAGGTCCAGCTGCTTGCTCTGAAGTTGCTCCAAATTGGTGTACCTGGTCTGCAACAGGTGTTTGGAAAACATTGTCAGTTCCCATCACAGATAAACCATGATCAGGTTTTCTGACAGGAGGCTGCGCAGATGAAACTGTTTCAGTAAATGTTACTTCCTGGACCTCTGTTTCTTTTTCTGATGATATTTTCTCCAGCTCAGCCTCTGTGTTGTCTGTCTGACTCCTGTCTATGAGATATGCAGATGATGGATTGTCTGCGTGATGACAGGACTGGTTTGTGTTTTTAGGTGGTGAAACAGCTTCTTCTGTCTCTGATGATACAGAACTGAACGTCTTCTCGAGCTGTGATTCACCCTCTTGGGTTAGAACCAATGGTTCTGCAGTGAGCTCCTCTGGGGATTTGGATTTTGGGCATCCAAATGTAACAGGTGTATTAATCAGATTTCCAGATTGCTTTGATGGGATTTCAGCGAAGTCTGGTTCCTGAAGAGACTCACAAATAGCTTTATTTGGCACCTCAAAGATGGGTGCCGAAGGTGTACGTCGCTTCACTTTCTCACCACATTTCTCTTTTCTTCGATCTTCTCGTACACTCGTCTGCATGATGAAACTATGCAGTTCCTTCTTGATGCGGTGGTCTTTCCCAGTCTGATTAAACTGCAGGTTGGAGTTTGCAAAAAGTTCTAAGGGGATTTCTGATCCTGGTCCTCCAAAGGTGATCTTCGGTGGATCTTCCAACTTTTCAGATGTTGTATGAACCTCTCTGTCGTCTCTCTGGATCTTGTCGGTGAGACTTTCAGAAGGTTTCTCAGCCTCATGATGGGGCTGCTTCCTGTCCTCAATAAATTCTGCAGGAATTTCAGATCCTGGGGCTCCGAATGTAATCGGGAGATTCTTAAGGTATTCAGATTTCTGTGATGGATCATCTGAAACCTTTGATGTCTGAAAGGACCCATTTTTTGGGTTAGATGAAACCTCAAAGATAGGTACCAAAGGTGTACTGCACCTTACTTTCTTGCGTTGTTTTGATTTCCTTTGAACTTCTTTTCCACTTGCCTGCACAGTGAAAATATGGAGTTCTTTGCTGTTGTCTTGATCTTTCTCAGTCTGATCAAAGGACTGATTTGTGTTTGCAATCATTTCAGGAGGAACTTCTGATCCTGGGCCACCAAAAGTTATCTTGTGGGGATTCTCCTGGTTCTCAGAATCCTTGCAAACATCACTACTGGTGTCGTCACTCTGACCTTCGTGATCTTGAGATGATTTTGTCAGCAGTGTGGGAAATTGTCCACTCTTGACAGAAATGTCAGAGTTGGACTCCACTTTGTCCTGAGAAACTGATGGATCTTTAACCAATTTTGGTAAGTAAGGAAATTCCTTGCGATAATCCTCATAGGATTTGTCCATCGATTCCAAGTGGAGGTCCCAGACAGGCTCCATAGATCTATTCTTCTTGGACTTCTTGCGTCGTTTCCTTTGAGTTTGAAAATCAGTGGCACTTTGTTCCCGAGAGAACAACGTTGTTCCTTGTGCAACTGGAGTTTCATTCTCCGACGCTTTGGTGGAAAGTTTTCCACCGCGGACTAGAACTTGTTCAAAGGTCTCCATAGTCAAAATAAACAATAGGACTTCTCTGGATGCGTACTGAGATGCAAACCTGGATGTGTACCGAGATGCGTTCTATAAATGTACTGACTCTATGACAGAGGCAACGAGATTTTATAGGGACTGTGATGTCACCTATGATATCACAAATCATCTTAGTAAAAATTTCACATCAAAGCAAACTCGAGTTCCGTTTTTGCTTGAATCATTCTATAACTGTTGCTAGGCTACAGCAATCTGGTCTCCAACCCTTTCATTCAAGATCAGGTGACCTGCTTGATGTTGCCAGGCAACAGCAGCAACTTAGTCAAATACAGCCAAAGTTCTGAGTCAGGAAACTTCCAACAGCCATAAAATGAAAACCACGGCTGTGTCCGAATGTCCAATAAATTCCCTAACCCCCCCATAAATGGGTTACACTACACAGCATACATACAGCACACACTATATTTATATATATAAATATATATATATATATAAATATATATATATATATATATATATATATATATGTATATATATATATATATATATATACATATATATGTATATGTATATATGTATATGTATATATATATATATATATATGGTTACTAATTAAAATGTAGTGATTTTTATATATATAAAATCACTAAATACAATCTGTAAGTGTATTTACTGATGTGTTTCTGTTCACTGTGATAGATTTAGTCTCTGCTGCTTCCATAAATAAAGCTTTGTTAAATTATATAGACAGCATAGTAATCAATACACATTTTTGGGCAATACTGAGGGAAAATTGGGAAGAAAATCGATGTATTTGCGCTGTCGCCCACCAGAATCCATTGAAATGGACTGACGGCGCTGAGCTGTTTGGAACTATAGAGAGCTACATGAACCACGTGAACGTGTGTCGGCGAGTTCAAACAGTGTCGTAACTCTCTTACTACATGGCACTGGTCTTGACCACAGACTGTATATAGAGATGGGCGGAGTTTCCATGATGTCACCTGTAGGTTTCTGAAAAGCTGAATTGAAGCTCAGTTAGGTTCCCATCACCATCTTGGCAGCGTCTCACCCGGAAACTACAAATATGAGCAAAGAGGTGGAGCTGAGAGGGGGGCTGTGAGCGTCCTGGTGGATGATTGACATCTAGCGAACTCCTGTTGCTAAGAGCTAACTGAGCTAACCCGGAGATAAATTAAAAGGACACGCCCCTAAATATGCCAAACTTCGAGATTAAATTACTTTTAATCGTGTGAGTTAGAAGAAAATTCACTCTTCCCACAGTTGTCATGAAAGTAAACCTGACCTATTAAACCTAAAATGGATTTTTTGAACCAGGCTGTAAACATGTTTATTCCTGCTGTAAACATGTTTATTTCTGCTGTAAACATATTTATTTCTGCTGGAAACATATTTATTTCTGCTGGAAACATGTTTATTCGTGCTGTAAACATGTTTATTTCTGCTGTAAACATATTTATTTCTGCTGTAAAGTTGGCCTTTTTAACATGGGAGTCTATGGGGATTCACTCTGTTTTGCAGCCCCTAGTGGATGAAAGGGGAACTGCAGTTTTATGCACTTCCACATAGGCTTCACTTTTAACCACAGAAGGCTGCTGCTTGGTCTTGACAAAGAGTCAATTGAGTGGGTGTGCCTAATAAATTAAATCATTCTAGGGGGCGCTAGCCATCCATATGGAGAGTTATCCAACATGTTTCTATATGACTCATTTAACAGCCTGACCATCATCACCCTTACCAAGTTTGGTGGAGATTAAATGTTAAATTTGCATTTCAGTAAGCCTTCCGACCGCCTTTGGTGCTCCGGGCTAATTACGAGTGGCTTTAGACCATACACAAAGTGCTCAATAACATTCAACAAAAATATAAATCCAACACTGCGCAATAATCATGTCTAATCAGCATCTTGATGTGCCGCGCCTGTGAGGTGGGATGGATCATTTCCATGGGCGTAGCGGACGTGGGGTACACGGGGGACATGTCCCCCGCACTTACAACATCTTTGTCCTCTGTCCCCCGCACTTTTTACAGCTATTATAACCACTTTTTTTTACATGCTGAAGCGTGTTTTTCTGAGCCGCACCTAAACGCATCAAAAGCAGGCGAAGCTGTTTAGCAGAAACAGAGACGTTCTGTAATAATTATGTCACCATGTGGATTTTAAAAGATGACAGATAGATGTTAGTTAACTTAGCTAAGCTAGCTAGTTAAGGCAGACATAGTATCTACATTTACTTGAATAACTTTTTGGTAAATAGTACTCTTGAGAGTTATTTTGTTGGAAAAATGTTTTTACTTAAGTATTATTATTCAAAAGTAATAATAAGGTGCTGTTATTCAAGTAAAGTTAGACTACTGTTTAGGCTGCTCTGAGATTACTCACTTCTGGCTATAAAATAATATAAATTTATTTGTCTTCCTTGTAAAGATTTCATTAAGTATTGCGGTAGTTAAAGTTGAAAGTAAATGAGTTTCACGACTGCTGGTTATTATTTTGATGGAATGATTTCAATAATGTTATTTGATGAATAAAATCAGATGTCAGGCTACACAGCATTTCATTAGTTATTTTTCTAGATAATTTTTTACTCTTAAGTAATTATTTGGATGGATAATTTTTACTTCTATGGAAGCAACATTGTTCTAAAAAAGCAATACCCTTGTTGAATTTTTGCTAATTTACCCCCCAGGAATGAATCCATTCCTTCTGCACTTCTGCACACAATAACTTTATTTTTATTATTATTATTATTTTTTTTATCTTTATACAACAGAAGGAGCAGGGTTAGGGTGGAGACAGTGGTCCAGAGGCCAGCAGCAGAGATGGACATGGATGGTCTTCACAGCAGGAGAAAT
This sequence comes from Telmatherina bonti, assembly GCF_933228915.1. Lineage (NCBI taxonomy): Eukaryota > Metazoa > Chordata > Actinopteri > Atheriniformes > Telmatherinidae > Telmatherina > Telmatherina bonti. Next base: position 26,356,272 of record NC_136611.1, on the reverse strand, counting down.
TATTTCTAAAGTCCTGCCGTAGAATGCCTCTGTTATAACAGACTAAGAGGAAATATTTATAGCATCAAAGAGATTTTGAGATTAAATTCTCCAACAATTTCACTTTTACTACTGTATGTATGTAGTTAATAAATATTTTATTTATTTATGGATAGCCCCCACTCAAACATTATCATAAAATGTTTTTTATTTTGATGATATTACTGTTTTTCATTAAGTGTAAAATGAAATTTTGACCTCATGATATTATTTTGGAATATAGTTTTTTAGGAGAGCCTGTTGTCTTTAACTCCCTTAGTTCAATAAGGAAATACTTACACAGATGCAGTTTAACTGTCATTTCAAAGACAATACTTGTTTATTATTCATTTATTTGCAAATACAATTTGACGGCTGTATCAGGCAGCAGGCATTGGTCATAATATTCTGTTTAACTGAATAATTTTACACATTATTGGTGATAAAATAAATGATATAATTGTTGTGGTTCCTGCTCTGACCTGTGCTGCAGTGGGTGTGCCTGTTTCCCTGGCAATCAAGTCCACACCAGGTTCTCATCGGGTAATCAGCAGCAGCAAGATAAAAGGCCAGCTCAGTTCACCAGTCATCGCCTGATTGTTGTTTCATCTGTGGTAACAGCTCTCGGCCATTGCAGCATTTCTGCTTAAGAAGTTAAACTGCTTGTTTCACAACTGTCTGTTCTGTCACCAGTGCATGAGTCTTGCCTGCCTGCCCGTCAACCTGCCTGCCTGCCCGTCGACCTGCCTGCCTGCCCGTCGACCTGCCTGCCTGCCCGTCGACCTGCCTGCCTGCCCGTCGACCTGCCTGCCTGCCCGTCGACCTGCCTGCCTGCCCGTCAACCAGCCTGCCTGCCCGCCAACCTGCCTGCCTGGCCACCTACCATTCTGCCCAGGAGAACAATAAACCTGTCCTAGTATCCACATCCAATCTGCACTTGGGTCCTTGTTTGTCCTACACTACAACAGAACAATCAGGCCATCAGGTATGGATCCAGCAGATTCTAACCCAGAAGGCGCCGCCGGACAACTTCAGCAAGCCCTATCCGGTCAGAATGCTCACTTAGCTCGACATGAGCAGATGCTTCTAACTTTGGACCAGAATTACCACACCATCCTTACGCAGTTGTCTCAACTCACCAGTCATGTGGCTGGTCTGGTACAGCCTGCTCCCGATCAGCAACAGGTTCCTGACTCATCCAGGCATCCTACCGCTTCTGCCACCCCGGTAAGAGAGACACACATCCCGGACCCCAAACCTTATGCCGGGGATCTGGGTAAATGTAGAGGGTTCTTACTCCAATGCTCACTTGTGTTCGACCAGAAGCCCATCACTTATGCCAGTGACAAATCCAAGATCTCCTACGTCATCGGACTTCTGGAGGGCAAGGCTTTGTCATGGGCAGAAGCAGCGTTTGATCGGCAGGGTTTCAGGCACATGTCTTATCCAGCTTTTATGGATGAGATGAAGGTGTTTGACCATCCAGTGAGAGGGGGCGATGCCGTTAAGCGGCTGATTAATCTCCGACAAGGAAAAATGAGTGTTGCTGAGTTTGCTGTGGATTTCAGGACTGCGGCTGCGGATTCGGGCTGGAATGATCAGGCTCTTTGTGGAATCTTCACAAATGGTTTAAGCAGCCGGCTTAAGGATGAGCTTGCCACCCGTGATGCATCAGATTCCCTGGACGACCTGGTCTCCCTCTCAATAAGGCTGGACAACCGCTTACGGGAGAGAGACAGAGAGCGGCAGACTCGTTCTGAGCTGTATTTTCCCGGCTCCACCATCGGAGCGGTCCGCCCTTCCCTTCCTAGCACAACACAGTCCGAGGAGCCCATGCAGCTGGGCCGAGCTCATCTGTCCACGGAGGAACGACAGAGGAGGAGGGACACCGGCATTTGTTTTTATTGTGGAAGACCAGGACACCAGAGAGCTGTCTGCACAGAACGGCCAAAAGATCTGGGTCGTCAGTAGCTGTGGGAGTACTGACGACCACCACTCCCAAGGTAATTCCCCACACAAAGACACTCATTCCAGCGGTGCTATATGTCAAGGGTTTCTCTCATCCAGTACAGGCTTTAGTGGATTCTGGAGCTGAAGCGAACTTTATTGACAAGGAATGGGCTGCAAGGATTAATCTAGACCTGGAGTCTCTCTTCCCTCCTGTTTCTGCCCGGGCTCTGGATGGTAGCATTCTTTACTCCATCACCCAAGAGTCTGTTCCGGTTAAACAAATTGTTTCGGGAAATCACCAGGAGTTTATCAGTTTCCTTGTTGTAAACTCACCAAATTCACCCCTGGTTTTAGGACACCCCTGGTTATCGTTACACAATCCCCATCTGGATTGGACTACTGGGAGGATTATTAACTGGAGTTCTTATTGTCATGCAACTTGTCTTCACTCTGCCGTCCCATCTGGTATAACCACTACCAGTCATTGTCCCACTTCTAAGGATTTGTCAGACATTCCTCTAGCCTACCATGACCTCGCTGAGGTGTTCAGTAAAGAGAGGGCCCTTTCTCTTCCTCCTCACCGACCATATGACTGCGCCATAGACTTGTTACCTGGGGCTCCGTTGCCAGCCAGTCGTCTGTACAATCTTTCTAAGCCAGAGACTGAGGCCATGGAGAAATATATTTCGGATTCGCTGGCTGCTGGTTTAATTAGACCTTCTTCTTCCCCTGTTGGCGCAGGTTTTTTCTTTGTCTCTAAGAAGGATGGTTCTCTTCGGCCTTGTATTGACTACCGGAGATTAAATGCTATAACCATAAAGAATAAGTATCCTCTGCCACTTGAGTCTGCCTTCAACTCTCTCCATGGCTCAACAATCTTCACAAAGCTAGATCTCCGCAACGCATATCATCTGGTCAGGATAAAAGAGGGAGATGAGTGGAAGACAGCCTTCAAGACCCCACTCGGCCATTTTGAGTATCGAGTCATGCCTTTTGGACTTTGTAATGCCCCTGCTGTTTTCCAAGCCTTAGTTAATGATGTGCTGAGAGACTTCCTGAACCGTTTTGTGTTCGTCTATTTAGACGATATCCTCATCTTTTCCCACAACCTCACCGAACATATACAACATGTCCTGCAGAGACTTCTGGAGAATCGCCTATTCGTTAAGGCCGAGAAGTGTGATTTTCATAAGAACACTGTTTCTTTTCTCGGATACATTTTTGAGAGTGGGCAGGTCCGAGCAGATCCTGAGAAGGTCAAAGCTGTTACCGAATGGCCAGTCCCAACTTCTGTCAAGCAGCTGCAACGTTTCTTGGGTTTTGCTAATTTTTATCGCAGATTCATTCGCAATTATAGCCGCATCGCAGCTCCCCTGACAAGACTTGCATCGCCTACAGTCCCATTTGTCTGGTCTGAGCCGGCGGCTCAGGCTTTTGTCAAGTTAAAGGATCTATTCACCACTGCTCCTGTCCTCCTCCACCCTGATCTCAACCATCAATTTGTGGTGGTTGATGCTTCTGATGTCGGCGTTGGAGCTGTCTTGTCCCAACGATCCCCAGAGTCTCAGAAGTTACATCCTTGTGCCTTTTTCTCTTGACGTCTAACACCAGCTGAGCAGAACTACCATGTCGGTGATAGGGAACTCTTAGCCATCAAACTCGCCCTGGAGCAGTGGCGCCATTGGTTGGAGGGATCCAAAGTGCCATTCCTCATCTGGACTGACCATAAGAACCTGGAATACCTACAGTCTGCTAGACAAATGAATCCCCGACACGCCCGTTGGTCTCTTTTCTTCAATCGATTCCACTTCACGCTGTCATACAGACCTGGGTCCAAGAACCAGAAACCGGACTCTCTCTCTCGCCAATTTCCACCCAAGACTGCAGTTTCACCTGATACCATCTTACCTGCAACCTGTGTTGTAGCCGCTGTTTCCTGGGAGGTGGAGGACAGGGTTAGAGAGGCCCAACAGCAACAGCCTGACCCTGGCACAGGTCCCCGTAACCGCCTTTATGTCCCCAATTCTGTACGTTCCCAAGTCCTCCAGTGGGGACATTCCTCCCGCCTAGCATGCCACCCTGGTTCTGTGCGAACACTTTCTTTTCTGAGACGCAGATTCTGGTGGCCCACAATGGATAAAGATGTCCGGGAGTTTGTTGCAGCCTGTACGACGTGTGCACGCAGTAAGTCATCGCATCAGCCACCTGCGGGATTTCTTCGTCCATTACCTGTTCCAAGCAGACCCTGGTCGCACATTGCTCTGGACTTCGTCACTGGTCTTCCAGCCTCAAGAGGTAACACCACCATCCTCACAGTTGTTGATTGCTTTTCCAAAGCTGTTCACTTTATTGCCCTTCCCAAACTTCCTACTGCCAAGGAGACAGCCAACTTACTTGTTCATCATGTCTTTCGGCTCCATGGTCTGCCCACAGACATAGTATCAGACAGAGGACCCCAATTTACATCCCAGGTATGGAAGTCGTTTTGTCACTCACTCGGGGCCACTGTGAGCCTGTCGTCTGGTTTCCATCCCCAGACCAATGGCCAGGCTGAGAGGTCTAATCAGGATCTGGAAACTGCCCTGAGATGTGTGGCTGAGTCCAACCCCTCCTCCTGGTGTGACCATCTGGACTGGGTAGAGTATGCTCACAACTCCCTTACCTCTTCTGCTTCAGGCTTATCACCTTTCGAATGCTCCCTGGGATATCAGCCGCCCCTGTTTCCAGCACAGGAGGAGGAGGTTTCTGTGCCGTCGGTCCAGCTACACATCCGCCGCTGCCGACGGATTTGGAGGAAGGCTCGAACTGCGCTCCTTCATGCCTCCGTACGTACCCGCCGCATGGCGGATCGTCGTCGGACTCCTGGACCCCATTACGCACCTGGCCAAAAGGTTTGGTTATCTGCAAAGAACATTCCATTGCGTACTGATGCCAAGAAGTTGGCCCCCCGCTTTTTGGGTCCTTTTGAGGTTGAGCGGATCATTAATCCCACCGTGGTCAAACTGAAACTCCCCAGTTCCATGAGAGTCCACCCTTCTTTCCATGTCTCCCAACTCAAGCCTGTTTCCTCTAGTCCTCTCGTCCCTCCTTCCAGACCCCCTCCTCCCGCCCGGCTTGTGGCGGGTCGCCCTGCCTATTCTGTCCGGCGTCTCCTGGATGTGCGGCGTCGGGGTCGTGGCTTCCAGTTTCTGGTGGACTGGGAGAGGTATGGTCCTGAGGAGCGTGCCTGGGTTCCGCGCTCATTTATTCTGGATGCCTCCCTGGTCCGGGATTTTCGTCGTGCTCATCCGGAGAAGTTTCGGTCGCCCGGTGGCTCCCGTGGAGGGGGGGGTACTGTTGTGGTTCCTGCTCTGACCTGTGCTGCAGTGGGTGTGCCTGTTTCCCTGGCAATCAAGTCCACACCAGGTTCTCATCGGGTAATCAGCAGCAGCAAGATAAAAGGCCAGCTCAGTTCACCAGTCATCGCCTGATTGTTGTTTCATCTGTGGTAACAGCTCTCGGCCATTGCAGCATTTCTGCTTAAGAAGTTAAACTGCTTGTTTCACAACTGTCTGTTCTGTCACCAGTGCATGAGTCTTGCCTGCCTGCCCGTCGACCTGCCTGCCTGCCCGTCGACCTGCCTGCCTGGCCACCTACCATTCTGCCCAGGAGAACAATAAACCTGTCCTAGTATCCACATCCAATCTGCAATTGGGTCCTTGTTTGTCCTACACTACAACAATAATAGTTACATCTTAATGTTGCCAGGTTTATTGTTGTATCACTTTTTCCATCATGATGTGGCTTATTAGCCTGTTGCCGTGTTACTTCCATGTCATTTTGGTGCAGATTTTTTTAAACAGGAATGGTGTTTTACCAAACCTTTTGTTTTCAGTCTCGTCATTTGGAACATAATAATCTGACTACTCACCCTGTAGACGCTCCAGGGTCATTCTATGTCAACTCAACCAGCTTTAAGAAGCTGCAGCTTTAATTTTAGATTTTGACTTTAGAGTTTGATTGTATATCATCCTAAAGACTTAAAGTTGGTTCCCTGGTCCTGTGCAGTTTGTGTTTGTGGTTCTGTAGCCGCTAAGGATAGACTTCATCACTGTATGCAAAGACTTCTAGCTAATTTTAAAAAAAATAAAACTTGCTTTGAGCCAAATCCCAAGTTTTATCAGTGTTTTTTGGCATTCCCGCACTATTAACTCTGTACAGTTGTAACATCTGGTGTTTTTATGGCTTTTACATGCTCTTCGTCAAATGCAAATAGCTTGGAAAGACAAACTATCGCCTACGTAGATGGCTGGCAAGATAATACTGCCTACAAAATGCTGCATTATCAAGAACACAGTATTGTTGATAAACAACATATTCCACATGCTCCCACTCAATCAAATTGTGAAACAAACAGGATGTGTTACCATAATGTTAATGACACATAAATCTACATAACCATCTCACCAGGAGACTGCAGCTCAGTCCAAACACAGATTAAATACACTATTAAAGGATAGATGCAATTGAAGTCTCTTTTAAAAACTCATCTTTTTATGTTGACTCCAGAGAGCAGGGCCACTAGGTCTTTTCTGTCTTTTTTGTCTGTCTTTTTGTGTGTCTTTTATTTTAGTTTACCTGTACAGCACTTTGATTACCTCATAGTATGTGAAAATGCTCCAAGAATAAGGTTTTGATTGATTGAATGCAAGAGGATGATAAATCAGTCTGTAGATCTAAGCAATTTGTCCCCCTCACTTCTAAAGTGATGGCTACGCACTTGCCTGCAAGACAGAGACCCCTTATGGATGGGAGTTAGAGATTCTCAAGGATACTTGAACAAATAAGAAAATAATTTTGTGCTACCTATAAAATTTTAATATTGAGCACAAAAACAAACGAACAGCAACAAAAACAAGCAAAAAAAATAAATAAAATAAATAAAATCTTGCTGTAGCTAAGAGGCTTCTGTCCATAGATTGCATAATTGTTGCAAAAAGGGTCCATTTAAGTGTCCAAAAGAGTCTCTGCTTAGCTGGAAAACTACTAAAATTTTGTCAGGCTTCACTGTAATTAATGACACATGAAATAAATTAATTAAACGATCCAGTTAAACAAAGCTGTCCAGTGGAATTTAGTTCCCATTTCAATTATATTCTATTTATAGGGAGACAACTCACAACAAAGTGCTTAAAAAAAACAAACAAAACTTCACAAAGTAACTCCAGCTGAGAAAGTTTCATTTCCACATGTGTTGTAGACACCAGGATTGTCAGATGTGTTGCTACACGAGAAAAACATCAGAGCAGCTCCTTGACAACGTATCACACAGTATGATGCAGCAGTGGCTGTGTTTTTGTTTATAATATTTTGTGGATTACAGATTCTTCTCTTCCTTAATAACGAACATCAGGTCATAATTAACTCTTAGCTGTCCATAATGCCCATATTATGATTATAAAGACTAAACTGAACAGCTATTTGGTTTCTTTTTTAAAATTTCAGAGCTACTTTTCTAAATCAAATCAATACAGTTTGATTTTTGGACTAATTTCAAGAAATATTCTAATCAATGAGTTTAAGTAAACAGGACAAAATGACTGCAGTGATGTGCTCAACAAAATTCACAAACAGCAACAAGCAGAATTTGGCAGCTTTGCGTTTCATCATGTCTTAAAGTCTATTGTGTTGTAATTTAAACAAACAACTTGCATAGTAAACATCAGTAAAGATGGATCTTTTAAAGCACAGTAAAAGCTCAGGTCATTAAAGTACGAACACATGCCTTCTAAAAGAAAAATACTATGTCTTACTAATGCTGCTACAAAGCCTATAAATACTCAAATAGCATATAAAGCTACGGCACTAGAAAATAACTAATGAATTGTGACAGGCTAGTAAAATTAATGCATCCAGCAGTCCCTCTATTGACAGCATAAACCACCTTTACTTTAAAATGTCAACGAGGCTGCCAAATACAGCTGGAAAATCAAGCAAAAAATGACTTAACACTGCAGTGAACCAGGCTCCATTAATACTACATTATGAGACCATACAGTGCAAAACATGCCATGCAGCATTTAGAGTTCTTTGCAACAGAATTTACCATGTTATCACATTATGCAGCTAAAGACAAACTGCGTGCTCGTCCAATAGCAGCCAAAACACTTGTCTTATATCAAACTGTCAAACGCTGGCTGTTAAATCTGCTGTTAAAGCTTTCTCCCACTTGATGAAGAGGCTTTGGACAGAACAAAGGAAGGAATTCATCATGGCAACTGTCACTTGTGTCAGCTGTGTCTTTACTAAAGATGGATGGGATGTTAACATGGATGCTGCACAAAGTCCCTCTGTCTTACCAGATACAAAAACAGTTTTTATAGCGATTACAGCTTCAAACCAGTTTAAGTCTGCTTTGTCAATTAATGTAATCGTGGTAAAACAGAAGATGGTGTTTCATCGTCTCCGTAAACAGAGACGACAGACTCTGACAGACTCTTTGGATGCGATGTACGTCTGAAGACTCACCGCGATGGAAAACCTTCAGTAAGGTTGGCCTGTTCAGCTCTACTCTTCAACCAACATGGAAAACCTTGAGCTGACACAGTGCTCACTCAGCACAAAAGGAACCGCATTTCCCGAGCCCTCAAACCTGAACCTTCAAACTGGCCAGCATTATTGTTTCACATCTGTAAAAGTCTGTGTCCTTGCACTTTGCAACACAGGGATTTTCAGCTCTCCTGAGCTTTAACAAATCTGGTGCACTTCACTACGAATAAATGTATTCACACTGAGGAAAGTTCCCCCCTACCCCCCTTTTTTCCTTCAGCCTTAACCACACAATCATTACATGCTTTGACTTTAGGCAAAACAGCGGCTTCCACCAAGGAACTAACCATCCTACACATAACTTGTAATCTTCTGATAATTGTTATTAATCCACTGTCATAGTTGGGGGACACTGGCGGGATCAGCAAGCCCAAAGCCCTTGGACAGCTACTTTAACTTCTAGAGTTGTGCTTTAGTTTGGTGAACTTATCACACTTTTTAATGACTGCAAAATGGCATCAAATTCATAGAGAAAGGACATAATTAAAATACACTTGGATGAAAAAGAAAAAAATAGATATATTACACTTGGCTGATTATTGATTATTTGAACTAACAATCTGATGTTACATACACATATTTCTGAGGGGCAAGAATATGTGTAACCTTTCCTTTCAGAACCTGCATGACACCTAAATGTGCAGCATAGGCAGGCTGCAGGGATTGTTTGATGAGTCCTGTTACGTTCATCTGTATAAAACAGCTTCATCCTGGGGCTGTTGATGAGGATGCTGATAAGGGTACAAATTGATGTGGAAAAGATGCAACATGTCAATGACACCTTTAAAAAAAATAAAATAAAGTCTACATTTGAGGAAAAACTTGCTTATTATTTCACCTAATTTCAAAAGGAAAGCAACATTTGCAACAGAAAATAGCAAGTTATATTTTTTTCATCAACGATTGTTGATGAACTGTTTGACTTCATCACTGTGTGCAAAGACTTCTAGCTAATTTTCAAAAAATAAAACTTGCTTTGAGCCAAATCCCAAGTTTTATCAGTGTTTTTTGGCATTCCCGCACTATTAACTCTGTACAGTTGTAACATCTGGTGTTTTTATGGCTTTTACATGCTCTTCGTCAAATGCAAATAGCTTGGAAAGACAAACTATCGCCTACGTAGGCGGCTGGCAAGATAATACTGCCTACTAAATGCTGCATTATCATCAAGAACACAGCATTGTTGATAAACAACATATTCCACATGCTCCCACTCAATCAAATTGTGAAACAAACAGGATGTGTTACCATAATTATGTTAATGACACATAAATCTACATAACCATCTCACCAGGAGACTGCAGCTCAGTCCAAACACAGATTAAATACACTATTAAAGGTTGGATGAGCCAGAATTTCCTTCACTTAGATGAAGACAAAACTGAAATATTAGCTCTCGGAGCCAAGGAATAAAGATTAAAGGTCAACACTCAAACACTGATGTTAAAATCCAGCTACCAAAGCAGAAATCTGGGAGAAGTCATGCACTCAGACCTGAATTTCAGTCACAATAAGACAGTTTTGAAGTCAATCTGTTTTCACTTAAACAACATATTAAGGATTAAAGGGTTGATATCTGGAAAAATTTGTCCATAAATTTATCTTTAGCAAACTACGCTGTCCTTACATGTCTCCCAAAAAGTCCATCAGACACCTGCGGTAAACCCAATGCTGCTGCTTGAGTTAAAAAAAAAAAAAGTGGATTGTATAACTCCAGTCCTTAGATCTTTACACTGGATTCCTGTGTGACAAAGAATTTACTTCAAATCCTGCTGTTAGTTTACAAAGTGCTGAATTGTTTAGGACCAAAATGTATTCAGGTTTCTCTGTTTCATTTGAATTAACCAGATCCCCCAGGTCATAGGGTCAAGTTTACTTTCTGTTCCCAGAGTCACACGGAAAGGCAGCATTTTGTTTCTAAGCTCCTCACATGAGGAACAAGCTCCCAAAAAACTGCAGGTCTGCTGAAAAGATTAAAAACATTTCTATTACTGCTGCCTTTTATCTGAACAACTGTTAATGCCTCATATTGTAACTTTGATTTCTTGCAGTTTTTACCTCACTCTTATTTTTTTCTTGTTTGTCTTTATTTGACTAATCTTTTTTTTAAGTTTTTAAGTTTGTTTTTAATGTATTTTTAATGCTTCCTCAGTACCCAGCTGTGATGATTTTAATGTTTTATGGAAAACACTTTGAATTGCACAGGAAATGTGCCATACATATAAACTTCTCTGGCCTATCAAATCAAATCGAACTTTATTTTTAAGGCACTTTTCATCCTAGGAGCAACACAAACTGCTTTACATGATAAAGCATCTGAACATTTGGAAGAACATTACATGCTGCATTCACTTGTACTTTAGCATTTGATGTTTACTTAGTACAAGGTCAATTTTTCTTATAACTTAATTAAATCAGATTGTGATGGCCCCTGTGGATGTTTCCTTTGTTCATCATACAGTGGACAAAGTGGAGGTTATCTTCAACAACTTCAAGATCGCACAAACCACATATATGCTGCTCATCAGGTATATCCTTACTTGCTTACTTCAGTCGCTAGGAAAAAACATACCACATCTTAATTATTGCAAACAATAGCCACCGACCTCTCTCTAAGCGTAGTGATGATTCTGCTTATTAATCTTTTTCATTTGGATTTCTAATTTTTTCACCAAATCTCATCCTTCCATTGTTTCTTATGGGAATTAAATTGTTTTTATTTTACAACATATCTTACACAGGTTGTATCTAAGGATATAAATCACAAGAGGAAAATATTGCTGAGACCTTTTGCAACCAGGGGACAGTATTCCCTGTCCCAATTAAAGGTTTTCCTGGTCAGCCTCTTATCTGGCAACCGAACAAGTCAGTTCCAGAGCCAAATGAAGTCCTATCTTTGCTTTACAGGACAGGATTTCCTTCCTATGGACCCATCTATCACACTCCTTGCAGGGAATTTGTGAACTCTAAAATAACACTTCAAGGAAAAAGAGCTGTATGAAAAATCAGGTGGAGCAAAGATTTAAGCTGATCATTATTTTTTGGTGCTCACAGCTACAACATCTGCTTTTGTTAATATTTTCTGTTAAAATTGAATTAATGGCCACTTTTGCACCTGTGCATGCTGGTAGAGCTGTACAAGATGCACAAAAGCGTAACTTTAGCTTAGTGGAATGCAGCACTTAATAACATACCTGTATTTAGAGGCGGCATGTCTGCTGTGAAAAAGATTTACTGGCCAAATTTTAGATTTACTAGAAATTACCAGTGACCAGCATTTTATTTATTTCTGTAATAACCAGCCAAGTAAATGTGAGGAAAATGATGAGCTGCCACCGACACTTCCATGCAAGCATGCGTTCAGTGTTAGTTCGCTGTGAGTCAGAAAAACTCAGAGCACATAATTTCTAATATCTGTAAGCCCCGGAGAAAGAACAGCGTTTGGGACAACAGACTTAATCAGATATTAAAACAGTACTGGCCCACTGAACTTGAACAATTTGACAAAACTAATAAAAGCAATGCAAATCATATTACAGCAGACTTCCAGTCACACACCAGACAACTGCTTCTTTTTTGCTACAACTCATTGGACTCACTGAACCCATTGAACTATCAAGTCAGTTGCTACATCAAGTTTAATATAGATTTATTTAAATTGGGAGGACACAGACGCATTCTCAGTATAGATAAACAGGGAGTGGTGTTCCTTGTACAGTATATGTGAATAAAACATGGCTAAAAGGGTCTAAGGAGTTTCTAAATCCTATTAAAATATTAACTTTGCAACTGTTTATTTCAACGGTCTTTCTGCTTCAGATCTGGACACTGCACGAAGAGGGGGGAGATGATGATACATGTGTGATGAAGAGCTGGAAAAAAGGGGCTGAAATGATACTGCTTGCATTTCTACTGTCAATTAAAATTGTTAAAATATAACATTTATTATATAAATACATGGATGAGTTGCTAAATAAAGCTTGCTGGTCCTTTTTTATGGTATCTGCAAGTCTGTGAGAAGAAGAGGTAATTAAAACATTCATGAATCTGACACCTTTTAAACACTGTCTTTTAAATAATTTGAGCAACTTTAATCACAGCTAATTGTGATGGCACTCAGCTTTATGGCTTAAAACTTGTCGCTTACCCCTTTAACAGCACACACTCACAACTGTCATCACACTGACTGATAACACCTCATCAGAAATGTTAAATTGAGAAAATCTGAAAGGGGCTCAGGTTAAATTTATGCAGAAATATATAAAGATACACAAAGTACGCTGACTAGCAATGCTGCTTTTAAGTATTGATTAAAATCTGCCGTATGCCAGCTTTAACCATTAAGTGTAATAACATCCATCTCTTTGTTACCGTTCCCTCTGAAGTTTCTTTTTTTGAAATGTGATCAACACATGTGTCTCTCATAACTCACCAAAGACTGCCAAGATAATGTGGTACAAGAGCTATGCTATCATTTCAGAGTCTGTCTCTGAAATCAAAGTATGTCTGACATCTGCATAATGGTGCATTCCACTGAACTGACCCAACATTGACTTGAGCAGAGGCTATCATTGTCCTAGTCTAATAGCAGGTGGGCAAAAACACAACTCTGAGCAAAACAAAGGAAAAAGAAAAAATTACCTGTAACCAATAATCCTTTTTTAAGCTCTTTATCTTTTTACCTAAGCTCTTTACCTCTGATCATTGCTGCTGTAATATACCTGGAATGCACATGGAGGTTATTAGAGATCCTTAAAAACAGAAATGTGTAATACTGTGGTAAGGATTCTCTTTCGGGCCGTAGTCACTTCATTGTTTATTGCTGAAATAGTGGAAATATTGAAATTGGTCTGTTTTCTGCAATCCAAACGTCTAGCATGCAAACTGACTTCCAGTGGTGGAAATGTGCATAACTAGTTATGGCTTTATAGCCGAATGCCATGACCACCACAGTTTCATGTTCTTCCACACTGCCTGCAAGTCCTCTGCAGGGACTTTACAGGAAATCTCACAAGGACTGACATGAGGAATTTTCCATCCAATATATGTTCTTTTATGTACGTGTGTGCATTTTAGTATAAGGCATCTGTATGTGTGTGTGTTACTGTGTGCGTGTGAATTAAAGTTTATAATTAATTATTTTGTTTAAAGTGACAGCTATGAAGTTAAACAAAGATATAAAGAAATAAAATAAAAGAAGAATACAACGGTATAACACTATGTCTACTCTATAAAGAAGTAACCTGTCAGCCAGCACACATCAGCCACTCAGGCACAAAGACTTCATATTACCTGTGAGTCAAAGTTGCCACAACACAAACCAACCTCAGTACAACATTCTAGCTCACTTTTATGAAAGGAAAATATTAACATGGAAAGGCTTAATTAGGCAAGGAGGGATTTTAGAAGAGTCACACATTCCCTTCTTTTTGGGGTTTGGTTGTATGGCATGCCAATTAAACGCCTTATATTAACTCACACGTATTAAACGATTTAATATTAAAATGTATGTAGAAGGGTGTCTTGCAAGTAGTCCTCAGTAAATGTCAGCTCTTTGCAATTCTGTTTTTTTAATGTCTTCAGCCATCTTCACCCCTTTTTGCCTTTTCTGACTGGAAATAAATGAATTGTGATAAAAGTGCATGGGTCTATTGAACAAAACCAAGATAAGAGATTAAACTAGGTTATGTTGGTCATCCTTGCTCAACTCATCTGCAGTCATGTTGCAGTCATTAGGTAATTTACAATTCCCCATAGACTATGACTATATATGAGATACACATCCAATTTAAATCCAAATCCACAATAAGTAGCAATGGTCCTTTATTGAACAAGGAAAAATCAAAGCTGATGAAACTATGAACTCTGTTCAAAACTGAAATCACACAGAGCTCTAAAAGATAAAAAGCATGGCATCAAAACACATTATATAACAGAAGACTGATGCACGTCTCATCTCTGCACACTAAAATAAATGCAGGACATGCATAACAATTGCCAGACAAATGAAGAGATCCAATTCTTGTTCTAGTCTATGTGTGGTAGCACTCACCTCTCCCCTCTTCTCCTTCCTCAGAAACACTCGGTACTCACTGACCAAGCCAGACCACTTTGCCACAAAGTTGCTGACTGGCCGGTCTGCAGTGCAGAGCATCTGAAAAGATAAGACGTGGACTATTAAACCAATCAATGCACATCACAAACAATGTAGCCATAGTGTTCTTTCATGGACAGTATCAAAAAGTGATATTTACCTGAACATTAGTGCATTAGGGATACAATTTTATATTGACAAAATCCTCCTCATGGTCACCTGGGGGAGAGTTTATTTTGATGTGCAGTCCTGTGGCTGACAACATTGCACCAATGTAACACAAAGCAATGAGCCTCCTAAAATAACTGTTAAGTAATTTCTTATATATAATTCTCATATAATAAATTAAATAGTTCTTTAATAGCCAGATACAAACATAATAATTTCCCTCACACCTGCATTTTAATTGATTTATAATCAGAGTACAACTATGTTGGCTGAGATGTTAATTAATGAAGTGGATTGTAATGGTGATGGTTTAAGTGGGGTACTGAAAGTTTATTTGTGCACTGCTTGTCCTTTCAGGTGGTCCGCAACACTATGCCATGTTTTTTATGTTTAATAACTGTGGTAGTAATTCCCACCATTTTTTATTTGGTCCACAACATCCTCATACACTACAAGGAGGATTTCTCCTACCAGTGGAGAAAATCATGCTACTTGCATTGCAATGATAAATCATTGAGTTTGTGATAGACTGGGAGTTGCGAGCATTCAATGACCGAGAATTAGATTCACCGTGCTATATATATATATATATATATATATATATATATATATATATATATATATATATATATATATATATATATATATATATATATATATATATATATATATATGTATAACTGTAATCAAACTTACAGGCAAGATGAAAATACAAAACATTGATAAAGTGTAGTGCAGAGCATGAAAAGAAAGCAGTTCATCTAAAACTATAAAACACCAAAGTGTGTTTTTTCCATTATTTCCAAAGCCAAGTCATGGTCAAAATAAATAGTCTACACAGAATATAAATTTTTTTTTAGTCATCTCACAGTTACAAGTGTTAATTGTTTACACTAAGGCAATGGCTGTCGTGCCAAAGGTAAAAAATATTAAGGATTCAGCAGTTATGAGGCAAATTAGTGGTTAAATTCTGTCACGTAAAACCGGCTCGCTGCCAGCAAGCTGATTTCCCAAATACTTGTTGCTTAAAATCACTAGTGAGGATAATATGCAGCTGTTTAGAGTGATATATTACCTTACCCTTTGGATGATAGCTTCCAGTGGTTTCATTTTCATGTTTTCCATTCTATCACAGGTGGAGCAGCTACGTCTGCTGGAAGATGTACAGTTGGTAATTCACAGAGGATAAAAGGTCAGAGGTTGATTTTCTTCAGTGGCCATATGCTTTTTTTTTTTTGACTAATAAGCTAACTTTCCACAGGCTATTTTACTGGAGGAAGTGATTCCTTCCGCCACTAGAAGACTGAATTTTCACTTTGTGTAGGTGGAAAAACTCATCTGTTTTCTTCTCTACTTGTAAGACCCCTCCTTCCCATTTCCTGATGACCTTTCCTTTCACGCAGAGCTTTTCAAACATCAAAAGTTAGCTTTTAGTGTGTGGATCACAACAACTCAGCGCATAATTTAAAGTGTGTGTTAGCTTTAGAGAACAACAACGATCAAAATAAATCATATTTAGCCTGCAAGATAAAGCTCTGTAATTACAGGGCTACCTGCATAAATAGTCAACCATATGTCCAGAAAATGTTAAGAGACTGGTCATGTTCTAGCTGTAGAACTGCCATTCCAACACTAAATATCCTCCTGAAAGTACTAACAAGTGTGAAACGGCCATCCAAGTAGCCCCCAGTTCAGATAGGTTTGTTACAGAGCTGCAATGCATCGTACTCAGACTGCAGTTAAAGATGTCTTGTGGAACTCAACTACTTCAGTGTTCCTGGCTTTGTATTTTGTGGTTCATTTTATTCTCTTATTCCATTGAACAGAGCTAGTTAGACCGTTATTTTAGGATCAGATGCCTTTTCAGACCCATAATGCTGTCATTTAAATAATTCATCCAGTTTATATGAATCCTCAGCAATGAGTGATGAATACTTCACCTCACATGTTGCCAAGGGCCCTTTATTTACTGAAATTATCAGACAGTCTGGAGGGGTAACGCAGAAAAACACAGAGGATCTCTGAGCAGTTGTGCGAGTGAAGCACAAAATGGCCTAAAATTATTTAAAAGAAATGTCTCCATCTTGGCCTTGCTTTTGAAAAACCCATGCAGTAGCATGAAGAGAGAATGTTGCAAATGTTCTGTGCCACTCCATGTTTTTCCCCTTTGGATGCATTTTTAACACAGTGGGGACAGGAGGAATAACACTGCTGAAAATTATGTCAAGAATCCAGTAGGACTGGTGATAAATTCATTTTTATCACCAGTCATTTGAGACCAGAGTGGTTTTATTGTTTTATATGCTGCTACTTGGCCCGTGTGACTTCGGTAAACGGCCTGTTTTCCACAAGCAATTCTTACTGGGACTTAATCTAATTAAAATAATGGTAATAATAAGGATAATAATGTAATTAATCTTCAAACCAATGGCTTACTATTATGTTTTTGTTTTAGTTACATGTTATTAAGTGGGACCTATTATTTCTGAATCATACTGTGCCTCAGAAAATGTGGCAGTAAAGAGCTACTACTCTATCAGGTGAATTTGTTATTCTCTTGCTCCCTCTGGAGGGTAAAAGCTGCAGGTCTTTTAATCCAAACAGCAATTACTCAATGAACAACGTATTATGTGAATTTCAAGCATGATAACAACACAGCTCAAACACTGCATTCATCTGGCTGGTAAATAGATCAGTAGACTTCCCCATGCATGTGTACACACACAGACACACACACACATTCATATCAATTCACTCATGAATAACAAGGAAGGCACATCAGAGCCAAATCAGCGTCTTTATTTTACAAACGCGTAATTCTATGGGCATTTTTCATATAATAAAAAGGCAATTTACAAGCTTAAGAACCAAAATGAAGCAGCACAGAATGATTATGAGTAAAATATATAATTTGAATAAATATATTTATTTCATGCTATAAAATAAACTCATAAATGGCAATAGATACGTCAGCTCTAGCTAGCTTTATTTACTTCATAGTTGTATAAAACAGTAGAGTTTTGAGGTTCACAGTTGGGTTGTGAGGTTGTGTGTAGAGTGGACAAAACAGGAGCTGGGACATTTCTGCTGTCATGGTTCAGTTCATGGTCTCCAGTGGGCCTCAAGTTTCAGCTCTGTGGAAAGTAAAGGCTCATTGAGACCTTGAGGCAGAATGTTTAGGAACCACTGACTGAAGACTTGTTTCCCCACCTGAAGAGAAATGCACAATTATACTACGGACACAGGATGCATGTCCAATTATACCACTTTTACCATTTAATACCCTGAGTTTTATGTATGTTTGTTTTTTAGTTTTTTTTTGCCTTGTTACCAAATAAATACGAGTCGGAGATGTTCTAGTGCAGAGTTTCGGAAATTAGAAAAGGGAGAAGGAACAATAGTTGGACTGAAAACTTCCCCTCTGATCCTGAACAACTATAACTACAGTGTTGGTGCCTGAGGATCCAGGGGAGATCACTGAACCTTAACATGCCAACAGATAGCCCGCTCTCAGACAGTGGCGATACGGCCCAAAATCCCTTTCATTTTTAGACTCAGCTAGAGGTGCAAATCAGAACAGCGCCACTGAGTTTAGATGACTTTAACTACATGCTCAGTTTCTGTGTTACAGTCTACTACCACTGGATTTAGATGAGTCTCCAAGCAACACCACTTTGTAACGCGTATATTTTATATCAACCTGTCAATATATGTATAAAAAATAAAATCAATATCAAGGTGTCCTGGTCCTACATGAATTAAACAGCTCCCTGACATTTAGTTTGCTTAATACATGACAGGTTGATATTTCAATAGTCTTGATGATACCAACACACCACTTTCACCTTCAGAAAGGTTATTGCTTTTCTTTCAATGATACACAGTGGGCAGAAACTGACAGAAAAGCTATGGAAGACTTGTGATTATTTTCTAAGCCTGTATCAGTGTTCGTAAACTACCTGAAGTGAGTTTTTTTCATATATAAAAGGACAAGCTGCAATTTCAAAAAGTAGTCTGACAGCGTTCCTTGTAAACACTTCCTTTTGATTACTTGTGGCCCAAAATGCATTTCCTGTTCCTCTCACAGCGGTGGAACTAAAACTGGACAAAGAATCAAGTCGAGTGTGTATGTCAAGTACAGTTAGTTCTATGAGTGTATACTTTCACAGAAATAACTATAGTTTAAAAAAAACAAAAAAAAAACAAAAAAAAACCTTAACAATTTAACTTCCATTCTTTCATTTGAGAGAAAAAAAACTAAAACCTAACTAGCCTAATAAGCACCACTTAGGGGAAAGAAGGTCTATGAAATTAATTGAGGGAATTCTAACGGATACCTGAAAAGGTATAAAAGGACATAAAGACAACTTTCCGGATGGAACTGGTATGTAGTTTTGACACAAGAAGAAAAAATAATAAGTGCACAATTACTTAATCTTATACAAAAAAAGAAAACAAAAAAAATCTATTGGCAATTTTATACAATTTTTTGGTTGAGCAACGTGCAATTCAGCTACAGTAAATGAGGTTAAGATTTCATTTTTTCATCTGCAAATACGTGATTATGTTCAGAGCTTTCAGATGCTCTGAGAAAACAGAAAAGGAAGTAGATTGGTGTTTCTCATGTATCGCTTTCCAACACGGAAATGCCTTAACTACAGTACGTTGCTCAGATTGTCCAAGACTACAGTCTCTGAACATGGGGCACAGGCTTGTAGGAAACAAGTCTGCCTCATTTGATTGTGATCAACTGCTACAAAATCGGTTACACCTTAAAATCAGTCCCCCATATCATGCCAAAAAAAATACTTAGTGGAAATTAGCAACAGGGCTCAAGCTAAATATACAAAAAAAAGACAAATTAATTTCTATTCATTCTTGGCACTACTTAACAGTGAATGATGTGGCCTTGTTATTCTATAATCTCTCCATGAAATCGCTGCAAAATGAGGAGGCAGAGGAATCCAAGTGCCAGAATCTAAAATATAAAGCTTGTGGCAAGGCACTAAGTTGAAAATGCCACACTGAAGGATTCGCTCATTTTGTTTACGCAGGCTTTATACATTTATGAAACCTATTGCAAAACTTCTCTAATATCTGCTGTTTTATGGCTTAACTTCTGACTTTATCACTCAATGTCTTCTTTGCAAACTGGTGACATTTTACACGATTGTTGTGAGCTGGGAAACAATCATTAATTGTAATAAGCAATAACCTAGTCCTACATTCGATCATGAACTTATGCTTCTTAACTACCTATCAATTACTCAGTATAGCCAAAAATTACTTAAAAATATCACCTTTGAGTCTTTGGTGCAATATCTTGGCACAAAATTATTTGAGCAGTTTTTACCCATTATTCAAGAAATGGTTCTGATAATATGAATGAAAAAAAAGAAAATAATATATTCCACTTTTTGTCTGAATTAAGGGTAAGAATCACCTTTATGAGGGTCAAACTAAGTCAGCAGATAATACTGGTGAGCTCAGATGCACTGACAACCCTGCATGTGTCGATTTCTGACAGAAAACTTGACATGGAAAACAATTCTTGTTATTTCTGCTGTAAAACGGTTTGTGGTGTTTTTGATCAATTCGTACACAAAGATAAAGAAAAGCTAGCTACACTGATTTTTTGCAATATTCCCTAGATTTTGGTTTGCCATCTTGACTGAATACAGATAATGACTGCACATTCAGAGGAATAAAATAATAATAATAATAATGATATTTAAAAAAAAAAAAAAAAAACTCTTGACATAACATTAGACAAAAGCAAAAACACACAATATTCTCCCACCAAACGTATACTAAGTAGAAAATTATATGAACTCTGTAAAATAATCAATTCTTAGTTCATTGGGGAAAAAAAGGAGAAAAATGAAAGGATATAGCAGTTACTCTTAAAAAAAAAGGCATTTAACAGCTGAATGGCAAATTAGAAAAGCAGAATAGCACAAAAAGAACCACCCTGCAGAGCTTTAAATTTGCTTATTTTACCCCCAAGTGCCTTTTTACAGTGAATAAGTATTTTAAATCACCATGTAAATAAATCAATGTATCTATATTTAAAAACTTGCTATCCCTGATCCGCATAGCTCAAGAGTATAGATAAAATGCACTGCTGCCACATGCATGACTTGTAGCCAATAGTATTAATGAGATTGTAGAGATTTATCAAAGTTCAAAACATTTTTTCTGAGTCTGAATCACTGCTGTGTAGTAAATACGACTTCCTGACTCTGTCGAGTCAAAATTGAGGAATATGGAAATTTGATGATAACCCTGGCAGCAACCATCCCAAAACCTTCTCTGCAAAGTGCAAGAATACTTTGAAACATAACTACCTTTTAAAACATTTACCCTAATTCAGTTATGCCACATCTTGGACAATGTAACAAAGTAGAACTGACAAATGAAGAAATCACGATCCAGATCCGGAACATGACAGAAATAAGTGAAACAAATTAAGCCTTTTTAAATAATGAAATAAAAACCATGTCCCAATGGCTGAGATTCCTTTGTTCTTTCTGTTTGCATATTGTTCAGACTGTTCTTTATGTGCTAAGTCAGCAATGAGTACTCCTGTCTCTGTCAGACACTGAGTTTAACTTTGGAAGCCTATCTCAGGATAAAACAAGTACAAATACAATATGTCTATAAATCTGCCATCAGGGTATAGACGAGTACAAATTACTTGACTGGATGGACATAACTCACCCATTACATGGATGGCAGCACCTAAAAGCACGCCTGAGCCAATTCAGTGAGACTTCCAGTAGGGATGTGCGATAAAATCCTGAAGTGTTTTGTATAACAAATATCAAAAGACAGCAAAGTTGTATCTTGAAAATATAACGGGGCCCTTCTCTTATTCTAATCTCAACATCTGCCAAAAAGCACACAAGTAAGCTAGCAAATATAATGCACTCCTAACATAGCACCTTCTTGATCATCATTTTAACCTGGCTGACCATGAAACATTTTACAAGGACTTTGTCCCTAATCCATACAATCAGCAAGGAATAATTCCCCAAAGTATCAAGGCTTTGTGTTGAAACAAGATTCTGTACAGGGTTTGGCAAGAAGATATAATGATCATAAAAACAATTTCAAATGGTGAATACATCTGTGCCTGGTAGGTTCTTGGCTATGAGGTAGAACCCGGTGAGTTTCATTTAAGTTAAAATACTATCTGTATGAGTATGTAGATGCATCATGAGGTATTGAACGGATATGTCACACGAAGCTTTGCACTGGCAGAAAAATCATTCCTTGTGAGTAAGTGACCTCCAGTGGCCACATGTGCAAAAACAGGTCAGGTAAAAAGGTGATATGACAAGCATCTTACCAGAGCTTTCACATTATCAATTATTGCAACATGCCTATAATAACTCTGTAAATATGTTTTAAAAAACATGGAAAGATAAAAAGAGAAACCAGTTGGGGGTCTTGATTATTGGGACCACCTCAAAAATAGTAAGTTGTTACTCCCTTTACGTAAAAGAATTTCTATTAAGCATCCATTTTCTTTCTGCATTTAGCATCCAACTTTCACAAAACTGACAGAAAACCCATGACTCAAGAAACGTCCATAGCAGAGGGAGCTGATTCAAATAGAAGCGAATCCTTTAAATTGAGTTGAAATAAATGTTTCTTAAAGCTTCTCTTAACCTGAAGCAGAACCTAAAAATCACATCTCGATGCTTGAGCCTCTTCTGGACTGCATTTTGAACTTTCCTCCATATCATTGGCGAGCGCCTCTTCTGCATATTGTGCCTCAAAGGCCATCCCCTCTGACGCCTCTTCTTGGTCCTTCTGACCTGAGCTTCCTTCAGTCCTCTGTGGGGAGTCCACATGATTGCTAATCTCAGATGCTCCCATGTGCTTCTTCCTCAGGTGCTGATTAAGGGTGCCCTGAAATGGGAAGCATTTACCACAGATCTGACAGTGAAAGGGCTTGTTGTCCGTGTGGCCACGGATGTGGTACTCCAGCTGGTCTTTCCTTGTATACTTCTTGCCACAGAATTTACAGACAAATGGGGTAATTCCCATATGCAGCCGCATGTGCCGATCAAGACTCCCTTTCTGGTTGAAGGTCTTTCCACAATAGATGCAAATGAGTCTCTCATTGTAGGGATACCACTGGCTCCGCAGGCTACGTTCTCGCACGTCGTTCTCCAAACCAGTGGCACCCATTGCTGATTCACCATCATCTGAGCCTGGTTTCATATGAGTTAGCACCCCTGCTGGGATGGCAACTGGGCGCTTTGCTCTTGCTCGCCCACCTCTGAAGCCACTGAGCAAGGAACGGGAAGGACTGGAACTGCTGAGGTTGACAAAGCACGGGGAGGACAGCCCTGAGTAAGAATAGGCAGCAGGTTGGATGACTGGACCATAAGAACCCACACTAACAGCCAAGACCTGTTCTCCATCCACCAACTCTGTGTGGTAGCCATCATCACCAGCTGAAGAACTATCTGAGTAAGTTGGCCTATCGGTCTTTTCTATCTTCACGTGCACATCTGTTACTTGCCCATCTTTGCCAATCAGTTCAACTTGTTCTGTTTCACCCTCCATGGGTGTATCGTGTTCTGATATGCTGTCACTACTGCCACGGTCCGACTGGCCCTCTTCTTGCTGCTGCCGTGCCCGGCCATGGCCTTTTCCTGCCAACTCCAACCGTGCTTCATTTCTTTCCTGACTTTGTCGAGAGTAATAAGGGGGGGAGATCTGGGTAGGGTTTATAAACAGGCTGCTGTCATTAACCCCATTGCGACTTGTCTGCATGTTGTCCTTGTCTGGGCTGCAAACGTTGACTGGCAGGCTGATCTTGGAATGGATGCTCTCCAGGATTTGGGTGCATTTGTCAATGATGGCTTGCATCTGCAGAAAGCTGGCCGCAGTGAGAAAACTGATGATATCTTTGAGCTGAAGGGACATGTGACCTGTGTAGCAGAAAGCAAGAAGCTGCTCAAACACTTCAGGGCTTTTGATGACTGAAATGGAAAGGCCACTCATGGTGCTGAGAGCCGAGTGGTCACGAAAGTAGGGTGAACTAGCTGCCAAAACAGCCTTGTGGGCTTGAAATGGCTGGCCCTGAATGTGAACAATGATGTCACACAACTTTCCTTGCAGTCGCAACTCATTGAGTTGGGTCAGAACAGTGTTACTGAACTCCGGCACATCGAACTCGATGTAGCTGCCGTCGTCCATTTCTTCTATATGTTTCTCCAGTTTGTCGGCAGCCTGATGAAGAAGAAAAGGAGGAAAACAAAGACAAAACAAAAGGTTTTGTAAATATACATTTAGAGAAAACAGCAACAAGCAATTTCAGTTTAATCATACAGTATACTTAAAGTGCCATTAAATCTAATGCAAATAAATGCATTCAAATAAGAATCACTTAATTTTATTTCAACAATCTGTATTTTGAGGGGGATTTTTTTAAAGTATCAAATACATTTATTATATTCTGTTGCAATTTCCATCACTTGACTGAATACAAAAATGCACAAACAATTTGAACAAAGTTTTTTTAAATGTTCATCTCTGCTGGAAATTTCATGTTTTGGATGTTACAGAAGCAGCTCAAGGGCCGAACCAGCCTTTACCCATTCAACTATCTATTTATACCAAAAGCAACTGACCTCATTTGCATAACTTTTTTTTTTATGTATAAATTTCTTCCCTGAAAGCCACTTCTGCAGTTTTTGTATAAGGATTTTGAAATTTACTAATGTTTTCTTTCTGTAGATGTTGTCACATTTAAGAACAGAATCTACATTTTAAAAGGCAAAAATTTGGGATTAGAATACTCCCATAATCTGAAACCAAAAAAAAAGCTTTTAAAACCTTAAAAATCTGTTTGAAAATTGAAAACCTGGAATAAAGTTTTAAAAACCTTTAAACGTATTTTGAAAGTCTGAAAAAAGTTGGCCTCTACAAGCATCATTTTGTACTTGAATTTTTAGTTTTCATCAGCGATATATCCATAATTTAGAGTTCCAAATATGGTTTTGTTGTCTCACCACATTACTTTGCAAAAACCTTTAAAAAGTTGTATTACAAGATCTGAAAACTGCTTTTGCATGTTTGCAAAAATGTTTTGAAATCTTGAACATAGAAATTTGAAATGTTAAAACCTTCTGCAAACATAATTTTGAATGTGAAATCTGAGGGCAACTCTGGTTTTTCTTTAGCAAAGCTTCAAACCCCCAATTCATCCTCACATTTTCTGAGTTTTGTCCACACCGCTGAAGGTTGGAATCGTGTGAGTTTTTGCAGCATTCTCTCGCTGCTTTGGTTAGAAACTTTGAAACTCACATTTAAAAAAAAACCAAGAAAAGGCTCCTGGTTGAGGGACGCCTGCCTTTTAAAACTAATCCTTTCTGTGATAAAGTATTAAGCCTGTTACATTCTCCACAAGAAGTGAGGAGTTTGTTCTTGCTCTCAAGGTGACAAGGACAACAGCAACAAAAAAAAATTCTTTGTGGTCTGGTCCATTCATACCCCACAAGAAACTTTGTCTGCAATAGGGTGGGTATCACTCCGGCTTGGATGTCTTTGTCTTTATGTGCGATAAACAACTGACCCTGTTATTTTATAATTAACAAGATCATCCGTCTGCAGTAGGGGGGCATGTGCACGCAATTCTGATCGTGTCATTAAACGCCATGTCTTGTAAACATTTTTGTACTTTCTCACCATCTCGATCAGGTGTATTTTTAAAACTATTCGTTTAACCTCATGTCAGTAAAATGTGGAAGCAGCACCTGTCCCTACCCCCCGGAGACCTTTTTTTTTTTTTTTTTTTTTTTGCTGTACTTCTTGGCGGCACATGCATATTCCAAGAAGACAATACCAGGATTCACTGGGCTCAGATAGTGAAAGTGTGGTTCAGGTACCTTAAAACATCATTCACACATGAAATGGCCAACAGAATCCAGACCTTAACCCCACTGAGTCTTGGGAATGTTCTGGAAAAGGATTTGTGCAGTGGTTGGATTTTGTTGTCATCAATACAAGATTTGGTTGAAAAATTTATCCAACACTGATATAAATCTTGTGAGGCTAAAAGCAGTCAAATAAAATATTAGCGTATGGAAGGTTTTT
Organism: Telmatherina bonti; assembly: GCF_933228915.1. Classification (NCBI taxonomy): domain Eukaryota; kingdom Metazoa; phylum Chordata; class Actinopteri; order Atheriniformes; family Telmatherinidae; genus Telmatherina; species Telmatherina bonti. The sequence continues at coordinate 26,330,339 of NC_136611.1, read as the reverse complement.
TTGCAGCAACTTTTTGTTTTGGCCAGGCAGTGTAGGTTTGGTTGAAGATAAAAAGAGAAACTTTTACAAATATCTCCCTTCATTTCACTCTTATTGAGCTCATAAACAAATGATCAATTCAATGTTGGTGAAATTTACTTTTAAAGGAAGGTAGATAAACAAATAGCTACTGTCTCAACACAATGTACCAGACTGTAGTGACACACAACAGTCATGGCATGCAGGTCGTAAAGGTTTTCTATATGTACCGCATTTGGCAGAGAAAGAGGAAATTCTGGTTTTGCTCCTAAAGCACCAACTGTTCTTGAGCCGTATAACAAAGACAATCACTCAGAGTGAAGAAATTAACTTCAGGAAGAATGCTGCTTTTGCAACAGCCTATGCAGTAAGTCATGATCATTTTTTCACTGATGAGCACAACTGCCAAGTACCTTGCCTTGGCTTGACCCAAGGCATGTCATAACATACGAGGCATAAAATAGAAGATTTGACTGAGAAACATTTCATCGAGGACATTCATTGCTACATTAACAAAGGTCTACAACCTTGACAGAATAAGTCACTTAAATGAGCTGCCTGTTAAAATACTTAACCAATCCTGTCTCCCAGCATGACAGGCTGAACTTCGCTGTTGGTGCCAATCTAACAACAGTTTTCCTGACAATGAGCCAGTTCTTTGGCAGTCAAAATGCAACACAACAGTTTGAAATGAGGTGTTGGTTCTGAACCAGCTCTGGAAACGCCCTGGTCAAAAAGGGGCTTTGCATCATAACAAAGTTGCCTAAAAATCTAATTTCACTGACTTTAATGTGTACATTACTAAGGTGAATACTTCCATCTTGAAATCCATCATTTTTGTCAATCCTCCAATTCATACTTCTTTCCCCTTAACTCCATATACCCGTTCCCTCTCTCCCTCCTGCACCACCTCCTTCCCTCTTTCCCCATGCTGGTTACGCAGCATGAACATCTGCATTTTAAGTACCGTCAGCACTTTGGAGACATGAACACTTTCTCCAATTGCCAAAGCTTGCCAAGCCACCTGTCCAACTTGCCATATGTTCTAATCCCAGCATCAGAGGGAGAAGGTTTCAATAAAACCCAAGAGATTTACAAGGGGGTATGCATTGTTTTCACTACCACCAAGACCACCCTTCAAATATAACATATTCATCCACTAAAACATACCAGCAGTGGCATGCATACTTGATGGAGCCAAGTGGAAGGACAGCCAAAGAATGCATACTCAGTAGTTGAGATGCACAGGCTGAGTGAGGGTCATATGATTGGCTCACATGGGAAAGCCGATGTTCAAACTTGGCTCAAATATTCTATCCGTAGCCCACTCCTCTACTGACCATGAACCTATCAGATAGTGCTGGCTCATGGAGATATGTAAAGCATATAGAGAAAGTCCACTTTGACTGACTAGAAGACATAACTGGAGTGGAAATACATCTCCTACAGCTTGGATTCAGAAAGTTTGTCATTTCCCTGGAAGGGGGGGGGGGGGGGGCATCTAAGTCAGCAGGCAAGCACTGTACACTTTCTTCAACATCAGCAGCATTCGCCTACTTTGAAAAACAGCTTGTGGGCCGGACCAGACGCAGGACAGAACTGCTTAACAAGCACAGGATGGAAAGCTATTTAAAGCGGATACTGGAAAAAAACCCAAAAACAAACAAAACAACAAAAAACAAAAATAGAACGCGCATAACTTTAGTGGAAATCATGCATCCCGCAAAATGTTAAGCTTTGTGCACCACAAACACACAGCTCTAAAGACTGCATTTTAGCCGTTGGGTGTTTTCTCTGATTTAATTTGTTTTGAGTACATAAGTGGAAAACAAGAAAAGGTTCATCTTTCATTTTAGCCAGATCACATGCACATCAGATAAACCCAACTGGAGGTCATAAAAAGCTTGAGCCCATCCTTACTGCTTTGCACTTTTTCCACAAGATATGAACAAAAACTGAGCAGAAATAACTAACAGAATTACACAGTATATCACATGACAGTGACATCATGTGATATGAGTGCAGTATTTTTTTTTTTTCTTTTGCTGGATTCTTACTGGTTTTTGCTTAAATAGAACATCAAGATATTAATTTTCTGGGAATTTAACAGAAAAGAAAAAGATACATTCACAAGAAGAGGAAAATATTACAAGCCTGCATACATGAACAGCACCAGCTCAGAATCATTCACATAAAATACACAGAAATTTGCTTTTTAATAACCTGATTAAGCTTTGTACATTTGAAAAGTAGTGTGCTTTTAATGACTGGCACCAATAAGTTAAAAGATCCTCCTGGTAGAGTATCTTTACAGTTAAAATAATTCTGCAGTAATAAGATATTTTGCTATTACAGTTGACAGTGGTGGATTTATTGCAATGTCCATAGAACAAGTAAACCTTGTGGGAGTATCAGCGTATAAAACCATTTTTACTGTCATTTTCTTTTAGAGGGACTGTGGCTAAGGAGATGGAGTAGACTGTCCACTAATGGCGTTGTGGTTTGAAACACATCTCATAGCTTTCTGCTTTTCTTTGGACAAGATACTCTACCATAATTACCTCAATGTGTTATTGTTACATGATTAATAAATTGGAGATATAGAATTACACGTACCATCTGATTGAATGTGTTAAGCATATTATGTTTTGAGTTATCACTAAAACAGGTGACTTTCTATTCAATTAAATTAATTTACTATTCCTCAAGTTACATTTACTAAATTTTCTGAAATGACACCACATATCATAATTGGGAGGATAGCACTACAGGACTTGAAATCATTAATGAATGAATATTGTAATGTACACTAACACATACACACAAGGCAATGGGATATGTGTGACAAAACATGATAGTGACACAGTAGATTTTTAAACAGTTTACAAAACAAATACTGATCAAATGAGTAAAAACAACAAGTATTAAATGTCAATTATTTTTCATATGACTGTCACTTAATGTTCACAACAGTCGTGTTTTCTCCATATCACTTTAAACACCAGTCATCTTATTTAAAATGACTTGCAACTGCAGAATATAAAAACCAATTCAGGTTTTCTGCTTTGGCTGTGTGTAAAACTGTATCCTCAACACAGACGAAACATAACTGGTCTGAATCCTATTTATTCTCACTTGCACTACTATAAAAATAAATTTGATTTGGGTCCAAAAGCCAAGTAACAGTGCATGCTTCTGAAGTGTTTTAATAGAAACAAACTAACAAATAATAATAAAATAAATAAAAAAAGGGGGGGGATAATTTAAAACAGCAATAGTGAACACTGTCTAGTGTGACCCAGGTGAACCCAGGTGTACAGAGTAGAATAGACCACGTCCCCGCACTTTGTCCTTTGCCGTTGAATTAGTTTACTGGTAGAAATTGTGACAGCACTGCCTCGCTGCTGTCTGTAGTCTTCCAGCTAAACTCACGCCCTATAATGAGCAATGCAGGTGTTTTCTGACACAGAGAATATACGTGCAGGCCTCATGCCATTTCATTATAACAATTGGGGGGTTAAAACACTGCGTACTTTACAGCACACCGAGGGGTTAACTTCTTCATCTGTAGTTTGGTTTATACATAGAAACACAATCGCGCAACTACATGATGGCATGTACTGCGGAATCAATCACGTATGAATCCATACAGACACATTCTGCTGTAGATATGCGGCGACTCAAACTTTAATGCAAACCACTCTATGTGTAGGCATTGTTAAGGGCTGGTCAACATAGCGGAGCTGCTAATGTTGGCAATAGCTTGAGCATTCCAGCCGCTTGCTGTTTCTTGGCGGTATCCGGTATCTCTCACAGCTATGACAACTTTCACATTTCGATTTACGATCGTTAATTTGCATCAACACTCAAGTCCCCCACCAGCCGCACCAAGAAGCAGCACACAGGCTGTGATTAACAGCTACACTAGTTAGCATTGAATCGAGTTTTATTGGGTATGCGCTACTTTGACAGAGACCTCACGCTTCTGTTTGCAAACACTGTGGTTACATATAATCAGTCTACAAAAATACTTGACAAGCGTAAATGATTTCTTGGAAATGTTACAGCGTCGAATATGGGATCAAACTATGCGGGCTGTCAAACAGCTACTACGCTAGTTAGCTTAAGCTAACAGCTAACTGTAGCTTCCAACCATTTCCTATCATTCAGAACGTACGGACCTGTGCTAAGTGGAGGCTAATACCAGCTAGCTTTGGTTAGCAGGTAATTATTCCTTACTTTTTGCACAGAAAGAGACGCGTCTTGCCAACATTACAAACGCAGTATGGTCACACGTCCACACCGAAATATAAATGTACCGAACTCACCGTCTTACAGATTAGCATGAAATGTTGTCCATTCCCTTCTGTAGTTCGTTTACACTACAGCCAGGCCTCCCCCCCTCTCCAGTCCAGATGTGTCAGACAGTTGCTGCTGCAATTTTTGCATCAACAGGAAGTGTTCTTTAGGCTCTTTGCATTCATTCTGTCAATGTGTTTTGCAGCAGCCCCTCCCATGTTCTGTGCTGAGATAACATGTACTTAATATATGCGACGCGATAGAAGTCATGCGCAAAGACGTATATATATATATATATATATATATATATATATATATATATATATATATATACACACACACACACACACACACCAATGGTATGTAGTTGAAAAATATCAGTTGTTTAAGTTATATTGTTAGTGTCATCTACTTTCACTTTTAACCAATAACAGTACGCCCTTAATGTAAATATATATATATACATATATATATATATATATATATATATATATATATTATATACACTACAGTCAATGGTATGTAGTTGAAAAATATCAGTTGTTTAAGTTTTCATTAGTTACACTAACCTTGAAGCTTAATATGGTTTCACTTATATTGTCAGTGTCATCTACTTTCACTTTTAACCAACAACAGTACGCCCTTAATGTATATATATATATATATATATATATATATATATATATATATATATATATATATATATATATATATATATATATATATATATATATATATATATATATATTCATGCTATATACACTACAGTCCAATGTAATCTGAGATGAAGTTGTCCCCCACCCCCACCTCTGGGTATCTTAAACATGCATACACATGTGTATTCACATATAAAGTTTTCCAAGCCAGTACTATTTAACCCGTAATGTGAGGATCGCTGTGTGTACTTAAGTATTGCACCCAGTAGATTGCATTTAGTCTCATCATCCAACTTATTGGTTAAGACCATAATCATACGGGGGTAATATGCGTATATTTATTATTTTGTTCTCTACTGTACTTTCTTTGTTTAATGAGTGGAAGGGAAACAGCGGAAGAAAAAAACATTGTTATGGATCAAGATTAAATGAAACACTTCTATACTGATGCCACAGTGTGGCACCAGAGACCAAATTTATAAAACATAGACTACCTGTCCAAACCTCTCGTTCTTCAAAACGTCCTTACTTCTGTATGTTTCAGCTTTATTGTATCAGTTCTAGGCATTACCAAGTGATGGAAATTTTGTGGGGAAAAAAAAAAAAAAAAAAGTTTTCAAGAAAGATTTCAGTCTGAATAGTGAGCAGATATTGCTGATTAAACCTTCCATTAAACAATAGATCTGTACATTGGATTTTAGCTTTACAGGTTTGTAATAATACCACCTTAGTTTCTTTTCAATTCCTTGTATATTTAGCAATATCAAGCAGCTACACCCACTACCAGTTTGAGCAAAGTTGTTCAGTTTTTTTCATTGTATTTACATGCACCTTGCAAAAATACACTTAAAGCAAATTATTTTGCGACTGCTACTGATAGTTGAAATTGAAGCCATATTTGTACTTGCAGCTTGCAAATACTGTACTATGATACACATGACACACACACACGCGCACACACACACACACACACACACACACACACACACACACATATATATATATATATATATATATATATATATATATATATATATATATATATATATATATATATATATATATATATATATATATATCAATGGTAGGAATGGTCGGGTTTGCTTTTCACTCTGTTAAAAGAGACAAGTAAACTTCTGTCCTCTGTCTACTCTGTGGAGACTTTATCTGTTCTTGCTGTGGTAGAGAGGAATGAATGTACACTGTGTGTGTTTCTTGTCCTTTTTCTTTTTTTATCGAGTGTGAGTGACAGCTTGGCAGCTCAGGTGAATATCTGACCTAATCTGTGTGCAGGTGGGTGATCAACACAGAAAAAGAAATCGCTTTGTCATTGCACGTGCTTCTTGTTAAACAAGTCATTCTTCTATTCTCCACAGTCATTTTCCTCCTTTTTTTCTTCTCAGGAGAGTGATGCACAAGTGAAGGTCCAGCCAAGGTATGGTGATTAGAGATGGTTTTGTTGATCTGGAGGAATGATTGTGGTATTGATAACATTTCAAACAAAGTCATAATCAAAGGGTTTCCTGTTGAAGTTGTAATCTTTCCTGAAATGGGGCTTTGTTAGCTGTGTGTCATTTGGTTGACCAGGAATTATTTGGCAGTAAGCTAATGGGGATGGTTTTGAGTGGTGCAGTGCTAGGGTCATATAGGGGCTCCAGGTGGTGTGGCCTGGGGCTCTGCTGTGCTGCTCCTTTTTAATCCCAGATGACATTGCAAAATCCCCAAACCCCATGCCCTTGTAAAAGACCGTATAGGACCACAGACCAGATGATTTGTTTAAAGAGCACATATCATGTATCAAATTGAGGGAATAAGGAGCTCCACTGTTTTGTGTTAAGCCTTAGACAAAAAGAGTATGCTTAATATGAAATTCAGGTATTTAAATTGATGTGATTTTTACTATATATGGATTCAAACAATACTTTGTACTAATAATAACTGATCTTTCAATTATTAATGGGGATTTGTTCCATCAAAAACAGTAATTGAAAAAAGAAAATCTCATAATATTTGAGCCAGTTGCTTGAAATATGTGGTGTTCAAAGTTTTAGCTAAATGAAAACAAAAATTGCAAACAATTCTTCTGCAATCGACAAACACACCTCCGACCCCAACTTGTTAGTTAATGTTGAATAAGCAGCACAAATTTTAAGCTTAACATGAAAAACACATTGTTTCCTATGTGTGCCAAGAGTCCCAGAATACCTCTGCTGTCAGTGCTGGGGAGAACAATGGTCTCCCAGTGCTCCTGTCCAGAAATAGTCTATAGCTCACTGATGGAGAACATATTTCCCAATAGCAGGTGTCTGAGTGAGTCAGAGCTTGATCCTCACCATGACTGTAAATGAAAGGGCCAGTTCGTCCAGGTGCGGGAGCACCTCTCTGGCCCTCTCAGGTTTCTCCTTGATGGAAGAGCTTTTGTGGAAGAATGAACCTGAGAAATATATTTAACCATAACTATTAAAATACATTCACATCAACCTTAGATAAGGTAATATTCAGCATAAGCTGAAAATGAAAGGAACACTTATGTTGTCCATGACTACCATGTATGATATTTTTTTTACTCTAAGTGGTCATGCTTTACGTCACATAATTTTACCTCTCCTATTCATACTTTGTTCTCTATTAAGGACAACAGAGTAAAAACCCGGGAAGTCTTCACAGAACAATTTGAAATACCTTTATTTCATTTTGAAGATCAGCTGGGTTCCAACCAAAGCAATTCAAGACAAAATCTCAAATGCTTAAACGAGTTTTACCAGTGAGCGCAATAATTACTGGCATTGCAAGAGATAATGAGCTCTCAGATGTGTCATATATTTGCCTGAGAAATTAAGCCAATTTGTGAAAATGGTGGCCGGGGGTTGAGGGAGTACAAAGTGGCTTGTAAAGATGAGTGATATCTGGCACAGCATGAAGAGAATGAGAGGTGTGCTGCCCGGTGCTTAGCTCAAATGAAAGCTCTGATTAGTGGAGCAAAGATCAAAATGACAGAGCGGTGGAGGCTTCAGCTGGGCCTTTGTTATTGATAAGTCTGTCATCTCTGCTGATATTGGAGCGGTAATGGCAGCTGATGATTAGGCCACTCCTGAGCTATTAACTACATTTCTTATCCTTTTACTGGGGCCCAAGAGAGCCTGTTTGAAAGACAAAGGCGTCCTTTATGAAGCTGGCTTCTTAAACGGTATCCACCTGACCTAAAAGGCACAACTGTTACGTCTTTCTGCCAGGCCAAAGAAGCCAGAGACGAGATACATGTCAGAGGTCGTGGTGCGCTGCTGTTTCAAATGAAGGGGTTCTGAGTGAGTAAGCTGCTGAAAGAGGGCTGCAGCAAAATTACAGAAAATTGGCTGTTTTGTCAACATTTCATCAGAAGATTTACAGAAAGCTGACCCCGACTGTTTCCCCTCCCCTCTCTCTTTCACAGGACTAAGGAGATTGAGTGGGTCAGAATTGACTGACAAACAAATCTCTTCTTTATTTCTTTCTCGCTTTCTCTTTCCCTTTCCAGCAGTGATATTCAATATGATCTCTTTTTAATGATCCTAAGTGGGTGAAATTACATATCCCCGACACATATTGTTGATCCTGTTTTAGTCTGATTCCAAGGCACACCAAGGACATAAAAAGTAATTATCAAAATGTTTCAGCTCTCCAATGAAAAGGATACTATGCCATTCATTTGGTGTTATTATTCCATAGTGTGCAGAAATCTTATTTTAGTATTTCTGTTTATATGATAGGTTATGCCAGTGTCAGAAGATTATCATGTGTGATGTGGGAATAAAAGGGGTAATATGTAAGTTGGCTTGCATCATAATTGCCACTCCGGGGTGCTTTTACAGGTGGAAGAGAGTGCATGAAAAGTTAAGGATGTCAACTTGTCAGAAATGGAGAACAGGTTAAAAATTAGGATTTGAATAAAAATATGTCTACATGAAGCTGGCTGTATGATATTGAAATGCGTAGGCCTCATACTTAAATGTTTTTCAGAAGTGCGTACAGTTGCATGCAACAACGTTTCGGATGCAACATTTCCATCTTCAGCTTCATGCTTTGTCTCTGACCTCAGCTCAGCCTGTTCCCTGTCTTTGGTATTCCCCTACAAAGACCAACAGGAATCCGTGGCTTGTTGATTTAGCCCCCAGTGGCCGGAGGCAAAGCATCTTTCATTAACGTCTAAAACCTCAGGAATGAGATACTGGCCTCACGATAAGATCTGGTAATGCGGTAACATGGAATTATGGAAGAAGAAAATTGCCATTTTGTATATAAGCACCTGTGATCTCCCATGAAAGCCCCCTGTTCCCTGGCTTGGGTCAGTCCCAGGAGAGAAGAGAGGGTCCCAGAACCCATTCTATGTTGCAGAGGAGAGATTTTAAGGCTGGAGGGCTGGAGCAATGGAAGGTGCGGTCGGGTCAGCTCAGAGTACCAGACAGCGATCGTGTGTGCCTGTCTGAGAATATCATCTTCTACCCTTGGGAGAAGTGACCCCCACTCGTTCATGGCTCTGCTTGTTGTCAGCAGATGCTTTAAGGTCAATTTAAAAAACATTTATGAGACACTAGAGATATTGTGCCCGTGTTTACTGGCAAGTGTGAACAAATCAGAGAGCTGATGTGAGAAAATGGGAGTTCTTGTTCTCTGTCTTGTTCCAAGAAAGGTCTGTCAGCCTTGCCACTTTTAGAGAGGTGTTTCTCTGTCTGAGATTCTGTCATGAGAACATGTCAAGTACAACAGAGTTATGTGGTATTTCTGACATTTGAAAAAAAAAAGGAAAAAAAAGTGGATACACTTTTACGTGAAAGCTGAGGTCAAACTCAGATTGCTTTTGGGAGCCTGGAAAGTGTGCAGGTGTTCTGCTTGCAGCAAAAACTCTGACGAACAAACATATGTCAGCCACGAGCTTTGTTCATCCTGCAGTCTCTGAGAAAGAACGCCCAAGCAACCAAAGCAACTGCGGAGATGAGATTTTGAATATCTTTTGTAGTTTTGACACCTAAGGTCACTTATCATACTGTTATATTTTATGTCCATCTATTGAAAGTTCAGCAAAGCGATTCGTTCCTCCTGAGAAAAATTAATCTAATTATCCCCTGCTTTCCATATACATAACCACAACCATAACTGTGGCTTATTGTCTTAACATGAAAACAAATCTAAGCGGTAGGCAATGACTGTTGAGCTTAACATGAATCAACTGGAAAGGAAAAGCTGGAAGGAAGAAAGAGAAAAGTCTTATTGTGGCAGAACTGATGTGTTTTTGTCTCTTCTGGATAGTTTCTTCATCACCTCTTTAAATTTTAAAGCATTTGGCACACAGCCTGTGGCAAGCTCTCTTGAGAAGGCACTATAGCAATGAGGGTCAATGGTGCCATAAATCTCAGACTGTCCACTTTGGAATCCAACACGGACACTTGAGATATGCATATTTTATAGAACATTTATGCCGGTGTGTCTTGGAAGTCCAAGTCAAATGCATATAAGGGAACTGTTGGTAGATGTTAACAAGTGAGCATGCTGAATGATCTTTTTTTGTGTTTCCCCATCATAAGAAGAGATAACATGTTTAAAATGGCGCGTAAGTCCCGCCTGTGGGTTTAAGACAACCTGAAGTTGGAAAAGTACTGGCAGCCATGTTTTGCACCTCTTTCCAAAGCAATGCAATCCACAACGCAGCTTTTTTTTTTTTTTTTACATAAAAATGAGTCTCACGTTTAATGACAAACTTTCCCTTTTTCACTTATAGTCCCATTTTAATTATTTACATTAAAACACTGCTTGTTTTATGGCTCGGATGACAGATGCGGGGACATTCAGTCTATTTATAATTACCTATTGAGTAAAATAGTTAAGCTGTGCACCAGACCCTGAAACTGAATTAGACTTTTATTAAGAGAAGAATAACTCAAAGTATATAAAATGTAAATATTTTCTGTCAACAGAGAGGGGTATAAGTTCAAGACAATATTTTGGAGCTAGAAGACTGTCAGTAATTCAATTAGACAGGAATCCTCACCCTTTCTGTGGGTCAGAGTTATCCATGTTAATCAGCAGAGACCGGAGACATATAAGCTGCTGGTTTCCTGCTGGGGCTGTTCTGTCTGACTGTGTGCTCTCACTAGAGTCATACAACATGCATTTTTTGTTTAAATAACTGCAACTTGCTTTTAATTTAAATAATTTCTTTGTCAAAGCTGCAAATGTAAGATTATTTTAATGTTACTGTACGAGTGTCTTATTAAAATCATAGCAGTAATTTGAATTTGTAATTCTAAATCAGGAATCTACTTGAGAAAGGACAATTTAACATAGCTAAAAGGAAAAAAATGTAACCATAACAGTTTATTTATTATTAAAACTTTGCTCTTAAAATAAAGATTATATACCAATATATATGTGTGATACATGGTAAATACACAAAGGGGAAATGTTACCCGTAGAATTTGAATTAGTTTAACAGAACTAATAATAATGATTCATAGAAAAATTGTATGTCAAAAATATAGTTGATGTAGTCATCATTATCATCATCATCATCTTTCACTTTTAAAGCACCTTGACACCAGCCATGGCTGAAACATAATAAAATCTATTTAAAAAATCCAAACACTAAAAACTAGATAAAGATAAATTAAATACTAAACAAAATCAAGTCTGAAGCTGGGTTGAAGGACAATGAGTAAAACAGAGTTTTACGATGGGTTTTGAAGATTAACAGTAAGATGACCTGCAAAGGTACAGACCCCTATACCATCTTTACACCTGTCTTAGTTTTGCACCCATTTATTGTTGACTTGATAGCTTGCATTATGTCCAGATCCAGGTTGTGGTATGTTGTATTACGGTCATATTTTCTTCTCAACAACACTTTAGCTTTACCTTATTTTATCTTAGAACAATCTTAAAAACTGTAGCTCTTCTTTCAAGTTTAAGAGTTTTTATTTCTGCGTATAACAACAACCCAAATAACACAAAAACAGTTGCACATTCACATTGTTTTCTGAAGGGCGCAGTGAGCCGTGTCCTCACAGTGACCCTCGAAGTGCCAGAGTAAGGATGTGGCTGTCGTCTTGGCATTTGCACCCCAGGAGATGTCTGCAGAAAGTAATTACTCCAACCAGGATGCTCTCAGCATGGCTCAAAGCAAATGATCTATTGTCTGAAAAAAAGACTATATGAGCCCTAAAGACAACTCATTTTGGAGTTGAGGTTGGGTGTTCGAAGTTTGATGTATGAATTAACAGAATAAATGAAGTATTTTGTCGCAATGATTCCACTCTCTTTGACAACTTCTGCTCAACCTCCCTGCTCCAGCAACAGGTGGCTGCTTCAGATGTCAAAAGAGTGAACACAAACACACACAGAGAGGACAAGAGCCAAAGCTGTCAGTCTGACTTTCAGATGAAGTGGGGGATTAGGATCGAGGTGAAAGCACGCTGAGGACCATAGTGACAGCAGATGAAGGGAGATAGCACAAACTCCTGTGGAATTCACAAGCATTCGTAGGCTGCTTGGGGGGCGTCGGGGGGGGTAAAGGGTTGCTACGAGAGCATTGGAGCGCTGGCTGAAGTATTCTTTTTTTTTTGTCTTTTTCATCTGAAAATGGCTTTGGTAATGATTGATTGGACTTTGCTGCAGAGAAAATTATATTTCTGAGAAGATCTGAAAGGTTAACTATTCTTTTCAGATGACAAAATCCTCCAGGGAGTATAACGAATTGTGTCTGTTTTGAACTCTTATGAAATAATGTGTGTGAGACCAGAGAAACCCAGTACACCACCAGTCAAAGTTCTGACAACACTGATGTCAATACTAAAAATGATGCCTAACAAATTATATCTTTTGCTTTGGATACCCATGAGCATGCATGTGTGTCTCACATGTATTTGGAAGTGTGCTGAGTATGCAGGAATGTGTTATTTTCTGTGTTTCTTCTCCTGTCGGGTTTAGTAGTAGTGGTGGTCTTGTTGTACCAGGTATTCGTCCCTCCACAGACATGCTGACTCGGCCAGCCCAAGCTCAGGTATCTCCTCTAACCTCCCCTTTGTCCTCTTAAAAAATAGCCTCTTTTGTCTGCTGTTTTCTGCAGGTCATTGTGAGGAGCACTTCTTAGTGTCAGTTTTAATTCACACTGTAACTCAAGCCGTGATGCCTCCTGACTATCCACACTGGCTGCCTGGTATTCTGCTGCTCCTTTTGAGAGCTGAGGCTGCATTAATTCTCCCCAGCCATCTTCCTCACAACTGCACCCAAGGGACAACTTACAAACTTTTTTTGCTTGAATATTTAAATGACCCTTTGACATCCACAAGACCTCACCTATGGAGCAAAAATGTATTGCATATATATATATATATATATATATATATATATATATATATGTACAGTTAAAAAAATAAAGGGAATACTAAAGTAACATGTTGTAGATCTGAATGAATGAAATATTGTTATTATTTACTTTGTACTTTCCAAAGCTGAATGTCCTGATAACTAAATCATACAAATATTATCAATGAAAATCAAATGTATCAACCCATGGAGGTCTGGATTTGGAGTTATACTCAAAATAAAGTGGAAAAACACACTACAGGCTGATCCAGCTTTGATGTAATGTCCTTTAAACAAGTTAAAAGGAGGCTTAGTAGTGTGTGTGGCCTCCGTGTGCCTGTATGACCTCCGTACAACACCTGGGCATGCTCCTGATGAGGCGGCGGATGTTCTCCTGATGGGATCTCCTCCCAAACCTGGACTAAAGCATCCACGAACTCCTAACTGCGGGCCAGTCCATAACGTCAATGCCTTCATGTTGTAGGAACAGCTGACACACTCAAACCACATGAGGTCTAGCATTGTCTTGCATTAGGAGGAACCCAGGGCCAACAACACCAGCATATGGTCTCACAAGGGGTCCGAGGATCTCATCTCAGTACCTAATGGCAGTCAGGCTACCTCTGGCGAGCACATGGAGGGTCATGCCGGTCATGCTGGAGGATGTTGCAGGCAGCAGAACATTCTCCACGGCATCTCCAGACTCTGTCACGTCTGTCACATGTGCTCATTGTGAACCTGCTTCCATCTGTGAAGAGCACAGGGCGCCAGTGGTGAATTTGCCATTCTTGGTGTTCTCTGGCAAATGCCAAACATCCTGCACGGTGTTGGGCTGTAAGCACAACCCCCACCTGTGGACGTCGGGCCCTGATACCACCCTCATGGAGTCTGTTTCTGACTGTTTGAGTAGATACATGCACATTTGTGACCTGCTGGAGCTCATTTTGCAGAGCTCTGGCAGTGCTCCTCCTGTTCCTCCTTGCACAAAGAAGGAGGTAGCGCTCCTGCTGCTGGGTTGTTGCCCTCCCACGGCTTCCTCCATGTCTCCTGATGTACTGGCCTGTCTCCTGGTAGCGCCTCCATGCTCTGGACACTACACTGACAGACACAGCAAACCTTCTTGCCACAGTTCGCATTGATGTGCCATCCTGGATGAGCTGCACTACCTGAGCCATTTGAGTGGGTTGTAGACTCCGTCTCATGCTACCACTAGAGTGAAAACACCGCCAGCATTCAAAAGCGACCAAAACATCAGCCAGAAAGCATCGGAACTGAGAAGTGGTCTGTGGTCACCACCTGCAGAACCACTCCTTTATTGGATGTTTCTTGCCAATTGCCTATAATTTCTACCTGTTGTCTGTTCCATCTGCACAACAGCATGTGGAATTGATTGTCAATCAGTTTTGCTTCCTAAGTGGACAGTTCAATTTCACAGAAGTGTGGATGACTTGGAGTTACATTGTGTTGTTTAGTAGGTGTTCCCTTTATTTTATTATATATATATATATATATATATATATATATATATATATATATATATATATATATATATATATATATATATATATATATATATATACATATATATATATATATATATGTGTGTGTGTGTGTGTGTGTGTGTGTGTGTGTGTGTGTTGTCTTTTACTTTTTTCTTTAAAGATTATTTTAACAGAATCAGAGTCCATAACAATGGAAAATCCATGTGATGGGAACTGTCTGGTACAGGATGTAAAGTAGAGTAGTAATGAAGGAGATGCACCAAGAAACAACATTGATATTTTTCTCTTTGGAGCTTAACCTTAAGATCCCAGCTGGGGAGATACAGCCGCGAGCTCTGTCTGCCTGTCTACCCCTTGAAGAAGAGAAGAAACAACAGGAGAAGGGGAAAAAAACCTCATGTTAAAAAAGCAAACATCATAACCTGATATCAACACTCAGCTGGGGTTCACTTTACTTCTGGAGTCTCTGTTTTTCTCTCCTGGGAGGGTGCAATCTATAAGGGCTTCCTTAAACTATCTGCATGGCTAAAAATAAATCTCACATACAGTACGCTGGTGTCAGCGTGCTCACAGTGCTGCAGTTTGAATGTAGATGTTATTCTGATTTTGAAGCGACAGATTTCTTGCTGGGTTTCTACCCAAGATATTTTTTTAGTCAAGACAAAACACTGCACAGCTGACTGTGTATCAACTATTCCATATGAAGTGTTTCTGTATTATAAATACGATTTCCACCTGTGTATCATATAGCCATTAGATGGTAAAGTAAAAATAAATAAATAGATAACAAAACAAAAACAAAATGTAGGCTACTTTTTTCAGATTAAATCAGTTATTGGTAATCAGGAAGTGATTTTGTGAATACATAAAATTGGCGATATTCTGTTTGTTCCTTAACAGTAACAATAATACAATCATACATAGACCTTAAAACTGACGTAAATTGATTTCTTTCAACATAAAAAAGATTATTTTTTTTGCATTTGGTTCCTTAATTACAACAGAAACTGCAACCACACTGATCATGACATCATGACAACATGTTGTTGCAACTTGCTGAACCTGTTCAAATCATTATCTTTGCTTTTCTTCCTCATACATGATTATTCACAGCCACATGAAACATTACCACTACTTCAGCATTTTTAGTGTCCTCCAAAAATGTGAAAAGCTGAATTTGCAGCTGTAGAAGAGATGGTAAATTCAGGGGTAAATCGGCTGCAAGTAATCACATCAAGGTAGGGTTTCTCTCCGACGTGCTCAGGCTGGGTTCTTCAGATGGGGCTGCTGTCTTGTGGAATGGAGTGAAGCTTTGTGGGAGCTCGTCTCACCCCAGTTCCCCTGCTCAGCTCACATTCTCTGGGTGAACCTGTGTCCTTGGGGCCAGTTGGGCGGCACAGTCTCATGTCTCAAGTCCTCACAGTTCACTGGGCTCTTTAAAGTGAGCACACCCACCAGGGGCCCAAAAGACTACAAAAACTACAAACACTAGGCTGTCCAGGCTTCTATCTGAGACACACAGATGCACACTTGCATGCACACATGCTCACACACATACCAACTGTTAACTGCCCATTTATCTTAGATACAAAGGAGAGGCAATAGCAAAGACAAAGATATTATCTGCATCAAAGTTACTTGCATGAGGCTGTAATTTTGGCCCCATGCCATTACCAGTATGACTTACAGGGAATATAGGCAACAGTTATCTGTTTTTTTCTGAGAAGAGATATAGATCCAGAGATGTTATGGGAGGGTAATGTTAGAGAGAGGATCAGTTTTCAGACATGGCACACTCCGGTGAGCATACGCAACAAGATCAAAGCGACCCCTTTGCCTACCGCAGTGCATCCCCAACAGATCTGACAAAGTGCCCCCATTGTGTGACCCTGACCCATTACTGATAATGGATCGCCTCCAGAACCGCCCCCTCGGAGGCCGAACTGGTCCTGCACACAGGGCCACAGTCTGCACCATCAGGAAAGCTGCGGCTTGTTGATAAACACACATGATATGACATGTCAACTTTCATGCAGAATGACGGCCTCCTTTGGCGACTGAGTCTCCGTTCAAGAATTTCCACATCTTTGCAAAAAAAACCTCCATATTTCATCTACCTTTTTCAAAGAGTTTTTTAAGTTATTTCTTTTATGCAATAACAAACCTCATGACCCCTCAGTGCTTTAAATGAATATTTATATCACTATGAAGTTATAAAACAAAGTTACAGACTGCATCCAACAATGTGATGTCCAGCTTTGCCATTGTTTAGTTTGTTTTACCATGATTTCAAATAAAAATGTTGCACAACGTAATCCATGACATTCACAATTCTCATGTTACATTTCTGTGAGTGTGATTTGGTTCCATGTGTGAATTATTCCAATAGGGTTTTAGTGTTGCTTGACATATATGTGCACACGCCTATACCATGCACACGCACACATTTGCACATAGACAGATTTCTGCTCTGCCACGTCTACAGCCTCAGGCATGTTCACAGTCCCTCCCTCTCTCATAATTACCTTAGTGATCAAGGTTAGAGCAGTAGTAAAGCACACTAACCCTTTAACCTTTTGTGAACTCTCCCATTAGTCCACCATGGAAGCTGATGCTCGGTGTCAAACACTGTCGCCCACAACAAGCCTGTGAATTAGTCTTGGCATGAATCTAAGAGACAGGTCTGAAATGGTGCCTTTGCCTCCACATGAATCAGACGTTGCAGCAGAGACAGCAAGAGCATGAGGGGGCCAAAAATGCAGCGTTATCAAACACTTGCATCCCCCATTCCCCTTGCCAAACCCCCTGCCTGGGCTTACAGAAACAGGACAGACTCCCACAACACACCCTGCCATTCTGCCAGCCCCGAGGGCTCCTCCAGAAAAGCTCAGGAATTCAGAATAGAGATCCAACAAGGTCTACAGCTGGGGAGAGAATTTCTACCATCCTCCTTTTCTCTTGCTTATTGTCTGGTACTGGCATCCCAGTGTTCCCTGTCTGGCTCCGCTGTCCTCCCAGCTCAGTATTTTGATATTGGTTTTGCTCAAGGGCAAGGGTCAGCTGGGTTGTGACATCTGAGTTTGACGGGAAATGAATTGCAAACAGTGATCACGATAAAGGTGAAAATTTAAACTCGGGTTGACTCGGACAGAAAAACAGCAGGGATGAAGAGAGCCTTTGTTATTAGCACGTATGCTAATCAGAATGATATTGCCCCCTTATTATTAAACACAACCCTTACAATAACAACGTTTTTCTACCTACATATGTGCAGCCTAACACCATCATCTTGTCAAAAAACTGTCTCGTGTTCAGATACTAAATTTTGCCCCGCCAGAACATCCCTGGAAGAAGATGAAGAGACTGAATGATAAGTCCAGAGGTCTGTCACCTTTTCACACCATGATTCAGTTTTCCATGACTGCAGTACAAAAACTGTTTTCCAGGGGGCACTATTGAGCTGAAGGAGAAATGCACTTGTAACACTTGAGCTGTGTTGAGACCGAACATAAAAAAGCAAATAATCAAAATCTTACAGTTAACTTTTAGATATTTCACAAACATTTATAATGAAAAATCAGCTGCATTTGATGTTAAAGTTCAATCATTATGTGCTTCAGTTTACACACAAAATTGAAACGGCTTTTATTTGTGAACAGTTTTAATCCTCTGCTGGGTGAAATATTTGGGTGTGATTGTATATTTATTGGGGGGATGATCAGATAAACCACATTCATATTACAATAATATGATGTTCTGATAAGCAATAGAAACTCTGAATTTTTGCAACAAATGCAAGTAGATTTTACTTTTAAAAGTTTTGTGTTCATATTAAAAGTAAAAAAGCATTTGTGTTTTTTTTTTTTTAATTTAATTGGTATTGTCCAGATTACAGAACATGCAAGATGAAACAAAAGGACAACAATGAGATCACACAGCTACATCTTAAAATCAACTCAACAACAAGCATAGCACAGAATAAAAGGAAGATCTGCAGCTGAGGCCACAGAGTCTGCATAAAATTTTCTTGGTGTGATGGACAGATGAGATAGACTGGGCAGATATTAGGAGTGGGAGTCGGATATGACTGGGATGCAGATGAGGCCTGGAGGAGTGGGGGAAGTGGGGGAAAGGGAGGTTGAGGGGGCTGGGGAGACCAGGCAAGCCGCCGTATGCAGGTGGTGACTGGCTGGTGCTCCTCAGCTGGGCCTGCCGCCAGCTTGGCCCTAAGGTGCCCTGCTTTGAATTCAGCCCTTTGTGCTGCCCAGAGTAGGTCAGACAAATTCACGTGTCATCATTCGCCGAGAGAGCATTTGATACAAGATAATGACTCAGCTGTTGTTTCAACTTTGTCACCTCAGTTAGAATAATAATAAGCAAAATAATAAAAGTAATAAAAAGCATAAATAACTGAATGACTGCAACAACTTCTCTCACTTTTTAAAAAAAGCCAACCAATTTTTTTTTTTTTAAATCTCATTAGTAACAGAAAAAGTTATATTTTAGCTCCAATAAAACAGTTCTTTGGTGTTCTGACTGTTTAAAAATACAGTTGTTTTTATGATGGCCTTAAATAATGTTTTTCATTATTTAAACTAAGTAAATGTTTTAATTTCACGAATACTAACTGGATGGTATGTGGAGATTTTTTATTTTTTTTTTTTGTGAACTAAATCTACAACTTTAAAAAATGCTGAAAATGCCTGAAAAGTAACAGAGTTACTGAGAACACACACACACGGGGTATTTTCTATTCTTTGGAGGGACCAACGCATTAGTGGCCTGGGTGGCGGCCTCCTTAGACCGAGTCGGACTAGTGGACAGGCTCTAATGAGAAGCAGGAGCAGAGAAGTGGGAGCGGTCTCTGGCTCTAGGGAAGGGTCACATGGGGTTAACTATCAAAGATGAGTGCAAACCTATCCCTGTGGAAAAGACTCTGAAGAAAACATCACCCTGCACATGCTAAGCTCCCCAAACTGGGAGTTCCTCATCTTAATTAATCCAAGACACAAGATCCTCCCCCGCCGAATGAAAACCTCTGCTTCACTCAACAGAGGAGTGAATGCTAACACACTAAAACGTCACGATCGTTTAGCGTGAAGACATTCTTTAGACACTGTAGTTCATTTCTATAAAGCCAAAGTGGAAACTGTGTGAAGGCATTCATCATAGGCCATCATAAGCTCATCATTGAATTCTTTGAAGAGAAATTTATGATCTTTCACAACCTTCAACTCCCTGACTCCCACGCCCCTAAAATAATCAAATCATATTTGTGATGTTTAAGATATTTACTGAAACAATAAGTGGAGGAAACACTATAGCAGATATGGCTAACCACAGAAGAAATGCAAAAGTAAATTTATTACAGGGGCTGGAAAGATTTGTGCGGGTATATTGAGAAACAACCAACAAATTTTAGAGACCACATTGTGATAGACAGTCAAAACCCAGTGGAAAATAAAAACAGATGTGGAAGTCTAGAATTAAGCTCGTCAGAAATCATAGCAGAGCAGTTTTCTAGAAGGCCATTTTCTTTTTTTTTTTTTTTTTTTTGTTCTTTATGTGATTTCGTGATACCAAAGGGTTAAAACCAAAGGGTTTTGCCAATTTGTCATCTTTGTAAATCCAAAGTCTAATTTAATCATCACAAATTTTGTAGCTGTCAGTATCTTCAATACGTTTTAGTCGTTATTTAAGACTTTTTAAATCAATCACATTGATTTGGTTCATTTTAACTGTCAACAGTTGTCAACACAGGCACTGGTGTGTAAATCTCAAGCGCATTCATGATAAACACTGAAAGCGGAGGAATGTAAAATAAACCATTGTTATTTCTTCAGTTTTTTTTTATTGAAGTTAAAAAGTGAAGAGGAAACTTCTGAAAGCCAAACATTTTAATTTAAAATAATAAAGAATTATATCTTGCACAAACCTAGTAACTACTCTCACATCTACTGGCAACATTTAAAATGGATACGATCCCCCCGTTCAACTGTTGATGCATCTTTCTCAATGAGAGCCATCCATTACAACAACACATTTGTTTTTCTTTGTTTGTCCAGACAAGGCTTTTGCTGGTAGTGGTGCTGTAATGGCCTACAAGTCTTTGGGCATAGACTTCAGGGGCTATATTATTGGACAGTCACTTCTTGACTGACATTTTCTGTAAAATCTGTTGAATTTACCATGAGGCAAGTGTAACCATCTGCTCAGTCTGCCAAATTGAACATAGGACCGCCAAGAGATAGACTGACGAAAGGGAAAGCAAATACCTTGCAAGAGGACAGGACATGTCAGGGGGCCGAAGTCAGTTCAACAGACAGGACTTGCACTAGCTGCTGCAGCTGCCCCTGAGGATTTTCTGTTCAGACATGCAGAATGTTTTTCACACCTCCTTTCATCAAAGGAATATAATGGACTGGCAATGATCATTAGACAATTTGGACTGCATGATGACACTTTAGTAGTTTTTCTAAGTTTTTCATGCAAAATGAAAAGTAGGAACTTTCCTCTTATTTCAGCTTCAGTCAGTACTGACAGTTTGACAACTCTAAATCTAAATGTGAATTAAAGCTGTGAGTTCTACATAGTGTCTCTTCCACAGACGACTGTATTCACTCTAAGCAAATTCTTCCTGCTGAGATCATTTACTTTATCAGATTGTTTTAGGCTGAAGTCATGCTGAAATTTAAACTCCCAGACATTACAAATTAATCCAGTCTGATCACCGTGATGCCATTTGCTGAGGTATCTTTGTTGTAAACACTAAAGATGGCTGGCACCTGTCTCTACATATGTGACAAAGCACTGGCACCCCAGCATGCTTTGCATATTTATGTGTTAATTGTATTACAACCTGCACAATCTATTAATGTTGTTCTGTTCCAATTGCTGGAATGACACAAATATGTTATGTTCCTTATAAGCTCACATGAATGTACAAAGGAGAATGTAGAAAAATGGTTTGGTATTCTGTTAATGGCAGCAATATTATGATTATGATTATTATTATTATCATTATTATTATTATTATTATTATTATTATTATTATTATTATTATTATTATTAATAATAATAATAATAATAATGATAATAATAATAATAATAATAATAATAATAATAATAATAATAATAAACTTGTGCTGTTGCATTGCATGATAATTATTATATTCAAGTATAAGATGTAAAAGTGTTAATCCAATGTAACTTGAAAACTCACTGGTTTGAACAACATGAAGCCAAACCCGTGTGTGAGAAAGCTTGTTGATGCTTTTAGAGCTGTGTCGTTGAGGATTAATGACTTATTTTCCCTCTGAATGACAATTAAATGTTTTTATCTCCTTTATCATGCCACACAGTCTGAAAGTTTTGGACCAAGTGGTTGGAATTCAATGTTCCCAAGGCAAGTTGACACGAAATGTCAAGAAGAAACATGCACCTTCAAAGGCGAAGCCACAGGCAAGACTTTGTGGGTAGGTAAGTGTGCGATGGCAGCTCTCTGTCAGGGCTTGCTGCCTCCTCCTGCCTCCTGTTCCAGAGCACCTGAAAATGCTGAAGCTGACATGTCCACTGAGCGTTGCAGTTGTTGAAATTATTCAAGTTTTAATCAATATTTTTAGTACCAGACAAAAGTCAACATTAATAATATTATTTATGCTTCTCTATTACACTGTAGACTCAAAAGATCTACAAACATGTGAATAATTTACTTGTGCGGTGATGTGCCTGTTTTAAAGCACTTAAGGGTTTCTGAGTTACTTTGTGTATGTCAAACATGGCAAATAATAATAATAATTCCAAATTCTAGAGCTTTAAGTAGTCATTTCAATTCAGTAAAAGTACACCTATTTTACATAGAAAAGCATCTATGTGTTACAATACATCATTGTATCAGTATAGTGGCAAGGCAACAGCCCACAGCCATCTCCCAATAGCTCTGCAGGTGGAATTCCAGTTGAAAGCCCAACTACAAGACTACAGAAATAAATTAAACATGTGAAAATGCACACATACGCTATTGTAAATATTTTAAAAAGAAAATACCTGGTAAAAATTGATCTATAAAGTTATTCTTAATCAATTCTCACAAAGTCAGTTGAACAGTAGCAGGATACCTTGCACAACCACCACCTAGCCATGACTCAGCAACATGGATGTTGTTTGATCAGGAAATTAGAGACAGAATAAACAACGTCTGATGCGAAAGTCACCAAGTTGTTCACTGGTACCTCTATATTTATATTTCAGATTTTAGTTGTCATAGAAAGTGAAATTTTGTATTCTAAGAGGCTTGACTCTCCAATCTGAGAGCAACCTATCCATTGTAGGTCAAGAGGTTGACTAACCATGAGTATATCACACAACCTAAAAAAAAAGGATGAAAAGAGTAGGTTGCGAAGCTAAAGTTAAGTAAAAGCTGTTACCTCACTTGTGTAAACAATTGGACTTATTTACACAGTATCAGTGTTTGATTCCTCAACCTACCTTGGTCACTTTTACATTTCATTTTCAAGTTTTCATGTTATGCTAAATTAACTGGGTGCTGATAACTGGTTCATATTAACCATACAGAGATTAGCCTATTATCACAGCCACACATCACTGCCTGCCCTCAAAAAGAGCCTATTTAGCACCGAAAGCTACAGTTGGTGTGATGGACAGCTACAAACTTTATAATGAACTTGTATGTCATGCTGACTTTTTTTTTTTAATGCCCTGCCGAGTGGTTGGAGTCCAACGCAAAGGAGTTAGTCAGGTCCTGCTTGTCAAAAAAGGAAATCAGCAGAGCGCTTTCACTGAGGTGGCCACAGTAAGCCCGATGACATGCACGACGGTGAGGAACATGTGAAACTCAGATACTGCTGAGTTGTTTTGAGAGTCAACCAGTCAGTGCCCCAGAGGAAGCATGAGCACAAGGATGGCAAAATGCAGCTTGCTCCATTGCACCACTCTGAAGGTGTGATTGCACCAAGAAGGAGCTCTGAAAAACCTGAGCCGTGTACAGAGCCATACATGCTGACATGCACCACAGAGAGAAGTGCACCAGGTGGGAAGAGAGCAGGATTGAGGCTGGGATTAGAGCTGATATTACTTCTGTTAAAAAAGGGGGAAAAGAAATCATAGTACCTGTCTATGTTTGGCTCTGGTAGCTCCACTTAACTGACTGACCAGAGTGTAATCAATATTTTCTTATAACGGCCACACAGGGAGGTCACAACCTTTGTTGTTCATGCTTGGTTATAATCTTGAGTTAAGGCTCATAGATCCTGAGCTATTGAAAAGAAAAAAAATAGTCAATGACCAGTTCCAATAAAGCAATAACTCATAACACTTATGATAAATACAAACTGCGACTTACATATATTAGCATGCAGCTTCTCTGTCTTAAATGTAGGCTGTGCAAACCTGCATGCTTTTTGTTGATGTAGTTTATTATTTGTCTCTTTAAACCATCAGCATGTTTTGTACTCATGGCAGAACCTTGAAGGTCATGCTGTCTTTATTACACTGAACATTTCATCTCTAAATCCATCTTCATTAAACACAAAGGGAGGACAATGGCCTTCCATGAACTCTCAACACTTAACCTCGTCAGGCACAACAATATTGTAAAAGTGCAAATCTCTTTCCAAAATGGCCCCACAGTTAATAATTAAGCCATGACATTTGGGGGAGACACCAAAAAATCCATATGGTGAGATTTACTAACCTTTTGAAATGCTAGCGAGGGATGGCTGTTAATCCTCTGTTTATTTGGGCTGTTTTGCTTCTTATAATAAAACTGTCAAAAACACACCAAAAGGCCGAACAGTGCACAAAGGATGATTGGCTGCTGTTAACTACACAGGAGCAGGAGGCTAATCAATGCACCGCACATCAAAACCTGATTAGAGGAGCACTGTCTCCCAGGGGATGGACAGAGAGACATGTGAAACAAATTATATTAATATGTAACAGTATGGATTATTATTGTCATGATGAGCTGATAATCATGTTCGTTCTTTCTCCACTGAAAAAAGGTCACATCAGGGCAGAGCTGCACTGACCTCTGTCTTCTAAAAATACTGATTACGAAGTGAGACTGGGTCATGGAGCAGGTCAAATGTGGCCCAACGGTCATTAGATGAGCTAGGTGCAGTAGTTTAGCGTGGCACTCCATGGGAACTGATTTAAAAACATCTCTGGGAATTACTTCAGTTTTGGTCTAATTCATATAAACAACCATAGGGCATGTAATATAACAGACTTCTTTTATGACTTGCTAGGTGAAGGACAGAGGTCAAGTTCTATTTTGAGCTCAAATATATAAAGTTTGAGTTGTTGATGGTCTGTAAAAGGCTTCTCATTGGAGCCATTAAGGGTATATGATAAATAGGATATACATGACAGGAAATGTGCCAAAGACAAGAATTCCTAACAGTTTGGTTTAGCCTGCACTGGTTGTTGACTTTCAGATTTACTGTCCACTCTCAGCTCTGAGTGTACACTGTGAGTGATTTAGCAAGCTCACAGGTGAGTTTTGTAAATTATATATATATATATATAAACACACATATATATATATATATATATATATATATATATATATATATATATATATATATATATATATATATATATATATATATATATATATATATATATATATATGTGTGTGTGTGTGTGTGTGTGTGTGTGTGTGTGTGTGTGTGTGTGTGTAGGCTATGTATGTATACAGCCATGTGTGAGCCAAGAGACTGTCTTAAGTTCAATGACTCCAGAGGAAAAGAACATTTAGACTTCAAACTTTAACAAGATTTCAGACTATACAGATAAAATCACTCTTTTATTTGTCTTAGAGATGGGAGTAACATGGCTGAAAGGTTTTCTTTTTTTTCCTTTTCCCTGTTTTTTTTTTGTTGTGTTTCTTAAACTCCCTTCTGAAGGATTATATTCTAACCCTTCCACAAAGTTGGCCTGATCAGCACCTTAGCCTTTTCCAGGTTGGGCTTTCAAGAATTATTTTAGCAGTGCATGCCTTTGGAAAAAGTATAGATCAGTCATTGACTTTCATATAAGTAAAGCATTATTGACATGTAACTGGGTTCTCATGTATGAATCTGCCTTCAGTATGTGCATAAACTATCTTTTGCTTGACCTTTGGTTGACTGTAGCTGCATTACTATACCATCCCACCTACAGTAAGTGAGATGACACACAGGAGTTAGACAAGATTTACAAACTATGTGATAATTCATTCTTACGTCAATTTAGAAATGCTTTTTGTCTGCATTCCATCTATTGGCCAGCAGAGAGTAACAACAGTGGTAACAATTTGTTTGAAAAATAAAAATGCATGGTAGCTTTCTGTCAAAGCAATTCTAACACTGGTTTGGAACCAGAGCCAAACTTGGAATAAATTCTTTCTTTCTTGACTGTCAAAACACAACTTTAAGCTCTCCAAATCAACAAAACTAGTCCTAGTAGAGTCTTACTAGAGCAAGTTGGGCTCCCCGGAAACTTTTAGTCACTGATTCTTTTCCTCACATTTACTGATGAAATTTCTAAAAGTAGCCAAAGCAAAGAGGCTCTTCACTTTGACTGGCATGTGATTGGATTTTTGCTTTTCACAGATGATATTGTGCTGTTAGTTGATTGAGCTGAAACCTCCAGTAGCCATAGCTACGGGTGGTTTTTAGGGATTGAAGTAATGATTTGTTGCATTCCGTTGTTTGTTTTTCCTTAATTATGCTCTTCATTATGAATTTGCTCAAACTGATATGTCTGTAAAGTGCCCTGAGATGACGTTGTTGTGAAGCGGTGCTATCAAAATAAAGTTTTAATTGAATAGAACTGAACAGGGTTAGGGTTATGGTACATTGGATTTGTCTTGGAATTCTGGGTGGCTAAGAGTTGTTGATGTCACCACCATGTGTTTGCTGCATCCGAAACAGCCAATTTGTGATTAAAAAAAATTACTAGCCTGTTATAAAAAATGTGCACCAAGCAAACACCAGCCAGTTTAAGTGGTTATGTTTTTTTTTTTGTTGTTTTTTTTTACAAATTAGCCTGCTTAGATGGTGCTCAGATGGTGAAGCGCTGCAGGAATTTTCCAAATCTTGTACTTAGCTCCTTGCACTAAGTTCTCACCAACCCACCCAACTCAGCAAGTACAATATTTTTTCTGCTGTGTGTTTCTGTGATTCAGGATTGGAGAACACCACTGAACCCACTAATGGTGGATGATATCTGGTTTATGCAATGGTAATTCTCCCAACAAAATAAATAAAGTGCTATGGTGAGATTTTTGCAAGTAAAAAAAAAAGTTAAAGATCAACTTCTGCTTTAAATCAACCTTGAAATATTTTTAGGCTACTGTAATGTTGTCTTTGTTTTATTCATTGTAAATAATTATTATGACAAAATAACATTAATCACAGTAGATAGAAGAATAAGTTAGGCAACGAAGGAGGGATGCTGTAAATTTACAACTACTTAATGTAACAGTTGGGTCAAGTTCAGGTTTCAGTAGGAGATATCAACTGGTTGGGCTTGTAATTGTGATGGATTTGGATTGGAAAAAACTGGATCTGTGAAGGACTCTGGTCTTGGGTTTACTGATTTTACTGCAGTATGCAGAACATGTTTGCTGAACAATAATCTGCATTACTCCCTTCTTCTCAGTGTTGTATTTTAGGTGGTATAGTGTCTTTTTATTTGGTCGCTGGAAAGTCTGTTTGCAAGCGAACTGAGACCTTCAGCTTTCAAGCGGACCAACAGTCACCTCTTTGGTCCGCAGCTGGTGGTCATACTGTTCTGCAGCAGTGTGAAGGCATCTTAATTATTTCCCAAAATAATTATGAATAAACAGGAGGTGAATAAATATCTGACTGTATTCATGTTTGAAGAAAGTAGTAATGTGCAGCAATAAAAAAAAAATTGAGGATCTAGCACAGCATTACAAAGCATCATGGAATCGAATCAAATTGATTTGTTAATGAGATAATCGTAATCAATTCAAATACAATCACAAGACTAGTGATGATGCACAGCTATATGAGTCACTGCCTCAAGTTGGGGACTTTAAGTATCAGTAGCCACGTATACATGGAGATTTTTATCCCATTCAGTTTGAAAACATCACATTTTCAAACCAAATTTCAGGGTGGCTGTTTACATGGGAACTAAGGTATTTCTGGTGTGTACGTGTGCTAACATTTGAGTAGAATGGTCCTGTTTGACATGCGCAGAAAAATATTTACATCACGGTATTTCTTAAAGATGGAGAGTTCTACAAAATGACAGTCATAGTTGTTGTTTTGCATTACTATCAAGCAGCAGCTTGATATTGATGTGGTCCTACTGCAAAAAACAAAGAGGAAAACAGATAGCGACAGTGTTTGAATTAAAAGTAAACTTTCTGTCACTGTCCAATGAATTTGTTTGTTTGCTGCCATCTTCCAAAGTGAAGAAATGTAAATTGTTGCACATTTACATGTAGTCAGAGCATGCGGTGTCAGACTGCAACCTGACACATTTCTGATTCTGATTGGTTTGGGAAAAGGAAAACTCTACCCTTGTGAAACTGAATGTAAAATCCTTTTAGTTTAACACTTTTCATTCGGAATGAGGCTATACATGGATCGTTTTCATTTTCATAGAACTTTCAAACTGATTGTAATTGGTATATATTGGGCTCTATGTAAACATAGCTAGTGAATCTTGCTTGCAAGCAGGGGTAGAATTAAGCAGGAGATTGTCAGGTAGATTGAAACAGTATCTGCACTGGCATACAGGTTATACTGGTCTGGTATGATGAAGACCGAGCTGAGTCAAAAAGCAACGTTGTCAATTTACTGGTTAATCTACATTACAGTCATGAGCCGTGGTTAGTGACCAAAAGAATGAGATTGTGACATGCCACAATGTTGTCCTCATCTATTTTCTTATCTATCAGTTTACAGTAATACAATGAAAATAAAAAAGCATGTTATGCTTCAGGTCAGGTCTACTACTGTAATAGACCTGCCATTATTCATGGTTTCCATGGTTGTGAGCTCCATCACTTTAAAGCCATAATCAAAATACTAAAAGGAGGATTCAAACCAGCAGTCCAGAAAGTAATTGATTGTGTTACAGGTATGGTATGTCCATCTTTTTCTATAGCCTAGCCTCTGGGTATACACTAAGGACCAGATCAACTAAGATCCCAGTTTGCATGTAGTAATTTGCGTGTGCAATGTAGAATTTTGCAAGTGTTGAACCACAGTTTGCAGGTGATGTACTAATGATGGCATAAATTGGTCGCAGGTGCAAACGTGTTTGAGACTCCTTATTTAAATTGGGGTTTTGAAAGTTTTGTGGTTTGCAGCTTAGCAAGTTTGGAAAGAAAATACGACCTACAGCAAAGAAATTTGACTGACACACAAATAAACGCCGAATAGGAGCAAATAAATGAAAAAGTCCATGCTGTTAGTAAAACAATGTGAACGGGGGTTGAAGTAAAAAGATGGTTTAAAGACATTTGAAAGTAAACAAATAAAACATTGCCACATAATAAAACAGATGGTGTAGGGTGTATGTACTGTCACCTAAAAATAAAGAAAAGAAAACATGATTGAATATAAAACAGTCTCAGGTTTTTAATATAGGTCTCATTTATGTTCAATAAAGATTTCATAAATCTGACCCACCTACAAGCCAGCCATCTAAAAACTCACCAGCTTGCAACTGAGAGAACAAAAAAAAAAAACTGTTTTTCGGAAATTAAAGTATCATGCACTGACCCAAGATATTTTGCACATGAGCACAATCATTTGCTCCTATTACTCTAAGAAGTCCTACTACTGAAGAAAAAAATTGTTTTGTCCATGGAAACTTAATAACTGTGATCCATCAGGCGACACATGGCTTTGAGGACTCGGACAGCACATCTGGGGGATCCCAGCTGTGACACACAATATCTGTCATGCAGATGTGCAGGCATCTACATGACTCAATGCATGACATGCATGTACAATAGATGTGCATGCATGTCATGCCACACTTTTCTATAAACTTGACTTTTCAGATGAATAGATAACATTCATATCTTTCATACAGTACAGTCGGTGGTTGTGCACATCTTTCCCATCCATCTTTTGTGATGTCAGAGTGGCATTTTGACATTCTTGTAGGGCTAATGGCAGATTAACAGACTCTCATAACTGTACCTTATTGCTATTGCTGACATAAAATGGTAAAATATATCTGTATATCTGCCATATATCTGTGGGGCTGTTGCTATTATCAGTGCCATGTACTAATTATTTGATCCTTTTTATTTACATTATTATACAATAACATATGACTCTGACTTAGCTTCAAATGAAATGCCAAATGTAAAATGTTCCCGGTGCCTGAGGTTGGAGAAAGTGCAGGACTTTTGATTTCAACATCAAGGGAGAGGCTCCTGGAGGTTAGGAGTGCTGGCTTGTGTTAGACCTTAAGGTCATCATTCCTTCAGCTAATGCCCCTGGCATCACCTTCCTTCTTGACTTCAAACACCCTGGCTACATTCCTAGACCATGTACCAATAAGCACTAATAATGCAGAAAAATGAAAACCAAAACAGATGGACTCCAATAGTGGTGGGGATTACTGAGTCCTATCCAGGGCTCTATCTGCACCCCTGGGCACTGAGAAGTGAATCCCACACCATCTTTTTCTCAGCATTGGAACAAAGGTAGAAGGTAGAAAAACAGTCACAGCAATATGTTTACATGTCTCAGCAATGTCTGAAGAGAGGTTCATATGGTCATTTCTTCATGACGAGAAAGAATGCAATGGACCCTACCTGAACTTTACACCTTTGAATTTTAGCTTTATTGTTTTTTTGTTTTTTTTGTATGTCACATATAAAATCATGTCCGTAAGCAGTGTCTGAACATCTGAGCATATTTCTTTCTTTCAGTGCAATGGTTACATAACAGTCACCTCCTGCACCTGGATCTGTAGCATACAAAAGCAATGCTTCAGTCAGTGGCAGCAGTGTCCTGTGCTCCTAACTGATACAATAAAGCGCCACAATGCTTTGAGGCCAAGTGTGGATGTTTGGTTCTAACCCATCACTACGAGCCAAACTGTGGTAAAGTCTCTCTTATTTGATTATACACAACCCCTCAAGGCTCAAAGAATATGTGTCAGACATTGGTTAAAAGTCTCCCCCAACAATTAACCACACGCCATGGAAAATGCCCAATGAAAACACCCAAAAGCTCCCCCTTGTTCCCATTGGAGACTGGTTGTGAACTCCTGTGAACCCTCAAAAATCTTGAGAAGAAATCTAGCCTGTACTGAACCCACAAGTGTCTGAGTGTTTTAGCCCTGCAGAGCAACAATTAATGTGGTTTGTTAAGTTAAAAAAAGAAGTGTTATTGGTGCGCTGTAAATGCGTTGAAATTACAATCAGGCAAGTCAAGTACGAATCCAAATAGTTGCCACATAACATGGAAGTGTTACTCTATTTGAATGAGCCCCCGGCTGATGGAGTGAGTATGATGAAATGAAGGTTGGATGTGCAGCCATGTTGTTCACGCCTTAGTTTCTGTCTTAGTTCATGTTGTGCTTTTATGGGGCAGCTGGTCAGAAGCTCACTTTATATTACTCCACATAACAAACCGATCCCCACATGTTTTTCATGAAATGGGCAAGAGGAGCCAACAGTTAGGAGTATAAATGAATCACAAACCTCCAATTGTGACTCAAATGGAAGATTTCAGGATTTTGGCTATCTAATGAAAATATTGTCACTAGACTAATTTCCTATGTGGTGCCAGAACGGCAGAAGAGTAAATGTGTGAACAGTGTACTTAAGGGCGACTCTTAACTCACCATGAGTTTATGTGTCTCCAGCTCAGGTTTCGGGGGGCTGTTTTCACATTGAGGCCACACTTACCTCAACATCTTTAGCTGATTCACACCTAAGTACCAATGAAAAAGTGGCACCATAGATGATACTCATTCATGGTCTTGGCTATTTGGCAAACTCGAAAATCAG
Organism: Telmatherina bonti; assembly: GCF_933228915.1. Lineage (NCBI taxonomy): Eukaryota > Metazoa > Chordata > Actinopteri > Atheriniformes > Telmatherinidae > Telmatherina > Telmatherina bonti. The sequence continues at coordinate 26,298,510 of NC_136611.1, read as the reverse complement.
AGCTAAGTAAAAAACAGTATTTGGATGATTGATACTCTTAATTTCATACACTTAGATCCTGAATATGGCATATAGTTGCAGATTGGACAAGCAATTTGTTAAAGGATCAGTTGACATTTTACAATGCCTGCATCTTGCTAAGGAAATAGGTGAAGATAAATAAGCAAAGAGAAATTTCTCGATTTGCTGAATACCATCCTCAATTAACTAATTCAGTCATATTTTTAAAACTGTTTATAATTTCATAATGTATGAATAAGTAAACTTTGTCACAAATCAGCATACCATCAAACTCCGTGGGCAAAAATCCATATTAAATATTTAGCTGTAGTTTGGTTGAACAATGCAATCATGGTTTTACCTATAGTTCAAAATAATAAAGATTAATAAATATAAAACTAATACAAATATGCTCAAGTACAAAAGTGTGCAATTTAGATCATGGATAAACCCATTAATATATTTTGAAAAATTACCATGTAGAAGAATGTATGGTTTTGAGGGTTTATGCTCACATTTCTAATACAAAGTCAGTGGCAGGACCTTCTGTCCTCCTCTTTGCCTAAACACCTCTCTATAAGCTCACCTGGCCTTCCTTATAAAAGGCGAGATGGATCCAATTGTGCTGTCTGTTCTCTGCAAACATGACGGGTGCGTATCGGCCTCATCCATGTTTACTGTAAATGAGTCTTTGTTGTATCTGTTTACTCAGTCTTTTATGTTTACACACCGTAATCCACATACATAGGCTACTAGAAACCTGATGCAAACCAGTCCATTGTCTTCGTAAGGCTCATGTCACACAAAGAGGAACATATACATGCACGTCTATCTATCTATCTATCTATCTATCTATCTATCTATCTATCTATCTATCTATCTATCTATCTATCTATCTATCTCCATCCAGGTGTTGAACTGCTCTTTATTTTGACTTATTGCCCCACAATGATGTCATCTCACCAAACTTGTTCATATGCTTCTTTAGTGGGCGGCATTATTAAACCCTGTCATGGGTATTATATTGAGAATATATTGAGTCAGAGTAACACGGAACATCGCGGATGCATTGTTTATGAGTGTAGTCAGGTGACTGCACAGACAGTGGGCGGAAGCCTGCCCGGCCACATTGAAGAGCTGTCAGAGAGATGAAGCTCCCAGATGGTACTTCCAAGCAACCGCTCGACAAGCCCCGAGGTTATAGGTGGGGTTTGCTCTCTAGTTGTGCAGCTGTACTGGTATGTCACCTGAACTTCTCCGACCTCACACTGTCTTTAGGTATAAGTTTCTGCCTCGCTGTTCTCATTCCCTTATAAACATGTTATGCACAGAAGCAGGAACATGCTTCATTATTAGTCATCTGCTAAAGCTTACAACACAGACAACATTTTAGTGCTCTAACATGAACAGAGCAGCAGTTCTTTGATCTAAATGTTTGGTAGATGTCTTTGTCATGGTCACAGACTTTTATGCAAACAGCTGGTGATTACATCAGCATTAAACACAAGTATTGTGCTAGAGAAAATGTCAGGGGATCACCAGTGTTAGGATTTATTCTCTTGAGGCCATGAATGTACAAAATGCAATGAAAAGTCATCCGAATGCCGGCAGAGTGTACTGTAAAAAAAAATCCTGATGTGAAGAAAAGATACAGTAAAGCCTTTTGCTCAAGCAAATACAGCAGGACTGGAAATATTACCATGTAAATGGTCACGGATGGTATTTATTTAATGTTATCAGGAGAAAGACATTGTTTATTCATCCAACCAGTCAACTTTGGTCAATTAGCAACTTTAACATTTTAGGAATGCACATTGGACAATGACAACGAAAGGTTTATGGTCTGAACGAAATAAATAGCAACTTTGCTCATTTACAGCTTGGCTGAAAAGAAACAACAACAAAAAAAAAACAAAACAAACAAAAAAAGGGTTAATCTTCATATATAAAAAAAAAAAAAAGTATATGGATGAGTTGTGATACTCATGAACTCACTAACTGCTCCACAAAAAAAAGCTCTCCTTTTTAAATAAAGCTTTTCACTTTTAATATGTACCTTCAAGAGCCTGTTATAGTTAAATAAATAGAATGCTTTCCATTTTTAACATGCACATCCAATTTGCCCGGGGAAAGTATTTACACTTCACTGATCCTACTTTTCCACCTAACTCTGCTTTGTTTTACCTCTAAACAATTCTTTCTCAGCACAAACTCTCATACATAAACAAATTTACAGTCACTCTTGCAGACATGCTGCACCTATTTACTATTAGCACGATATCTAAACCTATGGCAAGTGATCAAAATGCTAATGGGGAACATGGAACTCCAAGTAGTGTGAAGAAGAAACAGTCCAAACACCACATCTTAACCGGGGATGGGGAGCTTACAAAAAGTTTTAGTTTACGACTGATCATGCACTGTATAAACTCAGCGTGTTATTTGGTTTAAGTGTGTAATCAGTGGCCTCAACATCTACTTGTTTTCTTTAAGTGAACAGAGAAAAGAGTAATATCTCCTGTGACAAATAAGCAATCCTACAGAATAATCTCTAACAATATTTAAGTCTTCTTCCCCTTGAATCTTCGTTCTCCTACAACAAGTGGTTTTACTATCTTTGAGTAGGCTTCCGCACACAACCAGGAGCTACTACAAGGGGTCTTTCTTCCATTTTGTCCATTGTTGTGTAGAAACTCCTGGACATCGCGCTTTAGGTTGAGATGGGCAGTTTATTCTGTGCTGATGCTTTTTTTTTTTTTTTTTTTTTTTTTTTTTTTTTTTTGCTTTGCATTTTTCATGATGCAAAGTAAGAGTTCTGCATGGAGTAGAGACGGTCTATGGGGTTCCCCACGCGGGCCTGCATGGAGTTGACTTCTGAAGACGCCATAAAGCAGTCGCTGAGGCTGGTTAAAGATGTGTCACTGTCTATGTCATGGAATGCAGAGTCATTACCTGTGAAACAAGAGAACACAAACATATTTGTTGGGAATTAAAACAACAAGAGTCAGAAAACAACAACACCAACAACAACAACAAAACAAGAAGCTAAACTATGAAATTAGTGGACTCTTGGATTTGAGATTTATGGCAGGGTTGGGAAATTATAATCACAAATAGTCACTTTGAGAAATTGCTGTTGTGTGTCATCACAATTGTGAAAACAGTTTTGTTGGATATCATCAAACCTCCCTTTTTGCTGCCCTCTCTGGGACAATTGTGGTCTGCGAGGGAGCATGTAAACAAGGGGCATCCTCCTAAAAGATCTGGTTAATAGCAACTGTTTACGCCTTTCATAAAACCTCAATGTGTTATTTCTCTGGGGGGAATAGTTAACTTTATTACACTCTGGATCTTAATGATAGTGTTGCACAAAATGGGGACAGTGTTTTGAGACGTATCTTTTAATGCCTTGCCAATATTGTTCTGTTCCCCAAACCAAAGGAGAGTGATGAGACGGGGGATTTGGTTTCTTACTACTGAGAAAAACTAAATGGAAGCAAATTATAAGGAAGTTATGAACTTCAGGAAATGGTCCCTCTGGGACATGTTGAGGACATTGCTAAGAAATGTGTTATTCCAGTTACATCCTGTGATGTAACACTTGATTGACTGATTTTTGCCCCTTTCTTGTTTGTATTTTAATTTTCTTCTTGCATCAAACAGGAATCAGAGACTTATTGTTTTCCCATCTGATTCATTAGCTCATACACTTCTCTCTGGACTGCAGTTTATTTCAGGCTGTCCACAAAGACCACATGTCTTTACCAACATTAAGAAACATCATCAGTAACACGGCATGTCTAGCAGAGGCAAAGACCTTAAAAAACCATATTAAACAGATTTGAAAACGCACTTCAAAACCCAAGAGCTTATGAGAACATTTGTGTTATCTCATGTGGGAGGAGAAGCTGCTCGTTCCTCTCTGAGAGCGGCTTAAATCAGGGAGCTGCGGCCTGAGCACATGTCCCACACGCAGGAGCTACGAGGTTGATCAAGGGACAGGCATATGTGTGTCTCGGGGGACGTGGGTAAGAGGTGGGAGTTGGTGGATGCTCACCATATGGGTTCATATGATCCCCGGGCATCTGTGGGGGGGTGAGTCCTTGTTGGAATGGGTCTGTGCTATAACCGTTCTGATCCATGGAGACCAGCTGCTGCTGTGGCGGAGCCAGCGGTGTGAAGGAGTTCATCATCCCTTCCATCCGATTTGACATCACTTCTGCAAGGCAGCGTGTAGAAGACATAGGATGAGGGGAAAACATCGGGGAGCGTCAGCAGAAGGGGAGTGTTTGTGCATTTGTGCTTATAAGAAAACTCCTCACGACATTCTAATACCTGGATTTCTTGTCTGTCTCTGTGAGGATTTCCATGGAAACCTACAGTAGTTCTCCCTGACACTTCTCCCACAATTCCCTTTGCAAACACTGCTCTTGACTAAGTGGCTGCAGGGACACAAAGCTTCTGCCACTTCATCATGGAGCCCATCCCCCTATGTTTCCCTTTGCAAAGGTTTTGCAAAACAATGCCTGTCATTCGTTTTATTTGGTTTCGAAACTGAATTTCCAACTCAGTTCTGAAGAGCTACCCACTGACATATTTGTAATCTGTTATGCAGCATAACAATGCAACACAAATTTGATTATAGTGCAGTGTTGCTTATGGAGATGCTCATATTTTCTGAATGAGTGGCCACTGAAAAGACAGTCCCAAACACACTTTCTTGGAAGCTTGATTATGCTTCTAATGACGCAAGAAACCTGAAGACCTCAACCAGATGAGCTTAATGACATAAAGCAATACGCAGAATACGCAATATTTCAATAGATGTATTCTTTCTCATCGATTGAGATTTCTCTTCAATGTTTCCACGTCTGAGTGGATGAGGCTCCACTGTGTGCTGGGCATGTGCAGTGTCGTACCTTGGCCGAGCCTTTGAGAATTCTGTTGTTCTTGTTGTTGCTGCTGTCTTCTTGCCAACTTCTTCATCTGAAACCAAGGAATCAAAGTCGTGAGGAACTCCCAAAACTAACATGCTGTCTTTAATTTAAAAAGGATGCTCCTCGCTATTCACCCTTGAATGAACTGCATGAAATCTGTATCTGAGTGCACTTCATTGTCAAGAATCAAAGGTTTTCACAAGATAATCATCAGAAAAGAGGAGGGTGTAGACATTTAATGCATGAGTGAGCTAGATTTGCAACTCCTCGCTTTGGTCTTTGCATTTGCGAAAGGAATGCAGCAATAAGTTTAACACACATAGTTGGGGAGATTTATTAACTGGACTCTAAGATTTTTTTTTATTTTTATTTTTTTTTTTAGGTTTGACTCCAAATTCCCTGCATTAGTAGCTCTTACCTTAGCTCTCTGGTTCTGAAACCACACCTGGACCACCCGAACACTGAGTCCTGTCTCTGCAGCCAACGTCTCCCTCACCTGAAAACAACCAGGCAAAATATGTTCAGCATCACACAAGAAAACAAACCACTCCACCCCTGCCACATTTTCGAATCGGCACAGTGCCTCTTGGATTTACTTTGATTCCAGAGTACACTGAATCAGTGCAGGGGTCTTTTTGGAGTTCTTGGTTATTGCCTCTTCAAAGCATTGGACTGAGTGCAGCGCGTGTTTTAGGAGCCAGGCTATGGAGGCAATTCTCTTATCCCAGTATGACGTTTGGTGCAGACGGACTGCGTTACAGCAGCCTGCCTCAGTTAACACAGAACAGAATACTGCTTGCCACTTCAAAGCGCAGCTCAGAGGCGGAGGAGATTTTTTTAATTTGAGAATTTTATTTGTCAAACTACTGTAGGGCTCGTGGTCAGCATCTAAATCTTCATTACCTTAAAGCAAGGAAAGTAAAAAGAGAAAGATCCCTGTTTTATTATCGCTGATGAAGCTTTGTCTTACCTTTCTGCAGGGTTTTGAAGACACCTCAAAGGAAGCCTTGAAGGCTCGTCTCTGTTGAGTGGTCAGAATGGTGCGTGGCCTTTTGGGCCTCCTTGGATCTTTCCCATCATCCCCTTTCCCTTGGCTTCCGATGCCTTTCTCTGGCTTGATGTCCAACTCCTCATCATCACTTTTCTCTGCAGAAAAAGACATTTTTTGGTCTCATCACCACAAACTTGAACTGCCTACACCCTTTTGGGTTGGTGACAGTTTGCTGATAAATATATGTTCATTCCTCTCTTTTCTGGGAGATTCACACAGCACAAAGACCTAATCAAAGGAAACACATGTGTTTTTGATCCTTTGTTATCAATTTATTACAAAAGGAAAAAGCCACATGTACGATTAGACTTACAGAAGTCTGTGGAGATCTCAGTGAAATATGCCTATTTGTCACTGAACTGGACACCGTGTCCTTAGTTATTTATTACTCTCAGCTTTGTCTGATTTACACTAAATCAATCTCTGATAAGAATCCTGCATCGAATGTGTCTTGGAAAAAAAAGCAAGCCTGGCTCATGTGGGAAATAGATCCCATGTTTCGCAGTCAGAGAATTTAGGGTTTTGCTTCAATTTTGTTCTCAAAATAATGACAGAATTTATTTGGGTTTCCTACAAAGTTTACTGTGAACAGCAGGAAATTACAGTCCACGACAGTAAATGTGGATCATTATCATATCTCTATTGTATAATGTGGCATTAAAGACTCATAAAACGTGACATATATACAGGTAGGTTTATCTGAAAAGCTATTTCCAGTCATCACAAACTTAAATGTATCTGTTTAACACCCTCCTTGGACCATTCATTCCAAATAATGTATTTTTCATTGCACTTTTAGTAATAAAAAGCATGCAAAGCTGGTGAAACTTTTTTAGGCCACAGATACCTACCAAATTTCTCTATTATTAATCAAAAGTTGATCTAGTTTATTAAGATATTTAAACAGTTGCGACCTCCACATTTGTGTTATACCTGTTGGGTTGATGCCATAGGAGTGAATTTAGTCTGTAGTTCAGTATCATTTACAATAAAGATCACATAGATAATGACGGGAAAAGAAATCTAAAATTGTCGTTCTATGTGAAAATGAAAACAACTGTTTCCAAACCTTAGTGTACAGTGATAATAACAAACTTTAATGATTTTGGGTTGTAGTCTTTTACACGAAGGCTCGCTGTCTCCTGTCATCTGGTTCTTATATCTGTGAACATTTCTTCGCTAAAAATCTATGTATCGTCTTCCACGTGCCGAGGTTAACCTATGCACATGTCAACATTGTCTCCATCTTGAAATTCGGAAACATGTACAGAAAGACGTGCCTGAGCTGCGTGCTGGGACACAAGCGAACAAGAGGGACATGGAGTAAATATTCCCACAAGTTGACAAAAGTTGACACAGGCACAGATGTATTTGACAAATTCGCTGCTTTTGTGCATGTTTAAATGTGTGCCAGATGGTAGTGAACAGTGAGACTTGGTGAAATGCCTCGTTGTGTGTGCATTCTATAGGGGAGGAACACTAGAGCTGATAAGAGTGGAGGCGCGGGTTTTCTGCAGAAAGGCCCTAAATCCCTCTGTCACTCACCAGGATACAGTAATTTAATTCTTTCCAGCACAAGATTCTGCCTATGCATGGTGAGCCATTAATAAGGGTGGCTTGGCTGGTTCTGTTTCCACTTCCTACTTTATGATAAACCAATGCTTCTTGCTTGAATGACTGCTACAAAAATCAGCCACTGAAAAGCTGCAGATGTTAGAAGTTTTTACAGTCAAGATCATCAGCATCTCTGCAAAAGATTTGGCAGCTGGAATTGTTTGTTTCTTTTAACAATGACAATATAATAATAACGCCAGTAAAATTCAATTTATATCCCCACGGAGGATGTCTGTGTTGGCTACCGCTGTGATGGAACAGAGCATACAGAATACAACACCTCAGTGCCATGTGATGATAGCACCATGGTGCTGTTGTCACTCCTGTGTGAGAGGGTGCAAGGGGCTCACCTGAGTCTGAGTCATCCGGGCTGACTGAGCTGAGTAAGTCTTTCTCCCTCTCGTAGTCAATCTTGCAAAGCAGCTGACCCTCCTTTAGGACAAACTCGTCGCCCTTCCTGAGCTGGCGGTCGCACACGCAGCAGCAAAAGCAATTCAGGTGGTAGACACACTCGAGAGCACGCATCACAAACTCCGTGGGGGCAATCTTCTCCATGCAGCCGCTGCACTTGGTTGCAAACAACCTAAAAAAAAAAAAAGCGTCTTATAGAAAAAGCAGCCATGTTTATTTCCACTATTAGCTTTTTTTTTTTTGTCCTGTCATGGTCTGTGGTCACAGTTCAGTAAAGCTTTAGCTGCCCATCGAGGGGTTTTTGAAGTTGGCTCGTTGACCCTGTGGGCAGCCAGAGAGGTGACTCCTTTGGCAACAACTCATCTGTTAAAATTTCCAGGGTGGGCCTGGCTCTGCATCATTCCAAAGTGAGCTCAGTCATGGGTGCCCAAACCCCAATGCAAATGAAGGGAAAAAAAAGAGAAGAAGAAAAAAAAGAGGCTGGCCTGTGGTCTAGTGTGGGGATCATCAAACCTGATGATTCCAATCACGTCTCTGACGGCAATTTACCCATTTCTTTCATATCCAAACTACTTTATATGCATCAGATACCATATCAGAGACTGTGATTCGTTGCTGGCTACTGTTCATATCTCATCTTAGTGTCTAATATCTTGCCTCTATGGTGCAACACTACCTCTATCACCATTTCCCTGACAACACCTCCATCTTCTTTTATATCCTTTCAGCGAAGATGTTTGCATTGTTTTATTGGTGACTGAGAGGCATTTAATTCGTCCTCTGTTGTTCAGAAGAAGCCACATTAAATGGAGCAAGAAGGCAGGGAGTGTGGTTGATCTTGTCCAGCCGTAAAGCTGGATTTATTAGCAGACTCTTTGTTTGCCCTGGTCTGGAAGACAGCTGGCAACCGCCTATCTATTTGTGGTGAACATCTATTTCATTGTGCAAGGCAGGGAGGCAGCAAAGGAGCAATTGATATCATCTGCTGGTTCGAGACAGGGATGAACGATAGTGATGAATATAATGTGTAAATATGAGAGGAGGCAAACCAAAGGATGGTTTTGTTATGGTAATGCTGTTATAGGTACTGATTGAGTGCTGATATTGTGTGTGTGTTCACACGTGTGAGTGCGTGTGTATGAGCAGCTGTATGCACGCTGAAAACAAGTGTGCTTTTTGTTGCTGTCTCAGCAGCTTCCTAAAATAATTGCTCATCAGATCAAAATCAGGGGAGCTTTGCTTTATATCACCTTAATTACATCACAGCAATTAATAGTCTGTTTTACTAGGTTCTAGATATCCATCTACTATAATGAAAATTACAACCTGTATCTGTCAGCAGAAGACAGTTAAAGCATCTTTTTCTTTTCCTTTTTTTTTTTTTTGCCATCTTACAGCTGCAAAACAACAGAGATGTCAGAGTTGGCACTCTCAGGGTTCATGAAATCCTTTAATCTTTAATTTATTACAATAAGTTAAGAAGATTATTATTGAACTATGGAAAAACCTCAAGGATAATCCCATGAAAAAGAAATTTTGGCATGTTTCTCAAACAAGGGTTCTTGTCGAAGTGACCTGCCAACCTGGATCTCTCTTCTAAACAAACTACCAAGTTTGGCCATTGAAAAAAAAAAAAGGTGAAAAAGATTAGCGATCAAATTAAGAGAGAAAAAAATAAATTGAAAAACCTTACATTCATGAGGATAAAAAAAAAAAAAAAGAATATTCAGACTTGTTTCTAGTTTTTAGAAGGATTAGAGTGCTACGTGTGGGGATCACGGAGAAAGAGGTGATGAATCTGTCAGGAGAAGTTCCCTGCTCCAGCTCTAATGTTAAGCTAATGATTTCAGGCTTAGGCTCAGAATGAGAGTAAAAAGTGGAGGAAATGACTTGTTAGCACGGTTTTGATATGTCCAGGACTCTGCATTCACCTACAACCGCTTTCTCAAATCTTCTCATCTAGATGAAAACATTCTCATTCAGCCGTCTTTCCTTTCTTCTTTCTCCTCACCAGGTCTAATCTTGTAAGCCATTATTTTTCTATTTCCCCTCTCTGTCACTTTGCATTATTTTTGCTGCTGTAATTCCTATTCGTCCCTTCTGGAATCTTCCTGTCCTGCTTTGTCCTCAGGTCTAATCCGGACTTTCAGCCTGTTTTCAGTCCCCGGTCCCCATTCTCAGCGGGGTTCAGATGGAATAGCCATGCATGACGCCCCTTCTATGGCAACCACACCTCCACAGGAAGGCAACGCCGACTTTTCGGATGGGCAGAGAAGGCCTTTGAGAAGCTGGCAGCAGAAGTAAATCCTTCTCTAAGGAACAAGGAGAATTAGCAGGGAGCAGTGGACTAGGGATTTAACCCTACCCCTTTCCTTTGAAAGGCACAGTCAGTCCCACTCCTGCGGCTAGCCACAATCAAACAGAGGAGGAGTGGGGAGGTGGTAGTGGGGAGAGGGGAACACAAACTCCCTGAAAGACACAAGCAGTGGATTGTGGAGGAGTCTAATCCCACTTTAATACCTTTCCAAGTTCAGCTGCTAAAGAATGCTCTTTAAAACAACACCACTGTGTGAGCAGTGAAGGTTGACCAGGGGGGAGGCACGCCATTCACCCTCCCCAACATTACCTGATTAGTGGTTTGAGCACCAGGCTGCTGGGCCAGCATGCCAACAGGAGGCTGAGTGGACGATGTAAATGATGCTTTTATATACAGCAAAACATATGGACAGGGGTTTGTGATACAATTAGCGGGGAGCACACAACACCTTTCTCTGTAAAGATCTACGGGGATATCAAAGAAGCTGAATGTGAGACAGAAATCAGATTTTAAGTGAGTTAAGTCATCATTTACCATTTTCTCCCTCTACTTGATTCCAGTGAAAGTAAGACTTATATCCACCTCAAATCCACTTTCTGGCCATTCAGCTGCTTCCGTAATATGACGCCCAGAGTTGCACTGGTGAGCTTGTCGTATAGAAAAGACACCACAAAGGGGACCACCAGCATGACAGCCCACATCCCAGAGTCTCGCTTTTTCTCCTCCCACACCTGAGCGCACAGATCAAGTGATGAGACCCTCCTGTGTGGATCAATGGCCACATCTCAAGCTGAGAAACCTGTCAATATTTACCCTTGTCTCCCTGGAATGGGACTCATAAATGGGAAAAAAAAGAGCCCATCTCAGCACATACCTCATCCCCTGAGGAATCATTACATCCTTTTTTTTTAATCCTGTGTTCACATACCTGTAATCCCTTGTCTGCTCTTTTTTACATCACATATAGTCATTTCTCCCTTTTCTTGTGACAGATTGTCAAACTGTTGAGGCTTGTAATGCCACAGTAAAAACGGGAGAAAAAAAAGCATTATTAAGCAAACAAAAGCTAACTGTGTTAAGTCTGATGAACTCTTCAACTGCAGCTAAGGGACATTGGTTCTTCTTCCTCCGCTTTTCCAGGCAGTTTGGAGACTTGTGCACTCCCCTATTGAACAGATTATCGTCAACTTAAAGTGTGACAACATTTTAAGCCCCCTCTACCTAAGCCTAAGACTTCTCTGCCAAAGACATTACATTTAATGCTTCTTCCACAGTGATGAGCATCAGGAGGATGTGGTGGGATCATAGAAAGGTATATAAAAGATGGTAGAAACCCAAAGGCTGAAGATTAGGAGGGAAAGGGGGGTAGTTGGGGCATTATGGGGCTGCTTATGGCGCTCGATAATCGTGCAACATTTAGTAACACGTGCAACAGTCTCACCTACTACCCGTTTGCTTTTGAACAACACTCTGAGAAATACCATAACAATTTAGGGGAAGAATAGCCAGGGCCATTATGTCACCACATCCCTTCAAAGACAGAGAGGATGAGGATTATCCAGGCAGCAGCTGTAAGCCATTACTTTGAAGATGGGCTCTTGTGTTTGGGGAGGAAACCCATGGGCACGCCAATCATGTAGAGGTGAGACATGAGGCCGGTGAAGCAGGTGATGGATGAAGAGATGGGTTGACTTTTCACAAATTGCTGCTTTCACATCAGCTAAAAAGAAACCCTAAGATCTCTGTTTAGCTGAACAGCATGCTTTAGGGTTTCTTTTTGGAAATGCAGAAAAAGAAACTTTAATGTTTTGAAAATATGCTCATTCATCTCCTTATAGACATTTAAAAAAAAATTAAATTAAACAATTTAGTATTTTCTTTTTAAATAAAATAATGAGGATCAGAATTTTGATAACTTGGATTAAGACTGGAAATGTGCAAACAAATGCCTGCTTTGCCCCAAGTTAAAATTAACTAATGAACATCAGTGGTAGAATTAAGTTCATGTGATTAGTACAAATTTGATCTACTTGTTCTTTACTGGATTTTTTTTTTTCCATTTTTAACCATTCTATATAGATCTGAGACAAATAGATTTACCTTACTACACTTCATTGGCAGCTGCTTGTTTTTGCTTTACTTGTTAATTGCTGTTTGTTGTACATGTGATCTCATGTCAACTAATTAATGAAAGGTCAAAGTGATTAGTAGGTTGGACATTATAATGCTTATGTTTGTATGCTAATGTTTTATGCTAATGTTAAACTGCACCCTATAATTTTAATTATATGACCATGATTTTACTATTTACAAGAATAGTAATGTGATACTAAATATGTTTTTTGTTGTTGTTTTTTTTACAGTATGTAGTTTCCATGTAGGATTCTTGAAATATTGATGTTTATGCTCTTAGAACTTTTACTGAAGGATGTGGATACTTCCACTATAGATACCTGGTAATCATCGATCAGCACCCTTAAAGCTCATTAGTGAACATTTTATTTGGTACTTGTTTATAGTTTTTTTTTAATTTTTTTTTTTAAATCAGATAAACTTCTGGTTGAATTTTTCTTTCAAAACTTCATAGAAATTTTTTATCTGATTCTGATTTTATGAAGTCTTCATCTCTCCTCCAGAACTTCAGGTGGATTCGTGATGTGTGTGTTTTCTGGAAAGACAACAAACAACTCTGCCACAGCAGGGATTTTAGAAACTGTCACTCAGCCACTTCTCAGCTCTTCACGTAACGCGCCTTGGTGGAAATTGCCTTTTAGCAACAGTATCAAGAGCTTTAGCTATAGAGGAAAACATTTGATCCCCAGATGTTTCACTTCACATGGAAGAAAAAAACCTTTTCAACTTTGTTTCAGTGTCACAAAAATTACTTTGTTATGTATGGTTCTGTTGTCCTCTTCACGCAGCAGATGCTGGATGTTGGCCACACGACCCCAAAAATAGCAACCTGAATTTCGCTAATCCGGGTGTGTGATTGCTTGCAGAGGCTAGGCTCATAAAAGCAGAAACCAAAAAGAGAGCTGTGCTTCAACACAACTGGTTTCATGTGTAAAAGAAGCAGATAAAGTAAGGTTCATTCCGCTAATCTGAAATCTAACTTCAAGCAAAGTGTAAAATAAATGAAAAAAAGTAAAACAGATAAATAAAGTAGTGATGACGCTGTTTGTATGAACAATCTCATAGGCTGACCTTGTTTCTTTGTATCAGCATTTCTCTTTGGAGCATAGATTCATGGAGAGTAATAAAGCCAAATAAAAAGTGCCATCCTTCTGCTCCCAAGGGCCAACTCCAGTCAGCTCTAAAAGCTGCTTAATCACCATCCCTTGCTTACTACATTAGCATAATAATGGCCTTTAAATTGAGGCTCTTTGTTTTTTAATTAAACTCCCAGCAGGTAAAAGTAAAACACATTAACAGGAGATGTGTACACCACTAATGGCCAAAAGGTGCCTTCTTCATCACGCAGCTCTGGCCACAGGGTTCTGCTTATTCCCCGGACTGACGCACAGCATCAGCTGCCTGCATGCTCGCAGGGGAGGAATGAGACATGCAGATTGCACTTGGCATGGCAAAGATAATAGCAGAAATGTGTTGGATGTGTAAGAGGGTGCAAATGCACCTGCAATGCTCCTCAGAGTGAACACACTTCGGAATAGCTGCTAAACAGAGCAATACTAAATCTATAAGACGTCACCAGCTACACTTACTGTGGAGTGAAATGTTTCCAGGATGGACTATCTCATATTTCTGCTGTTGTGAGAATAAATATGGACACTTTATTTCTATGGTAGCATGAGCTCCTATGTGCTGGAATGTGCAGTTCTTCGGATGAGTCCCCGGCTAGACTGACATCCCAGATCTATGCATAATGCTACACTGCACAGCTGCAAAAAGAAATCCTAACCCTTAATTCAAATGATCTCATTCCAGGGTTCACAGATTACTCAATACCGAAAATGCAGCGAAGAAGGGATTTGCACTCCAACCGACTGCAAGAGCCCAAAAAAAAATCCTAATTGTAGACTTGTCTTTCTAGCATTATTGACACATATGTAATACAGCAAACATTTGTTTACCAGAGCCAACAACTGCAATTCAAATTAATGTTTGGTCAACTGAGAAATAAGACCAATCATACTGGATGTTCATCCAAAGCTCCAAAAGAAGCAGCAGACTGCTGAGAAGTGCTTTACACTATCGCCGCTACTCCTTTACACATCCTTACTAATGAGTCGCTACAGGAAAACAGCATGGAAATAATCCTCCCCAGCCACACAGGTAGAACAAAGCTCATGGAGTGAAAAGGACAGTGCATTGGCCAGCGGAGGAGGCTAAGTACACATCTAAATACAAGAGTAAGCAGGCAAGCACACATGATGCTGTTTGGACAGCTGCTGTTCCTGAGTATGTAAAATGAGTGCAAAATCACATTTAGGCTCAGTTTTTAGAGCCTTCAACAAACAATGCAGTCACACAGTCTGCACAAGAGCGTCTGTGATGAAATTATAACTGTAATGATTTTAAAAAAAATCTATTTTAGCTATCTTATGGCTTTTTACCTTCTCTCAAAATGGAGTCGATCTTTTAAACGTATGAATTATAAGAATGTGACTTACAAGGGTGTTATGAAGTTCTGTGTGCTGCCCTTTATCGCTCCTGTAAGTAAAACACTTTGTAAAAGGCCATCACTGTGGAGATGGGACATGAGTACAGTGTGAATCCAAGCAACTCGTTTTTATAGCTCCAGTTAAAGTACGTTCAAACTCATCTGCACCCATTTTATAAATGCCTCTGCTGCTTTTCTAAGCTGATCTGCAAGATGTGAGGCCACTGACAAGCCCTGCGAGTGATTATTGCCTACAAAATTAAGCCTAACAGCTCTCACATGCTTCCGAACTTCACTACGGCTCACTGCAACCTCGCACACTTACACCATCTTTATTATAACGATTTATTTTTTGTTTAGATTAATGCAAGACTTGGTTACAAGTCATAATGCCAGTACAACTCTTGCAGCTATAACAGCAAATATGATTCAATGTCCAGTAAAAGACAAGATTAAATCATGAAGTAGTACAGGCTTTATCAACCTCTGAGATACTTTACTTTCTTTATTGTAAGAAAATAAATGGACTCATCTTACAGATTCAGAGCTGGAATGGTTAAAAAACAACATTTGGATTGGAGAGCTTTATAATTACTATTGACCCAGAGGTTCTGGGTCTAAGAAATAAAACAAACAGTAATATGAGGTGTTCTAAAGCACAAGTCTGCAAATACGCAAAGACAGGGTCTGATGGAGAGCATCACGCTTTGGCTTCTTTTCTCCGCTCCTAATCTGTGGGCCTACACAATATTAAGATGGCTTTGGAGCCACTTGTGACCCAGCTGTGCACTAATGAAAAATTCCACAGCTCTGTGCAGAGGCCAATGGAGCTTGACCCCTTTCCACCCTGAACCAAGCTATGTCCATCTTGAAGAGTTTACCAGTACTGAGAGATTCTGGATTAAAAGAGAAATATAAGAGAAAGAGAGACAATCTGTGAAAGTCTGACAAAAAAGAAAGAAGGGGGGGGGGGGGGGGGGGGGGGGGTTTGTGTTTCCCCTTTTTTCTTTTCCTGCAATCTTTAGCATATTGATGTGAAGTAAAGTGTTTGCTCTGGCTTTAATGGGCAGAGATGATCTGGAGATCTTTGTGACTGAGGACTGTTGATTGAAGGGGGCTCTGTTTACTTAACAGAGATTCACTCTAAGCCCAAAATTAGTTTGGAGGGAGAGAATGTGAGGTAACCAGGAATTAGATGTTGTTCACAAGATCCGGATTCATGTGTTTGTGATCCTGGTGCCCTTGATTCTCTGTTTCTGTGTCTTAACTAAGACAAAAGGTCTAACTCCACGACAGGAGCGATCAAAAGAACACCAAACATGCAAAGGTGTTGCAGCCAAAGGACCTTGATAGCAAAGTAAGTCATGTTAGCTTCTCTAAAAAGTCAATAAGCAGTCAGTTTTTACATAGAGGAAACTGTTTTGGTTTTGTCTGTCTTTCATTATATATATATTTTTTTCTTGCCGTTTATTTATCCAAACTTAGACATAATTTAAAGAACAACCATATCAGCCACCCACTCATCTCCCGTAGCTGCTAACATCAAGCCGTACAGATACACACCTATCTAGATAACATCTAGGAAAACTGCCAAGAAATGCAGAGGAGAGAGGACAAACAGTACAGCTTTAAGGGTGTATGAGAGGGAAGGATGAGAAGAATAAATGTTCATTACTGCCTTATCTGGGACAAATGCATGGGACACCCATCTTGAGTTTTCTATCGCTGGGTTTAAGAAAGTTCACAGATTTAAAGCAAAGAAATTAAAGGTGCAATGGATTTATTCATCTTTATTACATGTTTTTATCAAAAGTTTTCACACTGACATGTTTTGTTATTTATTATGTATATATATATATATATATATATATATATATATATATATATATATATATATATATATATATATATATATATATATATATATTTGGGGGGAAAGAAGTTTAATAAATTTGCATTTAACTAGTAAAAAAAACACCTACATGTGTCTTGTTATTCATTAATTCTGCTACACTGAAAGAAGAATATATTTGGGGAGGGGGTTCTGCAGGTCATTTAGCAGATGCTGTAGTATCATGCCTTATACTGTAATTGGTCGATGTGAAGGAAATCAGATGCGGACATCTAATAGTCTATGGAGGAATGGATCATCTGAATGATCTAGCATCCAAATCATCAATTAGTTCATTCTTTGATCCATTCTTTGAAGCAACACGGTGCAGAACAAATGTGCCGGGGTGAGGGGTGGGGGGGATGAGAAAATAAAAAAAAAAAAAAAAAAAAAGAAACCAAATGAAGAATAAACACTGTTATTGAAAGACATGATGCTTTAAGACCTGGGGGCCAGGGATTAACATACGGCTTAGCATTCAAATAATATATTTGAATATCTGATCAGCAATCCTCTTCAAAGCACTAAATCCTGAGATTAGCAGGTGTTATGCTAAAAAGCTGTGTTTTTTTTTTTTTTTTTTTTGTTGGGAACGTAGTTACACTCGCCAAACAAATATGTCTTTGAGTGTGAAGAGCTGGCATGGATGTATGGTCGTAACCATGGCAACTGACTGGTAGTTAGGAGCCTTGGAGAGGGGTGCGGTGTTGGAATGTGTCAAACAGACAGAGGGGTGCACATAATACTGCAGAGCAAACCAAAAACCTGCTGTTTCACTAAAGCTCGTCAGCTACATTACTTGAGACCACCTACAAATTCCAGGGAGCTTAAAGGTCATTCTAAATCATCTTCTTTTAAATATATATCTTCTTTTTCACTTGGTTGGATTTAAGAGCTCCTGACCTGGCCGGGGGAGTCAGATAGAATAGTGATGAATTAGAATAATAAATGTTCACCTAGGGATGAATGAAAGAATGTGTTACCTATTTTACCTAAAATGATTCATTCATGTTAATTGAACCCAATTGCAGAAGATTGAATACTATTTACTCATGCTAATCGAGTTAAAAAGGGAGTTGAGGTTGCTGTATAAAGACAAAAAAAACTTTACATACATTTCTAATACATGCAAAACATATCATGACAAAGTATTACAATAGATGCTAATAATTGAACAGTTACAACCGTTTACTCATAATTAGATTATAAATATATGTATTGCACTAGCACAGGCTATTTTTCTTGATTATAAACAGGATACTTTTACCTATGGGAACTTTTCAGTACAACACGATTTCTTGTAAGGGAAAATCTTTATATTAAAAACTAAATTTAACTTGTGAAGTGTGCATCCTTCACCCCAGTTAAAGCAAGACATGTTTAAACTTTCTAAGTGTGTGGGGTTTTTTTGTGTACAGTCATATGCAGTCAAGACACAGTGCTGTCCCTGCGTTGTTTTACTCCAAAAGAACAATAAATGAATTGTCTGTACTTGCTCTAACCTGCATTGTGTATGAGTATTTGTGTGTGCTTAATCTTGAAAGGGAAATTTCTTTCTTCATTGTTGCAGCTAAAGTTACTGTGAAACTATTTTGTTCATGTCTTCAAACACTCAAGCATGCATTTTGCCCCAGGAGGTCGAACAAAAGTGTTGTCTGATGCTCTCACGTCTCTTTCTTTTTGCTTTCCTCTGTATTTCCCACACACTCACACACGCATAGACACCCACACACTCGATATTTCTCTGTCATGTGGCTGGTGGTGTGTAAAATCTCATCGCTCCAGCTGGAGGGGAACAGGTTTGACAAAATTTTCTTTTCTCCACGTGGAGCCTTTAAGGCTTGGAGTGGAATGGTGAAGCATGGCACAGCACGTCTGCTCTCTCCCCACAAACCAACTGACAGTGTATCTGCATGGCCCCGCGGCACTTACCTCGAGTCAGCTCAGTGCCCTTAACTGCAGCCCTTCAGTGACTGCATTATGACCCCCTAACAGAGCATTGACACGGTTTATTTTCTTCTCTTTGGCTCTAGACTCAATAAACTGACACTGTATTGTGCTTTAGTGCACAGAGATACATAGAAACGCCTCTACTCGAATAATTCATGCATATAAGGCCTGGTTAAATAGTCTCATATGAATTCTCAAGAGGCTATGATGCAGAGCAGCTGTAGTTATGCATATTTAGCTGCGAACAAGGCCAGTCTCATCGGTGCCCCTGCTACTCTTTGTACACATGATTCGTGCGGTGAGCTTCCTTATTTGTCTTCAGATGCGATGACAATGTCTTCTGCCACAGTGACACCCGTGGTCAGCCCTCTCAGCAAGGAAAAAGGTTTGTATTCAACCACCAATTTTACACTCTCTTTGGGTCCAGGAGTGTCATTGTGTGCTGGGGAGGAGCCCATTCTCTGTGGCTGTCTGAAAAAGCAGCTGTTTCTATAATGCTGTGGCAGCACTTTATGTTGCAGAATGATAAATGAAGGGGAAGAGGCTGCGCTGAGGTGCAGCTGAAGCACACACACGCAAAAACAATGGCATGGGAGGGTCCACGCGCGACATGCACCGCCCTTTTTGCTTGCATACTCGTCCTCTTTGCAGGTTATATTTCTGAAGCTCACTCATAGCCAGAGGTTATGGCAGTGTCTTGAAGCAGGGGAGGGGAGGGGAGGGGGGGTCAACAGACTGACATGTCCCACCAGTCCATGTGCAGACCCAGGGGAATGAGAGGTCGGGAGCGCTGTCCCATCGAGACCTGTCGCACCTCTGTCCTCAGGGCAGTCATCTTCCTTTCCACCACCAACATAATGACAGAACCCCGAGGCCTCATCACTTCACCACCACCCACCTCCACCCCTCCATCCCAGCACCATGCTTCTCTCTCCGTTGTCCTGCACAGGTGCCTGTCAGAGGGGTGTCTGCTCCACGACTGGTGTAGCTGTCCACATAAAGAACGCCCCCCCCCTCCCCCTCACCACCTCCCGCTGTGCCTCCTCCCCATGGCCCCAGGCTCAGCCTTTCATTTTGAAGTGGTGCTGGCCAGCTCCGCACCAGCCTGGGCTCTCAGCCTGCAGCCTGCTCCATTGTTTGGCCTCAGAGAAAGACTATTATTTCAACTCAATTTACTGTGAGTAAACACTGAGTGATAAGGCCCCCTGTCCTACCCCTCACACACACACACGTTTCTCTGATCCCTCCCTCCCTGACCGTGGGCTGTAATATACGCTGCCAACAAATCACTGCTCTCAGCCCATTTCTATCACCACCTTCAGAATGGAGCTTACTAATTCACTTTCCAACACAGATCAGAAGACAGGCCTCATGTGTTGCAGAATATGGCTCCATCACTGAACTGCATTTAAAGGGCTTGTGGCCCCTATGGTGGGATGTTGTAAATTTTAGGCAAGTGCATTCTCACATCCTAGGTTGCAATTCACATGCTAAACCTCGGCTAATCAGATGTAAATATGCCAAGATATCAACTGTGAAGCAGTACTGCGGCAGTTTATTAAACGAGAAACGTAATCATTTTTGGCATCAGTAATATCAAAGGCGAGCCATATGACGAATGGCTCATCTGCTCAGATACATCCGTTAGACTGAATAATCAAAATGGTGGCTTTTTATGTTTCCTAGACAAAAGATGTGGAGTGACTTGCAGCTGCAGGAATGAAAGAGTATGGCTGTGTGCATGGTTAGTGATATTAGGACTTAACGTTGGTCCACAAACCAGCTGACCTGTCAGAAATCCTCGCAGATGAATATGATACTAGAGTGCAGTTCAGCCTAAAATTCTTCATTTTCTTTAAAAAGATCCTTTTAAAGGGTGCTGGTTGTTGTTCTTCATTGTTTCACCATAGAAAACCCCCTCAGTCCCTTTTCTGTGCAAGGAACTGTGCTATATCTTAATTATACAGAATTATCAGCCAGATTTAAATAGCAGTCATTTGCACTGTCTCCGCCTTATGTGGCTAATATAATTATTTGGGACCCACTTTGTCTTAGGCAGAAAGAGGCTGACACAGTAGCACAAACTAATGTGATAAAAGCTTAGCATATCACGGCTTGATTCGAGGATAGTAAAGGTAAGTGTTTATGACAAGGTAATAATGCCTCATGCAAAAAGCTAGCCTGTAAATTGGTTAGTTAAGCCATGATGGATGAGGGGAAGCCTAACCTTATTTCCAACAGAGCCTCTTGATTTCTAGAGCTGAGGATAATGAATTTGATTTAATTAGACCATCCCTTATCTAATTAAGAGTGGGGGAAATCTGACCCCATGTCTTGTCTTAAATCCTGTACTTCTTTCACTTATATGGACAAATCTGAGCAAAGACAAAATGAACTATTTTGATTGAAGGGAATGCCTCTGTAAAGAGCCATCACATTAACATCACATTATCCCAATTTATCTAAACTACCCCTCATGAAATAAGTAAACTTAATCAATTAAAGAAATGATTATTGTGAGAAATAAAAACAAACAACCTGCCTATTAAGAATGGAGTTGAGAAGATGGGAGTAGGGATCAGGCAACAGCTATAAAGCTCCAATTGAAGTAGTGATTCATCACCAGATTATTAATGAAGCTTGTGAGGGTCCCCTGCAGTATTGGTAATGGGCTGGTTGGCCTATCTCTCCCTCAATCCTGTGGGAAGACCAGCTCCTTACACTGCCAAGGTAATCTCTTTAAAGGCCGAGCAGATCCAACCCACCAAGCCCCCAAAGGCACCCTTGTGTTGCTCCCACTGCCTGCTATGCTCTGCACTTTGCTTCGCGAGCTTGACAACTCTCATTATGGCTCCAACTTTTCTAGGCTTCAACTCAAAAGGGATGAAAAAAAGACAACCAAGGGTACAGTATTTGTCATCCTACGACTAAATGGAAGAGCTGGGAAAAATGATGTAAAGTTGAAATAGTCCAGAACCGGATATCCAAAGTCTGATCTGCTTCAAACTCTGATGATGTCTTTGGTTTTCTACATTTAAAATACCTCTGTCAGCCATCACTGCTCCGTATGCTGGAAAGCCTTGCAGTACTTATCATTGACAGTCCATCTCTTAGTGCCCCTTGTAAGCTGAAAACCAAAACACAATACACCATAGATGCTTAGGTAGCCAACACACTGCAGATCCAATTACCTGTAATACACACTTTAGTTTATCTCACTCCCAGTCATTATCTAAATTGCCAACATATTATTAGGGTACCTGCTTGAGATGTGTGTGTTTCCCTTTGTCTACTAATGGGGCCCAAAGGGAGTGTTGTTTTGTATGTAAGCTTCTGTGGCCTCCAAAGAAATGCGCTTTATAGCCGCTTTCCACAACAGATACATATGGGAAACCAAGAACTCTTCACCATTATGCACCAAACACAAACGTATCTGTCATGACACGATGAGTGCTGGAATCAGGAGATTAATTATGTGATTGTAGAGAAAGGGGCCCGGCCCTGAGTTAGAGTGGTCCCTCATTACATTTCCTTTTTCTCTGGAGCAGCCCAATTGACTTCAGAGGTATGCAGCTCCTCCGTGAAAGATCTGCACTGATTGAGAATTGTGACAGCTATGCATGGCTGATAACGCATGCCTTTGGTAGCTGTGGTCCCAATCAAACTACTGGTGAGAGAGTACATATCGATGTGTGAGTAAGTTGACATTTAAGAATTTCACTGAAGCATGGAAACCCATTTGTCTTATTTTAAATTAAGCTCCTTTTTCAAGCACTTAACCGAGTAAGAGTGCATAGTTTTTAACCAATCAGCTATCCTCAAAATATCACGGATAATAATAAAAAAATATTCCATCAACCAGAAAATATCAGGCTTTTTTTTTTTTTTTTTGCCACTGCAGTCAGAGTTTTTGAACAGACTTGACATTTATCCTTCTTTAACATAGCTTAGTAATTCACTATGTTGGCACTCATATAATGAGAGGAGCCTCTCACTAGACCACAAAGGCAGAACCGAAGGCCAATCGCGCTGCACATCATTTAAATGATGTCTATGCAAGTAGGATGTACCTTTGACACCGGCCGCTCCGTTGAGGGCCATATATGCAATCGCAGAATAGCTACGACTGAAAATGTCTCATCCATAGGGACGCTCACAAGCAATAACACACTATATGAGAGACAGACAGCTAGATTGAATAGAGAGACAGCTAGACAGGCAGAGATCAAGTCCAATCCCGCTCCCGTCATCTGGCTGTGCATTCACAGGTCAGGCTTAGTTAATCTAATTCCTGGGCTTTTTCCACAAAAAGCCAAGTGCCACTCAGGAGAAGTGGCAGGGAGAGTGAAAGAGAGGGGCTGGGAGGTGGATGTGGAGAGGGCTGCTGGTGGCTGCAGTGGTGGGCTTGAATAATTATGAATCAGGGAGCTTAACCTTCTGGGGAGTTAATTTGAAGAGCACTGGGGATAGGGGAGTGGGACTCTTTATTTCCCTGGGGTGCCCCTAATGCCATTGTGAGGGAATGGAGAGATCAGGACACGCAGCAATATCGTGTCTGTTAGCCACCATATGACGAGCTGACCCCAGAGCTGCGCTCACAATCACACCTGCCGTCATCAGAGCTAATTTGTTAAACATATCAATAGCGCTCTGCTGGCCTTTTCTCTGCCACATCAGACCATTGATTCAGCTGAGGTGATGAGTGACAACACCCAATCCCTACACTTCGCTCCCTCCTCCTGTCCACCGAGACACACATTGAACCATCTACCGGCTCAGAATTGTCCAAACAAAAAGTTGGCAAATTAAAAGCAAAAAATAAATGGATGAATTTAGTTTGGTTTATTAACAATCTGCAACTATGTTACATCTGCTAAAAGCCTGTTTGTATTCATACCTTTCTTTTTGCCCCCAGCATTGAGCCCCACATGCACAGCAAGAGTAGACACACACAAAAGGATGAGGGAAGACAAAGCGAGAATAGAAACACAAACCAATGCATAGATAAATCACAGTGTGAAGAAATTATACTTTGGTGGTGGTGGTGGGGAGAAGGGGGTGGGGGGGTCTCTTACTGGGAGAGTCTCCTGTCATGTTTGCAAGCATTGAGGTTGAGAGATTGGCTGGCTGACTAGCTGGCAGAAAGACCCTGTTGTATGACTGTGGCCGGAGCAGCGGCATAAGCAGCTTATGGCGGCACAGACCTCGACATCTGGATCCTGTTTACTGGGAGCACTCTCAGGCAGGCCTAACTTTGCCAAGGGGAATCTCAGCCTTTTGATTCCTACTCCCTGGGCTTGCTCTAATTGTCATCCCTCATTATTTAGTCAAAGGTGGAGGAATGAATCATGAACTATTACAGAGAAATGACATTGTCTGCTTCGAGAGGGATCCTCCTAAGCTTCGCTTCCCGTCTCATCTCGGCTGATAAGGACAATAAGTTTTATGCATTGGAGCACAAACATCTCTGATGTGTGCTCATGTGATTGGGATTTGGAGAGAGAGTCTGTGTTTTTCTGAAAACCACAAATGATGGAAGAGAAGGGCAGACGTTGCAGGAGATTTACTGACAGCCCTCAGTCTGAGAGTGGGACTGTTTTTAAAAGGCCATTTCATACCAGCCTTTAACAGGAGCAAATGAGGTCATTATATATATATATAAAAAAAAAAAAAACACAAACAAAAAAAGACAAAAAAACAAACTAATATTAATAGGTTTCTTTTGAAGGTGTCATTTTGGACATGACATCAAGAGAGAACGATAAATGCATAAAACCTTAATTTGTGGTTGCTTTCATCACAGCAGCAACTGTTAAGTGGATAATCAGGCAGGTAATGACAGTTACGCGTCTGTGCAAAGTGTCGGGCCAAGTGAGAACAGGTTTTGTTGATCTGCAAGAGATCCTCAGACTCAGACCTTTGCCTTTGATTTTTCCTTTGTTTGTTTTGGAAAGTCAGTGATGTGTGAATATGTTGCATGCTTGAGAGCATTTGAGCTTTAAGTGTGCCCTGTTCATTACTGCTAAAGAGGAATGTGTGTTCCTCCTTCTATGAGACATGACAGCATCTCTCTATCACTTACTCAGCAACAAAGAACTGTCATAATGACATCTTTTTGGTTTTTTTTCTTCTTTTTTTTATCTGAAAATGAGAGGAATTTACAGGACAAAGTGTTTTAAACTCTCTAGTTTTCTCAGTAGAGACCAAATTTCAAAGCGATGCAGCATTTTCTGCACATTTGCAGGAATTCAGAATGAGAAAGATGTTTATCAGCACCTTCTCTCTTACACTGCTTTGAGTCCTGCTTTTATAGTGGCCATCATTCACTCACCAGCAGCTTGATGAGCCATTTTTCCGAGCGAACGTTAAGCCTGCTATCAGATTAAGAAGGTTCTGATTTCAGTGCTAATTGTGCACGTCCACTTAAGAAGCTGACAGCCTGGCGAATGAGGAGGCTTGCAGGCCTCTGCAGCACGACACTCATCCATCACGGCCTAACCGATTGCATCCCTCTGAAGGCTCAACACGCTAACACCATTAGCTTTACTGCTGGGCATCTAACTAGCACATCACTCACACAGCTACATGCTAACAGCATTACTGCTAATGCTACCCCCTCTAACTAACACATCCGTCATACGGTTGGAAATCCTACGGCTGTACAGAAACACGTGGAACCACACTGTCTCTTGGAGACAATCACCCGCATTATTTAGCCTCTGTTACTTTTGTTGCTCTGTGGCTAATACCCTCATTTGTCTCTGAAGATGCCGAATGCCACTGAAAGGAAGTTGTTTTGATTCTGTTTTGTTCTGCCCACAACAGATCGAGACAAATGGTTGAATGCATAAGACCCTATGAAGGGAACCATTCAAATCCGATTATGATTTCATATTTCACAAAGACAGTACACCACTAGGATGATTTTTAATTAGAACCAGAATCAGTAAAAAGAATAGGGGCATGGAGACAATAAAATGAGGAATGCATTCATGCATGGAACGATTCTCTGGCTTTATTTAAGATCTGTGCCAATGTGCTAACAGCATTAATGAAGTTATAAAGAATTATGAGGGGAAATCAAATTTGCCTCGCCACTTGAGCGCCACTAAAATGCCAAACAATAAACTACCAGATTGCAAATTAGATCAGTAAAAATATCAAACACATTGCGGTGCAGGAAAATCCATAATTGCATTTAGTGCCTGGCCTCTCCTGGGGGAAGAGACACTAAAGATCATCAGCAGGCTACACGGGAGCCGCTATTGACAGAGTGGTAAAAATCGACAGGCTAACTAAATAAACACTCCAGGCTCCATTAAATATTCAACGGCTGCGATTTGACAGTCTAGCATGCCTGCCTCTCCCCATTGCCTCCACTGGCTTCTCTCTGCAGCACATCTTCTCCTCCTGCCTCCCTTCCTCCTGCACCCCCAACCACCTCATTCCTCTTCCCCCTCCTCTCCACTGTGACTCCTGACAGCAATAAATGATGCGGTGCCTGAGGGCGCAGCTCCAGTGGGAGACCTGGGAGGATAGAGCAGGAGAGCAAAAGAAATAAAGGGAAGACAGCCTATGACCAATGGCTATTAACCAAGGATAGAGACAGGGCCCTATGACATCCATTGACACCCCACCCCTTCAACACACTCTCATTCTCTAAGACAGACTTACATGTGCACATAAACTGTTGCCAACATAACACACAACAACCTCCCTCCCCATTTTCTTGTATACATTCTAAAACCACAGAGATGATGGAGCCTGAAAGCTCTGTATACACGGACGAGTAGAAAGGTGGTTTCCTCTTTCGTTCTTCTAACTTAATCACAATCAAACCGTTTATACCGAGTGTTTGAAATAAAACTGGCACCTAAAAGAGGTGAAAAAACCCTCAAATCTTAAGCCATAAACTCTTGCAGCCTCTTGACAAGATCATATGCATTCATCTGCTGTTGCGAGCCGAGCGAGGTTATGCAAATGAGAGATGACAGTGTTATTGTGTGAGGAATATCAATGGAGTAATTACTGTTCCATGTCGGGCTATTGGCCCTCTGCTGCCGTGCCCAGCCAGCGTGCTTCATTTCTCAGCAGCCCTCTCAGGGGAGAGATGAGCGGTGTGCTCTGGAGAGCAGAGCTAATAATGGCAGCTCGGATACAGGCAAGGCTTAGACGAGCCCCGGGGTCCTGAGCCGCAGACTGCTAAACGTTGCAGGGGTCTCAGGAGAGCCCCACAGCAAAGATGAAATGATTAAAAAACCAACCAACCTGACTGACAAGCTGACCAACCACCTATAACTCTTCATGTGCTGGGTCAAACCATCACTATTCGCTTCAGTCATAACAGCAGCTGACCTTTATGGATATTTACTGGCTGCTGAAGATGATTCTGTGTAGAGAGTGTCGAGAAAAAGGAAAAAGAGCAATCATGGCCAATGAGAATAAATGTTCCACATAGGTAGCCAGTAGAGATGTGCCGTGCTCAAAGGGAACAAATGGATTGGAGGGATTTGTAAACCACAAAACTGATGAAGGTGGGTAAATACAGAATCATCCAGTAAGTACTTTGCTACACGGATGGTGTCTGCAAGATCACAGTCATCTGGTTTGTCTTCTCTTGGCAGCCATCCAGTGAGCAAGCTCCTCTTGCATGTGAAGTGTCATTAAATTTAAAGCTCAAATTTGCTAAGGTGTTTAACAAAGCGCTATTCTCACTGTGCATAAGCGACGACTGCCTGTAACATGTCAACTTTATCATCTTTTACATGTAAGGGATTGTCTAATAAATAAAAATGCTGAGAGGCCACAAGTTCACCTGATGGAGAGAAGGCAGCACAAAGACAAACTTCAAAGAGCAAAGGCTGGTCCTGCCCCTGGAGCTGGGAATTAACATACCAAGCAGGAGGAATGCTTCTCCCACACACCTTAAAGAGGCAGCAAATTACTCACTTTCCTTTTCTGGAAAAAGAATAAGATTTTCATTTAAAAATGTTTTTACTAATAAATTATTAGTTTATCTATTTTCTATGCTTGCACTTAATTCATCTCCATTTACTACATTTAAAATATTTACAACTTGGATTTTAGGAAGGAAATGGAATTTGGAATTTAATAGAATTTATTAATATTTGTTAAACATTTAAATTTAGTGTTTATGTGGAAATTCAGATGACATGTAATGTATTTTAATATTCTGCAACTTAAAGGCAAAAATAATTTCCTGACCGGCAAAATAAAAGGCAGCATTTTGCCACTTCTTTTCCAAGTCAAGAGAATGATGATAATGAAATATTAATAGTGCCTACAAGATCTTTGCTTTTTCAAAATAATAATAATAGAAAAAAGCAGTAAAACATATGCCTTAAATCTTCCTTTCTTAAGCCATAATTTCCATTCATTTCCCACTGTTCACACAGCTTTACTAACACACACCAGAAATGTCTCATTCAACTCCACATAAAATCTTTTAAAACTCTAAAAATACAACTGTCTGTGACTTTTAATATCTATGTCAATCTGAGATGTTGCGCTTACACAACAGGGGCCCGATGAAAAAGGAGGTTCATGTGCTGCACTTGCACCTTCACACCATTCATTTCCAGGTCAGGTGCACCTCTCGCCGTGTCCAGACACCTCATACATCTTGCAGGCAAGGACTGGCTTATCTCCATACTTATCTCCCCTGCAATAATTCCCACTTAAAGCTGTAGCCACAAGCAAATGACTAGGCAGGGCTGAAACTGCAGGCTGGGGTGGTAAACCACTTCCATTCCTTTAGGTCTCTAACAGACAATGCTAAGATAGGAACTACTACAGAACGCATCCACAAAACATGCCAATTTACAGACCGAGCTATCCCCCCCAAATAAAAAAAATGAAATAAAAAGAAAAAGTTTTCTCCTGTAGAATATGCTGTAAAGCAATACGTTTGTTGCCCTTGCAACCTTTATCTGGTAATAAAGACTGGTTATTGTGGAGATTTGGGAGACGGGGGCCATTTGTGAGCATGCAGAGCTAAAACAGTCAACTCAATCAGACTTTTCCTTTGTCGACGAGCACCAGAAAGAGCTCAAGCTGAGTCAAGCATGAGGCTCTTCCTTTGGTAATACAGGCTGAGCTCTGCTGAAAATTTCCATCCACGTATCACCAAAAAAAAAAAAAAAAGTAAAATAGCTTTCATCCATTCAGTTATCATTTTAGTCATAAGCATGAAAGAGAAAATAACACAAGAGGGAAATTTAGACGGGGGGAGGAGCGTCTAATATATATGTAGTGTACAAGCTCCACTTCTCTGGCATTCCTGCTTTGAGTCATCCAGCCTGGGTTTTTTTTGGTTTTGGAGACTTTCTTTGCATCATAATAAAAAGCGACCTAACAGATATG
Organism: Telmatherina bonti; assembly: GCF_933228915.1. Classification (NCBI taxonomy): domain Eukaryota; kingdom Metazoa; phylum Chordata; class Actinopteri; order Atheriniformes; family Telmatherinidae; genus Telmatherina; species Telmatherina bonti. Next base: position 26,269,335 of record NC_136611.1, on the reverse strand, counting down.
TGTCTTGCCCTGTCATGATTTCTACTTGTCATAAATCCCACTGTATGACTAACCGACTGTTTTGTTTATCATGCCTGTGTCTTTGCTTAATGTCCTTTCAGCAAAGCTTTGATCCTGGCAACCTTATGGATTCTCACCATAAACAGTTACCTCCTGAAGACATTTTTATCACCCAGCGGCCCAATGCCAGGCATCTGCGCGGAAGTACAGCAACAGATAAAATTGCCAGTTACCAGCAAGGGCATAAAGGACAACAGACTATGTGAGGGATGTGTTTTAAATCTCCTCCATTACCCTTCTGGTTACGGTTTTGGACTCATGTAGCCTGTAGATTTGGCATAAACAGATATCACATGTCTTTTATCTATTCCGCTATTAAATGTGTCATTAGCTTGCTATTGTGAATCAGCTTACCACAATCCCTAATGTTTTGAATGAAAGTCATTCAAGACCTTAAGAATGTCACAAAACTCCATTACAAGCTTGTGCAACTACAAATATCCATGTATACACGTATAGATAATATTTATGCTGCTATTTTATCAAATGAAGATGATTTAAATCTTGATTTTGAGCGGTTTCAAACACACAAAAGCACACAAACCTTCAGACGCACAAACCCTGCATGTCTGAGCATACATACAAACACACAAACCACCCGCGAACACTCTGCCAGTGATGTCTCTGTGAGCGGGAGACCACAGGAATTGTTTATCACCGTGGATCACAGTGACTAATAAAGCAGGCTGTTTCTTCTTGAACCTGCGCGAGGTTGAGATGTTTCTTCATCCCACACTGAGACATGTATGTGCCACGGCATGACCTCCCCCAACTCCTCCTCCTCCTCCCCCCCCCTTCTCCTCTGCAGTATCTTGTCAAACCAGGTCCCAGCATCTAACCCATAAGGGACACCCTACAGGATACCACAAACATCCACACTGAGGTAGCAGAACACGGGGAACCATTTTTTACTCAAGACAAATGTTCCCTTTGGTTCTGGTTTATTTATCTAAACCTTCATCTTAATAATTAGCAGATAAAGCAGAGGGGGTTTTTTTTCCACTCCAGTCTCTCAGCCATGAGTTCATGCTTAAGTAAATCAAAGACGCAAAGGAATAATGACGGTAAATAAAAAAAAAAAAAAGAAAAAAAAAAAGAGCAACCATAGAGAAGGGAATGAAATGTGATTACTAGGCAAAGTAAGAGTTTCCATTAGTATTTGCCAAAGTCCCATTAAATGTTATGGGCACATCAAGGCCCACAGAGCATGTTGGTCAGCACAGTGGGAGTATGACATCTTACACTGTGCAGGGCCTCATTCTGGACCATGCAGACAGCTTCAAAAGAACTTAACCTTCAAGAAAAACAGTCTGTAGGCCTAAACCACACGGCAAAAGCACCTCTCACATCGAGATAAATGTTGAACCGACTTACCCTTGGGGAGAACATAATGCTTGATGTATTAGAGCTGGTTACGCAACATTTCTTTGATATAAACAACAACAGGCTGGTCATACACATCCAGGCGAGGCCAGATGCTACCAACAAAAGAAAACAAGCTGACTTATACAGAAATAATGACACGAATCCAAGGCGCTGGGATAGAAATGATGGAGCTTCGTCGCCCATGAGGGATGTTTCAAAGCCACTCGGACGCTTGTCAGTGCAGTTTATTACTTCCTTGAAATATCTGTAAAAGAGGAACCATTCAGCAAAAGAAAACTGTTTAAGAGCAGGGGGTGTAAATCTCTTTTAATGCTGCTGATCCCTGTGTAAGTGCTGCTTCCAGAAACCGCTCGCTGTTTCTCCTTCCCTACGGTTCCCTCATTACGCATCGTCTAGGAGAAATGGCTACCTTTTCACTTCGTCTTCTCAAATATTGCAAACTATAAGCGGTTTTCTAAGTTATAACTGCAGGGGCTGAGTCTGCCAAGAGCCTACTGCTTATACTTAGTTTTTTTTTTTCCTCTCCCCCCCTTTTCTCTCTGTGGCTGTTAGTTAGGAGAAGTCATGCCATAAAGCCAAAGTTGTGACACACAGAGGCATGTTGTTGTAGTTCGGACTTGATAGGGATATTCTGACACCACAAGAACATCTTCCAGGATACTTTTAATGCCTCTGGATGGCAAACAGTCAAAACTGATCACAGCATTGTAATTTTGATAAATAAGACTATTTATCTTTCTGTATTTTCTTCCACTTAAGATAGCTTTTGACATGAGTGCTGAAGCCCTCCATCTCTGCCCCCGGTAAGGTTGACTCCTGGTGGGATGTTTTTGTGCGGAGAGGCCACCTCTCTTTCTTATCTTCCTGTCATCTCTGTGGGACGGCAGGGCACGACTCCTTCTCTGGCTCCAGAACCGCAGGCTTCCCCTGGACACCAAACCGCTGCTCCACACTAGATGTACTCTTTGAGAGGGTGGTTTTTTAGGGTGTGTCAGAGCTTATTAGTGCCAGAATGTGTGAAAAAGACATAGCTGGGTGAAACCGTATTTTCAAAATGTGTTTTTATGGCTTGTTTCACTCGTCTTGAGCACCCAGCAGAGTCGGGTTTACCACATAAAGACGACAGAGCGGACAAAAAAATTAAGACAATATCAAATAAGCACACGGGAGTTAAGTTGCTCCATTTACGACTGACAGCTTACCAGACTACCTTTTAGTGTTTGTCATTTGGTAAAACTCATCTTGCTGATATTTGAAGCCGGATAAGATAAATGACACGAGGTAAATTCATACAGCCATTCTCACCAGTCATTAGATCTGAGTAGAAGTCGTTGCTTGTGTGCATAAATATCATATTTCTCCCTCCTAAGCTGTGCGTGTTTCAACCTTGTTTGTTAGACACACACACATCCATTTCAGATGAACCTCTACTCCCCTTTGCACACATAACCCATCATTTTCCCATTAATCAAACTTACCTTGATAACTGGAATAAGATATTCATGAATTTTAATAAATCCAAATTTTCTATTATTAGCTGTTTTACATATATGCATGTAAAATTGGTAGAAAAAGAAACTATTTTTAAGCTTTTTATTGTAATTTGAAATCTGCTATTTTTGTTTTTACAATTTTTGACCCCAGGTGGATATTTTCTTAAGTCCTAGTTGATTATAAAGCTGTTATAAAGATGATAATAAATGAAATGTCAGACGGTGCCCACGAAGTTCTATGGAGTCAACCAATGAGTATGGAGTTAGTTTCGGTATTGGAGGATGGGGTGGTGGGTGGGGGTTATGACCTTCTTGGTTCACTTTTTACAGAAAACACATAAATATGCATAAGCGAACAGCTCTCTATGATACGTTTTATGGGAACGTCAAGCTATTCTGACCATCCATCATTACTGTTTGAGCTGGTAGCTGTTTCAGTCGGACCATACAGGCAGTTCTGTTGAGTTGTCCGTTTTAACAATAACTATTATTCAGCTTTCTTAAGATGTGGAAATTATACTTTTTCACATTGTAATTTTAATGCTTTCAAAATATTTTGGCCTCCCAGTTTTCTGATACATTGACCTCGCTAATGGAAATTGCTGCCCCATAATGCAGTGTTTTCTGCCAGTAATGATGACTCTCAGTTGCCCACCAGACATAATAATGTTTGAAAAATCTAAAATATGCTCAAAGCGAAGAGTATATCGTCGAGAGGTGGTTGCGAAATCTGAAAACAGGAGCGACAGACTCAGAGCATTACTTATTCCTATGTATAAATTGTGGTGAGGCTAAAAGCTATAATAAAATCATGAATGGCAGCATGTGTATAGATAGTCCCTCACAAAGTCATACTTGTGGGCTACAAGAAAAACATGGAGCATACTGAGCCCCTGAACCTGTATGCAGTTCAGAGAATGTTAATAAGAATCATGGTTAATGTACTTCATATAAAAGTCTGAAGAAGTTTCAGCCAAGCAACACTAACCTTTGTGTTTATTTGGGGGACAAAAAAAACAAGCTTCTTTGTATCAGGACAAAAATAAAATGCTTCTTAAACAAGTCAGAAGTCCTGAAAGAAACAGAAAGAAATACAGTGTCTGTCAGACAGAACAAGGCTGCAAGTGCTTTTTCTAAAACGTAAGCCATGAAAAGATGCTGACGTCAGTGAGTGAGCTGTGACCCCCCTGACCTCACGCCTGCTGCCCAGCTTCTGGTTAGTGTAAGCAGCATCCAACTGAAAGCTACCAGAGGCTTTCAGGTGTATTTGTGATGTTTCCAAAGAGAGATGGACCAATTAATCTGATTATAGTCACAAATCCTCTGACATGTGTAGGCCCCGTCTAAAACCATGTGTCGTACAGATGTGTGTGTCCGTGTGTATGTGTGTCTATGCATTTATGCATTTATTATACCTGAGTGTGTAGATGTGATGCACTAAGATAAAGTGAAGGTATGGCTTCTTGCCAACACACAAAAATCAGAAACTTGGCAGAAAATAAATGACCTGTAACATTTACAGAGTACCACATGTGACATTTGTAAACATTTATCAGTGTGATAAATGGGAGTGGGGTTTTTTTTCAAGAAAGTAATGGTAGGAGAGGAGCTGTAACTGTATGCAAATACACGCTTTGGACGAGTGGTCATTCTTTGGAAGTCAGAATGCCGCAGTTAAAAGTATTTGAAATGAAATACTGGGTGAAATAGTGAGCCATCTGTCAAAGCTTTCGCGGTCTGTTTAAAAACACAACACCCCGAGCACTTAAACAGCTCTTTTTCATTGGCTGCTCTATGAATATGCCTATTCTAAAGGGCAATCCTTTCATTTTCAAGTCAGAGATCTGCTTCAGTCACAAGTCAACGTATGTTTGTGTCACTGACTGCAGTCTGCTCTGAAGGGCGGGAGGAAGTGGAACGAGGAGCTGACAGACAGGGCCTGATACTGCACTTCCACCACAGTCCAATCCCTAGCTAACCCCTGTGCTGACAGCCAGGATGTAGCACTCATCCACAGGCCACAGCCCAGATTCTGGGGCCCAGGAAAAGGAGAGCAGAGAGAGGGCTGCTTGACTGATGATAGAGAAGTGGGAGCGAGTGGCTGGTGGTTTGGGTGGCACGCACCAATTTTATGCCTTCGGAGCACAACCACCAAAGGAGAATCCACAAACTGTGGCATCTTCCAGCAGTGTGTTCGATGTTTGGCCGGGTGACAGACAGAGCAGACCCGCTGCATGTTTAAAGCTACATGCACAGCAGAACTTGCAAAAACACAAAGATTAAAACCAACAAGAGCCGAACAGAGGATGGGTATAGCGTGAGTCATGCAAAACTATCACAGGCACAAACATTTCTGGTAGTTTAATTTGTAAGACTAGATGTAATAGATAACATGACCTCATTGGTGCTTCAGGTCTTTGCTAAGAGACAGCATTTTAAAGGGACCTAAAACTAAGGATCAATAAATAATCCAATCCTAGTTGCTGCTATATGCAAGAGGCTCAGTGGAGTGATGAACACCGAAGGCGAAGGGGCCATCGGTGACCCTGTCGCACACTGTGAGAGGTCTCTGCTCAGAGTCAGAGCTGTCTTTCCAGCTGGGATCACAACACAACGACTGAGCTCTAGTTTCAGAGCGCAACTCCGGCCTGGGGCTAGGACAGCGCTCCCCTGTGAGTCTGCAAGGCCAGCACTAAGGCAGACAGACACTGAGGGGGTCATTCAACCCACCCACTCTCGGGAGGAGGCAGCAACAAGCATAGAGACCAAAGACTGATGAGGGTTGTCTCAGTTAGTTTTCTGTGTTTAATTGCTGAGTTTGAGTTCGCACCTAGCTTCGGGACATCAGAGATGTTTTTGCTCAGTAGGATTTCCAGTGATGCTACAATGGACCAGAGAAGAAAAAAAAAAATCTGATAAATAAGGCAAACAACTCAGCCTTTGCCTGCAGCAAGCCATTTTTCTTATCAAGGCAGCCATATAGATATTTCTATTCGGTAGTATGTAATCACACATGCACAGAAAACACTGAAAATTTTCTGTTATATCCCTTATCCATCCTCTTCATAGACACCAGATCATTTTGCAGCATTCAGGAGACGTGGAATTTCCCAAGAAGATGTATTGTGGCAGCTTTCTGGGAAATATTAATATCCAGCCTGCAGAGGAAAGGTAAAGGGAGAAGAGAAAGAATCGGGGGGGTGTACAGCAGGGGGGTGGGGTACAGACGATCAGTATCATGGCATGGTACCTGATGATAAAATGCCTCCTCTATTGCAATACTTTCCAACCTGCAGTGCACAGTTACCTCAACTGTTCACCCTTCAGATGCAGGAAACGGTGTCTGTTTCCTGGGGGACATCGGGGGTGGTGGTGCCTGAGTGGGAGGCCTAAGAATCCAGAGTGGGCAGTCATCTCTACACACACTCCCCTGTCATCGGGGCTGCACTGCAGATTCTCCACATCTGCCTTGCCTTACATCACATAGTCCGGCTCCTACCAAGCCCCTATGGTCTCTGCCTTCCTCCCACGTCTCCACTCCCCCATCAGGATCATCCAAATATTTCCCCTCGCTGCTTTTTGAAGCTTCTATGGGTCACGGGACCTCATGCACAAATCATGCTGGCTGCCATGGGGGGGCCGGTCAGAGAGGACGGGTGTGAGTCAGACACACAGAAATCCAATCTGCACTGTTTTCATACAGGGTTATTTTTCTTGCCAAGACAGCCATCGCCAATCAGCGACTGGGTCTAAACAGTGAGTTTAGGGAGCTTTCGCTGTAGATGCTGGTCCTGGCAGCTGTTCTCAACCATATTCCCCGGCCACGCCAAGGGGAAGGGATGGAGAGTAAATTCAGGAAGCCTGACAGCCTGCAGTGGTTTAACATGGGAGTGAGCCCCAAATACATAGCTCTGGGGTTGTGTTGATGGATGGATTACCAAATCCATTTCATTGTTTGCAATAAAACATAAATGTTGGTTCTTAGACTGAAACACCACATTTGGTATGGAGCTGAATTATGATGTAGTGAGATCTGACATATTCAAAAAGTCGGGAAGGCTCCAGTTTTGAGTCTATTTTTCTGCTGAAAGGTAGAATAGAAAACGTATGCACACAAGACAAAAAAAAGAAACTTTAGATGAATGTTGTGTGAGAGTAAGAGGTTCAAAATTTAAAGTAGAACTCACAAGAAAAATATCAGATAAGTACTCACATCAGGGCCATACACAGGACAGACAGAGAAGGAACAAGCAGCATGGACCTTCTCTCCCACCTGCTGAGCACACCGGCTCAGGGTGAGAGGAGATGCTGGGCAGGAATCTGCAAGTGCTGGTAAAAGTAATCACATTGGTCTCACTGCATCTGATCTGCAGTCTAACAGACTTCCAAACAGTTGAATGAGTAAATAAAGTGCCCCAGGGGACTCCTGCTGGAGCTGGATTACCACAAGGGTGCACACACAAAAGGAGCTGAAGCCCCACAACCCGATGTGAGCCTCAGACAAAAGCTTCACGTTGGACCTCGACCAGGGAAACCGGCAAACTTTATTAATCTCATCCTAGACTGAACCTCCTGCCATCGCAATCCACGCAGCTCATGGACAGACAGCAAGCTTCGCTTTGACTGTGAGCAGAAACACTCGAAAAGGAGTGCGCACGTGTTCATCTATCTCAGATTGTGTGCATAGACATGTGAGCATACCACATGGTTTTGTACATGAAACGGTTTATTTGTGATTGTGAGCAAACATTTAAACATACAGTTTTGCAGACGCAAAAATGTACGTGTGTGTGCGCCTTTGTGTGTGTGTTTGCTGGAGTGCATAGACCACATAGGATGAGTCTCATGCTCACTTGGCTGTGGAGGCCGGGTCTGGAGGGGACCAAGGGCCACGACATTCTGCAGCTCCAACCCACCCCGGCCCCATTCTTTCCCTCTTTCTGCGCCTGACACAAATAAAAGGATTAGGAGCCCCCGTTTCCGTCAGACCCTCCATTCAAGACAAAGCTCTGACCAGCTTAGTGTCACACTTAATGATAAAAGTGCAAATCTCTGTCAGTCACTTTGGGCAGGAATACCGGTATTTGGGAGATAATCTCATTTGATGAAGATTAAAAGAGTTTGAGGGGGGGGGGGGATAAATGTGTTTTGATGCATATGTGCAAAAATCTGCACTGCTGCACTTCAAGCTATCAAATTTTAACACACAGTAAGATGAGGTGCTGAAATGGATCTGAACGTCAGACAGTGAACGTGAGGTAGTGGAAAAAAGCTTAGATTAGAGACAAAGGAAGAAAAGAGCAGAGAGGAAGCAAGCGTACATACACATGCGCCCACACCCTCCCAAAAACCTGGGGCGTATGTAGACAAACACACAGCTCTGCCCATTCGCATCTACAGCTCGAATGTGTGACGTGAGTGTGAGAGTAAGCCTTGGGCACACAACAGTCTGAATGCAGCACTTGCCACTGTGATGCCAGTCCTCTCTAGTGTATCTGTGAAAAGCCTACGTGTTGGAAAAACATTCCAGAGTGGGATCACATATACACAGTTGGGGCCAGCAGCCACACTGCAAGCCAGCAGCAGAGGCCATGTCTCAATTTCTCATGCACGTTCGACTGGGCTGCCTCAAGATACCACTATGGGGGTATTTCCAAATTTATAGATGGAAAAAAAAAAAAAAAAAAAAAAAAAAAAAGACAAGAGACACAAAAACATCTCAAATGTTCTTAGAAATACTGCAAATGTGCAAAAATAAACCAGAAAGCTTTCAGACGCACCAAGTGGCCAGCGAATATTTCTGCCATCCTGACTGTCAACATGTTATCTGGTAAATCAAATCTGAACACATTTGCTGAGTATGTGAACGCTCCTCGGCTAGCTACTTCAAGAAGACAATTACAGTATTTTACAGATTTGGCCAAAATCTAATTTGTAAATTGCATTTAATGGTTTGTGGTTGCCTTGCTTTTTGTTATGAAAGAGTTGTCATGCTGGGAAAATAAACCTGAAGACCGTGAGCGTTTGGAGCCAGCAATGAAAATCAGTGCATTGCCGAGGCGAGGGCTTTCTCTCTACCGTCACTGATTAGCATTCCTGATTGACTGACATGTCCCACTGGCTGCCTAACAGCCGGCTTTAGGAGATGAGGTTAAATTGTGGCTACCAACAAATTGCATGCTTGAGTTCCTCGGCAGCCCTCTGCTATCATCCAGTGTAATGTGAGCACACCAGGCAGATCCCTCTGCAGATCCCTCTCCTCCCCTGCACAACAGCTCCCCCCCACACAAAGCCACAGAGACCTCTTTCCACATCCCTCGCCACCAGTCTGGCCTCTAAAGTGGTGATGGGCATTACTGTGCCTGAGCCTCTGTGGCTTCCCATAGAGTCCTGCAAAGTGTTTTGTGTTCCAACTATTGCCACTGACACCACTCATCCCCAGCACCTCTTGCCACACACTCCACAGCCAATCACTCTGACTACCACATGCAGCAGAAATGCCCTTTTAGTACAGAAATTCTGATGAAATCACCATATTTAGCTAATGGATAATGCTTGTCTTTGGATTTTATTGAAATTAAGGAAGAACATTAAAGACAAACACAAAGAAATCAGACTTAAAAACCTTTTCTGGTTGCTGACGTTTCCAGTATATCATCCAGCTCTCTACATAATGCCTCATAGAAGCTGCTTATGGGAACCAGAAGTGGCAAAAATTTAACCCAAGATGTTGTTGTGATGCAAATAACCACACTCCAGCAGGTCTTTTAATGGTTCTGTATGTGTTGGGGGTGAGCAGAGTTAGCAAAACCATGAGATGACAGATGATGCATCCTATGCTGCGGGGACAGGCCGAGCCGTGTTGACATAAAATCCAATACTTCCTTACAGAGGAACAGGGCCAGCTTTAGCTAGCTCCTTGCCGTGAAACTGGAAATCTCTGCAAGCTGAGGCAACATTATCCAGCTTTGTGTTTCTAACATTAGATTTCTTTCTTTCTATCCCAGAGCAGTAGCTAAAGACAGCTTAACATGATTTTTAGGGAGAAACTGAAATAAAGAGGAAGTTTAGCTGAATGTGAGACATTCAGAAAGTGTTCCACAAAAGGGGGCTACACACACCTCTGTCACCAGAGCTGGATTGGAGATGGTCTTTAATTAACTGCTAAACTCCTCAGCTGGGTTGAAAACACCAACACATGGTTTTCTTTTCTTTTCCTTTTTGAAAAAAAAAAACAAACAAAAAAAATTCCGTGTTCACGGAACTCCACACCACGCGGGAGTGTCCTGGAGTGAGTAAAAAAGAACTGGGTGAGCCAACACAGAAACCCAGCCGTCAGCATCTATCCGGCACACACTGCTGCAGCGTCCCGAGCACAGCTAATTAAAAAACAACAATTTCACAGGAGGGCACTCCAAACAGTTCGAAAAAGCACCTCTCAGCACACCGGGGGATCGTGCAGGATACATGGGAGGTAAAACAGGTTCTGGGAGCTCTGCTTTATGGCTTCATCACTGCTGTGTTTTTCTACTGCTCATACTAATGTGACCTGAATTTAATTTAGCTTGTAGTGCATGAGCTGGAGAATTTGTAAAAAAAAAAAAAAAAAAAAAAGAAAAAAAAAATCTGTGCTTATTTTTTGCCTTTTCTTCTTTTTTTTTTTTTTTTTTTTTATTATTTGGATGAATTGCAAATGAAACATTCTAAAATAACATGTTACTACACAGTAAAACTTTACGGAGCATGGGAGTGAAAAAAAAAAAAAAAAAGAAAAAAACCTGCTCTCTGGTATGCATCAGCAGGACCTAAAAGCAGGCAGCATGGTGTAAAATATAGTTAGCAAATGTTATGTTTTGTATTTGGAGCCTGTGGCAGTTTCTAACAAGGCAGTCCATTACAGGGGTGTTGTCCAACACTTTGGTGGAGTGATAGGCCTTATTACACGGCTCCCTTCAAAGCATCTGCTTGGTTAGAGGAAAGGTCCCTGTGGGGAAAAGATCTCCCTCTTTCTAATGATGTATAATTGACCTCCAAACACCAGGGCACAGCAAACTCTCCTGGAATGGTGTAATTCCACTCTACCTTTCACATACCGCCCGTTTCGTTCAAGCTTGTTCCTCCTCTACGGCTACAGCTCATGTTCAGCTGACAGCTCTCTCTCTACGCCTTCATATTTTTTCAGACTTGCATACAATATTCTAATAAAAAATAAAAACAGCACTATATTCCTGTATATTCATTAATTTTTTATATTTATTGAATGAAAATTTTCCCTGACATATGTACATTTAAGATAATTCTTTAAATCTTCACGCATGAATAAAAACCCTCAGTAGATGTGATTAAAAAAAAACAGGTCAAACATATGTTGAAAAGGCTACCAGAACCCGACCTTGTTACTGTATAATTGCAATATAGGGATCAAGATGTGTTAAACTGGATCGGTAGGAGTTTTTAATAACACAGTATACAATAGTTTTCCCTAGATTGCACTTAAACCTGTTCCAAAGGAGCAAAAAATTAAATAAATAAATAAATAAAAGCCTGCTTGCCAATTCCTTGATTTATTACAGCTAGTGAGGGCTGATTACGGGGCATGAATCAGTTGCTGAAGGAATGTAATTAGGCACGAAGACCTCTGTAAGGGTTGGAGCTCTCTTCACAGCCCAAAGCAGTTTGTGGGCTGACAAATGCATCTTAAATGAGTGTCATAAAAGTCAAAAAGGTGCCAATTACATCTTTAAGTATCCCATCAAAAAAAAAAAAAAAAAGAAAGAAAAGAAAGGGGAAAAAAATGAAAGACAGAAAAAAAGAAAAATAAATGTTTGAAATCAGGATGAAATGTTTGTGTTGGTGTAAATGAAGGAGTGTCAAAGGTATTTCAATGTGGGAGGGGTTAAAAAAACTCATAGATTAGATCTGATAAATAACACGGTGTGTGTGAGCAGGATGGCACCCAGCAGCTTGTTGGGTTTGACTGGGGTGATCACACTTGCCACACAAGCTCACAGCTTCCATAGTAACACACAGAAATAACAGGGGGGGGGGGGGGGGGGGGTGTCAGTTATATTTCCAGGTGCTGGCTGTTGCAGAGCATATAAACCATTTCAATGAAATTAAAAATACCAGGAAGAACAAAAGTACACATGGACAGTTCTGCAACAGGCATGAGAAAGAGATCCTTCTTCATGCCTGAGAGTCTCAACTTCCAGGCATCTCTGAGCCGTGACGCTGTGACTCTGGTATCCCCTAGTTACTGCTATGAATTTTCCATTGTTATCAGCCGACTACACTGCTGTCACAAAGCTGGATGAATGGCACGCATGGCAATAGATGTAACTCTTTGTTGCTTGCAAGGTATCTAGCAGAGAGCCATAATTGTCCCCATAATCGAAGTAGAATTGTTTAAAAGGCCGGACACAAAAAGCTGAAAATTCCGTGACAAGCATGAAAAGCGCTCATGCAATGAGAAACACAGGGCACCCCGGGGTCCTCACAGACCAAACAGCAGCCCGTAATACTTGAGGTTACTTCGCCTCTGTGTGCTTCATGTTATCTGCCATCTCTTCTCTGTTTATGTGATAATTTACTAATTTAATTTACTAATTCATCCCACGCCACAGTGACTGACTGTTTTCATGGGAAAATGAAACAACATCAGTTGAGTTCATTTCAACGACAGACCAGAAAGAGATTTTAAACTTTTTCAAAGAGCACTAAATTTGGTAAAACTATATAAATAAGGAAAAAACCATAAGCATCCTAAAAATTTAGATTTAGTAGTGTTAATCATTCTGTTTTTATTCATAGTATCAAAACTTGCAGACAATATTACAAAATTACATATCAACAATATTACTAATCTGCATTTAACAAATTTAGTTTTATAATTTATTATTAATGTAATTAGCAAATATTAACTTCTATCATTTTATTTTTAAACTATAGACTGAATTTTCTTATTATTTTCCCCCTCAGTCTTGTCGCCTAAATTTGGGTTTGTGCATGCGTAAATTGCGCGTGCGTAAATTTCACACTTTTTAGTTCAGCATCAAATGTTGGTCCAATGCTTTTGGTATAAAAAAGACGAATTTGTTCGTGAGCATGCAAATCCTCGTGATCAAAAACAGTCGCATAGCGAATAAAATAGAATAGTTGCAACTGTTATAAAGCAAAATAAATCAAAATTAAATTAAATAAAACAAACACACACACACATACACACAAAAATTTGGCAACTATCAAATAAAGAAAATATAAAATCCAACATTTAAGGCAATTCAAAGCGATTTACAAACCAAACGACTATGAGCTGTTTGGAAAATAAATATAAGTTGCGCTTCAGAGATAAAAAAAAAAAAAAAAAAAAAAAAAAAAAAAAAAAATTAGGAACCTAATACTATATATATATTTATATATAAAATCTTAAAGTGTGATACCAAAGCGGTTGGTGGTGGGGAAGCTTCCAGATTCAAGCAGAAAATAAAGGCCAGAGAGCGGAATGAAAACCGAGAGATCACGCCTCCACATTCTCGGGCCTGAGCGGGATCTCAGTCTGAGTGGAAACACCGTGGGCCAGTGTGACAATGATACACATAATAATAATAAGTGGTAACTCCAGCCACCATAAGCACCTATTAAGTCTATTAACAAAAGCTAGATGTCTAAATGGATCATTTAAAATAAACCGAATGTAGTTCCAGGAAATAAATATTCACTATTCGCCTTAATTATATCTATCTATCTATCTATCTATCTATCTATCTATATATATATATATATATATATATATATATATATATATATATATATATATATATATATATATATATATATTTAAATTTCATATAACTTAAGCAAGACTTTACAGTAGCTGAAGTAATTTTCAGATATGTTTGTGCATTATGAGCCACACAGAAGGCCTTCTAACAAAACCAACTCACGTTTAAAAACATTGCAGAAGAAGAAAAACAAATATCACGCCATCAATTTGAACTTTTTTTTTTTTTTTTTTTAAATACTACAAAGACAAAAAGCGAGAAAGAGAAAGCAGCAACTCCCTCCCCGGACATTGTGCTTACTGTTGGTAGTCGTGTTTGCAGTAAAGTTTCCTTTCTCTGAAGTAACAGCTGGTGGTGAGAGGCTGTTGACACACGGTGCACTGCAAACACTCCTCGTGCCACGAGGAATCGTTGACTCTCATCAAGAAGCGGTCAGAGATGGGACGCTGGCATCCTTCACACACAGATCTGTGGTGACACTCAGTTCCTGTGGGGGGGAAAACAGAAATATACAATAATAGGACTAAATAATGATAATAATAATAATAATAAAAAATAGAGGAAAAGGCAGCCAGACAAAAGGCCTGAATTAAGGAATGCAGCGCCTGAGAAGAAACTAGAAGACGTGCAAGGCTTTACTGGTAAAAAAAAAAATAAATAAATAAATAAAAAAAGGTTTATCAGAAATAATTTATCATAAAAAAAAACCGTTTTTAATTTGACCACCTCTGTTTTCATAGTTAGACTTTTTACACCCAGTCTTCACGTGACTGCATCTGGACGCTTATTAAAATATATTTAAAAAAGACATTTAGCAAGATTGTGTCTGTTATTTAACCAACTGGCACGCACATGCATGACCTTTATCCATTTTTGCATTATCGAGGGTGAAAAATCAGGAAATACAACAGCAGTGGGCGTGCATGCAAAAAAAAAAAAGAAAAAAGAAAAAAAAAGAAAAAAGAAATCCACGTTGGAAAAAGCAGCCACGCGCGTGCAGGTCAGCGTGGTTTGCAGAGGAGAGCTGAACACCCAGAACGGAGAAGGACTCACCGAGCAGGACTCCCAACGTCGCTTGTCCCGATCGCAACGGGTGATCTTCAATTTTTATGCCGTCCAGCATGATGCACGTCTCGGACTGTTCTCCCGCGGAGAGGCGCTCCAGTGACACCAGACCTGTTGCAATATCCATAAGAACACGGTCAGACTTGACTCAACAAACTCCGGCGACTCAAAAGCTGTCTGGACTTAAGGAAGCACCAAAGCGTCTTGGAGACCTGTTGAAAACGTCTGAGCTCCGTAATGACACAGCCTGCAGCTCGGAGGGGGGGGGGGGGAGGAAGAGGGGAAATAAACTACGTGAAATGGAGAAAAACTCGACTTTGGTGCAAGAGAAAGGCAGCCTAAGCCGGATGTATGAATCCCCGATGTGCAAGGAAACAGACAGCAAACAATAAACGTGGAAAAGTCTGTGAAGAGTCACCTGTTATGATTAGAGGAGCGAGGAAGCGTTATCTTCTCCTCCCCGAGCCGACGGGAGAGAGAGAGAGAGAGAGAGAGAGAGGGGGGGGGGGGGGGGGGAGGGAGGGAGAGTTGGGAAAATGACTTCGCCCAGTGACAGTCTCGCCGAGGAAGAAGAAAAAAGGAGTAAAAGTTGACAACAAATCCAAAGATAGGAGAGTGTGTGTGCAGATGTCCCGACAGGAACTCTTTGGAAGTAGCGGAGACGGTTGGCTGCTTGTGCTCCTGTCGCTGCAAAAGTCTGAGATCAAGATTGAAGCGAGTAGATCCTCCCACTCTTGCATGCATGGCTACACTTTTTTTTTCTTCTTTCCCCCCATACTCTGCCTTTGGGATGCTGCTGGAGTGGGGTACAGTGCGCTCCTTACAGCCCAATAACAACACACAGAAATGAAGACTGGAGGAGTCATATATTACACAGACCTGAATAACGACAACAGTTATAATAATAATAATAATAATAATAATAATAATAATAATAATAATAATACAAAATTAGTTAGTTTATTATGTCACGTGTCATCTGATAAATGAATGCACTCTGTCAAATCTGACCCTTAAAGCAAAGAGGGAGGGTAGAATGTAATTGCATTTATCACCAATTACTGAACTTGTTTCTGCAGTGAAAACTGTAGCCTACATTTTGTGTGTGTGTGTGTGTGTGTGTGTGTGTGGCTATATGTCTGTCTGTTGCAGCATCAGAAGCTCTTTGTGTATTGTCTCCAGTGGAAGCTGCTGTCCTCTTTCAGCTGATGCACCTGGCGATCAGTGGTGATAACAGAACTCTGTCCGGCCCTAAAGTGGCCTCCACCACACACTGCTGTCCATCTTTCAATCAGTGGCAAGAGCAATAGTAATAATAATAACAATAATAATAATAATAATAATAATAATAATAATAATAATAATAATAATAATAATAATAATAATAATATGCCCTCTGACTCTTCTTATTTGCTGCACATCAGTTTTAGGAATGAGCTGTGATGCATTGTTTATAATAAAAAATAATAATGATAGTAATTTAAAATAATAATAAAAATAAATTAAAATAAAATAAACGAAATACCAGAGCTAAATTTTCAAAACATCCCTAAAATATTTTAGACCTCGCTACGGTCCAAAAGGATGTGAGTGTTACACATTTTGAAAGTGAACATTCATTACTGACCTGTCGTTTTCTCCGTTAACATCTTTACTTGGATTTGCAGTCGGGATCAGCACGTTTGCGGAGGAATACAGCTCACTGAGGCCTGTCTGAAATTACAGGTTTACTAATAGGATTGAGTCCTGCTTCCCGTGTCTGCAGCCTACTAGAGGCTGATTGTTATATCAGTGTCCGAACAGGAACCAAACGCAGACAATATGAGCAGTGGACACATGGAAGAGGCTTCACAAGAAACGATATTTACCCCGAGTTATAGTAGGCTACATGCAGGTTTTTTTTTTTTTTTTTTTTTTTTTTTTACATGGACATAATTTTGACGTTCAGTTTATTTAAAAAATATTTGAGATTGTAGGCAGATCAAAAATAACTACAACAATGATAATAACAATACTACTACTACTACCAATAATAAACATGATCATCATAATATGGACATATAGTCTTAGTAATAAATATTGCTTTATATGTCACATTCTTATATATATATATATATATATATATATATATATATATATATATATATATATATATATATATATATATATATATATATATATATATATATATGCCAGTGGGTTAAATATCAGACACAATGCCTCTAAATGTCAATTTTATTTTTTTTAAATAAGCTTCCAGAAGCAGTAAAGTGTGTCCCATCCTGTGGGCTGATGTAAAATTTTAGCTAGCGTTTACCTTCGGACCAAAGGCCTAAGCTGAGAGTTGTTTCTGACATCCTTCGTGCGGCATCAAGGCGATGACCTGTAGCCCAGTTTGGAAAACACAGAGGAGACTGTTGGTGCTGCCCTCTGCTGGTCAAACAGAGAAGCGCTGCAGTTATGTGCAATGTAGCGGCTACTTCAAGAACAGCTTTATTTAAACGGGATACAACCTTCAAATACATGTTTTAAATTTAAATTTCCTATGCAAATTAAATCCTAATACTTTTCTGTAAAGTGCCTTTTTTTCCTGTTAAAATAAACCCACGTTAACTTCTCGTGACGTCAGCCTCATCGGCTTGGCTTCGTTTCCTTCTTCTTCCAGCACTTCTATCAGCATGGGGTCAATTACCTCCGCCTCATGCTATATTGGATTATCTTACCACTAAGCGCCATTATGAGCTGAACACTATCAATACAATATAATCAATATATATATATATATATTTTTTTTTAGAAGAAAATGAATCCTTCTCACCCCTCCTCCCTCGTCCTCCCCTCCTGTTCATTCAGCAGCTATCTGTCAGGTCACTTGTGTGAATGAGGACATCAAACATTCATTCAATAAATCAATCCGCCAACTTTTAGCCTGCGGAGTTTTAATGAGCCCCTGCGTGACAAGCCCTCCCTCGCCTTCCACGGGACAGAAAAAAAAGAGTAAAAGCCCTTAACAGCAGGTGTGCAGTACAGAAACCAAGCAATTTACTTTAATGTAAGCAGAACTGTTGCATCCATCGGAAAGGTAAGAGACGATAATAATGCGCATTTAGGGAAGCTCGCATTCCTGCAGGGATTTGCTGCGGTTTTGGTTACTGTACAATTTTCACAGCGAGGATAATGACTGCATATAACACCAAAGCAAATTATTTCACGGGGAAATGGTTAATATTGAGAGAAAAAAAAAAAAAAAAAAAACAGTTTACCGCAAAATTTTACACAGATATGCCACCTTTGCAATCAGAATTTGCAGATTTGACGCAGGAACCAAACAAAAACTTGAGAGGGAAGTAATATCAAACTAATATTTTCCACGTGTCACTTATTCCGTAGTTTTTTTGTTTTGGTTTTTTTTTTAATGGAAAAAGTCGGGATTTATTGTGTTAAAAATGCCAAAAGTTGCACCTAAGTAAGCAAATGTAATCAGTCACTCCGACAAATAATGAAACAACTTCGCTCTATTAAAATCTTTTTGCAGCAAAGGGATTAATCAAGCTGAAATATTTATTTTTTAAAAAAAAGCATAAACTTTTTCTTTGCAGTGCTTTCATTGTTCGGTTTGTGTCGGATCCAGATGACTCCCATGGCTCCAGCAGCATCAGGCCTCCAAGCCGGAGGCTCCATGTATGCACAAATAAAACAGGGATAATCCTCATAGAAACGCAAAAGGAATACATTAAATTAGTAGAAATAGATGCCGCGAGATTTGCATGCAAACCTTTTCCCAGAAAAGCGCCACATATTTGCTGCAATTTCAATTAAAAGCAAATTGCATCAAGCAGCATTTCTTTGACGATAATAATAATTCTAATAATAACAAAAAAAAAAAAATGTAGAAAATCTAAACATCCTCAAAGGGGACACAAGACAAATTTAACACGTAATTTCTGCCGAAATTGCAAGGCTAGACTTTGATCTTTTTAATGGGTGTTTCTTGGCTCTCCATGATGCTCTTTTAATACTTTAAATAAATGAGGGGAAAACTGTTTGTTTGCTAGCAGAACAAGTTAAAAAAAGCGACACTGTAGCATCAGCAGCATCCTAGAAACAGCCTATTCAAAAAATGTTGATACAAACATTGATATCGCATTCTTTTCAGCCCGCACACGCTTTTCTTCTATGAATGCATGTCTGAAATGATTACTGGCTGGGGAAGCATTTCTGGGGCAAAGCACTTTTCTCGTTAAGTCAACGGAATCGCTGACCGTCGTGGATCAACAGAGGGGCTTATTGAAGCTTTGAGCGTCGGCAATTTGCGACCAATCAGATGTAATTTAATCTGACTCTGCTGAGTCCTAAGGTTTTTCAGCATTTCTCAGTTACTTTCATCTCTTAAAAATTAGGCTTTCATAGTTATTTTACACAGCAAACAAACAGGCAGCGCGCTGCTATGATAACAAACATGGTATGAGATGGACTGGGGGCCCCTCGGGCCTGTGGGCCCCCCTCACAGAGCTGCTAAATTTAACAAACTGGACTTTAACTCAAATTTCCCAAATGCAAATTTCTCAATTAATTCCTTTTTTTAAATGTTATTTTTAATCAGAAAATATAAAGTTGATTGCTAAAGGTAAGGTATGCAATGAGGCAAAAGTTGCAAGATAATCGGTGGAGTTGCGTCATATGCCCTTCTTTCTCATGGACATAACACTTTCTCCTGCCTCAACTTTAAAACAGACAGCGAAAGAAAGAAAAAAAATCCGGATAATCCCAGTTCCCCAAGGATTAGAGCAAAGTATAATACAGCACTGTCAACCCATGGCTAGATTTGTTTACCTTATGATTTATTGGATTCAGTTTTTCCCTCTTTTCCACTGACAAATTTATTGAGTTCCTGACAGATGGCCTGACAGGCCCCTGTGTGACAGCAAGCTGACATACAAGTTTGAAATGTCAGTCTGAAATGTTTACCTGTGTTTGTGGGCGAGTGTGTTCAGGCATGGAGCTGTAATTTCATTTGCATTAAAACTAATTATACAGTCATATAAACATAACCAATGGAAGCTTTGCTTATATGAAAATAATAAACAGTAACCGTGTTATAGCATTATTAGCTGTAATACGGTGACTGACATTTAGTTTTATTTATGCTCTATGTACATCCACGATTTAAAGTCGGGAATCATAATCAGTCTCACTTTTTAAACTTGTTAAAAATATAAAACGCAGATAAGTATCTTTAGATTTAAAAGATCAATGTTTCATACTTTTAAATCACTAGTTAAACATATTTTTATCTGTTTAAATGGTCTGCTAATACTTCACTTCTTCTCACGTTAATTAGTTGTATGAATTAAAGAGGAAATAAAGCAATCGAGAATCCAAACAAATAGGAAGCACAAAAGAGATCACTTTCCAAATGTTTGGATGAAGAAGGTTGTTGCTTTAAGAGATTATTTTTAAATACACTACCCTTATGTTTATGGTGACCCATCGTTTAATTTTCCTGAAGAGCCGTATCATCTGTAGGCAGCGATCCATGCAGCAGATTTATGTGTCAGTCTGGACACGTTTCACTTCTACAAGCGCCATGAAGGAATGTTTCTGAAGGACAACAGTACCCCCTGCTGGACAGAGTTAGTAAATACAAGTCTGGTCTGTCGGTCATGATCAAACAGACTCTGAAATCAGTTTGATAAAATTGCTTTGGTTTATATAATTTTAACACATTATATAACTATACAAGATACATAACCATTTCCTCTTCGAAGTCAAATAAAGATGGTGTCCATTATTTTAGACTTTCGCTTGTGAAACAGGATGAGGAGTTGTGTATAAACCAACTCAATTTAGAAGAAACTAAGTGGTCTTTATTTACATCAAATGAAAAAATATGTAATTTCTGCAAGTGTTTTGTGTCCCTAAAACTTTCAATACTTCAATATGTTCACATGATTCTAAACCCCACTCTGATAGAAATACGTAAATATATATAAAAGTATGTAAATATATAAAAGAGACAGACTATTTTCTCTTAAACATACATTTTTAAACAGTAATAGGTCCAAGCTAATTTACCTTAAACTTACCTTAAATTATGTTCACACAGGTTTTGACAATGATCAGCATATCTAGAGTTCTTAATTTAATATAATTTCATTTAGTTAGTTTTTGGTATTTTTGGTATTGGTATTAAAATAAAAACATTTTGTAGTTTTTCTGTGTTTTCTGTCCTAAAAAGGATTGATCACTAGTTCAAGCAAAAAGAGAACAGCAAAAACACACTAAAAGTCATTTATTTATTTTTAATTCCTGGAGAGGGTTTATGACACAATATTTAGAGATTTATGATTAAACATTTTGATGTCACAACGCCATCAAGTTATCGAGTTACGTATTTTACCCCAAATACACAATGCTTTTTTTTTATACAGTAATTTTTGTTCCATATTTCAAATGTTCTTTTTAATTTTTTCAATTTCTCAAAAAGCAAAAAAACAAAACAAAACAAAACAAAAACCTTAATGTATTTAACTATCAACTACTATTTGCAGTGTTTAACACAATAACTTTGTTTTCCAAAAGTTTTCATCAACAATGTAAAACAGGACAAATAATAAAACGATCATTACAAATAATTGTCAAAATGTCCAAACATTATTCATAACAATGAGGAACAAATTGCAAAAGAAGAACATTAGTTTAATCGCCACAGCATTTTTCAGATCTGGTCAAAGTTAAAGACAGATGGAAACAGATGACGATCTTCTAAGCCAGAAACAACAAAACCTTCCAGTTCTGTGGTGTGGGAACTTTCTTCCCTTCCGTGTTGCTTCACACACTGACAATGTCTAAACAAGCATTTAAAACTGTTTAGACACACAAGGAAAAAAATATATTTAATGGGAATTTTAAATCAAGCCATTTTCTTCAATTATCTGCATCAAACATACACCTATGTATGTGTGAGTGTGTGTGTATGCATGAGAAAGAAAGAGTTTAGCTACTGAACAGTGTTAATTTAATCTTAATCACAATCTTTAAAAACTTTAACTCGTGCACACTTCAGTGTTGAACCATCCCGCCAGAGCTGGAGACACGGCATTTGTTGTTCCACAGCTGCTCCCACCATCAGCAAAAGCATCTATGCTCAGGCATGATTTGCAGCTTCTATCATCAAATGATTATGTTATTCAGTGGATTTGTCTCCACAAAAATAATGTTTCCTCTGAGGAAAAAAGTCTGAGCTGCGGGAGGCCAGGGGCATGATCTCAGGAAGTGTGCCGTTAACAACAAACATCAACCTTTACATGGAGTGTAAAAAATTGGAGTCTGCTGAATAAAGTCAATGTGCTGGCAGACTTTGTGGATGAAGTATTGAAAGATATCCCAAACATATCCAGACGTGTAGCCGTTGTTATTTAACTGCATGGCTGTTTTTTTTTTTTTTAGAGCAAACAGCTAGAAAATTGACCAAAAAAGCACTACATCGACCAAAAGGAACGCAAATAAAGAAAAAATTGATAAGAAAAACAGCAACAGTTTAAACAAACTGCGCAGAAAGTTTGCTTACCAAGGTCAGCAGTAATAAAACTCCCTGCAATCAAACATCTGTATATGTGTGATTTCTCTTTCCTGTCTCAATCAAATACAGTGGGTGTGTTTCTCTGCAGGATGTGTGTGCATGTGCACATATATGATCCTGAGTGTGTCATTAATAGGCTGCACTTCAGAGAAAAAGGTAGAAATCCACCAGATGCGTTGCAGCTGGGTGGATCTGGTAGTGAAGATCTAGACAGCATCTGTCACAAGCCAACATTTCAAATCTGTCCTGAACATTAGACAGAGAGCACTAAAAACGCGCGCAACATGTGCGGCTCAACTCACAATGTGCTCGCCACAGGCAAGAAAGTTCACATTTAAATGAGAACAAAAGTGATATTTATCACAATAAAACAGAAAAGAAGCCATTTTAAATGCAGTGTGGCTGAAGAACTAAGCAAACCGGCGGCTAGCTGAAGCTATTATGGCTGAGTGCCGGAGGCCAGAGCACAGGGCTTTGAACTAGAGGTCCAGCAGAGCTTAGTGAGGTCAAGATCTGTCACACAACAAGCAGAACTGACGTTACAATGCTCCAGAAAGAACGTCAGTTCCACTACAAAAAGAAAAATAGCTATTTAAAATATCCGTAGTCATCACCATCTCCATGTTAGCTTCATGCTGTCAGTCCAGTTAGTTGTAAAATCTGGTTTAAGATTTAAAACTGAAAACAAGATCTTCCTGTCTAGGTAATTAAATTTCCACCGCAGAAACACAACAGCACTCCAGATATGCTTCTTATGGATACCCTTGGCTTTTGGAAGTGTGGGAATGAAAGCAAGCTGACCTTGATGCTATCTAGATATTTCCCTTCCTGGGTTCATACGCCTAGTTACCACTTGGTCAACCTTGTGCCCTGTGAACTGACCCTGTCCTCCCTGCGAGGTTTGAAAGGAAAAGAAATCCAATCCTCCAGGGAGCGCTCCAACTAACAAGAAAACTGCTGGCCCGAATCTCTCAGAAGTGCTGTGTTTTCCCACTGGACCACTTTCAGCTTAATAAACATCTTAACTAGCCAGAGGTCCCACGGGAGCTGCTGGGAAATCCTCTGGGCAGCCAGAGCTCAGGAGCTGCCCCTTTATTGCATCCAGGTGGCTGTTAAAAAATGCTGGCTGGCCATAAATGTCCAATAAAATGCAAGTGGCACCTTCGCTGGAGGACAGGGTCAGTGCACCTGTCTGTGGATGAAAACTCCATACACATCCCCCTGTGTCCGATCAGTTTGATGTCACACTCTGTGCTGTGCCACCACAGGGCCAGAGGAGAGCTTAGTCAGCCGGGCAACCCCGCTCCTAAGTTTATTATGCTTGGATAAAAATTCTTATGAAGGAAGATGAAACAACAAAAAAATGTAAAAGCAAAAATGCAACCGAGTCTAAAACACCACAAGAAAACTAACAACAAAAATTATAACTGTTGTCATAAAAAAAACAAAAAAAAACAGATAACTATGTAGAAAAATACAATTAAGATGCCAAAAAACAACATCAACAAAAACAAGACACTAAAAATGATCATTACACGAAGCAGACTGACAGCTAAGCTACAAAACAACCACACCAAAAAAAAACAAACAAACAAACAAAAAAAAAAAACAGAAAAAAGTGATTAAGCAATACAGAGAAATAATAGTAATACTTAAAAATGTTGTCAAAAAACAACTTCCATCAGCACAAAACAAACAACAAAGCAACCAAAGACCTAAAATGTACAAACCTAAAAGCAATTCAACTCCCTTTACATTCATGCTGAATCAAAGCAGCCTTGCTTCCATATAAACAGTCATTTCTACGTGGTTACCACACAATTCATAACGCAACGTCTTCCGTTCATCATCAGCAGGTCAATGTGTCCCGTCCTGCTGGAACATTTCTGCACAACTATGTGGGAAGTTTGTAGGATGCTACTTGAAATTCTTTCCAGGAAGTTTCTGTTTGTTTATGACTACTTCACACACGGTGGCAGCAGCCTGCCTTCATCTGTCCACCCCGACCGCTGTCCGGAGGGAGAGGTAATTGTCCCACAGGTCTTGGTAAGACCTGCTCGGTGTATTGGGCCTTTGATCTGACTTGAAAGGAGTTAATTGATTTCTGTGTTCCAGGCAGTGTTAGAAGGAAGAGAAGGAGGGTGGGAGGGGAGATGCTTGCTGATCATTTCACAACATGTGCTGGATATCTAAAGGAGGAAAGAGAGAGAGAGAGAGGGGGGGGGGGGAGAGAGATCACCTCGCACCCAACTCCATCCCTGCACAATTACAGTAATGTGACTCACATGGGCTGGCTGCCACGGCAATGAGGGAGAGAGGGAGAGGTGAGGAGGAGGGTGGGGGGGAGGTCCCTGCTTTGGGACATCACTCATCTTACCTCTAGCTGAGGTAAGGAAAGACAGATATGATGTGCAGCCCCCCTCTGAGTGCAGCCCAGGGGCTTGTTAAGGTGGCGGTATGGTGAAGACCATGCGTCTAACCTCTTACTTTCAGTCTCAGTGGGGCGCTCCAACGCATGACGACATCAGCAAAAAAAGGAAGACAAACCTGCTGGAAGAAAACAGTAAGAAGGTCGATGGGTGTTTTATCATCTGCTTCTTACCACAGTAAAACTTTCCTGTTCAGTACTTTTATTGTGAGATTCTTCTGATTGTTAAGACTGAACATTTCCCAGCATGCACTATTCTATAAAAAAGACAGAAGGTAGAAACATATCTGTTGCCTGATTGCTCATGTGAAAAAAAAAAAAAGAGAAAAGAAATGGATCAAGATTAATTCTGTGAGCTTTACATTCTCTGGCAGTGTGATTTGTTGCATCACCTGCCTGAGAGTCCAGCTCTGGTCTGGAGCTGCTTTGACAGGCCTCCCGACTTTACTCCTTCACCTCACTCTGTCTCTGGTCACCTCAGCTCAGGGGGAAACGGGGCTGTCAGGGGGAGAGTGGCAGGCTAAGCCCGTCTTAACACAGCACCTCAAACCACCTCATAAATACAGGCTTCCTTTTCCAATTTCCAAGCGGTCCATCTACCTCTGTCTACATGCTTACACACTGCTGCATGTCATGTGCTGGGGTGTGAGTTTAAAAATGACCATGAACCATCTGGTGGACTCACAGAGGGTGGGGCTTTGATGTGCTGCTCTGCTGTTCAGTTTTACTTCAGCTGAGCCCAGACCTGTATAGGTAAGCCAGCAGCGATGACCCGGGGGCTTTAAAGTGGGGCTGGTAGAGCAGAAATGGCACAAACAGAGTTTAGATGACTTGAAACATATTTAATTTCTCAGACTAATGTTTTGGAAATGCAGCTTTAATTTAAATAAATATAGTACAAAGAAAGAATATAAAGTTTTGAGAGGTTTTGTTTGTGATTTCCACACTAGCTACATGCTGTGAGAGGGGTGTGTTTTCCACATACTGTTATATGAACAGAAAATTACTGTTTATAAACAGTGGGGATACATTTAAGTTTTTTTTGTTTTTTTTGTTTTTTTTTTCAGATTTAATTTAATTGACGGCTCTGCAATAGTTTGCCTCCTCCTTTAACGTACAAATATAGGTGCCATCCCAGATTTGCAGCTTATGTTCACAAACATCCGTGCATAACAAGCTATATCCTAGTTTCCTCTTCAGCTCAGACGATGTTGTGTTCGTGACTTCCAAAAGTCAATTAAAAGTTTTGGACAGCTTTCCACCCGGCCACAGTCCACATTAAATGATCTCAGGCTCTTAAAAGGCAGTAAGATTTCTCAACTTTTTTAAATTGATCTATTTATTTACTCAGTTTATTTTATTCATGGTAGAAATGTGACTTTCAGGGATATCCATGCAGTGATTTTAACTAAATATTTGTTTACTTTTGTTGTAGTTCAGCCCAGAGGTTCAGAGGTTGCTGCTGTTTAATCCATTCAATCAAAGATTTTTCAGAATTCCCTTAAATACAGAAATACTTAAATTACCTTCTTGCTCATGAAATCTTTGACACACTGGTGAATCCTCACAGACATAAAGTAAATCTGCTTTTCTGGTGTTTTCTTTCTCAACTAACTATTAAACAACTTTTTAAAAATGAAGCCATTAAATGTTAGAAGTTTGTCTCGCCTTATGTCCTTCTATCAAATTTAGCCTGCATGTGCATCTATTTATCAGAGAATTTATCTATTTTTTTTCCAGCAGTACTGAAATAAATTTAAATATTTGCATATGCTGTCTTTCAGTCTTAATTAAAAGCTGTGTTTATATAAACTTTCCACATCTACACGTCATCTAATTAGATTTTGGTTTACATTTACAAGGCATCCAAACTTTTTGTTTTCAGGCTAACCCTCAATGATTGTGAACAATTGCATCCTAAAAAAAAGAAAAAAAAGGTATCTTTTTCTCTTAATTTGAAAATGTGGTTTCCCAAAAAAATCATTATTTTCCATTCCATAAAGTGGACTGAAAAGATAAGTAAAAACATGTGATGCAGCTTTTTGATGGGCATGCTTCACGAGGGAGCCGTGATTCTGAGAGAGGCTGCTTCTTGCCCATCTGGAGGGTTTGGCTTCTCTTGTTAATAAAAGCAAAAACTGTGATTAGCTAAATCTAAACACACTGACCTGCACAGTCAACAGAGGACGTTACCTGCTGACCATGTCTGATTGCAGAAACACCTTGAACGGTGCTCACACTGAGCTCAGTGCTGACGTGTTTCAGTGCCACTTCTTTTGAGTTAGGCTGGTTTATATTTGTTTATTTTACCCCTAAAGGGATCCATCACACAAAACATGGTAAAAACTTTCCACAACTTGTCTATGACACTGGCAAGAATGACTGAAATGAGGGTAAAATAGTATAAAATTAATAAACACTTCATGTATCAGACCTAATCAATGATACATGTTGTGTATCACTTGCAGAGTTAAATAATTTCTTTCAATTTATAGTTTATATTCCTAAATAAATAAATAAATAAGTAAACAAAACAAAACAAACAACAAAAATCAACAATAAAACAATATCACTAAAAATAAAATATTAAAATAAAATGAAGAGATTAGGTAGATTAAGGCATCAAGCTACTTGAAAAATTATAAATACTTAAAACTCAACTTAAAACTAAATAATATTATGTCATTTATGTTCGTAAAACAATAAATGGAGGAAAAGAAAGAGTTCCAGCATTTTGCCTGCACAGTCAAAGTGGGAATCTGGATACATATGGCTTACTGTATACATGCACTATATAAACAGCAGGAAGGAGGGCTGTTGAAGCCTGTCACTGCGCTCTAGGGCATCACTGACATGAGTGTCACCTTCGTGAAGGAGCGTGAAAGCTGTTCCCTCTGTAGAGGATTCCTCAGACCGTCGCTCTGATTTTAGCAGCAGAACAGAGGAACAAACGCTCATGGAGGGTTGTCATCTGCTGCACGCTTCATTAAACGCCTGTGAATATCAAAAGCCATTAGGAATTTTGGTCAGGATAAAAAAAAAAAAAAAAAAAAAAAAAAAAAAAATCTGCTGGCAGAATTCTTAAGTTTACAAACTTTGCAGGAGAGCTTAATTAACAACAGGGACATTGATCTATTCATGAGTTTCTGATACTAATTACACCTGCAAAAATTGTGCAAATCCATTCTCACTATTTAATTGGTGCAAATGACATGTAGACAATGAGAAGGTGTAAATCATGCTCCTGAATTTAGCAGCAAAGTTTTCTTTGGATTGTCAAGAAGAGAAAAAAATAAATATATGAGAAAAGATTTTGTGATTGTTTTTTTTTTTTTTTATATTTAATGAGACACTTTTCTTTGTTTTTTACTTTTAATGCCTTGGTTTAATTTTGTATTAATCTAATGTAGCTGCAACTTTGTGTTAAAATGTTCCTGAAGAGCTGACTCAGTAGAAGAGTCACTGTCACAACGTGGGTGGGTGTTGGAGGCAAGTGCTCCCTCGTGTCAAAGCTCTGCTTATTCTTGCTGCACGCTGCTCATGATGAACTTTCTGATGGAAGGAAGTTTCTGCTGGAGACTGAACATCAGAGGTGCCTGTTTGTGTCGCAAGAAGCTGAGCTTGGTTCCGTGTTGTCCTCCCCGACTGCCTCTGTCAAAAAAGCCCGTTACTCTGAGGAGCTAGTGTGAGGCACTGATAGCACAGTTTTAGATTAATCTATTTAAAAATATGAATTAGTTTGAATTCACAATTGGCACAACAGCATTTTAATGCTTTCACATGAAGTCTGATTAAGCAAAGAAACTGAAACTCAAAGTTACAGATGTCACTGCAAGTTGTATTAGTTTAAACATTCACAGAATTTAATTACCAAAGTTAATTTTCACAGTATTATGTAATCATTTCAAATCAACAAAATTAAAACAATTTTCTCTGCATTAAATTACATATTAAATACACAAGAATTATTTCAAGTAACAATTCCTGAATTTCAACCCCATTATTCTATATCTTTTGCAAAGGGAGCTTTTCTTTGTCCCATTTGCAATGTTACAGTCATTTTGGCAGCTGAAGAGAGCTGGATGCAGTTACTGAACGATGCTTAGCTCTGTGCCAAAGTTGTAGTGAAACTGTAAGGAAGAAGAAAAATGGGGAGACAATTAATAAAACAGAGTAAAAACATCACTAACCAGAAACAAAAGACTGAGCTGCCTGAAACATCCAATGACAGGAAATAGAAATTCCACAGACGTAAATAGATAAATGCAACGTATTGTAATCTGTACAGGATATAAATGATTTTCAATTTAAGTATGTGGCGATTAAAACACAATCATTCAATAATGTTTATTAGTGTTGTAATCATAGCAAAGGAAAATTGAAGAAAAATATAAAGAAACACCGCCCCCTAGTGGTAGATCAGAGACATGAACGTCAAGGGTTCTGACGTTCCTGGTTCATTTCTCAACATGTATTTGTCAAACTTAATTTTTTTTACATAAAAGTCATTTAAACTACTTTATTACATTAAATACTAGTTCATAACTAGGTACACATTTTAGATTTTTCTCAACTTTTTTAAAGTGTATGATGGACAATTTGGACACAAAGTCAACTAAATAGAAATGAAAGGATTAAACATAAAGGTTTGGGTGTTTAAGCCATTACTGAGTTTTATGATTTACTGTCACTGTAACCTGGTATTTTCACTGCCATGTTAGAATATGAGTCATCTGTTTTAGCTTCAATGCAGTGAAATAAGTGTTAAATCTGAGACAACATGCCTGTTAAAAAATAAACAAAACAAACTCATAAATGACAAAAAAACAAAAAACAAAACACAAATGTGTTTTTAGATCAAATGCTGCCAGTTAAGTGAAGTTATAAATAACATGTAATTGCAACAGTTTATGACCAGAGTTTAGCAAGTATATTAAACATAAATGATTGGCTAAATATTCTAATTTGTTCACAAAAGTTGGGGTCAATTCAGACAGTTGTATTACTGCAACACAGCACTAGGTGATGCTGCATGATCACTGAAATAAGTTTCCAACTCTCCAACTGAAGGCACGGAGCCACCATTTCTGAAATTTGGAAAGTGGGCACTCTCATTGAAGAAAAAAAGAAAAAAAAACACCTTCACTGATTTTCATCTACTTGAGGAGAAGTTACCCCAAACCTGTCACATATCACAAGCCTATTATTTGTGAAAGAATTCAATCCCCCCCTCCCCCCCCCCCCCACATACAAAAAAATCAGTCTCAACATCTGGCGCAGTAAATAAATATTCCGGTGTGTATGTGTGCATGTGTGGATGTGTGTGTGTGGATGATGGATGGGGGAATGGGGTGTTATCAGGGAGAGCATGTATCAATGTCTGCCAGTTTTACACACAGGCTGACAGGACAGTGACACACTAGAACATGGGCGGCAGTCACCCAGACGAGCCGAGCTTCATTTCCTGTCCCTGCTCCACTGCCAAAAATATGTGACATGTTGTCTTCATTAATTCCACCTCTATTTGGAGCTCTACCTCTCACACACCCTTGTACACTACTGTCTTTCCATACATTTATACAGAAACGCACACACATAAGCAGACAGAGAAACACACATACAGAGAACTCCCTGCAAGCACTAAAAACCAATCATACATAGGTGCTAATGAAAATCTTGTCATGTGTGCATACACACTTCTTTCCACTCTACCATATTCCCTCAGAAAATCATTAGCCAGCCGCCAACAACATTTTTCAGCAGAGCAAACTACATAAAGATGTCACTTTAAATCGCTTACTAATTAACACTTAAAAAGACACAAATTAGATATGCGTGGCTAAAAGCAATTATAATATCCGCAAGTTTTGCGAGTCATTTGGGAAATGAAAAGAATGCCTAATTGCTGGAACCAACATCATCTGAGACATGGCTTAAGTGATGCCTGTTAGGAAATGGTCTTATCTACAACTGGGACTGTGATTACAACAGTTTTCCTCAATTACATGTGCATATGGAGAATTCTAGAAACTACATCTCTTTCATGATTTTATGTGTTTTTTTTTTAAAGCAAGGCAGTGGGAATCTGTGTGTGTTTGGAAGGAGGAGAAAAGAAAAGAACTCCTGCATCCAAGTGCGGACAGTGACCTCTTCTGGACGACGTGTGAAGAAATGAACTCCAAGTCATTAAGGAAAATTTAGGACCAAGTTCAGACTATAAGTACTTTTTCTGAATTTCACTATTGTGCATTTGTTGTTTAGCATAACCACAATGACGCTGCCCCCTCCCTAGAAGCTTTACATACAGAAAGCATTGTCATTAAATGTATCATGTAATACTAAAGAAAAAAAAGAATTAAAAACTGTAATGTTTGTGCTTGTTTGCAAGAAAATCACTGACTCCATTCCTGCCCCATTCTGTACATCTCACCGCAGGATAATAATAAGAGGAGAGAAGTAAAAATAACACAATGGTGAGGGATGTTTCCACTTGGAAACTAATTATCAAGCTAAGCTGTGACTTATCCTCATCAGCCTGGCCCCGCCATTAATCTTGTGCTGTCGTCCACTTCACTAAATCCTGTGTTACACTATCTCACATTTACTTCATCAGCTCCAGCGCGGCTGTAATTAATGATTTCTCATGCCCTTCCCTTCTCTTCCCCAGCTCAGCTCACCATGTGTCCTCCTGCTAATCACACTCTCTGAGAGGGAAAAAAAAGGGAGGAGGAGAGGAAGCTAGAGTGGAGAGGGGAGCAAGAAGAAGAAAAAAAAAAGGATGAAAACATATAGGATGAGCAGTCAGCCCGTCTCCACCCAGGACACACACACACACACACACACACGCACGCACGCACGCACATACATGCCATTAGTACCTGCAACAGCAATGAGCTTCATTCAGATGACCATATGACAAGATGGCGACTCTGTGTGATTTGGATAGTATATGACAGAAGACAGAGGCAGAGTGCAGAACAGACACCCGGTTTGATGAGGGAGTGTTTGCTCTGTAACACATCTCAAACCCAACAGCACCTGTTCTTTTACAGTGGTCTGTCACTTCCTGGCAGTTCTGATACCAAGATACCGTGCTAATGAGAGAGAAGGGGGGTTGTCACTCTCTTTAAAGCGCGCACACACACACAGACACACAAAGGCGTGCGCACTCTCTTTCTCTTGCTCTCACTAACACAAGAGCTATAAAGAAGGAGCTCAGCACAGATGATTTTCTTCCTAGAGATGCCTGTAGGCTACAGTATTTCATCAGAAATGGGAGAGACTTTGTAGTGCTTTTTATTTGTTCTACATAATCTCTAACTTTCTAACGATGAGGCTAACTGGAATCTTAAAAAGTTTAACATGAGGAATATGACCAGAAAGGCCCCTTAAGATGTGAGAGACGCTAGATTGAGCTGTTAGAGGGTAGAATTGAGGAATAAAAGTCAAGTGTTTTGGAACAGGAGACGAAGCTTTTAAAAGAGAATGGCTGCCTAGCATGGCCATGCTTTTATTCAATTGGGGCTTAGTGGAGCCAACAGGGCCTCGCTGTCTCAGACACTTAATTACAACCCCAAGACCGTTTGCTTTGCATTCTGGGCCAGCGGCGTCAGTGGCAGCCGAGCGTTGCAGCCTCTACTCACTTCCTCCTCGATCTCTGCCAGGGATTTGATCGTAATGCCCATTAAATTGACTTGCTGCATCTGAAATCAAAAGCAGGGAGAGGAGGAGGGAGAGGAAAAAGAAGAAGAAGAAAAAAAAAAACACAAGAAACATGGCGGTTAGGCTCATGGCTAAGTAAGCATGCTTAAAATCTTTAATCCTCTCCCTCTCTGTGTCAATACAAACGGGGCCATAGTGACAACTACTGCCAGCCAGCCAAATGGACTGCACTGAGCCAGCTCTGCCTGACTGCACGCATTCATCACTCAGTCTGGAGGAAAGAAAGGGAAAGAAGTGAGGGGAATAAAAGGAAAGACAAGGAAAGAAGAGTTGTTCACCTGAAGGGATGCTGTTGGAGAAGGAACTGTCATTATTACTCTTATTTTACATATAGAATAAAGACATTATCATGTGTTTTTTTTTTTAACAGGCCTTCAAAGATTTTTTACCTCCTGGGGATTTTCATAAAACTTCTCAGAGACCACGAAGGGCACATCATGCAGAGCTGGAAGAAAAGTTAGAGAAAGACAAAAAACAAAGTTGAGAGTTGACTTTTACACTGAAGCATATTACGCCCTAGTCTTGATCCTGAGTGTTTCCTCAAGACTAAATGTGGGATTATAAAACAGCAAAGCTATCAACATCCCCAGCCACCCCGACACCTCCCCTTCTTCCGTCTACTGAGAGAAGATGAAAGGCTTTTTTATTCTCCGCTGTATTTGAGCACCTCCACTCTCTCTTCCTACCCAGCCCTCTCCAGTTTAATTACTCTTGATTATTCCCGATTCTGTCTTGTCTGAGAGATGTTCACCTCTGAAACAAAGACACACTCATACCAGGCACAGAAAAGCAGAAAGAAGGGAGACAAAACATTTGCCAGATATCACATTTGCATGAAAATAAGCCACACTGTTCAGCCGGCAAAAAAAGTGGATTGAAATGAGGACTTGCCAGGAGCGTGGTGGTATAATTAGCATTTGACCAAACAAACGAGCTTCAACAGAGCTATAATTAAGCAGGCCTGTAATTAAGTGTATGCCCTTTATCATAATGATCGTGGTTAAAATGGTGTGATGGCTGCCAGTTGATTATTAATGGTGTAACCCCGTCCTGCATGCATCCTGCACTGGAATCAAGGTGTCACGACTGTCAGGCTAGAGAGCAGCCCTTTGTTTATAAAATACATTAGGGCCCAAATTAACACAGGATGACAAGAGACACAAAGGCTCTCGTTTCCAGGCTGAAAGGAAATCTGCAGCTGCTCGGCTTCATTATAAAACTCCCAATTCTGGAAGCACAAAACTTGCCGGAGCTGGCTTCGACAGGAGCTCCAAACATCAAGAGACCGAGCTTCCAACTGCTGCTCTTTAACCTGCAGTCCATTAGACCGCTGGTACAGGAAAGGACGTCGTAAATGTAAGCCAAAGCCTTTCATGAGTCATCATTTGGAGCTGATGCTCCTTTTGGGTTTTCCTGTTCACAGCAATATTCTGAAGTATATAATTATAAACACTTTCTTTCACTTTGACATTTGTGTGACTTTCTATCCTCGTTTGGCTTTTACATAAATTTGCGGTTTGGCACTTTCCTGTCGACTGTAAAACAATGTGATCTTTGTAATCAAAGCATGACCTTCACCCCAAGGACCAAAGGAAAACTTCTGTATTTTCTTGGCGTGCAGTCATCTCCTATATTGCTTTTTAAGTCGTGTTTGGACCACCACTTTAAGTTTGCTTTACACAAAATAATGAGGACAATCATGTTTTTTGTTTACCATGTTCAACAGTTTAACGTTGACACCATATATCTTTTTTTTAAATTTATTTATAAAATGTGCTGGTAAAATTTAAAAAAAAAAAAAAAAAAAAAAAAAAAAAATTCTCATAAGACTTTAGCTGTGGTGCCAGG
Source organism: Telmatherina bonti (assembly GCF_933228915.1). Lineage (NCBI taxonomy): Eukaryota > Metazoa > Chordata > Actinopteri > Atheriniformes > Telmatherinidae > Telmatherina > Telmatherina bonti. The sequence continues at coordinate 26,234,970 of NC_136611.1, read as the reverse complement.
GGATCATCAAAGTTATAATGGTTTATTCTCTGGGCATCATGACCAGCTGCACCCGACTTCAGGGTAACCCTAGTTGTTAAGGCAATACTGCTTAGATATAAGTGGTGCATGAGCCAACTAACAGACTGAGCTTGCTTATGTCAAGGCTCAAACATGGCAAAAAGAAAAAGAAAAAAAAAAAGCACGGTGGATGGATTCAAGGGGTGTTAAAAGTCAAAACGGCCATTTCATCCCAGGAGCTCCGAATATGTAGTTGTCTGAAGCAAAAAGCCAGTCAAGCCAGCTGGTATGATGACTTGTTTGAGCTCGTAACTACAAGGGAATAAACATGCTCTACTGTGTTGCTGGCGGCACCAACACCAGACAGAGGTAAGTAGGAAGAATACATTTAAATCAATAGCCAGCAGTGGGAAGCAGAGATTGTGGCTGCTGATGGATCTGCATGGCATGGACAGATGAATGCACAGAGCTGAAGGCCAGAGCGTTTCTTTATTGCACAAGGATTACATTTAAAACCAGATCTCACTTTGTATTCCTCTACCATCTATACTAGAGAGCCTATCTTACATCCAGACAAATGGAGAGGCACAGAAGACGACTTGCTTGTAAAGGATGGATGCTTTACTGTAGAGTAATCTAAAGGTGCAAAGGGCAAAAACAATGTAAATCCAATCTTCTGACCAGGAATCCAACTATGAAACATTTCCAAGCTGCTCAGTGGCCTTACTACACTCCATTAACTCATGAGTATATTGCAGTGTGGGGAATTGGGTAGTTATTTGGCATTTGGAGTATGTGAGTGCAGTCGATATGAAAACATCTGGCAGGACTTTGGGTACAGTGACTATGATGATGATGGTGATGATGATGGCTGTGAGCGCAGAGGTGGCGTTAAGTAAGGAGGACCCTGTGGCTTGAGTGATTGTAGTGTAAAGAACGAAGTCAGCACAGGGCCCGTGTGGATCATCGCCTTATTAATGGCTCCGTCAGGTGCGATGAGCAATGGCTGCATTGTCATCTCCAGCCCCTGGGCACAGATGAATGGCTGTTTCAGGGCAGGAAGGGCTCCCTCGTACGCTGGGCTGAGCACTAATCCCTCACTCTTCCATTGTTGGATGCACTGTCACCCAGGACCTCAGCAACACTATACATTGCATTTCCAGGGCTCCAACAGACACAGCTATACACAACACAAGCGCAGACACACCCACACACGCAAAAGCACATAAACCACATCGAGTTGTGCTCCGACACTGACTGATGGAAAAATATGCGTGGGTGATCGAGCATACCCCATATTACCTGAACCACAACTCAAGAGTAGCACTTTAGGAATGTTGATGAACTTTTATTTTACACTTCACTAATTCAGCAGAATTGCATTGATCTCTGTCTGGTGTGATTACTTGGGTGAATCTGTCTCGCTCCTGAATTAAGTGAGGAAGTCAAAGTCAGGGCAGCAACTAGCAAGCGTAAATGAACACTTATTACAACTTTTTGCACTTGGGATTCTCTTGTTTAGCAGCATAAAATAATAAGAAAATAAGTGTAAAGCTTTATCTGTTATGTGTTGTATTGCACATCCTTAACAATTGGAGGCTGCCTTTTCTCTGCGTGCAGCCAGGGTAGATATTGCAATGCCTTCCATGTCGATGTGACTCTCAATTTGAGCCAGATTCTTTATGCAGACCATGGAAATGCTATTCTGGTTGCAGACCCTGCTCTCTGTCACCAGTGCAGATAATGGTGAGTAGATGAACAGGGAGCTGGAGGAGGACCCCCCTATGCCCACTCACAGCCCTTAGCCCCACTCTGACATGAGAAATAGTGCCCAGGCCTGACAGCATCTCGGAGACATATTGTAGTTTATTTTGTCGCCCGGGCATGCCATCTGTGCCATTCCAATGGAGGGTGTGTGTTCAGACTGCTGCAAGAGAGAGGGCATGAGGCTCTGGGTCCCTCAGTAACTCTGCAGCCGCGGCAGGTCATTAGTCAAATTGCCTAATGAGAGAGAATACAAATGGCCCCCTACCCTGACAGGAGGAATTTTGGAGGTGTCAGAGCTCCTGACCCGTGCTATGAGAACAGATGATAGCGAGTTGCTATTTTCAGATTCTTTTAATGACTATGGCTCTGTGAATCCCATTCTTTTTCTTTTATCTTCTCTACACTTTTTCAAACCATCTAGACAGATGGACTAAAAGAAATAGAATAACTTTTCAATACATTAAAAATCTCACTTGCAAAGTGGAAGTGTAACTTTTTAATTATTCAAATGTTTACTTGGAAGTCAATTAACATTCCATAAAGCATGTAACATTGATATCAAAACAGATTATGCGTGGATATGATGTTGAGGGTTTCTGATAATCTATTTTTATTTGTCTCTGCTGGCACTTTATTTTCAGAGTCTCACTGAAGTGTGTGCAACCTTCTGTTGCAATTCTCCTGACAGCAAGACGGTTAGTTTATGCTTAAATATTAATTTCATTTCATCTAAACGTTGAAAAACGTAAACAAGTTTAAAGGCTTCGCGAATACTAATAGTATCCAAAAGATTGAGTCGATAAATCTGTTTATAGTTACACATTACAGACTGGAGCTGCAAAACATGTAAGATTAATGACGAAAAACTGGAGGGGAAACGTGTGTGTATATATATATATATATATATATATATATATATATATATATATGTATATGTGTATTTATCTAGGGTATATATATATATATATATATATATATGTATATATATATATATATATATATGTATATATATATATATATATATATATATATGTATATATATATATATATATATATATATGTATATATATATATATATATATATATACATATATATATATATGTATATATATATATATATATATATATATATATATATATATATGTATATATATATATATATATATATATATATATATATATATATATATATACATATATATATATATATATGTATATATATATATATATATATATATATATACATATATATACATGTATAATTATATGTGTGACAACTTCTCCAAAAAAAAAAACATTATGTCTAAATAAGAACAAGTTCAGCCTGTATGTAAAACAGGCTGTTAAATATGAAGTGCAGGAGTTGTGAGGTCATATTTTAGTTATTCTTTAAAGCTGTAAGCACAGAATAAATACTGGGAGAGCCGTTTCTTCTCGCTAGCTATTGAGAGCTCTTCTGAAATAAAATGGACAATCAGACTTTAATCAGCAGCTCAGACTATTTAAAGGCACTGCCATGGCACAGGCATTGATCCCCAGCTGTGGCTGCTGGTAAATGTGCAGCAGAATGTGTGTATAAATGGGGTACGCCTCTCTGGACAAGTGTAAAAGCTGGCAGAGGGCTGACAGTAAATTGCATGTGCCGGATGGGACACAGCAGAAGGCACAATTACACAAATCCCCTCTTAATTAGCGGTTCTGTGGGCAAACTAACCCGTAATGATGCGAGGGATATGGTGAGCCCCAGAAATCCTAACAAGAAACACTCAGCAGCACTGGAGACTGGGTCATATGGCCCCAGCTCCCCCGAAGTAGTGAGTGACATGTGATCTGTTCTGATCAGTGCAGCTGCAGGAGCTGCACGAACTCTCCACCACCCTGAGTCTTTGCTGAGCCACTTGCCCTCTGGACTGTGGGCAAAACAGCAGGCCCTATGTGGTTGTGGGTGGCATTATTAAGTTTTCCATGCTCACACTACCGGGCAATGTAAAGTGGCATCTCACACAGTGAGTAATGAACTGTGCCAGAGCAGAAGCAGGAGGGATGACAGCCAAAGAGGCCTCCTTGGCAGCCACTAACCTGGGCATTCACCAATTTATCATCCCTTAGAACCAATCCACCAATGCCTCACTGCCATTTGTCATTAATTATGCTAATAAGGATACCATTACTCTCCCAATGAAACAGGGGATGTTATTAGTATAATGCATTTACAGTTTAATACATATGCATTTGCTTATTAGTTTTACTGTCTGAATAGTTGGACTTTGAGAAGAGATATTTCCCAGTGCTTTCATAAAAGTGTTATGCAGTAATATATACATTAAATATGCAAGTGCCGCTACAGATAGGACGAGGATGCATGTGACTGTTTGATAATTATTCACTATTCCCTACTCTATAGCAAAGGAAAAAAAATGGTCTGATGTGTTTGAACTTTTTCATAGCAGACTTCATGTTTCTAAGCAAAACCAGGCTAAGCAGAACTATTTAATATAGCTTCTGGGAGCCCCACATGCCCTTTTCCAAAACGACTTCATTCCCAGAATCTCATTGTGCTTTCTGAATCACACCACAGTATGTATTAGAAGATCATTAATTACAAACTTAACAAGTCAGCAGAGCCATTAAAAGATCTTTAAGGCATATTTGACCATAAATCTCCTTAAACTATATTTAATGACTGGATTTTTCTGAAATATTTTTTATCAAGTTCTAATTAGATGTGTGATAACAAACCCTGCTGTACATGGGGCAAATGAGGGAGCCGTGACAGGCCCATCCATTGAGACCATCCACGTCTGGACAGTGAAACTAATGGAGCACTGCTTCTATCTCAGGGATGGATAGAAAGCAATGAGGGATGAGACTCCACAGTCCAGTCTGGCCTGCAAATGCAAAGCCATTTAAAATCCCTTATTTGACTGTAATAAGGGTCTAAAAATGCCTAAGGGCCTCGAGCTCCAGTCAGAAATTCTATTAGGATTTATGCAGGATTGATCCTCAAAAACTTAATGGTGCCATCATGTTGGGACTGATCATGTTTTGCAACCAAACCTGGACAGTCCAGAAGAATTTCCTGCATAGTATAAGCTTCCAAGTCTATTTAAAACCATTTCAACCCAGATGGTTTTTTATTACAACTCAATTAACTTTTGCATCTTGTTATTTAAAGTTTTTTTTTCTTAAATAAAACAACAGTTTATGCATAAAATATTGAAAAGACATGTTATATTTATTATAAAACTACATAGATGTAGTTTTAATGCCTAAATGTAAAAATGGTTGTTTATAAAAAAAAAAAAAAAACCCATAAAATAATAAGATGTAATATTGAGCATGTTGGATACTGTACTTAGATCTAGCTACAACAACATGTTTGAGATGTGATTGGATTCAAAGTACGAGTAAATTTTAAGCTTTTTCCTTAGTCATGTATTCAAACAATTTAATATGTGATACTTATGATGACTATGATGAACTGGGAACCAATCCAGGGTGGACCATGCCTCCTGCCCAGTGATTTCTGGGGCTTCAGCTTCCCCATGGTCCTTAACTGGACTAAGCAATTAAGAAAATCAATGAATAAATGAATGAATAGCTATAATTATCCACTGAAAATGCTCTGAACCAAGTCAAATGTTAAATAAAAAACCCTTAAAAATTGACTCTAGTTACTATTTTAAAGACTCTAAAAGTAAATATGTTTGATGTCACAGGTATGACATGCATCTTGTACTGCGGAAAACAATCAATATCAAAATTTGCCACCTATATTTAGCTTAAAAAAATCGACTATTTGTTTTAAAGTTAATTTACTTTTAAACTTTGCTATCACTCTAAAGAAGTTAGGTTTATAGGTATGAATGTTATGGACAGAAAAACAACAGCAGCTACAAAAAAAAAAAAAAAAGACATGTAAGTTATTATGTTCTGTGAATGTTGCTCTTTACTAAACAGAAGTCTAAAATAAAACTTAGTCATTTTCAACAAGCCAAACAACACGCAGACTGAACATATGCTTTTATTTAATCAAAGCTGCCTTTCGGAATAGTAATTTCATTTCATCGTGTTAGTGTAGTGTTTTTGACAATGATTTAATTATGTTTGCAGTATTCTACCTCAAAAGACTGAAAACAGCGCAAACAGCTCAAGCAGACAATTACAGCACATTTATACTTTGAGTAATTTATAAGAAATAGCAAGAAAAAGATTTATTATTAAGCAAGGCAGAACTCCATTATATTTATTTTTTGACAGATATGAATGTGTGTGTGTGTGTGTGTGTGTGTGTGTGTATTAGTTGTAAATACCATTCTCCCACTACACCATTCTCTCTGTGTTTCTCCTTTTGCTGACCAGGGAAATTAAGAAGCAAAACGTGGGTTTTAAAAGCATTCCTTTCATGTCTTGATGTAAGCTTTGGCATTACTTCAAACATCAAGATCGGTTTCATAGAAATCCCATTCCATCTAAAGTAAAAGCGCTGCAGTAAATCTGCCCATGCCTCCCCCATAACACTTTCATAAATGATTCATTCAGCTCAGTTTAGCTGATGCAAAACAGAATGTTAGTGAGTTGTGGATGGAGCCTGGGCTGCAAAAAGGAGGACAAAACAAGCTGCTTAGTAATTTCAACAATCTAAAAGAGAAAAAAGAGAGAATAGAGGGAGAATAGGATGGCATAGACTACAAATAACTTTTTTGTCACTATCCAGCGGTCGTGTTTTTTAATCCCTCAGCCTAAAGAATTGTGTTATTCTAAAATATAACCTCAGTGGTGCAGAAGCAGTTGAGATCCATCATAGTTTGAGATAAGAGCCGGCTGATCTCCTCCCTCTGCACAGCCTTGCCCCGAACTACATAGGGAGATAAGATGGAACTTTTGTTTGAAACCTGATGAGAAGCCTCTTAATGAAAGTGCTGCGCCAAAAATAATCTTTTTTCTCCATGTTAGTCAATCAAGAAATGGTGTAGTTGGGGGGGGGAAAAAAAGAGGAGAAAGAAAGTAATTTTGCATAATCAGTGAGCACCATCTGGAACAATTAACCAAATTCCACAGAACTCAGAGGATCAGTCATATTGGCTTATTAAAGATCCAGAATTATACAAGTAATAAATCCTTGGAAAAACGAAGCGTACCCCTGCCTGTCACGACTATTTTAACTTCAAATACAGTGGAATACTTGATAAGGCTGAAAAGAGGAGATTAATATATGCAAATTATGTCGAGCATTTAAAAGCCCCCCAACAACTGTCTCATTTTTTTCTGTCTCTTATTACAGGGCTTTATGTTTTATTCATACACCAACTCACCTGTCATTTCATAAGCTATAATATTATGAGGGTATTATTAAACAGTATAAAGTGGAGCTTTAATTGGAAAGCTCCATTGCATTTTCCAATTATTTGTAGAAAATTAAAAGCAGATGCACTTAGTTTAATAAGAATTCTAATATTGTTTCCTGAAAATCAAAAATCACTGTCATTCTGCCAAGATATTTTGCAAACCCAAGTTAATTTTGAGCCTCCTATTTTTTTCCTCGTCCTTCTCCACTGAAGGATGAACTGTCTAGTGCCTGTTAATTGAAGTTCCTCTAATGGATAGGGAAATAATTGCTCTCCATATTATGTTAGATCAGGGCCAATGTCAGGATTTATTTTTGATTAATGCTATAGATATGCAAATGTATTACTTTTTATTAGATTTACCTTCATATCAGGTGGATGCCTGCTGAATACTACATGCTATTTTGCTGGTAATAAAGAGAGACTGCAATGCAAAAGGCACCACAGGTTTATTTGGGAGCTCCAGACTGTTTTCTAACACATTTACTTTTTTCTCCCCTATCAAACAAATGCTTTTTTAGACAGATTTCTTTAGTGCACATACAATTACCTTTAAAATATCTGGATTTACTGTCAGTGTTTGAATAATAGACCTAATTGGCAAAGGGACTTGGCATGGATCAAAGTAATGCCGGTGCAGAAAAGCAAAAGGTTGGGGCTGTTATGAAAACTTGATAACTTTTCAAATGAGCCTGAACTGTCAAGTGAAGGAGGGCTGCAAAATAAATGTGAATTAGTTTTTAATATTCTGGTAATAAATGTCAAAGCTTCTGCACATCACACTTGTACATGATGTGACTGCACATGACAGATTTTCCAGACATGTTACCTCTCCACCCCTCAACTTGTCTTTTTTTTTTTTATTATTCTTTTGTGTAGATGTGAGTGTGTGTATTCGTGTGTGTGTGGGTGTGTGTGTGTGTGTTGGGGTTTTTGTTTTGTTGGGAAGTGACGGAGGGTTTAATCAAGAAAGCAGGCAATTCATCAATCCTAAAGAAGGCGCCTGTACAACCCTGACAGAGCGCACATGGTTTTAGACCAACTCGAACCTGGCCAGCTGTCAGCCCACACACTTTTGTGCATGCACAGGCACCAGGAAACACACACACACACACACACACACACACACATGCACATTCATAGACACACACCCTCGCTATCATCAGGCTAACAATTAACACAAATAGGCTGTCGGCTACGACCTCACACTTGAGCTGCAGGCAATCACGTTGTCAATGAAGGGAAGTTGTGTTCTCTCACATTCACAGCATGATGGTGTGAGGATGAAGAGTACAGTCTCAAGTAATAAAGCAAGAACCATCTCCGATTACCTCCATCATGCTTTTTTCTTTAAAATTGCACTGGTTCATGAGGGGAGAAAGAGAAAATCTGTGCACCTGCACAGGACAGTTTTCTGGGGAAAAAAAAAAAAGAAAGATGACTGCTGGCAGCGCACCGTACAGTATGTGCATGTTCTCCACTGTCACTCAAATCCTGTCCCAGTGGACAAATTCCACACCAAATGCCACAAACTGTTCAGCTGTGTGCTAATGTGTGCTCCTTCAGTGCTGTGTCCTGACAAACTTAGAAAATGACTGTCAACAAAATGATAAAATTACCATTTTGCAGTATTACATTTACCCCATCTTTTTACTTAATAATTTACTGTTAAACATTAAATTCAAAATAAATTTACCAGCACAAAAAAAGTTTTATATTATGTCTTGTACAACTGCTTTTGGGAGTTGTTTTGTACCAGACTTTTATTAAATAGGCTCGGTGTAACACGGCTGTACCGTCAGTGTGCTTCTGCTGGAGCAGCAGGAGGAATCCTCACCACATGGTGTCTCTCTCCAGCTGGATAAAAACCTCCCTCACATGGCTCACACACTCATAATGTCTACAACATCCTCAGCCGATTCTGACTCTGTGGCACTGAGGCTGTCAGAGCTAAGCTCTGTTTCCCAATAAATTTTCCTCTTTTTTTTTTTTCTATTTTAGTCATGGGGCATCAGGCTGTTGTTGAGTTCTGCATTGATCAAGAGCGAGGAATTTCCAGTGCATGCGAGGTACATATGTAAGTATGGTATGTAATGGATCATATTTGACAGCTGTTAATGCCAAGTTCCTCTGGGAAGTCACGTTCTCTGAGATAGCCAAAGCTCTGTATACTGTCCATCAGTGAGAACATCTACTCAGAGAATTTGCAGATTGAGAACCAGAAGAGCTTTAAAATACACATGCAGGTAAAGACTAAACTAACACCTACAATGTAGCACAAAAATCATTAGTACTGACTTAAAGAGATGCTGTGTAACAGCAAAAATTTGAAAAACTTGAAAATATTTTTATTGTTTACATTAAACATAAACAGCATCATGAGTGGCACTGCATTGCATCCATTTAGCATGGCATCGTTTACCTGAAATGGTGTAGATCCCACTATTCTGTTGTTGATATTGTGGCCTGCTTGGGGTTCTTCTGTTGACAGAAAAATAAAGCCAAAATATCTATTTAGTCATAGCTGATTAAATATAATGTCAAAACACAAAATGCAAGTAAAATGTTAATGTAAAAATATTTAAAATGTAGTTAGCACTAAAATTCTTTCTGAACACAAAAGTTTCTGCTGTACCTAAAGATAAAAACCTTATTGAAATAACAGAGTGAATCATGAGAACTGTGCTTCAGCTACCCAGGGGCTTACACAGATCTTTAACAGAGGTTTGGAACAGGATCTTGTTAATTCTGGAGGAACTGAGAGCTTCCATTATTCAAGGGAAGTCTGTTTTTTTTCTTTATTGTCTTGTGGCCTTGTATTGCCGAAAACAGCACAGAATGCACTTTGTGGGTAGTTGAAGTTAACAAACCATATAAGATTGAAATCCTCATCAATCAAGCTATCATGAATTACACCCTGTGACTCACCCCTATGGATCGATAAATCCACAGCAAGCAGGGAAAAGAATTTGCAGCTTTAAGAGAGCTGCATAACATGACATGCTTTGGAGATGAAATGATTTCCAGGATGGCGTTATAAAATAAACAATCTTATAATGATAATGCAAAGCAATTGGCAATATAATTAAAAAGTAAAATCACTTTGACGGAGGACAAAAAGGCACGAGAGTTTGTTACTCTGCAGAATGTGGAGGAAGTTAAAACTTTGTGCTGAATTATAACATAAAGGCAGATTTAGTGAGTGAGCAGGTGTGAAGATGCAAATAATGAAGTGTATTTTGCACATCGTGTTTCATATTTGGCCGATTTATGGATAAACATAATCTTATCTTGAAGGGGGTGTAAAATAAAATAAAAAAAAATAATAAAACCTCAAAATTTAAGCCTAAAGCCAGATCTGCATATTCTGAAGGTGCTTTATGGAAGTTGTGACTTTCAAAGCCTTATCTCTTTGGATGAGATAAATAAATGCAATAATTTCTATCAACAGCAATAAAACAAGACTTGTGACAGGCTGTGGTATTTATGAGCTGAAGGCTGCAACTCAGATTTATTTGCAATGAAAGGATCGACTTTTCTCCTCCTCATTTACATCAGCATTTGGTCATGTTAAATCCAGGCCAATTGTGAATTTTTAAAAGGTTGGCATCAATCTTGTGGGAATGACTGCCATATTCAAATTCAAAAGGGACTTTTTTTTTTTTTTTTTACCTGCAAAGGTTGATTCCGCTGCTGAATAAGAAAGGAAGGTATGCATCTTTCAAATTACAGACACATCCCATGGACAGATAAAGTGGACCCACATGGTTTTAAAATGTCTTTAAATGCATCAATTGTGTGTTTACATTGTTATAGACCTCAAAAGAAACAGAGAGAAGAGGGAAAACATTGTTGACTCTGAGTATTCATCTATGTATCTGGAAAGGTGAGAGTGATATTTGAAATCCAAACAACTTGGTGCAAAACACAGAAAATGGGCTCAAGCAATGTTTTCCTACAGGCAACCTCCGGGGCTGATTTTCCCATCTGTTTGAAAAACATAAAACTGTCTCAATCCAAATTGCTGATTTCTAAATACAATTTTAGGTGCATGGGAGAGCACAACATATGGCAAATCAATTAGACAGCTAATTCTTAAAACAAAAACATGGCAAGTGCATTTGCTAATCAACAGCAGTGTTGGGGCTCATATTACGTTGGCCACTGGAGTTTTGAAAACAATTAATCCTCATTTCAGGCAAGGAGAGCCATATTGACACATATTCCTAATTTGAATATTCAATTATAGTGAAGTTCCTCATCAAATTATAGCAAAACTGGGAACACAGCCTGAAAGATTTACGTAATTACAGCCCAGATCAAGAGTATTACCTTCCCACAAAATCTGCCGGAGTTAAAGCTATTTGAATAAAACAAAACACAACGCAAAGGATTATTTGACAACAACTACTACAATCCACCAGATTGTCTTCGTTTTCACAGAGAATAAAGAAATGAGTTGTCTGTGTTACAAAAGAAGGAAAAGGAAAAGGTGGGAGAGGCTGTGGGGACAGACAAGCAGTAGTCAATGGAGGTAAGATGAGAATGCGAGTAATATCACTGACTGAGGAGCCAGAGCGGCTATACAGAGAGCTGGAAGCCCTTGTTTTGACACACATCCAGCCTTTCCTGTGACAACATCTCCACACCTTCCTCTATGTGCCAGCAGTGCTGCTTTGTGGGAGCTGCCTTCTCACCCATCATTATCCTCCTTTAAGCTCAGTGTCAGGTGCTGAAGAGAGCCTCGTTCTGATTTTTCGTGGCAAATCACTGTATAGTCTGCACCCATCTGATCTCAGCTGATCAATCAATCATTTCTGGCACCTCTCTGCATCCTCTTTCTTGATCTGCACTATTTTTTTCAACTTTTTTTGAACATGAAGTAATGAGGGAGATTGAGCTGGGAAAGGATTGCTCTTCAACACTTCAGACAGAAGATCTGTCATGTGACACACTGACAGTCACGCTGTCTCTTTTTCCCAACAGTTGTGTGCAGCGGGAGTCTTGGTTAACCAGCGCGCAATGAAAGCTGATACAATACTCCGGCAGAGCTGCAGCAAAGTGTAGAGTGTCACAGGTAAAAGACTGTGCAGTCCTAAATGTATTGATATGAATGCCAATTCTGACACTGATAACTCTCTACACTTCACATGTTAGAAAAAAAAAATATGCAGAGGGAAAAAAAAAAGATACTTGGCCTTGACATTTTTATCACTGTACAGTTTGATTTAAAAAGTGTCTGTGTGTACAATAGCCTATTATTCTAAGAGAAATGTCAAAAACCTTGATTCTGAGTGAGGCGAAAGAAATTGCAATATTAGGACAAGGCTAATTTATGCTAGCAGTCACTGTAGAGGTCAGATATCAGCCTCAGCAATGACAGTTTTATCAGGAGAACAAATGGCAGTGCTGGTCAGGAGGAGGAAGAAGGGAGATACTTTACAGGATACATTAAAAGGCTGACCGGATGGTGCGGGTTTTTTACATTATGAAGTCGGGGAGTGGCTGATAAAGTCTGTCTTGACAGAGAACAAGCTTAGAGGTTGACATCAAGCTGCGGCTATGAATCAAAAACAGAGCACTGTCACTGCTTGAAATGCTGTAGACAAACTTGATAAAGGGACATTTAACGCACACGGCTTAAATGCATTTACACATGCAGACAGCTCAGAGACCTCTATCTAAAGAGATAAACGGACTCGCTGTGGTTCAATGGCACAAAAATAAATATTTTCACACTTAATCCTTAGGCTTACTTAAAGTGTAAAACCTATGTAAGGGGCAAAACAAACAAACAAAAAACCCCAAAATAAATAAACAAACAAATAAATAAATAGCTCACTAACTTCTCTTGTGTGTGTATGTGTGTTTGTGGGGGTGGGTGTGTTCTGACATTTCAAATTTCACATTCAGTACAGTTTACTGTCTTATTACATCCCATGCTGCCCACTCCATTACTCTGAGCCTTAAACAGTCAAATGTTTGGTCTGATTCTCCAGTCGAGGTAAATGGCCGTCCTCCCTGAGCTGGATTCTACTGGAGGTTTTTACTTTCCATTAAAACGGAGTCTTTTTTCTTTCACTGTTGCCTTGTGCATGCTCTAGATGTGGATTGAGTCAAAGTTGAGATTCAATGCAATATTTTGCTTTCCCTTGAACAGGCTATTTATTATGAAGTGACTTGAATTGATGTGTCTGAAAAGTGGCCTATATGACATTGTTGTGAGGTGTTGCTATACAAATAAAGCTGAATTGAATTTACCCATTTACCATGTATATATATATACACAGTATATATACATATATACAGTATATATACACACAAAAGTTCCTCCCTCACCCACCCCTCCCATCTCCCCAGGGTAGGGCAGGTGGCTGTTCATCTCTCAAGCTCGGGTTCTCTACGGCCCCCAGTGCTCCGATCACGATGTGTACTACTGTTGCTTTCACCCTCCAGGCTCTCTCCAGTTCTTCATTGAGGCCTTGGTACTTCTCCAGTTTGTCATGCTGCTTTTCCCTGATATTGCTATCATTGTGGATGGATACATCGATCACCACAGCTTTCCTCTGCTGCTCCATGATCACTATGTCCGGTTGGTTGGCCACCACCGTTTTATCTATCGGGATCTGGAAGTCCCAGAGGATCTTAGCCCTCTCATTCTCCACCACCTTGGGGGAGTTTCCCACTGGGACTTAGGGGTCTCCAGTTCATATTCTGCACAGATGTTCCTGTACACTATACAGCTACTTGGTTATGATACTCCATTATGATACTCGTATTCTTTTCCTGCCAGTATCTTGCACCCTGCTCTGAGGTGCTGAATTGTTTCAGGGGCTCCTTTGCATAGTCTGCACCTAGGATCCTGCTTGGTATCTGGGCTCAGGTCCTGTTCCTGTGCTGCCATGATCAATGCCTCTGTGCTGTCCTTCAGTCCAGCCTTCTCCAGTCATTGGTAGGACTTGTTTATATCGGCCACTTTGGTGATCTGCCGGTGGTACATCCCATGCAGGGGCTTTTCCTCCCATGATGGTTCTTCCATCTCATGTTCCTCCAGACTCCATTTTCTGAGACAGTCACTAAGTGCTTTATCTCTTGGTGCCCTCTTCTTGATGTATTCGTAGAGCTTGGATACTTCATCTTGGATAGTGGCCTGGATGCTCACTCGTCCCCAGCCCTCTTCTTTGCGCTTAGTGTATAGTCGCTGGACACTGGACTTTGGGTGGAACCCTCCATGCATGGTGAGCAGCTTCTGTGTTTTGACATCTGTGGTCTGAGCTTCCTCCTTTGGCCAGCTTATTATCCAAACAGTGTATCGGATCATTGGCATGGCGTAGCTGTTAATTGATCGGATCTTGTTCTTGCCATTGAGCTGACTTCTCAGTACTTTCCTACCTCGTTGCGGGTATTTAGCTGTAGCAGCTTTCCTTGCCATTTGGCTGAGGTATGCCCAGGTACTTGTAGCTTACCACCACATCTGTTATTCTGTATATATATATATATATATATATATATATATATATATATATATATATATATATATATATATATATATATATATATATATATATACATATATGTGTGTGTGTGTGTGTGTGTGTGTGTGTGTTGATGTTATGATGCTATTGTAGCAAATTGGACATGTTTTAAGTGATCCAATTTACTATGTTAATTGTCCTTTTGCAGTCCATTCCCAGGTCAGACCAGGCTAACTGAGAATGATGGACAACCATGCACCCTTTCATAAAAATTTCTAATCCCTAACGTAAACCAAGAGCATCAAAACTCCACGTTTAAACCAGGAAGCTTGTGCTGTGCTGTGACGTGACTAAACCATACCATTACACCACTATGAATTCCAATGACAAATTATAAGGATATGATGTATTTCTTTGTCACAAATGGTAGTACATAAATGTATCCTTTCATATTTACATTAACATGTATGAGCTAAACAGCGGATGGTAAGAATCACAGGATTACTAAATTAGTATAAAATATTACTTAATACGTAGTTTACATTCAACTGCAGTTTTTACATTTGGAGTATCCCTTTTTTTGCACATATCACTACTTCCTTGCAAAATTTCTGGTGCTGAGTGAAACTATAGGTTATGAGAAAGGACTGACGAGCCTCCTACATACACAGTGTGCTGTTACAACAATCTCACCTCCAGGCTGAAGGTGTGTAACACCTTGTGACAGCCCATAATTACATGCATACAATTAATTGTCAACATTACTGCCTACATAAGGAAAAACTAAATATGTGAGACTTTTTAAAATGAAACTGGACATGAACTGAATTAAAAATGTATTTGGAAACTTTTTAAGATTTTTAGTTTCTTTTCTTTTACACTAAAAAAAAAACAACAAACAAACACTAAAACGATTTGAATAAAACACCTTAGCCTTGATGCAATAACCTTGCACATCCCATAATGATGCAACACGCTGCAGTTACTCTGCTGCAAAACCTGATTTGTGGTTTACGTTTGTACACAACACATAACAGGCTCTCTCTGCCTGAGGCAACTTAACATTTGAGGGGGGATCAGTGTGCTTTCAAAATTATAAGGGTCATTAAAAATTTACACATTATTGACTGTATTTAAAACATCTTTTCCAGTGACTGTAAAGAGCACTTAAATTTAAGAGGTGCTACTCTCCAAAGGCCATAAAGTTGTTATAGATAGCCTGAAGGAGGCATGGAGTGGAGAATTTTTTCTCCTGAATATGAATAAAGTACAGTGAGGTGATACCACACAGGTACACCATCGTACTGCACTTGGTTGAAGACTCAGTGAGAGCAGAGAAGCTGTTTATAAATCACAGTGTCAAACCATCTAATCTGTGACTTTAAAGAAAGTACAGAACTATTTATAGTTATAAGTACGGCTGTCTGAAGTGTATGTAACTACACAGGAATAAATAGTCAAAGAACTGCCACAGAATAAATTGCCCGCAGTCCCGTCCTTATGTGTCAGTGTTTTACGGATAGAAATACTCTCAAAAGAAGACTCTCTGTGAATTTTAATGTTAATAGAAAAACATCCGCCTGTGATCTCAGCAGGCATCAGGAGGGGGGTGTGAGTCGTTTCGAGGTGCAATTTATTCCAACCTCCGAGCCTTACAAACTTAAAAGTGGGCTTCAAAAGAGCTTGAGGATTACCGGCAAGAATAGTCAAGGCATGCACTGGCCTGAGCACTTGCCATAACTTTTAACACATCAAAGATTATTGACCAATTGACTTCCAAAATACGGCTGAATCATAAATCTGTGCAGTTTTCTATTTGAATTCATGGCTGTCCGGTTCTTGTTCTCATCCCATGGAATGGCCATGTGAACATAAGCTCTGTTTTAGATATACCTGCTGGCATGCATCATTCCTGCCTGGTGTGGCTTTAATGGGGCTTTCACTCAGCTCTGCACGGGATGGCAGAACGCTGCACTTCAAGCTGGCAAACAGATCAGAACACTGTGCCAAGCTTCCCTCTCCACAGCACCACTGCACGAAGGAGTCTCAATTGTTTATTTACAATTTGCTGTGGAAATCCCCAGCTCTTCGCTGGGATAAATAATTGAGCTGTTTGATCTGGACACAGTACAAAGGTTTGCTTCATTCACTCTGAGGCCCAAGGCGGAGGAAGCTGGAGCAGCATGAGCCGAAGAGGGGACGCACACATTCCAGTACGGCAGAGATCTTCAAGCTCTCTTCCCTTCCTCTGCAGCTGTCGCTAACTCTCGGGGCCACATCTCCTCCTCTTTGTCTCGACAGTGCAACAATCCTGTCACCAAGTCAGAGGAGCGACCTGCCTCTGCCTCCTGGGACACACCGCAAATAGCAGGAGTTTAGCCCTCATTGAACTCATGTTCTTTTCTGGGAATCCTGTCTAGTTAGCCTGTCTCACCAGTTCACCCTCACTGCCTTGTTGTCCAGCCACAACCTTTTACAGCAGATTGCCCGGCAGTGATCAATTGCTTCTGTCTCCATTGTCGTGCTTATGGTAGGGAATCGTAACAATAGCTCAGGGGGAAAACAGTGTGAAACAAAAAGAAAAGCGACGGCAAAAAGTTAAACTGCAAGCTAGACTGCTAAATCATGTGGCACAGTGTTACCTTGTGCTCACTGAGGAGTCAGGTTGAAGTCCACTTGACCTTTCCTGAGATGACTGTTGTCGAGGAATATCTCCCATCCGATACCATATTCCCATATTGTTTATCTCACTGTGACATATAAATATTTGAGACATAAAAATGTTCAAGTTCTTAACAGTTCATCATTGATTCTGCCAGTCCATAAAATGCTTCACTTGGTGTGTCATGCAAGTTACAAAAAAAGGGATCTTGATTTGATTAAAACTGGGTGTTTGTCAACTCACCCTATGCAGGTGTAGTTAATAAGATGGAACTTGGACTTCACAGTGATCTGGATGTCACAGACAGCAGCCTTGGCAGTCTCTCGAGGGCTCATTTTCACACAGAGCCTCCTCTTCCTCATGGCAGTTTCTTCTGTTAGGTAAAGTATGTGTGTCAGAATGAACTAGTGGATGCATATTCAGTTTTCTGTCCTCTGAGATTCAGACGAAAAAGAAGAAGAAAAAAAAAGAAGCGTAAAAGACATCTTCAGTCTCTGAGAGAAAGATATATTTACAAACCCCACTTATATCTTGCTATTTAATCATTTCCAGACTAAGAATAAGAAATGAGCTAATATCACTTTCGAGATGATTTGCTGTGCTTGAAGGGAAATGCCTGGACACTGGAAAGCCACAGAATTTACATGCATTATTATCATTTTTATCATTTTAGTAGGTAAAATGACAGAAGCAAGTGAATCCTCCATCAGCCGTAGAGCACGACAGGGATTTAAACTCAACATTCCCGATAGAAACTCATACATAATGTCAAAAGTATACATTAAACATGGATTCACATGAAGTAATAAAACATTAAATTACAACACGGGCAAACAAAACATAATCTCTTTTCTTCATTCTGGCAAAAAGGCATTGCCATGCTTTCCTATATTACATCTGTGCCTTTCTCATTTATTTCCCCAGCAACACTAGAAAGTGCAGTGTAAATGCAATGATAATAAAAATAATAAACAGGCTGTCCTCACTCCCCACACCAAAATATTATTACATTTCCAAGGCATGGATAGTGAGGGGGAAATACGTAGCACTCAAAAAGCACTAAAGCATTGGGGAATGCATTTCATTAATATTAGATAACCCCCATCTACTGGTCCTCTCCCCAAATAAATACATAAATAAATAAGCCCCTCATAAAGAAAAGCCCAGCTCCAGCTGAGATAAACAATGACTCATGATTCTCTTCTCTTGTACCTCCAGGGCAAAATGTTTATTTTATTTCCACAGTCTGCCATAAATTAAGCTAACCTGCACCCATAAAACATTCACTATCTCCAGCAAAGCTGCCCCTGAGGACCTCCGCATAAGCTGGTCGGAGTGTGCAAAAACAAGAGGAGGAGGGGAGTGGGCTTGTGCTTGCTATTGACTGTTTATTTACTTGTGTCCATTGTTTCCTGCACAGGTGTGAAGAACTCCGGCAAAGTGTCCTTCAAGTCAATCAGCTTCATATCCACAACAACTTCAGGTCCCTGAAAGGCAGAAAAAACAGCCTTAAAATGATTTGCAACTCAAGTACAAGTCCTTCAGTTTGGGGGGAAATCAGGAACAAAACCTAGATACTAATGGAGTCAATGATATACTAAAAGCTCTGGGAGTCTCCAAGGGGGAATGGTTGACCAAAAAACTATAGTAATTACCATCTTACAGTTTTCTTTAAGCATCTGTGAGCTTATAATCATTTCCAACCTTTTAATGAGAGGCTGTGGGATGATGGGAGACAGAGCAGGCAGTCTGATCAACAGAATGGGAGTAGTTAAAAATAATCAGGGACTGCGTAGTTGACGTTTCCAAGCATGACTCTTCCCAGCCTCCCATTACATTTTTCATTTTTTGCCATAATAAATTGCAATAATACACAGTGGCAGTCGAGAGTGGTGCGAACCAGGCGTGACTTGATGCGTCCGAAAAGCTTGGATTTCTCTGCTACTGTTGCCCAACTGTCATTGCCATTAGAAGCATTTTTTATTCATAGTTTTTATACTGACGTAAGGAGGAATATGGATGAATGCTATTATTATGCATGAAACTTTTTTTTTTTGTGTGTTTTCCCCTTTTTCTGGGGAGATTTTTTTCCATCACGACCTGACAAAAGGGGGCTATCTACCTTCAACCTAGAGTATGATAAATCACAAACTATTTACCTCCCCCCACATAATTCAGGGGCTAATTTTACAGAATCTGTTTTTGTCATAGACAATTACAGTGGGAGTTCCATTGACTGGCAGACAAAATAGCCTTTGTTGATGGCTCTGTCATGTTTTATTTGTGTCAAAGTCTTTAAAACAATGTGGACACACATTTTAAGATAATACACAGGAACTAGGGAAAGGCTATTTGTATGCTATATACTAAACTGGGGCTAAATTGAGCTCAGGCATGAAGCAGCCGCTGCCAAGTTGCCTGCCTTTTAGAGGACATAGTGAAAAAAAAAATATGACTTGATTAAGTCCTAAAATTGAACTGATGCAAAGTAATAACAAAAATCCTGGTTTTGTTTACAATGCTGTCTGCATTATCCACCTGCAGCCCAGAGAAACGTAATTAATAGACAGCCAGTAGTAAGCTGTATGAGCAGAGCTTGGACAGGATGATGATCCTGGCGATGTAAGCAAGTGTATTTATGGCCACAGAGCAGCTGACAGCCAAGTGGAAACACATATGCTGTAGCTTGAAGGCAGAAGAAAAATCCAAAAATGACCCAACAGCATTATTGGAAATATAATGCAAAGATCATTTCACCTGCAGTGGAGCTCTAGATATAGCCCAACCAAGCTAAAAGTGCTTTATTTAAAAGAATAAAATAAAAAAAGAAATAAAATATTCATATTCAAAAGTTATATCTGCATTAGCTTTCAAGAATTACTGGTTAGTAACTCTTTTCTCTATAGGGACTATGTTGATTGAATAAATTGGAGTAGTTAAAATGCAGCTCATTGTTATTTCATGAATAAACATAAATAATATCCTCAGGAGAGCGCACAACAAGAAAAATATCTCTCCATGGTATTATGGAATATGCATGCAAATCCATTATGTGTAAAACTTCAAAACTGTGCTGCCAATGCTTGCACTTCTGAGTGGGACTTTTGCTGATCAAGGTGCAAAGTGCATTAAGATATTCTAAGCAGCAGAGAGGTCAGCTCTTAACGACTGGCAAACAGAAGAGGCATCGCAGATGAGGTGTTAGTGGAAAAGATACTGGGAAAGAGAGAAGTTTACATTCATGCTTACAGTTTTTCTGGAGAAACAGAGGTAGCGGGTGACCTTGGATTTGAATAAGCCGTCCTTCCACAGGTCGGCATCAGAGCCATCTGTTGTTTGTGCAACCTACATGAAAAAAAAGAGAAAGAAAAAAAAAACAGGGAGAGAAAGAAAAGACATGCAGGAGGTGGGATAAAGTTAATGTATGTATGCCATGGGCGTGCTGCGTTTGCCTCTTCCTTTGCATACTAGCCTTAATTAACGCTTGCCTACACTTGTGCTCCATCTCATTAGTGCTCGGCGTGGGTAAAGTCTTAGCCTCCAAAAAGGTGGCTAAAAATATCATCCCTCGGGACCAGGCTGATTAAAGATGCCCTGACAAGGATCTGCTTTAATAAGGAAACCAAACTTTAGTGTGCTTTAGTGGGAAAGCTGGGATTACATTTGGAGTAAATGTGGAATGTATCTTATTGTAAGCAAAGCTGCTGGGATCATAATGAACGAGGCAGGTAAAGCGAGAACATTAAACAAGCGCCATGAGAAGTGGTACTTCTATTATTTCAGGAGGTGGGTTTAATTTAATGTCAGTCTAAATCCAAAGACCTGAGCAGCTTGCCCTTGTATAATAGAAGCATTTATTGTTATAAACGAGCAGTTCAGTCAGTTAAAAATATAAATAAATTGCATCATATTGACAGAATGTGGGTGCCACAAGTCAAGCTCAAGGTCCTACTGTACATTGCTATGTAAATGTAGGTATGCAGGGCAAAATAATAAAGCAAAATATAATCTGCAGAGTGCAGCAGAAATGCTCTTCTGTTGTTTGCGCAAACATGCTTGGCTGAAACGTCATGTTCCATTGGCTACCATGTGAGAATCACCTAAATAACTGCCACAGTTATTTTCTAAAGGGATCCTTTACAAAGAAGAGTCAATCTAATGAGGTTCATTCAAATGAAGAAGTCATAGATCTCTGCACCCACCCACACACATTACCCCCTTGACAATAATGATGAATGACCCCAGTGACTAGGTGGGGGAAACATGGCATGGGGAGATTCATGCAAAACTACTACTGACTAGATGGGCTGAGAGCAGACACTAGCGTGGGGGAACAGAGACAGATAGCAGGATGAGAGAGAAAAAGAGGAGAAGAAGAGCGGGGAGAGGGATTGCGGGGCGTCTTCAACAGCAGTTCCATGAAAGGTCCCAGAAGGAGCCTATACATCACCAGCCTCCCTCTTCCTTACAAGACAACCCGTCTTGGCCACTTTTTCCAGGTCAGTAGCCAGCGCATCCTGTCAACGTAAACAAAGGGCTCGCTTTGTGAAACCCAAAGTCAAGTTGAGGAGTAACGAGGGCACGGTTCTCCAAGGAGGCACTTCAGGCATCATCCTGCCACAGCCGCCGGCAACAGAGGTGCGACGCAGCTTGAATGTGAAACGCCAACAGCTGAGCCACGGCAAAGGAAGCATGCACAAAGTCACGCTGGCTCTTCTCTAAAACCTTCAAACATGCAACTACATGGCTCGATCATTAAAGAGACTTCAATGAGAAGAATGTCACTTGTGTGATAAGAGACATCATACAGGAGCTCTGATATAGAAATATGACATATTCTGTGTTTTAAAATGCAATGACAGATTCAACTGTCACCAGCGGTGATCTAAAAGCCCACCTGTAAAACATGTCTTAAGGGAATATTGAATATTGCTACTGTATGAAGCATCTCTGGAGACAGGCACCAACAGCAAGTTGCAATGAAGCATTGAAAGGCACAGCTGAGAATAAAAAGATATGAGGGCATGCAATCAAAAATCTCTGGAGAATGAAAGCAGGTAAAGAAGAAATGGGGCAGGTACAGGGAAACAAACAGCTCCCTCAAAGGAGAACAGACATTTTGGAAAGATGAAATGTTTCACACCTCATCTTTCAACTGAAAATAGGAAAAGTGACTTCTGACTATGCTGTGTGGAAGAACTATGGCTGCAGCTATCTTGAAAATAAAGTTAAAACACGTTTTTCCTTATTTGGGGATACACACTTTCCTTTTGAGATTCATATGAGATCTTTTTAACTTGTGGCTGTGATTAAGTGCTGGGGGAGGGGGCAGCTAAGCTAGCTGGGACATTCCCCTTGTAACCTTTGCAACAAGCATGAATGAGGGAAAGTCTGCGCATGGTGTTTGATGTAGGTTATCTCTTGGTGCTTCAGCAAAGCTCCTGATCCCAGTGGAACAGCGTTTGATCTCGGCCTATGCGCTGGTGCTGGTACAACCTGCACAAGTTCAGAGATTTGAGTGCACCAAATCAGAGAGCAAAAGAGGTAATCTGCCTTTTGATCTGCTGTATAAAATAAATGGTAAGTGTGGTGAGCAATCAGTATCGGGGGGGGGATCTGAAAGGACTTTCAGTATGAAAGAAAAAAAAAATCAATATGGCTTAATACCCTGAGATTTCTCCTCCTTTGTGATGCATCTGTACGCTGATCGTGCCATGTTGATATTTTTGTTTGGACTTAAAAACTGCAGATAAAATACTAAAAAGTTGCTCCTAAAAATAGCTCTCTGGCATTTTGGATTTTGCTACAAAGTGTACTTTATGTTTGTTATTAAAAAAATTATATGTGCAGAGATTTCAGTTTAAAAGTCTGCAAGGTGTAATTATCTAAAATAGAAACATTTTGCTTACAATGAATTCAAATGTGGCAGATTTTTTTGTCGTACTCATGGTTGTCTTTTCAGCAATCATGAGAAATAAAAGGGGGAGGGACACATTATCAACCAAATTAAAAGTAAAAATATGAGGCATTAACGTCACATATAGTATTCATTTGACAACCCATAAAGCCAAGTGGTACATTTATAACTATATAATAGACATGCAATGCATCCGAGCCATATGTCATATTTAATTGACCTTAATTACCTTGTTTGGGTAAATATTGACTCTTCCTGTGAACTTCTTAATTCTTACACTTTTCTCAGATGAGATGTATTTAAATACAGGGGACTGTTAAATTGTTGCATGCTAACTAGTTCCAACAAAAATATGTTATTTGACAATAAAGTGATGAGATGGCAACCTTTACACTTTGAGCAGAATGAGGTAGACTTCACATAGAGCAAATATTTTCCTCAATTATCTTTGTTTTTCTGCTTGTTTGAGCAAATAAAGCCTATCATCAAGCGACTGTAAAATCACAACAGAAAGTAAAGAGATTGTATTTGATTCCAATAATAGTTTTTTTTTTTGTTGTTGTTGCTATTAATGTGTCTGCACTTTCATTATCTAAATTCAGTCTTAAGTCCAATTTACTTTCAGGCTTTAAATAGCTGGTATATTGCCCTCCAGAATCAACAATATATTTGCACATCAGCCGAAATGCACTGGTGCACTGAAGCAACAGAGGAGGAAGTCTGATGAGCTTTTTTCTGTTTGTCACTTTTTGTGTGTTGCACTTGCAGTTTCCCTGCCAGTGGCTCCATTTGATTTTTACCCACCATCATCTGCCAGAGATTTGAACAAGCTGGGTACATAGGGTGGAGCAGGAAGAGATAAGAGCTGGCAGAAGAGGGACGGTTTGGGGGCACAGGTTGCAAACAAAAGGGGTCTGGAAAGGAAGAGAGAGAAAGAGGAAGAGAAATACACCCTTGAGCTTGGTTTCTGCTTTATTTAACTTATAGAGTCTCTTCTCTTTTTTTCACCCTCTTCAGCTCATTTACAACTGCATAAAGTTCCCATTAATCAGCATACCCCATTTTACTTCACATCCTGATATATTCTTGTTAATGGTGAATTTGTTGTGAGACTTGCATATAAAGAACACATGGGGACAAAGTTAAATGATTTGGGCTTCAACCAAACATCATTAAACCCTTGCCTCTGGTGTGTCTGTAACACTGGTGGCAACCAGTGCAGGGAATCCTCCTAATCATCAAAGCAAACTTTATGAATAAGTCATCTAACAATGCCAAAAAAAAAAAAGAAAACTGTGGAAGGCTGCCAGTTTCCTGACAGTACATTATTCTACACAACCAGTTGAAGCAATTACATGTATAACCAACAGCAAAGAATGAAAACATGCCACATTTGTTGGATTTCAGTTGAGATCTCCAATCTTTTTTGGGATTTTCTCTGTGGAGTTTTCATGTTCTTCCTGTGAAAATGTGGGTTCTTTTCATGTACTGCCACAATCAAAGACATGTAACATTTCAAGCCAATTAAATCAAACTGTACGAGACAAGGCAAGCCAGGCAAATTAGCAACTAACTGCAACACAGAATAATATGCAACAAAACGTTCTGCAGGTGACCCACAAACAATTCTAAAAAGTTAATAAAAAGTTCAACTGGAAGAATTTGACTCCTGAGATTGACTGGCTAGACTGACTGAGCTGGACAGAAGCCATCTGACAGCAGCTCTGGCTCAGGTAGTAGAGCAGGTTATCCACAAATAGCAAGGTTGGCTGTTCGATCCCATGCCCCTCCCCATGTCCAGGTGTCCTTGGGCAAGATGCTGAACCCTCACTTGCTCCAGATGGCAGGCGAGCACCTTTCATGGCAGCTCTGCCACCAGTAGTGTGTATGTGTGTAAATAGGCTTTGTGGAGGTTAAAACCCATCTAAAGTTAAAGGACTACTTTTAATACATGCCATTGTAAAGCAGTTTGATAAACTTATCCTTCTTTTGGATCATAAACAATCTTTGGCACCATATACGTACACCTGTAGAGTTTTGCTTAAGTTTTGCATTCAATTACTATTGGCATCAGTTAATAAAGATACATAAACACATAAAATACTAATGGGAAATGCAGATACAGATCCCGGAAAAGGCCTGGCTACAAATACAGCAAACTGCCGTTTACTTTACATTTCCCTATTAAGGCAAAATACTTACAACATAGTAGTCATCTGGGACCTTGTTGAATGAAGTGACTAGTCCAACTGCAGAGATGGGGTCGGTAGGCAGCACGTCTCTCTCCTCAGACATGTTGGAGATCTGTTAAAAAGGTACACAAGGCTCATAACACCTTTGGAATTTTTAAGTTGAGCGCTGAAAACAACAATCCATAGGTTTGTTTCCGATTCTGTTGAAGGTTTTGGCTACATAGTAAATTTATTAAAATGTTCAAAAATCAACTTTGTAAAACAAAACATTATATGTAAAAAAAAAAAAAAAAAAAAAAAAAAAAAAAAAAAATCCCTTTTCTATTTTAAATCATTAAATAAATACACAAAATGTGGATCAAAAACAGGATTGCACCCCTCACAGTGATTACATGCACATTGGACAGAGTTTTTCTTGGTTAAAATGGCTCCATTATTGACTTCTTGATGAGGCTTATTAGCCTCGAGAAGAAAAATTGGCTGCCTAATCCAGGATCAAATGACAAGTGAGACCAGTGACTAAACAACATTTAGAGACCACCCAATGACTTCACCAAATCACAAATTAGGGGGAGTGATCACATATTTTCAAGGAAGTCCCAATCAATTGCTATCTATTCCTGTCTCAGGGAATTTTTGCCTAATGGGTATGCAAGCCTTTTACTGGGTAAGTGGCTTTGCAAAGGTTCCCTTATGCAATTCTATTAGATTAGGTTTAAAGCATTCTTGTACTAACTGACAAAGTTGCTGCATTCAATCTTGATATTTACAAAATCTATTGCAATTAAGATGATCAAATTAAGGGATTTACTCCAGAAACAGCTGTCTCTCTAACAAATGTTAGATAGCTGTACTTATTCAAATTAAACCGAATGGCAAATTAGTTAATAAAATGAAAGATATCTTTCTAACATTTTCTTTTTTTCTAGATGTTTTCCAGCATTCTGTTTATGGTAGAAAATAAACTTAAAAAAAAGCAAAAAACAAATAAAATTTAAAAAAAAAAAAAAAAAGGAATAAAAAGAACCCAGAGAGCACAGACCTGGGAAGAAACTCATTTCCACCCATGTTGTGATTTCCACCTTATGTTCTACTCCTACATTTATTTAATATGCAGCTATACACTAATAGATTACTTGGTACATTGATAATGAATCTACAGTGTCTTGATTATATTTTGGTGTTTTTTGCATGTTTTATCCTAGTTTGTTCTCTTGCAGTGATGGAAATTCCCCCTATATTTCCTATTCTGGATTGTAGTATCCACAATTTTGCCAGAATCCAGATCTATGTGTGTTAACTTGTAAAACTATTTAAAATTATTTGGCAATAATGAAAATAATAATAATGACGATAAGAAGAAGAACAAAAGAAAGATCATATTAGATGCAGTTCATCCATTCATTAGCCTAACTGCTTAGTCCGATTAAGGGTTGCGGGGAAGTTGGAGCCCAACCTAGCAGTCTTTGGGCAAAAGGCAGGGTACACCCTGAACAACTCGCCAGGGCACTAGATGCAATTTTGTAACATTTATTGAAGTACTGAAAAATATTGCAAAAGCCTGAGAGAAGAGATCAGGCCATCGTGACGCTGTCATTGTACTTTCTAATTACATAATATGGCAAAAAGCAACTGCAACTGAATTCATTTCCACTGAAATAGTTTAGTAGCTCAACTACTTTACTGTTAGATGTCAGTCCCACTTTTGACAACTTTGTGGGGACAAAATAATCTTTATCGCAGAAGGTGGAAATTAAGTATGACCAATAGTAATTCTAACAACAGCCAACAGACGTTAGTAGCAAGCAATATATGGTGCTTATAGAAGTGTACATTTTCTACTGGAATTAAAAGGGAAGAGGTCCAGCATTGTTTTCCTAGATGTCACAGAGATAAACGATCAAAAAGATGAGTGCAAACCGCAAAAAGCTTAATTTTCCTGTTTTTACCCAGTCTTCTTACCTGGACACGTCTCGTTCTGCTGAGCTACTGTCACCTTTTCAACTCAACATTGGACTTCACACTCATGGGAAGTGTTTACTTCCTGGTGTTAGGAGCTGGAAATCATTAACTACAATCTGGATTGTTAGTATAGATAAGCCTTTGTATCTATATAAAGTTATCTTGCTAACTTTATATGCAGTTGTGCTCATATGTATTCATAACCTTTCATTAAAGAAAAGGCTGAATTTACAAGCTACTCAAATACCTGGAAACTTAAAAAAGGAACAATAACTAAAAATTTGCAAAAATATAATTTAGTAATATAAGACACTGTTTTTTCCATTTAATTGAGTTGAAGAAAGAAAAAAAAAAAAAAAAACTGGTCCTGGACAAATTAGAGCACTTTTCTGTTGAACAGTGGGACAAAATCCCTATCAACAGGTGCAGAAGTCTGACTGAGAGGAACAGAAGACATCTGACTGTATCAGAAACATTAAAGGATTGTTCAACAAAATATTAGTTTATGAGTCATGTAATATGTAATAAATTATCTTATTTTTAAAAAATAATGTGATGATTTTCATATGATTTCAAATTTTTATTTATTATTACTTTAGTCAATTTCATCTTATTTTATAGACAGCTGTTTTTTTCCTTCTTTAATGAAAGGGCATGAATAAGTATGAGCACAACTGTATGTTTAAGTTTGATTCAAGTAAATAAATGACTACGGTAAATAAATAATTAACGCTATGCTCCAAGATCAAACCTGTACCTTGATTTGAGACAAACAACTGAATGAAAACATCTTATGGAAAACAGAGTCAAATAAGGTTTAACATGTCAATTGACTTTAGACTTTGACAATAATAGGCTGAGGAACTAATGCCACATTGACCCGAGGGTGTATTTCTTTGCAATATCTTATGCGATCCAATTTAGCTGTTCTAACTACATTAAGCTTGTGCTTCACTAAATGATAATCATTACACGGACATATCTACAGGTCATGCCTCTTGACAGTTGGTTGTCTGTCTAATAGTTATCACATCTCATTACAGTAATCAGATAAAAGTAGGACAAAGAGCAATGTATTAGCTCAGCTGTTGCATTGGCAAGTGCATCTTCTTGAGTGCAGGACTTGAAAGCATCTTTGTAGACTGTCCAAAACACCAGCAGGCGACAGATGCTTCCCCATTATCAGGTTTATTATTCCTACCCACAACACCGCAATGAAATAAATTATTTTATTGTGGAACTATCATCCTAATTAATTTAAATCAAGGATGTGTTGTTGTGTTCTGTGACATGGTGCCATATGCCAGTAGGGTGTCTTTACTAGAACCACATGCATTAAGATTGTGGCTTCCATTTCTACATTCTGTCATTATTTTTTTTTTTTTTAGATGTATACTAAAGTAAACAATAAATTCAGAATTTCAAGGCTGAACCTAATGTGACACGATAAGCTTATAGGTTGCATTTTGTTTTAAGGTTGTAAATGCACCTGCTTCTCCCATTCTTGTTAATGTAAATGTTTACAAACATGTCCAAATTATTTCAAGAATAGTCTTCCTAAATCTGGAGATTAAGGTGGAAGTGATGATGGCTTAAAAGCTGAGAGCTGTGATGTCTAGGGTAATACCTGTTGGTGGTTTCTCTGAAGGCCCATTTAAGGGGTGCTATTATGGTATTTCAGGTTTTCTGAGCTATATATATGTATATGGGACAGCAATTATAAAGATGTACCCCATTGCAATCAATAACGTCAATGAATAATGATTGACAGGACAACTATGAGGTTAGAAACCTGCTGCAAAGCAGTGTTCCTCAGATCTTGCAGCTTATGCCTGCTTATCATGGAAGTCTGTTGCTTCTTATGGCAGTGGCAAACGATTTGGGTATTTAAAAAAAAAAAAACTACATGCTCAAAGATCATTTCCCTTTCCAATAATCTCACTTTGTCATCCACTGTAACACCCCACATCATCACCACCAACCACCTCACACACAGATAATCCTACCAACGCATGCTATCACATCAAGGTGTTGGCAACGCAATGAACTAGACATGCTCATTTTATGTTGAATTTGTGGTGGTGCTGAAAGGTAAAGGAATTGAACCTCAGGTGTCAGTTGAAAAGAAAGAAGAAAACACACACACACACACACACACACACACACACACACACACACACACACACACACATGCACACATGCAGAAACATGCTCTGGCTGTAAAGAGGTGCACCTGCTACAGTAATGGTCTAATTATGGAATAGGTGATGAAACGCTCATTGAGAGTCTGGAGTTATCAGCAACACATGCTAACTGTGAAAACCATCAGCTTTTACAGTGTTTTAATGTGCGGCACCTTGCATGCTGAGGATTGTAGGGTAAGATGAATGATGGCTGTGGCAAATTTCTGCATGGGAGCAGCCAGTGTGAGATGTGTACCATTACAGCTGGTATTGGAAAGGTTCATTAAGCATATGATTTTTGTAGTAATCCTTTTATATCTCATTTTCCTTTGTGATGCATGTCAGTTAATGTTGACCCAATAAATACTGTTCCTCTTTTTATGTCTCAAAAAATGCATCCGTCTTAAGTCTGCTGTAGATAGTAATCATTGGAAGACAGATGAGTCCCGAGATAAAAATGATACCTTTGTGAATGATGCAATTCCTAAATACTAAAGGGAAAAAAAAAGGGTGGGTAAGGTTTTCTTTTTGTGTATAAAGGTCATTCACTGTGCTTTTATAATCTGCTGACACAAGTCCTGGGACTGAAGATGGAGATTTCTGTGTTGCCACCCGAAGAGTAATAATATCCCCTATCTCAGCTTGGGAAATCTACTCTACCCCAATGTCACCTGCTTGAAGCCATTATAGGCTGTGTAGAAATCTGCAGGGCTCATTCCATACATAACCCTCAACCCCTCCTCCTCACTTTTTCTGACTACACATAGAAAAAAAAAATCTATGAATAGCTTATAATAACAAGCTTTAAGAAGCCTACTCTTAGTGCCCCCATAGGATACAGCCTTATAAGTCTCCATAATATCATGCTTCTTTCTAATTAAAGGTCAGTTTGGTCAAGTCTCATTGTCGCCCTGGCTGGAAAAATCTACTGAAACATGATAGCTTTTCCAAATGTGATTCAATTTTCCATTTATACCATCTGTTTTCTTGATTAAAGCACTGAACTGCCCAAGTTGAAAACGTATGAACTGTCAGATCCTTGAACTAATTCAGCACCCTGACAGGCTAAAATACATCACATTTCAAAAGTAAATAAATAGATAAAAGTGGCGGAATTTATGAAAGAAAAGGCCCTTAGATTAAACATATCCTCCTAAGATTAAATCGCTGCTTTGTTATTTTACTTTCCTGCTCCTCTGTAAGTAATTTCTTTGCTAATAGTTTGCATCTTCTTGTCTCTATCAGTCTACACTTTACCACTCAACTTATCATCAAGTATACACACACATACACTTATATGCATCCGTGCATATAGACCACACACACAGAGAATCACACATGCACTTTCCTCCGTCTGGTGGGGAGTCTGGACTGCTCCGACTGACTGCGCCTCACTGCCCTTGTGCAGTGGTGTGCCAGTTGTGCCTTCCCCCATTGCTGTGAATGCCACCATCTGGTGTGCCACGTGGACATCATAATCTCCCCTTAATTACATTAGCAGTGCAATCAGTTACTGCATTACAAGGCCGGGCGAAGAGCTTTTAAATCTTGGAGGAAATCATAAATAATTGCACTAAGTACCCAGCGCCAGATGTGCGTGCCAACTTGGCTGGCATGAGATAAATAGTAACCTCAACAACGGTGTTCTGTATCCAGTTTGCAAACAGTTTTTGGCCAGTATGAGCATCCTGTCCTCTGCTTTCATCCCCGTCCTCGTCCTTTCCCTTTGGATTGTCATACTTTGTGTGCTAAAACACACACAGAGGCTGAGCTCCTCTGTATTCCGTCTGCTACCTGTTGCTTTAGCACTTCCCCGCTGCTGTGTGACTGATGGCATCCAGTAAACAGTTTGCAACAAGGAATCTCACCTCCTCACCATTCTGTACATTACAATCCTTTTTAGTCATTTTTTAAGCACATAATGAGATCTTCCTCATGTAGTTTATCAGATTGAAGTTCTTTGTGGATTCTGAGATGTTGCTTCAGCTGAGTGAATGTGTGCCCGACATGGCAAGATATTACATTATGAGACACCAGCACGTCTTTTATTCCTCTGTGGGGATGTTGCGTTGTGTTGCATGGTATTTCTCACTCCTGTCAGGCACTCAGTCCCATGGGCTGCTTGTACTGACATGCATATCACTTGGTATAATGCTAGCCATGAGTATCTCCTCATGCCCAAGGCTAAGAGGGCTTCTTGCACTGTAGTCACCAAAATATGAGCTTCTATGACCAGGACCAGATTTCAAATGCAGAGGCCCCTGGGCAGTGAGTGTTGTTGTCCATGATTCTTTTTAACAAACTTTTTTTTTTTTTTTTAACAAAAATAAAAATGTTTTCCTTTTGTGCCTGCCTCATTTTACTTAACTTTGTGTCATACCACAATATGACCTATCTTCATATTCTTTTAAATTAAATACGAGTAAAATATAATTTTTAATGTAACTATTTGTTACTTATTTCATTATATGATATACAAATAAAACACAGCAGTACAAGAAAAAGCTTCCTGGCAAAAAAAAAAAAAAAAAAAAAAAAAATTCCTGTTCTCTGAAGTCATTTAATAATTATTTAAAAATTGCACTTTTAATTTTTTTTTTTTTTTAATTTTGGATAAATCAATAAAATATTACAATTATGGCCAATACAGCACAGCTAAGATCTGTAAATAGTGATTATAGCTAAAAATCCATAATTATACATTTATATTTTCCAGTGTGGGTTGTTAGTGGCTTAGTGATGTCATGTCATCCAATGACCACAATGTTGGCGTTTTAAATTCTGCTCCCAGCAATCTGTTGACACCCCGGGCAAGACACTTCACCCTCCTTGCCGGCATCACTGGCTGCAATGTTTCTGTCTGTGTGCCCCAGGGCAGCTGTGGCTGCACATGTAGCTTATCATCACCAAGTTTGAATGAGGAGTGAATAAATAATGGATTCAGTGTAAAGTGATTTGGTGCCTTAAAAAGTGCAACATGAATTTAATACATTATTATTACTTAATCAAATTGCTTTTGTGGTGGTAATGTCATTTCCTTTTATTGTCCAGAAATTCTCTTTATTTATTTATTTTTTGGAAGTTGCTACTGAAGAAGTTTGTAACCTTAGAGTTTTGATAAACTCTTTGTCACTAAGACAGCATTTTACAAACTCAGAGACATCAGCAGTATTTAAAGTTTAGTCTCCCAGAAAGACCAGGAGAAACTCATCCATGCATTCATCTCCAGTAGACTAAAGTACTGTAATAATCTTTTAACAGAACTTCCTAAAAAGAGCATTAAACATATGTAGCTCATCCAGAAGCTGCTGCCCGTGCTTTAAGCAAGACTAAAAGGTCTGATCACACCAGTTTTGAAATAAATAAACTTGCTTCCATTCAGTCACAGGACTGATTTTGAAACCCTACTGATGGTTTACAAATCCCAGAACAGTTTAGGTTCTGTATACATCTGTGATATGTTCTGAAATTGTAAAGCAAACAGAGATCTCAGACTCAGTGAACTAGTCCAGACCAGAGTCCAGAGTAAACAAGGAGAAGTAGCATTTTACTGTTATGCTGCAAACAAGTGGAACAAGCTACCAGCGGAAATTAAACTTTTACCAAATACACTGTCAGTATAAAACCTTTCTTCCATCTTAGTCACAACATGTGATGACTGCTACTCCTCTCTCTGTGCTGTCAGGCAGCTTCACTTTTGTCACCTGACAAAATCACATTTTGATGCCACATGAGACTAAATTAAAATATATAACAACAGTGTTGTCACTGTTAGTCACTTTATATAAAGTATACATATGTATTTAAGTTGTAATAAAAATAATTGATAATTATGTTAATAATTAAGTTGAGAATTTGGACAAAAATTGTATATGTGTATATGCGATTATTTGAGTCACATTGAGGGATTATTGAATTCTATTATACAATATGCCATTGCACTATATACTATTTACTATCACTATTAAGGAAATGTTTATGTTTAAAAAAAAAAAAACATCTTAAAAATATCATGGTCCGTTTTCACAGGGATCTGAAGAAAATAAAAATAAATGTTTGATGGAATGACTAAATTAATGAAAAGGTTTTCAAGCCAGGTTCAGGTAAACACTCGACTATGCACACTTCAAGGCTACTTTCAAAGGCACCCCACTGTTATGATTGCCATTAATAATGATTCAGCTGCAGGTAAGGAAATGATTTCTTTTTACTTCAACTTTTACATTGACTCACTGTAAAATAACTCCTGATGTCCTCCTTTCTTTTCTTTGGTCCTTAAGTTCTGTCTGAAGACATAACCACTGTTAGCACAGTTTTCTGGCGCTAGCTTGCACTCGTGCTTCTTCTTATGGCTTTTTTATACACATGGCAGGTCAAAGTAGTTTTACAACTTCCACCACACAATAATATCTTCAGTTTTTTTTTTTTTCTTAAAATAGTGTTTTTCACAGGAATAGCAAATAAAAGGTAATATAAAATATTTAACTTATCATTTTTTAAAGTGACAGAAATATGTTTTACTAATGAGACCGTTAACTAACACAATTTAAATCTCCCTTCAGTGGAATCATTTACTCCCTTTTCCCCTGTCATTTTCCAAAATTACCTTCTGGGTTTTCTTTTTTTTTTTTTTTTTTTTTTTGTAACTACATATTATACTACCCAAAAAAGCAATTTCTTTACGGCGTATCATGATCCTTAGTATGCAGCATAAGGCTGTTTTTTTTTTTTTTGTTTTTTTTTTTTTTTTTTCACATTTAATCAAATATTAATCAACTCACTGATGTTTTTACTGTAGAATAATTCCATTACTTACTGTGTATCATAACCATATTTATTACTGCATATTTAAACATGGGAGGCATTAGTTTTAAGATAGTTGGGAACTTCTGTTTGATTATCTGCACAAAAACTTCAACCAGCAGACAGATAGACATTACTTTCCTAAACTTCAGCAAAATTATTATATGTCACCAAACAGTTTCTCTTTTCTCCCTTTGTACCTGAGGGTATCTACCTGATAGCATGTGCATAGCGGCAGCTCCTGACGTCTGTCTCGTCCTGTAGCAGCACCTGTCGTCCTCTTCAGATCACCTCATCATCTTCTTATAACCTCTGCTTCTATGTTCTGGTTGGTTCCCAGATGTTAAATGATTTTTGTGATCTTCCCACACATCAAACTGCACGTCACTGCTATTTGTAGTGCTGAAATGTCTCCATACTTGACAGAACTTGGACTGATTGATCGCTGATCAGTGAGTGAGCAGCCCACTGCTGGGACGCTACGCTGAACCTTATTTCACATATGACAATGGCAGACTGAAGAAAAAGGAGTTTCGATCTACCCGAAGAGTTTTGTTTCTTTCCTCTGTGTTCATGTAAATAATTTTTATTAAAATGAGAAAGATTTAGTTTGAGAATCAGTTCTAGAGTATAAATAGTTGATACTGGAGGAATGAATATGTCAGTATAAATCTGCACAAAACTAATTAGACTTCTCAGATAACATCACAGCTCAAAAGACTTTATTATTACAATATTGCTTTTTTAAACCAGGTAGTGTAGTTTCTACATTGTTATAGTTTCTTTATTTATTTTTTTAAACACGTACACTAAAATTAAAAATCAAATAAGATTTTAGAGGTGCTTTGCTTCACTCTGAAGCTTGTTACATACTCCATGAGAAGACAGAACTTTTTCTTATTCTTGAGGCTCCGAGAACAAAATTACGTCATTTTGTTCCTCTGGACGTGTTTGAAGACTGTTCTCGACACACCGGGCTGGCAGAACTTTTTTCTTGTCGGGCTCTGAGAAGTATCGTGTGATTGGTCGGACATTTGAGGTGGGCGTGGTTAACATGGAGAAAGCATGAAGCGGAGTTGCTGCTTCCGCGTTTTTGCTGTTTCAGGTAAAATGGATTGTTTTGATAAAACAGCTGATTGAGGTGGTGAGAAAGTACAAACATTTTTACATGTGGCAGTAAAACACTCAGACCCAGCCGCGTACACAACCCACCCTGCCGCGGACAAAGTAGCTCATTAAATATGAAATTAGAAAAGCACTCGGAGAGCGGAAACCTCCACCAAACGCAATGTTAAAGAATCCTTTTTAAAAATTCCTGGATCCAAACGGTGATCCGGATCACCACCAAAATTATATCAGTTCTTTATTTTCACATTTCCAACAACTCTTGAAATTTTGTATAAAAATCTGCTTTTCTAGTTTTAAATTGTCGAAGGAGTGAGTATGAATGGTTATTTACCTCTCTATGTTGGCCCTGTGATCTGCCTCTTGCCCAAAGATTGCTGGGATAGTCTCCAGCTTCCCGCCACCCATTATTGCCCTAAGTGGTTCAGAAAATGACTGACTGACTGACTGATGACTTGTTTGTATAGTTATTATTTCTGAAATCAGTCTGAATGTCTTTATATTGACACATAAGCATTATAAGAATGTAAACAATTATGCTTTCAAATTCATTATTGAACTTTATTGTTCCATTGCTGGGAAACCAACAAACATGATTACAATGCTGTGGCATTAAGTTATCCTTGTGTTGAGATTTCCTGCAGTAAAGCAATGCATTTTGTCCTTTCAGTCTTTCCATATTCAGTTCAGAGTGCTCAATCTGTGTGTAACTGAACACAGTGAATATTGCTGACCTAAAAATATGTTCATAGACAAAGTTGTTTAAATATCTTTACTCCATTTGCACACAGTGACACTACCTTGCAAACTTTCCACAGACATTAGCCTCAAGCTAACTTATTAGTTTTTATACATTTTGACGTGTGACATTATGTGATTTCACTGTGGCAATATATGTATTTCCAGTCCGATACTGATGTATTTTCTGTATGTCTGCTTAGTTTGACAGTTTTCCTCAGTTATGGTTTGAAACAGATTCAGCCTTCAGTCTTTCTTGAGACTGTCATTTCTTTGCTGAGTAGTTGCCGCTAGCTAGATCACATGGCATACATGCAAGTGCGGCAGAATAGATACTTACATATGATCAGTTATATTTTGTTGCTGTATCGCAATGAATTGTTGAAACCATTAAATCCAACACCCCTTTGCAATGCCCACTTCATCCCCAGTTGTTTGTTCGATGACAACCAAGACGTGGACTGTTGCCTGTCTGTGGGCATGAAGAGGAAGTTGATGGACAGTCAGCAGGCAAAGTAGGTGGCAGTAAGTCCATTGCATATGGAAATTGTCAAGGTATGCACCAGTACACATTATGTTTAGTGAAAACATCACTGACATATTTATTCAATAAAAGCATTGACTCTGCAAGTGAATGAATGTAATGACTCTGCAAGTGACTAATGTAATGTTAAGTAATGTTTACATGGACAAATACATCATCTGTCCAACTAAAATTAAGCTGATCAGTGATTTCAGCTGGCATTTTGATATGGACGCTAGATAAAGTTTTCTGATCAATTGTGGGTTTACATGATGGACAGATTTAATATGATCATAATTGAATTGTATTTAAGAGCTTGCTTGTATGGCTGAGCTTCTCAACATCAGATGCTTTTCCTTTACTGTGTGCCCCTGGTCCCATGCCCATAAAGCCCATTGGATAACCCAGCCTTGCCTATTACAAACAGGATGTTTAAGATGACTCTTTCCACTGCAGTGGGATTTGTCATATCAGAAGTAGCCTCGGTATTTCAAACACTGGTAACAACTGCAAGAGCATAAAGTAAAACAATCCTCTTATATGCACTT
Organism: Telmatherina bonti; assembly: GCF_933228915.1. Taxonomy (NCBI): domain Eukaryota; kingdom Metazoa; phylum Chordata; class Actinopteri; order Atheriniformes; family Telmatherinidae; genus Telmatherina; species Telmatherina bonti. The sequence goes on along the minus strand of NC_136611.1, from coordinate 26,197,727 downwards.
TTTGTCTCTATTGCCATATCACATGTAATCTACTATGAAATGCTATATTGAGGACTACAAGGTTGAGCTTCTTTAAAAAGCACTATATCTCAGTGAAAATGTGATCCTTTCATGTATTTTTATGAGTGAAGGATTAAAAAGTAAGGCTTCCTCAACTGTAGTTATTGCGCACATAAAAATTCAATTTAGGAATTTTGATAGAAAGCTTGAAGATGTCTGTGAGATGGTTGAACGTGGCTTTACTATGCTGTGCTTTACTATGCTGACACTTGACATAAGTCTGGAAAGTTGAGTATATCTAAAAGAGTACAGCCATTATCCTTATGACAGTTAACAAGTGGCACTGCATGACCACTATCCTTTAAACGCTTGCTAAACTCCTTGAAAAAAGATTTCAGCATTTCTAGTCTGTCTAATCAGTATATCAGTGGTGCACGTAGTCCAGGTTGTAACCTTGCTAAATATACCGGGATATTTAATTCATTATTTTCACATTATATGGAATATGGTTGTGAAATGTATTGATTTACAGTTATGTTGTACAGCTTTTAGTCTGCATTTTAGACAAGTTCACAAGTGTTTTTCATTTAATTAAAGATGTTTTGGATTTGTCTGCATAGTGGTCAGAACTGTGGCCTCACAGTAAGAAGGTTGCGGGTTCAATCCTTGGCTAGGGTAAGGCTCGGACAGTGGCCTTCCTGTGTGGAGTTTGCATGTTCTCCCTGTGTATGCGTGGGCTCTCTCTGAGTACTCTGGCTTCCTCCCACCATCCAAAGACATGCATGTTAGGTTAATTGGTTACTTTAAATTGGCCATAGGAGTGAGTGTGAGCGTGACTGGTTGTTTGTCTCTGTGTGGCCCTGCGATGGACTGGCAAGCTATCCAGGGTGTACCCTGCCTTTCGTCCAAAGACTGCTGGGATAGGCTCCACCTTCCCTGCGACCCTTCATTGGACTAAGCGGTTAGTAATGAATGAATGAATGTTTTGGATGGTAGAGGTACGTGAAGGTGTAAATGATGGAATATTTGAATATTTTCTACCTCAGGATCTTTGTTATTGTGCACGCAAACTTAGTGTTATAGGTTCATTTAAATTAACCTAAATTAATTTTCACCTGGAGAACTGGACTTCCAGAACTGGGTTCTGGGAAGTCTGAATATTCACACGATTGAAGTGCTATCTGGCACTACTCAGGTGAAACTTAAACTTAGCATTAATATATGTCTTTGTATTCATTTGAAGATTAAAGCAGTGTTTACCAGTGTTGACTTAGCCATGTTGGCCCATCATGGCCATATTTATGGTGCCACGCCACGCCTTCAAAATAATATAAATAAATTGTTTAACGTGGACAACATAAAATTTCAGTGGTAGCGATAGACTACTCTGCTGCAGGACATCAGTTATACACTAGAACAGAGCATGCAGTGTGGAGTTATGAGGAAAAAGGTAGGACTTCATTGCTCACGGCCAAGGGAAACTTTAGGAGCATCTAACAAATGTACTACATCTAGAAAGGTAAGAAGAATGCTGATGAATTGCTTTCCATTTTAAAAGTTGAATCAACTTTGCAATGAAGACATTGATGATGAACAGCAAACGCAATGCTATATAACTTTAACTTTTGGACCTTTTTGTAATTAATACATATGTCACTCATTTGCATTGTATTTTCCCACTGAATGCAGCTTATTTCATAAATTCCAGCAAAATGTTTTACATAGAAGCAAATTTGATGAGGGAAAGAGAATTATTAGAGATTGCCAATGGTTATTTTAACCTGCCCAAGAAGACATCTAAAATGTCTTAATTGTAATTTTGTCTACTAAACCAAGCTGTAAAAAAGAAAAAGTTGGGTGAACTTAAAATTTCAAGGCAACAAACTTCGATAAAATTTTAAGTTGAACAGCTAAACTAAATATTTTAAGTTTTGCTTTTGAGTTTGCTCAACTCTAAATTAGGATTGTAAATTTCACTAAATTATCATTTTAAATTGTAATAACTTTTCATCTTTACTTCTGGTAACTGTTCCACATGTTGTACTAATTTAAAAATCTTCATGGTTATAACTTTTAATCCTTACTTGCTCTAACTCTTTCATAAGTTGTAATAATGTGTCATTTTACACTGTAATAACTCAAATTCTTTCACAAAATCCACTTGTATTTGATTAAGTTAGTATAGCAGAATAATTTAAAATTATTTGAGTAATTTGAAATTGCACACTGCTAATGTAACTCAACTTCATAATTTCATTTCAATCACTTCTAATCAAATGCATAAATAATTACAGATGCAACATACATCCTCAAAACCTTAGTTTTATTTAAACTAGCAGCATTGAATCAAAAAAAGGCAAATAAAAACAGCTTGTGCTTTTATCAATATAGGAAAAAATGAAAAACAACTTGTGCTCATAAAAAAAAGAACAGTTGGACAGTCCTATGCAATTGTGAAAGATGTGATTTCAAAGCACTTAAAAAATGCAGCAGTCCCTGTGTTTGCAAAGCCGTGTTGAACCTCCATGATGTGGCCGATAATGTTTCAGTTTCAACAGATTCCATGGTGTTGGTAAACTTGCATAACTTGAACTGCATTCATTTCAATCTGAAAAACAAAGATGACAATTTGCTGAGAATTAGTGTGGCTGTCAGCCGAAATGTTATACGTTACACATAGCATTATATAAATTTAATGACAATTCAAAGACTAGACTAGACCCAAGAGCTAAAAAGTACACATTCAGTGTTTTCATTTTTAATAAATTTTGCTGCAGTAAACATTAACTACAATTAACATATACTATTTAAGGTTATCAACCCATATCTATACCTAAACCCAACACCTACATCAGATTAGGTTAATAAAGTCAGCTGTCAGTATAAAACAGGACAGTCAATTAAATGTATTTCAATGCTTTTAAACAGAAGGACAATATATCCAAGCCTGGGAGCCCACAGTGGGTCATAGTACAAATATTTAAACCTTTTGTTAATCAAAAGCAATGTAGTAAATTCAGGGCAGGCCTATATTTTGACCAACACAATATTTTAAATAGGTAGATTGGCCTTTCCTACCATTACACTATAATAATTTTATCAACTCTGACAGGACTTGCATCTTATCATTTTAATATGTAAATGGTATCAGCCAGAAGTGTTTTATTGAACTCGCCATGATGTAAATGTTAATACAAAAAGGTGTTACACAAACTGCTCCATGTTGTCCTCATACTTAGTACATGAAAAATCAGCTAATGTGTTAGCAGTAATACCCTGATGGCTACTCCTTTAGCTGCAGCGAGCAGGGCGAGCATGAATTGACTGAATACTAACCAGTAGAAGCTAACATGTCTTGTCCTGTTTGAACGGAATCAGCCCAGATAAGCTAGCGGCTAACTCATGCAGCAGTTCTGCTAACCGATGCTGAGTGAAAAGCTGTTTGTGTTTAAATGCTGAAACTGTAGGTTGCCTCCTCCATAAATCTACAACATACTACACAACACTAATCAACAATTCCCATATTATTTAAACTTCATTTAAATAAAAACTTACCTGCGTGGAGTCCAGCTCGAGGCAGCGCAGCCAAGTGAGACTTCAAGTGAAAATTGCAAACTCAAAAAGTTGGTTTTCCCTGCATTTTACAACAAAGAAATTAAAGTTAGCAGAACTGTTGTCCCTTGTATTGAACTCCAACTTAAAGTTATCATTTTTAACTACTCACCTAATTGTTTTGGGGTAAACAACTTGCTTGTTTTGTTGTGATTACTAACATTATTGCTTTAAATGCCATTAATACATATTTTCAAGTTTTACCTACTTAAATGACTGTTTCAGGCCAAAAAATTCAAGTTGGATTTTTTGCAGTGAGCAAAGAAAACCTACACAACACAAAGGAGGACAGATTTAGCATTGGCTGTCTGTGAGTTGATTTTAAAGATCCATCTTTGATATCTCGAACAATAAATTACTTCAGTGGACATCTAAACTTTCCGACCTTTGTGGGTAGTTACATGTATAAATTGACATGCACAAATGACAAAAATCCTCTTTTAGTTCAAACGCTACCATAGAGTAACACTGGTTAACAAAAACTGTAACTGTTAGAGTGGTTTTCCGTAGTGGGATCTCAAAATGTGTTTTCAAACTATGACTATTATGCAACTGCACCCAAACGGTGGCTCACAAATGTACCATGTGCTGACTGAAATCAGAGTAAGTGAATCTGAAATGAAGATGTGCTTAGACAAAAGAAAATGTTTGACATTGCCTTCTTCATAAAAATTCCAAAATGTTTGTTTCTTTCGCAGAAATACCTTTGTTCCCTGCTAAGTAAATAAGATATAAATAAAAAAAAGGGCACCTTGACAATCTATCTTCTAACTGATATTAATATTAACATGTAAAATGTCCATTTCAATTTGATTACTGTCTATTCTTCAAAGTGCAATTTAAATGAATGGGTATCTCTTCATCTAAACAATTTGAAGATAAAAACACAGCAGAGTGAAGAAAGAGAATTGCAGATATTGAATAAATATGACTTATCATTTATCATAATTTCTCCATCCACTTTGTCACGGCTTCAGCATTTAAGGAAGATAGATGATGCAAGATGTTGTCCCCTCTTTCCTCCTCTCCATGCTCTGGGAAGTGTGTCCAATTTGGACTTACTTTACCTCTTTGGAATTCAATTGGTCTGCGTTTGTCACTATTGAGACTGTCATGTGCTTCTTGCATGTTTTTCTACATGCTGTGCCATGACATCTGGCTGTGAGACCTTTAACCTTTATGAAAAAGATGCAATTCATTTGCAACAATATATCTTACTGAAGACAAATATTTAGAGGGCATTATGTCAAATTGCTACATGGCTGTTTTAGTCGACTGAACGGTCAATATGTTATTCAAGGATCTTTTTTAAGACACCACAATGTCAAAGCAGTGTAATTAGGTGGCAAGGAGCTATAATGCGTGGCATTCGTATGAGGCATCCCAGCAGCTTTTTATGCTGAGGTGGTTCCCTTGGCAAGGGCGACCATTAATATCTAAGGAGGAATATTCCCATGGTGTGGTGACTAGTTGAAGAAGGTCCTGCTCCTGAGCAGACACCAACAACATGATGGTTTAAAAAAGTGCTGACTTCCTTATGAGCTCAGCGAGCAGTAGCCATCTGCTTCCCTGCTAACTAATGTAAAAGATCCATTGTAAATAAACCTCTAACAGGGATGTGATCCACCATCTAATATTTGTTACAAGAACAAGATATTACCATCTAAAATCCAGCAAAAACTACACATATAACATATTACAAAACAACAATGGAAAACAGCAGCATGAAAAGTTATTTGTTTAATAACTGCACTGCAGTAGGATAATCATAACAGTTTCCCTTTATTCCTTTTATATCTTTATCTTCTTACAGTGATCTTTAGATCTATTACACACATAGGACTTTATCTCTTATGTCTCTCTTGTATTTGAAAGTGTTGTTTGCTTTGGTTGTGTGATTTAGAGGGAACATTTTATCAGAGCTAGCCAAGAAAGCCTGGTCCACCGGGGAGCCAGGCATTTTATAAGGGTATAAATAATCAATGACACTGAATCTGTAATAGGCTGTAATGCTGTTTGTTAACTCCCCCATTCTACCCCTCCCCCACCCAGAATGGCGTGTTTGTTGCTTAAACAATAGAAATGAATTGCCATGGCTAATTGACAGAGCAGGAGAATCTCCTTGTAGCTGCCTCAGTTTATTTCTATGTTCCTTTCATTGCCCATGAGCTGCCTTACATCATGCAGAGAGGCACATCTCTGTTTTTTTGTTTCCTTACTCTTCAGCCATGAATCACATGTGACTGCTTGTTGTATGTTTCACAGACCATAAATGCTTTCTCTCAGGAAGTGTACTTATAGAAAAGCCTATATAACAATATATGCACAAATTATAGATTCATGTCAACTTATTGAATAAATCCGATCACTACAGAATTATTTCAGCATTCATCTGAAAAGTGTTATGGATCATTTTCAAGCAAATCCACAATTGACAATGCTGTCAATGTTACACGGTTTTCAATCACAGTTTATTTCACACTGTATTTAATATCATTTAGAAGAGGAGGAAGAACCTGAAAATACTAAGTACAACCACTCTCCATACCCTCCTGGATCGAAGAACACACCCACATCTGAACATACTTATTTTGAGTTTCACCCCTCCCCCAGAAGTCACCCATGAGCCTCTGATTTCCATTATTATTAATATCTGCCTGTTTAATTTTCAGCTCTGTCATAATGTGTCGGCCTAAACTACAAGAGACAATCCCTTATTGATTACTTTCCCAGCAGCCCCGGCGCATGCCCCAGCTGATCACGCCTCTCATGCACAGACATCTCATGCATTTCAGATAATAAGCTGCTGCTGTGGAGTTGAAACAAATTGGATGTGCAGTCAGTCACTGTCCAAGTAAATCATGTTGCAGTCTGTCAGTGGACTAGGCTTGGATTATCATCTTACCCAAGCGAGGCAAAAAAATGGCAGGAAAAAAAAAAAATAAAAAGACATGACCACATTCTATGATGGCAGAGTGGTATATCTGAGCATGACTCACACTGTTGCTGTGTTGTAAATAATGAGCTTATTGATCACAAATTTTGTTAAATGACAAAAAGTAACACTTGGATAAAAAAAAAATCCTGGGACACATTTTAGATCAAATTTAGCTTTAAATGATGAAAATTAAATTTTCCAGATTTGTTTTAATTCCTTTTGACAAACTGGAATTACAAATGATTTCCTTCAACTTTTAATTGTGTAAAACCGTTTATTATTACTTAGACTACAAAACAAACACACCAAAAAGAACTTTGAATGAAGAAGAAAAGCTAATTTTAAACAAAATTTAATGAGAAAAGATAACTTCATTGCTTGTTTATTTGCCATATCTTGTGGTCTGTCACCAGATACTTTCTTTTGCATGACAGTAGCAGCAAACTTTCAATAGTGAATGCAAGAAAAATTATACCTCATGCACATGTTTACTCTACATGGACAAGACATACTGTGTCAAAATCTATTTCCAAAACAACGCTGCCATTGTATCAGCATCCTTAGAATTCTGCAACTGGAAGAAAATAAAGCATTCTGTCACCCTGAACCTGGCTCTGTCTCAGATTCAGCGCACTTTCACTTAAAAAAAAAATCAAAAATTGAACTTTTCGGAGATGCACGGGAGGGCATGATTAATAATACATCAGGATTATAGAGCACAGACTGTGCTGCACTGACTTTAATAAGTCCATGGAGGGAAAACAAACCCAGACAATAAAAACAACCACACTCACTGCCTGGAAAACATCTGCATTTAAACTCCAATAAGTCTGCACATGCCCCGCCTTGTCAAGCGTAAGTTATTTATTATTAAAATCTAATGTAACTGATAGATCTCGCTTTTGATTATACAGCAAATCTCCAGTGTTTGTTTAAAAAAGATAGTTATATGAAATAATTCCCCTGTATAGAGGCTCACCTGAGCAAACAGTGTTTGAAACGCTGAGAAGTAGAATAATTGGCACCCTAGTGTAAGACTCCCTCTGTTTGGTGCCAGCTGTTTAAAATATGGATGATATTGTTTTCATTGCAGGCCTTTTATTGAGTTCTGCTCGGGCCATGCAGTATAATCCTCTGACTTTGACCTTTTCTGGCATGTGGAAAAAGTAAATAAACAAGGCACTGATGTATTCCCTCCTTTACCAGAGGAGCCAAGCAGCAGATTTTCTGTTGATCATATTCAAGAGTCTGGGTTTAGAAAGCTGTCTGTGGTTGCCTAAGCAGGAGCACTGAGATACCCCTTTTTCTCTGGAACAGGCACAGAAATAATGAATGATGGAGAGGAAGAGTACATTTATTGACAAGTCTGATCGCTGTATGGCATCTTCTCTCCATTTGCAGATTTTCTTGTACAACAAAACTAAAAATCCTAAATTTAGTTGACCGTGCTTTAGTCAGGATGTTTTCAGAAATTCCACTCCTTGTGGGAGTAAACAGTTTGGGAGATTTGGAAGATTCAGTGTCTTTTTAAAGTACGTCTTTGATTCACTGTAAATGAATTACGTTTATACACAAGGGAAGTCTAAAACGATGAACACAAACATAGTAATATTCACAGACAAGCTGTATGAGGCAGACAAGTCTTTCCCACCTGAAATTTAGTAAGTTGCAGCCTGCACAGTTGCAATTCTTCATGCAGTTCCTCCTGTTAGATTATTTCTTTCATAACCATCCAGCATTAACTTTTGCATAAATGCATAGATCAGGAAATGATTAGATTTAAGTCTTTCCAGTTATACACTGTCGTCTTAAATCATGCATAAATGTGATAATTACCCACACAAGGCCAAAAGGGCCCATCACTGCCACTTTAAATCCAATGAACGCCATGACCTGATCACTATAATTGACCATCTATCAGGGTCATTGAGGAGCAGAATGTTGTTAACTGTCGCTTATAATTCCTCTTGATCATAGCTAATTACAGAAAGTGGGAGAAACCAATATTCTAGATACGCAGAGACCAGCTGGCAACCATCTCAAAGAGGTGGGACTGAATGCTTAAATATCCATAGGTTTGAAAACTGAAAAATGTGCTGTGGTTTATACACAACAGTGACAAATTATGTTAGGAAGGGCTTTTTTCGCTGGGACAGACTGAGTCCACTTGTTACCTAGAAGCAAGGGTCACTGCAGATCAATACAAAGTTGGTGTGAGTGATCACCTCGATGTTGTGATGAAACATTTCTATTCTGAGGGGAGTGGTCTCTTCCAGGATGACGATGCCCCCATCCACGCTCCGAGAGATCACTAAATAGTTTGACAAATGTAAAAATAATACAAATTGAATGGAATATTACTTTCAGGATTCTTAGTATACTCTGAATTGCTGAAGTTTGCAAGTTCTCTGTAGACATATTTGATTATTTAGTTTGGTTTTATGTGGCAAATTAGAAAATATAAGCTACAAATGTATTAGGTTGTTACATGATTAAGTTGGTGTTATACATGAAGACTTTTATTTACTCAAGGGAGAATGGCCGTCTGCTCATGAATTTCATTTAGTACTGTAATGTTCTGTGAGTATGAGGGGCACTTAGCAGTCACTTTTTATACTCATATGAATATGACCTCAAAGGACATTTAAAAAAAAAAAAAGCCTAAATATGCAAATATTCTAAAAGCATGTTGCAACCCTTTTTAACAGTCCACATCTCCTAAATTACTATCACCTCTGCCAGAATTTTCACCCCATTTCTTTCCGTCTCGAGCCATTCTAACCACGTCGTTCACTGGGGCAACAAGTCATAGAGAAAATGCACAATTTATTGAAATTTTAAGGAAAGACTCTTACTCCCTCTTACCACTACACAATTACGTAAAAGCCATCTCGCCCCTGTGTAATCCATTTTATAGTAATTCATTTATGACTCTGGTCTGAGGAGGGATGTCTCTCCTGCCACAAACACCCTACAACATGTGTGGATGGCACCAGGACGAAATCCACAATATACTGAAGTGCACAGCTTTCATCAAGACATTCTTGTTTTTTCTTTCATAAGCACATCATAAAATATTTCATTCCACTTGAAGAAACATCTTTTTTTTTCATTGCAAAGTTGTACAATTTACTGCCCTGAACAGAAATAACTAAGCATCATTTAATATGTTTCAAAATCCTTCCCTCTTGATAGGAAACATGCAGTTCAGGAGGTTCATTTGAGTAAAACAGAGCATTAAGAAATGGACAAACTAAAGAGGAAAAGAGAAAATGGTGCTTCTGACACAGTAATAAAAGGAAAATAAGACAAAGAGACTGAGTGAGTGGTTGAGAGCCGACTATCGTCTCTCCTGAGATGAGTATGATGATTGCACCCACATTCTACTGCAGAGCTAAAACCCTTGGAGGCTTTTGGAATGTGAAAACCTACTTCTTCTCTCTTTATAGTACAACACTTAGGCAGCGGACCACTTTTTTTTTTTCCCCCCATCCTGAACATTGCTCACATCGCTGTTCCCTGAAGCTTGAAAGCACAACATTTCTCAGCCAGCAACTCCCACTGGGACCAAAGCCCAGAGATGGAAATGCAAAGGATATGTTTTATTGGACAGTTGCAGACAAATAAATCTAAATATGTATTTTGGTCATGTTTGTATGCCGACTGCATCCTGAGGGAGTTGAAAAGATTATATGACATAAATAACATGATATTAGGTCACATGTTTACATATCCAAGCCTAAGGTTAGGGAAGAAAATAATTCAAAGTCTGTTTCTCTTCTTTGAAAGTAAACATTGTTTGGTTGCACACATACATGGTGCATTCTGGCGTGCACAGACTACTAATAGGAAATGAAACTTAGAGTCAGGTAAAATACACTTAAGAGGAGAAAAGCTAAAGCTCTGTTGAAACCTGCCAGTGAGACACATATAAACGTGTCCAGCGTGGGTGGGTGGAGGGGTGACACCGGGTCACCCTGAATGAAATGGTTTAGGCTCAGTGGTCTGCGTGAAGGAAAGTCAATGGGCGGTGTCAATGAGAGGGCAGGCGGGGACTTCTGCAATCACATGTCCTGTGATTGACATGGCCTGACCTCCGGAAGCTGTATGAGACGTCAGCATAGTGCAGCGCTGTAATCCAACCCCAGTCTATGAAACATTGTGAAATATGGATGAAAATAGGTTACCTGAACTTTTATACTTTTCTTTCTATCATGTTGCTTTGTAGCTCAAACATTGGCTTTTAAGTTGTGTGCATTCAATTTTGTGTGTACCTGATGTCAAATCAATATAATCTGCATCAATAAGAGATAAAAGTACAACAATACAAAAAAAAGTTTTGTTTTTTTTATTTTTATTTTTTTTTATTTAAATTGACAGTAGAATAATATATTGTGCATCTTCATGGCCTACTTTTAAACAACTTATCTCCCAGCAGTCTGCATCAATGCTCATTAGTATTGGCATATCCATTCAGACTGATGATCTACCTCCACCTACTTTTTTGTGCGGTTGATTAGAAATGACAACTAAATTGCATTTATTTGCTAAAAGGTGTGCCAAATGTTTGCAATTTGAAATTATAGCTGTAACAACCATAAAACCTTTAGTTTATAAAAAGGAGCTGGAGTTGCATTGTGTTCTAATTGGATTTGCATTATCATCATCCTACACCTCTCTTCTCATTAGTCTAAATCCAATAGAATTTTTTTTTTTTACACTATCTGCAGAAAAACGTCTGAAAAATTGAACTAAAGTTTGCAATTTTACCGATTTTCAAATAAAAGCCTAATATTTCTCAAATTGTTTCTTTTTTCTGCCTCACAAGACTACTTTACAACAATCTGCTGCTCTCTATAACAAATCTCACACAGTCTTTGAAGGCAGAGCAAACTTGGGAAATAAAAGTGGCGGCCCATGGCAAACTGCAGTACCAAGGACTTCAGAGAATTCAGCCCCTTTTTCTTTCTGCCATGTGACAAGTGAGCTGTGCAACTTTGCACAATATATATCTATACTGCTAATTATTTTTTTTTCTCCCCCCACATCCATACAATGAAAGACTGCACGCGTTCCTCTTCCTGGGGTCGGGAGAGCAGGGAAGACTGCCTTCCAAAATATTCTCTCTCATGCCTCTGACATGCGCATCTGTCTGCACGTCAGCATAGCAACTTTCTTGACATCCTTGGTTTTAATGAAAGAGATCTAGAAGCTGCAAATGGAATAGTTGCTGTGATGACACGCTGCAATTCCTATTGTGTAAATAGAACCTCTCAGATGTTCTTTTAATCTTTCATATTCATTACTCCAACTACAATGAAGATGTCAGACAATTGCCATTCAAAACAAGACATACACACAGGCTTTATTTTAATGAAAAAAAAAGGATAAGAAAAGATAGACTTGGTTAAAGGAATGGGCAGAATGGTAACAAGAACCATTTTAAACTTTCTGTATCAAATGATTCCTTTCTTATGTACATACAGGATAAAATGTAGTATGTTGGTTGTTTTTTGTGCTGCTAAAGTGAACCATTTTTCTTCTGTGGAAAGATGGTTGTAAAGAAAAGCCTCTACTGCAGTGTGGTCACAAGGGGGTAGCATTGACACAGCTGTTTAAGTCTTTTAGCAGGAAGCCCAGCAGCAGGACAAACTGCCTTTGATGTAATTGAGGTCTTAGACCCCCTAGAAAAGCATATATTGGTCTGTATGTGGAAATGTTCAAGGAACAATGGATTTCCATAAGTGGATGTAAAATTGTATTTGGAGCATCCCCAGCATGCTAACCATTCTCTAAACAATAACAAGAAGGACTCCTTCAGGATGGGATGGGTAATTCCAAGGCACTTACTGCCTGGAGATGTAATGGAATGTAGCATTAGGATTAAATGTGTGACTAAAAGATACAGACTTGACTAGTTTTGGGCACTTTCCCGGTGATTCATTTAAATAAATCTGTAGATATTCTCAGCCTTGTTCAGCAGAACTATACATCCTGTTACAAGTCAGCAAGCAGCAGAAAAAGCACATTTTTGTTTCTCTTTTCAAAAGAAAGATTTTAAGTTAATATATTTTTAGTCTTTAGAATAACACATATAATTTTTCTATCATAAAATGTACAAATATATAGAGAAAGCAGATGAATTATGACCTCCAACCTAAACAGAGTAACCTGTTAATTATCAATCATTTCACAGACAGACCAGTCCTCCCCTAACTAACATTTTAGTCAATCCATCTTATCATCCAAAGTAATACTTAAGAGTACGACTCTGGCAGGCCCTCATAAATAAAGCGTTTGCCTATTTACATATTCAGTTTATCATGGATATTGCATACTCTGTACATAAAAATTCAAATGCAGTGTTTATGAAATATGATCATGCAGCAAATGTGAGAAAACACAGAGCATAGGCTATTCATATACAGAGGGGATTTAGTGCAAGTGATTAATAAGGGAAGAAACATCAATATAAAGAATTAAATTCTTTTTTGTTTTAAAGTTTATTCAGAAATTTATGTTCAGGATAAGCCTCCATATTTTCAAACATTCCAAAAAAAAAAAAAAGAAAAAGAAAAAAATATATTAATAAATTGTTTATTTGACAGTTCTTGCATCAGGTTCTTAACATCTTTGGATATATTTACATAAAATATAAATATAGCACATAGGTATGAAGAACAAAGCACCTGATGTGCACTTAAGTCAAACTAATCTGACTTAAAGTAAACACCTCGTTTGGTATGAAAATTTAATTGTCTGGAAATGATCTGTAATAACTAACCAGTATGCATCAAAGGGCAAAATAACATGTGTATGTCAAATAAAAAGGTCTGATAAAAACAAAACTTCCCATTAAAAAGACTATTTTATACAGTTATTTTTTCCATTATATATTTATATTCCAAACAAAAACAAAAAAAAAAAAAAAAAAAAAAAAAAAAAAAAAAAAAAAAAGTGTGCTTGGTTTATATGTAAAATAGCTGAGAGGAATAATGACATAAAGAAGCAAGTACTGTGTAGTAAGTGTCTCATCTCTTCTCATGAACTAGTTAACCTGAAAGAATACGATCTACAAATGTGTTTCAGCAAAAGCAAATTACCTGGGTTTTGTGGAGGGGAACTAATCTCTCCAAGCATGACACTGGACAGGAAAGGCCTCTTACTGTTATTATGATGTGTCGGCTTGTGTTAGATGGAGGGCCTTGATGGCCGCATCAGGAAGGAGCATCGAAGCCCCTCTACCATGACAGCGCTCTGATGGATGCACGGGTGGTGGAGGGGCCGAGAAGATGGAGGTTAGAATGCTGGAGATGAGGAGAAGAAGGAGGGCGATATGAGGTGCAGCAGGGGTTATGTACAATAGTAAATACCTACAAATGCAACACATTAGCAGTAGGTGCAGAACCTGAGATAACATTAGCATGCACGATAGGACTTCCTGTTGGACAGCCTATCTTCAAAGCAAAATAAAGCTTCTGTGTGGTGGAATCGCAAATCTTTTTCTGGTGACCTGTAATGATTTGTTCCCTGCATGAAACAGAATGATAATAATATACCATTTAAAAGTAATTTAGAACATTTGAATATCAGCGCGTCAAACTTTGACATGCTAGTTAATGGCATATTCTTGACATCAGAAGAGTGCCATGCATGACATATACGATATATACTTTATTAGTAAGGTTAGGACAGGATATGATACTACATTGTTGTAACATGTATCAAAATCCCAAAATTAGGTACCCTATGCATATGCAAACTAATATCTGTATATTGGGATAAACTTTGCATTAATGTAGAATATCAGCTTTAATTCCAGTAATTTATTTGTATGGTTTTTTTATGTTTTATTTAATTAAGATTTTTCATCCTATAGCGTCTCACCCTTATAGTAAATTATTACTCAGTTTATTTTGAATTTATTTCTTTATTCCTGCTACAGAATTCAGTGTTAGATTTAAGAATATGTTAGTATAGTAGCAGTGTTCTAGACAGGCACTTGTTGTTGTTTCACAATTTTTTTTTTTATTTCTCTCCATCAATGTGAGTGCTCCCAGCTAGGGGTGTTTTGCACACAGTATCCATACTGAAATATTAATAACCAGTTTTCCTCCATGTCAGCAGCTTGTAATTTGATTTTTAGTTAAGGAATGTTGTTTTGGGTGGCAGATCTCCCTGTGAACACAGGTCCGCCCCTCATCTTGCTCCTTTGGGCTCCCAGGAGACGGGGGTTTGGGGACGGTGTTGTAGAGAGATGATGCTCCTCCTTGGCCTGGTAAAGATTGGGGGTGCCAACGCACAGCGGGACAGGTGTTCTGAGCTGCACACCGGGGAGCCTCACCAGGCTGCAGTGCATGGCCTTCATCCATCTCTGTACCTGGGGAGATAAATGGAAAAGTGTGACCTGAACAGTCTAACATTACAGCTATGGCAGGAACTTGTTCTAACAATGGGGAGTGGGGAGGGTTCCCCGTATCATTACTAAAAATGAGCCACGCACTGCAATTAATTTCAAGCCTAAATGAATGTCTGCTGCTTGCAGCATTCCTCTCTGTGGCAATAGAAATAGATTAATAGTACAGAATACAAAGATAGTCTCATTTGTTCTATGGTGCGCTGATATAAAAACGAGCTGCAATACTGAGCTCATTTCTTGATCAACATTCTTCGTCACCTTGCAAAACCTACTTTTTCAGCCTTTATTTTATAAAATGGTGTGATCTTTCGACTGCCCTTTGTCTTGGAAGAAAAATTAATTCTCATTTGCATTACCACGTCTAAATGTCAGCCACCGATATTTTGTTAGACATTAGTAAAGCTGGCAGCGAGAGGCGCTGGATAATTGCACTCAGCCTAGCAGAGGGATTTACATAATTTCAGATAGCAATTAAAGAATCCTTGGGAATTTTCTTCCTGGCCTCTCTCTCCAGCTCACTTCAACAACAGTACAAAGGAAGCATTCGTTTACATTAAGCTCCATGCTCCTCACTGTTCATTTGCATGAAATTAAAGGTTTTCATGATCTTGAACAGCAGGGTAACATTTAAAATGCTGTTTTATAGCCTTCACCTTGGAATAATGAAACACTTAGACTTTTTTAGAAGGCAGTAGGAGTTCATTGACTGCCTGTCCACAGCTAAACTTTCTCAGCTTCCATTCTCTCACACAATACGGCTCGACAATGCTTTCAATTAAAAATCTAACTTTTTGTTCTCATTCCAAGGTTGGCTTTGTCTTTCAATTCAATTCAATTCAACTTTATTTATATAGCGTCAAATCACGGCAATGCCATCTCAAGACGCTTTACAGACAGAGGGGAAAACATAATGAAGGCCAATTCATAATAGCCTATATAAGGAAACCAACAGATTGAGTTGAGTCCAACTCAATCTCCCATCCTGAGCAAGCACACTGGCGACAGTGGGAAGGAAAAAACTCCCTTTTAACAGGAAGGAAACCTCCGGCAGAACCCGGCTCAGGACAGGCAGCCATCTGCCTCTGCTGTGTGGGGGGAAGAGGACAGAAAGACAACAGACAACAGGAACTGCTACTCCCGGCCAGGGAGACCTGCTGAGACAGGAGACATACATGTTAATGATGCAACACTGTTATGGGGGGGTAAAAGAAAGAGATAAAGAGAAAAAGAAAGAAGCTCAGTGTATCAGGAAATGTCCCTCAGCAGTCTAAACCTATAGCAGCATAACTAAGGGATGCTAACCATCCCTAGCTATAGGACTTATCAAAAAGATAAGTCTTCAGCCTAGTCTTAAAGGTGGGGAGGGTGTCTGCTTCCCTAACACTAACTGGGAGCTTATTCCATAAGAGAGGGGCCTGATAACCAAAGGCTCTGCCTCCTGCTCGGCTCTTTGAGACTCTAGGAACCTTTAACCTAGGAATCTTTAATCAGATTGTGACTCACTACCATCATCCCACCTCATCTCTCACTAAGTCCTTTAAATATATGATCAAAGAAACAAAATTCTCTGAAAGAATACAAGTGTGTCAACACTCGTGTCCAACCAGAATGAAAAACTGAACAAAACTGGAATAATCTACTTGCCTTCTTTGCAGGATAAACATATATGGACATTTGCCAGTGCTGCAAAAGAAACATTGTATGTATTTTTAATTAGGTCCCAATGGGCCCCCCTGTTCTATCTGCCATACTGATGAGAATGAACATTAACTCGCTTTGGCCCTGAACATGCACTGGGGTGCTGTGGAAAGAGTCCAAAATCTGACTGGACATCCTTTTAAACATGTCATATTCCACTGCTGTTATGATAGTTTTTGAGTTATTTTGCTTTCACCAAGACTGCAAAGCCTTGATGCATTACACTTTGTATTATATTGGCATAATCTGGATGACAAATTCAATTTGACAATATATCTTTAGGATTGGTTAAGGCAGAGTTTTTTTTTTTTTTTTTCCTTTGAATAATGTGCCTCAGCAGTCTAGTGTATATAAAGTTACTTTATTTAACGGCAGTACGAGTTTGCCAGTTCATTTCAGTCCAAATACCTTGTGATAGAAAAAAAAAGTGTATATAATCTTATGAAAGAAAAAAAAGAGCCTGATGAATAGTAAAGCTTTGTTAGGACAATAAAGCTTTGCCACAGTGCTTGGAAATAAATATAAAGCTTCATCAGAACCATACTCTACACACTTCTTCCTTGATTCGCCTTCCATCCTTAAAGGCATCACAGAACATTTTCACACTAGTCGTCCCACCGCTGTGAAATAAATTGTGACAGTAACTCAATATGAAGTGAAATAGCTGAGAAAGCCTTGAGTTCACTTGCGCTGACAGTGCTGTTTAATTCCATCTCGTGCCAGCCTGACATTTCTGCTGCCACTAAATATTAAACATGTGTACCCTTTTCATTTGCATCTGGTAATGAGGTGGGAGACAGCGCCCAACTGGTCAAGCCTCTCTTTCAGGGTAGTGCGTCTATGCTGCCTCCAATACAGTCACATGCACCAGGGTGAGCCAAGAGAAATATTTAGAGGAATGACACTAAATGGAATAGGAAAGAAAGGGTCTGAGTATGGAAGGGAAAGTGAAAGATATACAACCCATCTAAGTGTGTGCTTTATTCAGGTATTTCTTACTTTGCAGGGACATAAATCTATCTACATTTATATTCTTTAGTTATTGTCTGAATGGGGGAAAACAAGCAAGTTTCAATAAAGCATCATTAGATTTTATGTGAAAATATGTTTCAGAGACTGAAATAATGGTTTGTTTTATGTAAGTAACTGCTATGCTTAAGGTTTGAGTATGTCTCCAGAAAATGAATGTCCTCTGAGGTCTTGAATTCATTGTGTCCTTACATATGCACCCTCCAGAATCCAGAAAACCAGCCTGACCCCAGTTCTTGAACAGGCTCAGCTCCGGTTGACATTTCTCCCTGAATCCTTTAAGATGCCTTTCTTGCTGGAAAAATGCATTAGTGGAGAGAAGAGAAACAGAAGCACAAGAGGAGAGGGTTAAACGTGATTCCTCTAAATGTCATCACATCTTCATAATGCAATATATATTCATGATCTGGCAGCCCGGGAGGGCAGACATCACAGTTGTGTTCGGTAATTCAAATTTTTTGTCCGAATGTTGATTCAACATTCAATACTGCGGAGGCATTTAAAGCCAGGATGTGTATCGCTTTTTAGCCTTTATATATTTGCGTGGGCTAATAGCATTTTTCTGTGATGGTGGTATTATTGAAAAGCTAGTAAACTGCTCACAAAATAAGCGAGATGGATCTGCATTTGCCATTTGGAACCCACTTTACCCACTTTAAAAGAGGAAAATAAAGGAATAAACTCTCTTTGTTCACAGTCAGGGATCATGTTGGACTCATTGAGACAACACAGAGGATTTTAGCATATTTGAACAAATGCGTTTGGCTTTCTGAGTTATTCAGAAGAATTTGGCTATTCTCTGTACCTCCATATGTTTTGTTTTTTTCTTAAATTTAATAGCAGGCAGCCAGTTTTCTGCATTAAAGGTAGGAAAGCCAACTAAAACTTGAAATGATACAACTAGCAACAACTTAGCTTGTTGATAAGTTCTTCTTATAGACAATTAACATCTAAAGAGCCAAATATTTTCCCAGTAAAGTAGAAAACTAGAGGTAAAGCAGGAGTGAATAAGTTTGCCAGAAATATATATATGTATATATATATATATATATATTTGTATATTACCTTTATTTAATTTCCTCTCCTTCTTTAAAACACATTTAAACATAGGAAGATAAAACAAAGAATTGAAATAAAAAAAACAAACAAACAAACAAAAAAAACAAACAACTAGAAACGTTTAGAGGGAACAGGCCTCCACCAAGCCACTGTAAAAAAAAAAAAGAATTGCCATTGACTGTGACCATCACTTTTAAGTTATAAGTTCTAATGGCAAAATTATCCATGTTATACCATCGTGATCATCCTTTGGATCTTCTGTATCCAGTGGCGATGATCTGGATCACCCCAAGAATCTGTTCACTTGTTCCTTATGTTATTTTATAAGAATTCAATCTAATTTAAGATTTAATTAAAATTTAATTCAAAATCTGTCCATAACTATTTGAGTTATGTTGTTAACAGACGGAAAATCCAACACTGCCCAATACATGATCTCTACCTTGGCAGAGCTAGTAATATTAAAAAAAAAAAAAGACTTATCAAGTAAGAAATCAGTTACAGTCCAATGCTGGGAAAGAGGTCACAACTCCAGTGCAAAACAAGTGAATAACCATTTGAAATAAAATTTTGCAGCAAACTAATGCTGCGTTAACCACTGCAAAGCTAGCAAGCTAATAAAGCATGCTGTTCTTTGCTATTGAAGCATAGTAGACTCTTCAATTGAGGTTAAATTTAATACAGGTTCAAACATGCCTCCTCCTAAAATGGTGCTGTTGTTTTAATGCAGACTTTGAAAGGGCTCAGCAGATGTGCATGGGGTACCACCAAAATGAGGAATGCTCTTTATGAAGAGAGGTTGTAATTCACATTTATAATTTCACAAGGAGCCATTGCATTTATACTGATTATTTGCTTATGTATTTATTTGTTAATTATATTCTTAATAAAAAAGAAAGTAGATTAACAGAAAATAAATATATCTTAGCTATTTAAATGAGCATGGTACGTGGCACAAAAATATCTATAGAGTTTAATAATGCAACTCAGTAAATATACTTTGTTGCCCCCCCCCCCCCACGACCACAAAACAAGAAGTAAAAAATAAAATATACTCACTTGTTTATATATTTAGTCTTGTATTGAAGCACGTTATAGTATATATTATATGTGCATTGTGTTGGTCACTGCTTAAGATGGAAAAGCTTGGTTTCAGATGCTCAAACAAAAGAACAATATCCCTTTTCTCTGTCAGAGTTTCATGACAGCATGCAGCCAGAACTACCTTGAAAAGAAATCAACAAAAGCATGAGGATACTTTATAGATTCATTTAGGTTGTATAACTTCTTAGACATGGATTTACCTTTCGCAGCTATAGCGAGGAAACGAGATGTATTCTTGTCACTGACCTGTTCAGCATACCAATCTGCAATAGTTAAAGCTAAAATACACTGTGCTTTTCTGTGAGGGCTTGTATTGCTTTCATAAAATGTATCAGATATGTCACAAGAACCTTGATCAAAACCAAAGCTGACTGTCACAGAGAATCTGAGAAACATCAAAGAGCTTACAGTAGAAAGGCAGGGGTGGTTGAAGTTGGATGCATGCAAGTGTGTCTTTGTGTGAGTATGTGGTGGGAGGTGAGGTGGGAGGGGGACTTCCCACTTCTTGTTAATTCTCTCATAAGAGCTGTTAAGCCCACTCAGCAGTCATAGAGAATTGTGTCCACTTGCGGGCCTCCGGAGGGACTGCGTGTCCTGAGGTTTACTGTTGCTAGCTTGTCATGTCCACGTCAACAGCACTTATCGCCTTCTGTCTGAGCGCGAAGACATTTCCCAGGCATTTAGCTGCCTGTTTGTCTTCTCTTGATTTCCCCTCCAAATCTGTCACATATAGTCTTCACCTGACACCTCACAGAGTGTTCTTTTCTCAAACACTGTCAAAACAGGGAGATCCGACAGGAAAAGATAGCAGCAGGGAACCACAGATTGCCAAATGTTATACAGTGATCAGGCGCTGAAAATAATGACCTGTGTAGGCAAACCAGTCTGGGCTCGTTTACTTCATCAACATGCTGTCTGCTTTCCAAATAAGGAAGAATGAACACTTTGTGTTCACAGTTTTTGTTTTGCAGTTCTTTTGCACTTTGAAATATAAAGAGCTGCTTTCACAATGTCTCCAAATCAATAACAGAGTCCATAGTTTTCACATCACTAAGACTTTCTCTATCCTTTCATTTCTTGGAGTAAAGTCACTGGCATGAAAACAATGCACTTCACAACGGAGGAATCAAACACTTCTCTGTGCTGCATTTTTCTTTCCTTGCCTTTCCTCCCTGGCAAAAACCATTCTATTATTTCAATAAGCTCTTGGTTTTAATACATTATTGATCTTCAGGTTGAACTACAGGCCATCGCATTACCAACATTCTTAAGCCTATCGTCGCATGACACTCATGTACTTGTGAAAAATCATACCAATTATGAAATCAACTAACAACTACCTCAAAAAGCAATCAATTGTCACACAGGAAAGCATTTTTTTTCCCTACAATACTATTGGCTTTGCGGTTACACAGGAGGAGTAGGTGTTCAATGCTTAATGACTTCCAAATTCCAATTTCTTTCATTTTTCCCTTTTTTCTGGAATGCTTTTGCTCCAAAGGTAAGCTTCAATTATGTCCCCTGTTCCACGCTGAGCATCTGCATGCCAGTAGGACAATAGCATTTGCCACTGATTAGCCTTTATGAGTACTGAAGGCTCAACACTAGCATACGCACTTAAAGCCTGCATTGCAGCTATGAATTATGATTAGTATAGTTCATAGCAGTGCATTAGTAATGGATATATTTATTTTAATTCTGCAAAGGCCACAAAACTAGCTGAGAAGAGAAAGCCATTTCAGGAGGCTCTAAAGGGGTGGGGGCCAGTCGCTGAGTGCTGGTGGGGTCAAGTGTAAGCTGTGTCTCAGAAAATGGCTGCCTGCTTGTGTTTCCATATCACAACATTCAATCAAGCAGTGTCCTCATGCAGAAACCTTTAACTCAATGCTCATAAACGCAGAAAAGAAAAGCTTACTGTCTACTTTACTTTTATGTGCTGTGGTCAGTACACACACACATACTGGAAGAAGGCAGTGTTTTTCAATTGTTGACAAAAGGAGCAAAATGTGCCAGAAGAAGCAACCAATCAATGCTACTTATAGAGAACTAGATGAAAAACTACAATTAAAGTCACTTTTATTGTTTCCAATCTAAATCATCTGTGTGACATCTAAATGGCATTTTAATGAAAATTTTAGACAGGTTATTTTGAGCAGTTTGCCAAAAGATGCAGAAGGTTGAGAGGTGGTGAATTGCAAGTGTCTTTTATGGGATTGGTGGGGTGGGTGGCTTGACGGGCACACAAAATCCGAGCCAAATAAATGAAGTGGAGATGGTAATACAGTGTGTTATAGCAGCAAGCGAGAGTGACAAGCCCGTTCCTCCCATGAAGCAGCTGAGCTGGCATTAAACAGACAAGACATCCCGTTCAGTCAGTTATCAGCCCAGGAATAATGAAGGAACAGGCCGGCAGACCAGGACGAGTCACCCTAGTCAGCCAAGTGGAGAATTTAATTTCGTGCAGGTTTCTCTGCAGCCAAGCATTTCCCCATCGGAGGTCCACTGGTGCTTGGGTGAGTGTGGACAACTCAGTGCACCCGACAGTGAGTCTCTCCGGCACTGACAGAGATGTGTGGTGATGGATTTCAGAGTGGTTGGGGAAGAGGGTGGACTTAAAATTGGGTACAGTTGTTAAAGAGGAGCGGGAGCGATGAGAAACTTACTTCAGAGAAAGTAAAAAAGCGATCAGTCGTGTTCATCATTTTCCAGGACATGAGTGTATTATTAAATCAAAGACAGTGAAATGAGAAATGGGTCCTGTCTGACCTACAGATATGTAACAAGGAAATTATTTTGTCTGTGCTTGGTCCACCACCAGCTACTGATTTGCCCACTTGGCTATTAGGAATGAACACAACCTATAATTAAAAGAAAGAAAAAATGGTAAATGTCATTTATAAATTTTATAGATCTATACTTTGAAATATATTCCTGCTTTGAAATATATTATTGCTTTTATTTATATTTATATAATTAGTGTGTTAGTTAAATGAAAGTAAAACATCTGGTAGAATGTTTATTTATTTCTTTTCATTTTCAAGTTAAAGCTTATTTAGGAAAAGACACAGAGATTTCATGTTGGCCTTTCTTTTTCATAGTTGACATTTTCAGCACTTGAGATTTGATTGTCCTGAAGCAATAGCACTTTGTTGCATCTTTGCACCTTCCTTGGGTATATGTAAGGTTTGTACGTCACAGTAGCCTTGGTGGCATTTGGAATAGGCCACATCACATACACATAGTGTGCTTACTTGCCAATGGACTGAAAATATTCAATGACAAAGTTAATGCTTCAGTAACAATAACAAAATAATGAAGGTTTTTTTTTTTTGTTTTTTTTTTAAACACCCACATCTGTACATAAAGAAGAATATATATATATATATATATATATATATATATATATATATATATATATATATATATATATATATATATATATATATATATATATATATATATATGTATCTATATAGTTGCTGGGTAACTTAGTTGGTAGAGCATCTGCCTCAGGCGAACCACTCGGATGAACCAAGTCCACCCAAGCAAACCAATTTGAAATCTGTGGTGCTAGGTATTTACATAGCTATGTTGTCCCTAAGACCCTTAGCGCTACTGCCCAACTACCTCATGATGAGTGGAAATAATGATGCTAACATTACGGCTCAGACGTTGTCCGGTCAAACAAGGTCTGCGTCACATGTGATGACAAATGGTGCTGTGATGACAAATGGGCTATTGGAACACAAAGTGGATGACACTGGACAAAAAAGGCAATATTACATGGATATAACATATAGATATTTATGGATACATATGGATACTTCGATACTCACAGTCCACACTGACACAACGTTCCAAAATCCAACAGTTAGAGATTGAGAAGATACAACACACTAATACTGCAAGGGGGACCACTGGGGGGGAAAGGTATGGGGGAGTTGATGTTATCTATTGAGACTGGGTACCGAGCCCTAGAGATAGAGATACGTGAGGGAATAATCAGCCTCAGAGACAGCATCATAGCAAAGTTGAGAGTGAATTAGAGAGAAGCCTTAAACTGAAGTACAATACTTTACCACGACCATCTATGAAACCAATGAGCTGGTATATAGTACAGCAACAAAGGTCTGGATTTGGAGTTATACTCAAAATCAAAGTGGAAAAAGACACTACAGGCAGAGCCAACTTTGAGAAACAACTTTGAGTGTGTGTGGCCTCTGCGTGCCTGTACTACCTCCCTACAACGCCTAGGCATGGTCCTGATGAGGCGGTGGATGTTCTCCTGAGGGATCTCCTCCCAGAAATGGACTAAAGCATCTGCCAACTCCTGAACAGTCTGTGGTGCAACTTGGCGTTGGTGGATGGAGCGAGACATGATGTCCCAGATGTGCTCAATTGGATTCAGGTCTGAGGAACAGGCGGGCCAGTACATAACATCAATGCTGTTGTGTTGAAGGAACTGCTGACACACTCCAGCCACATTGTCTTGCATTAGGAGGAACCCAGGGACAACTGCACCAGCATATGGTCCCACAGGGGGTTTGAGGATTTCATTTCAGTACCCAATGGCAGTCAGGCTACCTCTGGCGAGCACATGGAGGGCTGTGCAGCCCCACAAAGCAACACCACCCCACACCATTACTGACCTACTGCCAAACCGGTCATGCTGGAGGATGTTGCAGGCAGCAGAAAATTCTCCACGTTGTCTCCATGTCTGTCACATGTTCTCACTGTGAACCTGCTTTCATCTGTGAAGAGCACAAGGTCCTAGTGATAAATTTACCAATCTTGATATTCTCTGGCAAATGCCAAAAATTGGGCTGTAAGCACAACCCCCACCTGTGGACGTCGGGCCTCATACCACCCTCATGGAGTCTGTTTCTGACTGTTTGAGCAGACACATGCACATTTGAGTCCTGCTGGAGCTCATTTTGCAGGGCTCCGGCAGTGCTCCTCCTGTTCCTCCTTGCACAAAGAAGGAGGTAGCGGTCCTGCTGCTGGGTTGTTGCCCTTCCATGGCCTCCTCCATGTCTCCTGATGTACTGGCCTGTCTCCTGGTAGCGCCTCCATGCTCTGGACACTATGCTGACAGACAAAGCAAACCTTCTTACCACAGCTCACATTGATGTGCCATCCTGGATGAGCTGCACTACCTGAGCCACTTGTGTGGGTTGTAGACTCTGTTTCATGTATATATATATATATATATATATATATATATATATATATATATATATATATATATATATATATATATATATATATATATATATATATATATATTTGTGTATATATATATATATACACATATATATATATATATATATATATATATATATATATATATATATATATATATACACAAATATATATATATATATACACAAATATATATATATATATATATATATATATATATATATATATATATATATATATATATATACACAAAATGGCCCTGCGATGGACTGGCGAGCTGTCCAGGGTGTACCCTGCCTGTCGCCCAAAGCCAGCTGGGATAGGCTCCAGCTTCCCTGCGACCCTGAATTGGAATAAGTGGTTCAGAGAATGAATGAATGAATATACACAAAATTGTTTTCATAATTG
This sequence comes from Telmatherina bonti, assembly GCF_933228915.1. Classification (NCBI taxonomy): domain Eukaryota; kingdom Metazoa; phylum Chordata; class Actinopteri; order Atheriniformes; family Telmatherinidae; genus Telmatherina; species Telmatherina bonti. The sequence goes on along the minus strand of NC_136611.1, from coordinate 26,172,258 downwards.
TATACATATTGTACTGACAGGCGTTTCTGTGTTGAAATGATTAATGTTTCATTTCCAGTTAAAAAAAATAAATACTGCAAAGGTAAAAAAATTAGGATCAAACTTAAGTTTAACAATACTTGTCCAATCAATCAAGATGTATTGTTTTCATATTCCAGAGACTGAAAGTTCATACATTTTATAAGCCTTTCTGTTCCAATATTTAAGCAGCGCAGATATAAACACTTACTTGATTCAAATAAGTTTTACTTAAATAAATGAATGTCTGGATAGATAGATAGATAGATAGATAGATAGATAGATAGATAGATAGATAGATTGACTGATAGATTTTACATGTTTATCCACAAAGTCCTTTTGATCCAATTTATCCACAATGTCAAACTTACCTGACTGATAGGCCTCTTCCCTTCTTTGTGCCATTTAAATAATTTTCAATGAAAGCTGCCCTTAAGCATTGTTCCCAGAATACCAATGGTGGTTCCAAATGTGAAGGAATAGTGACAACATTTGTGCTGACACCGGTGGCCCAAAGCCATACTGTAGCGCCTGCCAGCTGTGCTCGATTACTGTCATGCAATCTCAACCTTATCTCACTTTTTTACCTTACTGTATATCATTTCCATCCTTTCACGGGCTACTTTTCAATTGAGATGTCATGGAAATTTATGTTTAATCTCAAACAGCAGAGGTAAAACATTAGCATTTGCATCTGAAGTTGTACACTGCCTGGACAGACTACAACGTAAATGAGGAGAAATTCAGTCCTGAATCTTCCTCTGCTGCTCTTGAAAAATTGTAAGGCTTTGTTTTCAGTGTTTAATCATGTGGACTTTCCATCTTCCTTATGTCATCGAAAATATCTTCTTAGACAACAGCAGATTCTTTCATAAATGGTCCCATAATCTGGGAACGTGCTTAGTTTTAGAAAAGGACTATGACTAACATTATCACCTCTTTCACACATTCAATAATTCATCACACTGTGTGGATAATGGGACTGTTCTGACAAATATTGATCCTATCACAGCAAAATATCACAGGATTAAGGAAGTTAGTCATATTTGTTCTATTAGTAGTTATCAGATTTCTTTTTTTATACTTGAGAAACAATTCTACTTGAAAGGGCCTTCTGTGCTGTGAATCTGCTGCTGCCAGGCTTAAGTCACAGCCAAGTCTTTTGTGGGCAAATTGTGTTGATAAATGGCTGTGTACAGTACATGTATTAATAAATCTTTACTGAAATGTGTTTTCTTATTAGTAAATGTATGTTTTTGTTGCAGGTGACTTGGCACCAACAGTGACCATTCATTTGGAAGTGAACCAAGCGCTTGTGGCTGTAAAGACCTGCCCAGGGTTCAGGTTCTTAAAGCGGAAATAATTGCAGAGGTGCACGCTCCATTAAAAGCAACTATTTAATACAATAATCATTCAATTAAAAAGCCCTTGTAGCAGCTGCCATATTTGATTTGGATCACAGGAACATGTTATTTGTGGTATGAAATGCACCGCTAGACCAAGGTCTTGTTGAAGACAAACTCAGAAATGTACATGAATAAGAAATTATGAGAATTATTTGTTGTTCTTTGTTCAGGCTTGCAACACAACCTATGACCCTCAATTTGGTAGAATCAAGATGATAAACTGCAGGACAGAGTTCCAGATGTGAAACATATAGAAAATGTAGCGATTACATTACCACGTAGCAACCCTCATATGGGTGTAGAAAATGGATGGATAGATGGATGGATGGTGTAAGTAAATTTTGCATGTAGTAAATCACTAACACTTTCTCTGACTTAAATGGCTGTTCTATTTTTTTTTTTTAAGTATAACAATTTGTAAAATGGAACAATAATATTGTAGTACAACAGCAGCATGAGACAAGTCCTATTCTGGATTGAGACCTGGATATTTCTTATGTTTTCTGCTGAAAAAGCTTTTCATGGTATTGTCTCCACCGGAGACATTCATTTTAATCAGGTGTGTTGAAAAAGGGTGGCATTCAAAAGATGCACGTCAAATATCCAGATCATGACACCTTTAAATCCATTAATAAAAGGATCCTGGAGTTTGAAATAATTTCACCTCTCATCTGAAAAACGTCTTTCCTCTGAAAATCTCAGTGTAGTACATCAGCAAACAAAAAGAAAAAATAATATCATGTGAAGAAATTATTTGTGCTTGATGTGTGCTTTAGTCTTTTCAGTACATAGTGGTTTGTTTAGGTTTGGAACATGGTAAATTTTGGCATGGACATGAATTACTTTGCACAGGGAATATTAATGAAATAAGATAAGCTCGAGAAACAAAAGGAGCAGTTTTACGCTTACTTACCAAATGGCCTTTCCAATTGGAAGCATCAGACATTACCCTGTTGGTTTGCATGCAAACCCATTCTTCATTATGAAGAGATGGCTTTGTGTTTTTATCTTGTTGTGCGCCTTTTGAGCAAAGGAGCACATTACATTGAGTCTTTGTTTTATTGTGTTCAGCAAATTAATAAATGGGAAGCACGGTGGTAAAAATAGATATGAAAATGTGTACTTTGCATTATTGAAAAGCCCATCCACTAAAGGTTACTAGCAGCTATTGTAGTACAATCTGTGAAATGTAATTAGAGTGTGTGTGAGAGAGGAGCACAGATAAAGCTGCCTCTGCCATTATGGACTCCTCATAACATTTTGCTTCCCTCTGAAACTTATTCTCTCTGAACTAATTTTGCATGACATATTGCATTTCTGCTTCAGCTATCATGAGGCTACCTGTGAATTAAACTAGGTTTGGAGTACAGCAAATTTCCAGATTACATTTTGGACATGCAGATATCTCATATTTGCAATGATTTATTCATTCAGAGCAGACAAAACTCAAAACATTACTTACAGTTGTTATTGCTGGTGTCCTGTGAGTGTGATATAACATGGATTGGGAAATGAAAGAAGTGAATGATGGATACAATGAGCGCTTTACATTAGGGATGGTTCAAAAATAAAAATTTCTGCAAATCAAAATTAGATTTACTTCAATGGTGAAAAAAATCACATTTTTTTTCACCATTCAAACATTCAGAGAACATGACAAGTTTGTGCACAGTGTGTGTAAAGCAGACTTACACTGTGATGATCAACTTTAATTTGGGGATTTTTTTGGTTTGTTGGTTTGATTTGATTTGTCTGCATAGCTTGTGAAATCATTAAAAGCCTTGAGTTGAAACATTAATTTTTAGTGGATTTTACCTATTGTAGTGTACTTTAGAGAGAATGTTTAACAAACTTTAACATATTGTCAGGATTTTTCTGGTTATATTGTATAAGGGAAATATAATCCATGTAAAGGTTTTATTACTTGGCTTTGCCTGGCCTCTGACACAAAGACACAAGTCACATTGTGAATGAAGGACTACATGCACCATGTAGCTCATGTAAAACACATTCATTAAGATTAAAGGAAGTTTCAAGCGTTTCAGAACAAGAGTTCAACCTGACTTTAAAGTGAACTTTTCAAACAGTTCAACTTGATCTAGCCGATTTATTCAGAACCACGGGGCAAGTTACTGTCATATCAGTGGAGAGCTTCGGCCCGTTTCAATCATTCTGTAGGCAAAAAACATCTGATTTGATACAACATATAATACTGTGTTGCAAACAGCAGGGGACAGCAAAAATGAAAGTTGGTTACCTGGCTGAGAAGTTAGAGGAGCGTAGTGAGTCACCTGCTGCTCTTCATCCAGCAGTTCACCGTAGCTCTTCACTTTTGCTCAAGTTCTCTGCAATATTTGGCTAAACAAAGAAAAAAGATAAAAAACAAAAACAAAAGAAACAAACTAACAAACTCATTGATATTTCTAGTAACACTTCAGAGTTTTAGCTGTTAAATGCCTTCATAATGAAGATGAGGTGGTTTATATTTTTCATAAGATAATGCAGTTTCTTAAGAAACATGAACATGAACACTGAAGAGTTACCAGCACTTTATCAAACAGGGTTTGTACAGCACAGGTTAATGTTGCATTATTAATATTTATCAAAATATGGAAAGTATCAGGTCTGTCCTACTTGTATTTATCAACAGGGGTAACTTCTTCTACATATTTAATCAAATAGATTTTGACATGCAATAAATTAGTGCAAAAACATGTTTTATTGTATTTAAATACTTATTAGTATTTAAATATGTATTAGTCATACTCAATTACAGACTATTGAACTGTAATTATTTGCAATTAGTTTTGTGTAATTTACAACTCTAGAGGATTCACTACAGCCAAATATAAACATACAAAATATGATCACATGTGCTGTAAGTTCAGGTCATGTTAAATTTCTCTGACACAAAGACCCATCTAATTCCTGCTTCGTGTTCTCAAATATACCAGCTCTTCTTTTAATGGTGCCTTTCCATAAAAAGAGTGATAATAGAAGCCAACCAGGCCAAAAGTTGAGCAAAAAAGAGAAATGATTAAGGAACCTTATTAAAAGCAACCTTGTAGATTCAGACGCATGATGGAGAGCACATTATGAGGCCTGATCCTTTTCAAATGACACCACGGTTTCCCGAACACGCCAAAAAAACCTGATTAGGGTGACAAGCACTGAGTGATACTGCAAACCTGTTAATAACATGAAAATTAGAAGGGGCTCATGCAAAGAAAGGAGATTAATTTAGCTGGAGTCCATCTTGTGCAAATTGCGAAGTTGTGAATATGTTTTCAGATAATGAGCCTTCCTACTTGTCAGCTCACTTGTCATTTTCTGTAATTAATGTTAAGGAAGACTCCTTCCTGATGGTTCATATTACTCATGTACCAGGAAAATTTCTCCCCAGAAATAATTTACATTTATTATCATCAGTCTGTTTGTGTGGTTTATTTCACAGTAGAGTAATTTATTGCAGCACCATTTCGCTTGCCTTGATTAGTCACTCGTCAGACGGAGATGTAATTTTTTTTCCTCATATGTCGGTCCGTGAAAATTGAAAATGTTTTTTGGCTCAGCTTGGCACCTTCAGAGCTTTACCTTGTATTCCTCCTTTGAATTTTTGTTTGCTTGTTTCCTCTTTCATTCTTTCAGAAGCATGGCCGTCGTTTTCAGCACGACATATACACATTTTCAGTTCTCCGCAGCGTGTAAATCACAAACATGTAGCAGACAAACATCCTGCTTGTAAAAATATATAAACACTAACATATATAGTGACTTTCTGATTGGAAATCCTTTTCTCTATAACAGTCTTAGCAGTAAAACAAGTTTTGCTTCAGGATTTGATCAAATATTGAGAATGCCTACAGGTTGACAAAAGTTATATTAGATTTGCAAATTATGTCATTTATTTTGCAACATCTATGTACAGTGTTGATAATATTAAAATCTCAAATTTGCTTTTGTTAGACAAAGATGTTTAATCCCCAGAGTCTCCGCAGACACCAACAGCTTCACTCCTCTGTGTGTGACCGTAACTCAAAGAAATCTTCATTTAAGACAGATATTCAAATCAGCCTTTCTTGGCCACTAAGCTTTGCTTTTCTTTGTGCCAGTAAATTTATAATCCCACTTCTTAAATGTATTATTCATCCATGCATGTAAATAATGCATGCCTCCTTCCACACTAAATTAACCCTTTACCTTACCGGGGTGTACAGGAGTCATTGTTTTGAAAGGCAATTATGTCATTTAATTAATGTTGTAATTAATACTGTAATTAGCTTAAACACCCTGCAACCCAGTGCCACTACTATGCTGTCTTAATTAAATAGATTGAAAGGTTTCATATCTTTTTGCACTGTCACGTTGTTGGGTGTGGAAAAATGCATTGTCTTGTTTGTACATTACAACTTTTTAAGACATTTAAGGTGTAACAGTTCATGCACACAGCATGACTGTATAAAAGCAGAGCGAATGTTACGAGCATTTTGTCTTTAAAGCTTCTCCTCACGAAGAAAACTGCTACTTTAAGACAATTGTTTTTAAATCACCCCTGTAAATCTGCTTTTTGTCGTTCCCCGACTGGTCACAATTTGATACTCTGTCACAGCAGGAGTCATTGTCTGCTAAAATTATGAAACAAAATAAATCTGATTCCACATTCTGCTCTCACAGTAAAGGTAAGGCAGCTGTGCAGGCGTGTGTTTTATTGCTGCAGTACAGCAGTGAGAGCAGGCAGACAGCTAATCCGCTACTAGAGAGTTTTTATCCTTGCCCAAGCTGACAGTGATAGAAAGTGTTTTCTCCAAACTGGAAAAATAGTTGAAAGAGGATGAAATAGCAAAGAGGTCAGTGAATACTGAAGTGTTTCCAGTCGACTCGACTCCTCTGGCTGCAGGTCCGGCTTTGTATTCATGGGCTGTGAGCATCCGTACAGCTCATCTATTGTGCATGTGTATGTCAGGATCATTTTTGAAGCCAGACGCCTCGGCACTAGCAGGGAGCAATAAGGAGGAACTCCCTGCTTGTAAAATTAATTCCCCTTAGTATGTCAGAGTGTGGCTGAAGACCCTGGGAGTTAGTGAGGAGATATAAGCGGCTTTAATGTGCAGGATTTTATTTCTATTTTTTTCCCTGTGGGGGTTGCCAGCAGTATTCTCTCTTTACATGTAAATAATGTTTTAACATTTGAAAAGTATAAAAATAGCAAATGTTTTCAGTGATTTTTTTTTTTTTTTTTTGTGCATCTGGGAAACAGTGTCTTTCTATTTAGTTGCAAGTGCTTCTATCAATGTCATAGGACCATTCATTGAACTAAGTGAGGAATCCATCAAAAGCTGACAGGAAGCTGTTGCCTAATGGCTGTTAGGCTGTAATATTCTTTAATATGATTTTTATTTGCCTTAATTTCATCTTCTTTTTCACAGGTCCCAAATCAGTTGAGAGCTGCTGAACACCTGAGCACTGAGTGCTGGAGCATTACACTCAACGTGGATTTATCCTAGAAGAAAAATAAAGAACATCTCTTAGTAAACTGGAATAAAAAGCACATTGGGTGACAATTGCATTTCACTACAGGGACACATGTAGCAAATTAGAATGAGTGTATGTCTACAGTGGGAAGCAGAATGGCAGTTTGTGCACATGAAGAGCCTCTGTGCCCCTTTTTTTATTTTATCTCATTGTACAACCCCCCCACCCCCCACCCCCCCCCCCCCACCCCCCACCCCCCACCTTCATTGGGGGCCACCTTCATCATACACTCCAACACTCCAAATTAAAAATAGCTCAGCAGGTTTCAATTTTGTGCTGACACAAACCTAATTTTACATCCTCTTTCAGTAGTTTCCTCTGTTCTTACGCTTCATATCCTTTGGAACAATCAACCGCAGCCCTGAAATTGCCTGAAACACAACAAAACAGATGAAATGGAAATTAATTTTTTGAAACAGGATTATCTAGCTGTGTGACTATTATCTTTCCCTGCTGTTTATCTGGAGCAAAAGGAGGAGATAATTTCACAATTAATGGCAGAGGATTCAGAACCCTACTGTAATCATTAGATGACACATCTTGAAGAAATAGCCCTTCATATTGCCTTACCCTGAGCTTCAATAATCTTGACCCTGGGTATTAATGGATGAGTTAATGGCCTGCAGAAATCCTTTAATTTATGCCAGGGTGAATTAAGAATAAGTAATGGATTCTGCTTTTCAAAATGTCCAGACAAGGCATTTCCGTTCAGCCTATCAGAGAAATCAAATTATCATATTATCTCTTTGAATGGGTCTTCTGAACTCATATTTCACAATATCTGATGGAAATAGTTTTGACATTCATTACATGATTCTTGCTTTATTGTGCCTCGCTAGTACATGCAATGACAAAGGCGGATAATGATTTTCCAGCTGGCAATGGAGAGAATGGGTGTTTGGGGATTAAAAAAGGAAAAGAATCAGAAATGACAAATCAAACATTCATTGTCCTAATGTAAATACAAATGTAATTATGGAAGTATAAATTGGTTTGACTCTCTGGAGAGAGGCCACTACCCTTTACCCCGTTAGTCACAACAAATTCGCAGAAGTGACACTTCTTTGTAATAGTATCTTAGTAAAACACCACTGGAGTTTTCATTGGGTTTGTTTGCTTATGTTTGTGCTATAAGGAACACGATTTATTGTGTTGATTGAGCATTTTCACATACCGACTGTCATATCGGTTCAGATATCTTATGGTGGATTCCTTCCTCAAAATCTTGAATTCTAACACCAAAAACCAAGAACAAAACAGGTTCCAGGTGCTTCCTTAACAGACATGTCCTATAAGAAGGCAGTGTCTTTGATTCAAGCTGAAACTTGGTTTAGAACCTGTTGGATTAAACATCTATGATTGATTATATTTTGCCTTTCTGTGTTATCTCATGTCTAATCCTCAAAACAGATCATCATACTACAATTGTACCATAGTATTTACTGTGTATAAACACACATTGTCAAACTCCACCTGCTGCTTCAATGATCTGTGGAAAGGCAGCACACAGGTGAATCTACACAGAACATGCATGTAAATGGTGTGTGAGAAGAAAAAAAAAAAAAAATCAATAAAATAATATAAACATGCAAAAACTAATAAAAAAAAAACAACATCCTTAATTGTTTAGGAATGCAGGACTACTGTTTGCTGTTAGAGTTGCATGAAACATGTTGCTGAAACATTTCAGGATCCAGGTTTTTTCTGGCAAGACTACTTTTATTCAGTTCAACACTTCTTTGATTCACTGATAATGGAGCGGTACATGTTTATACATGCTGTATGTCTATACATTCGATGCGTTTACCCTGCCACTTTCCTCAACATGTTTTAAAATGACTGAAAATTATTAGGATGCCTAAAATTGTTGCCTCACCATGGTAGTCCTTGATGGGATCTGGTGTGAGGTGAGATGAACATATAAAGAAAAATATAATGTTAATACATGACCTTGCACAATAAATATTAGCTGTTTCATTAGACTTGTAAGTTTTTTTAAACTGCTTTTAATGCTCCTAGTTAGCAGCATTTTTATTATATTCAAACTTCCGTCTAAGTTCTGACCATGTAACTTTTCTACTTTTTTTCCCTTATTTATTCTATTTGGTAACCTCAAAGGATATCTCGAAAATAAGTAAGATTTAAATAAAATCTATTCATTACAGTGTTTACCATAGAACAATGGCTGCTGTATTGTATATATGTATGTATGTAGCCTACTTTTTATGATAAAACTGTAAATGTTTTTCTGTTTTTGTTTTTGTACTGTACACAAACACTTTCTTAAAACACAAAGCTAATTAGAACATAAGACCAAAAGTAGTCTATTCATTGCAATGACAAACAAGTTTGTCATTACAATTGGCTGTTAGTATCCATCCCAGTGCTGCTTCAATAATCTGATTGCTCAGTGTACTCAAACGTATTTTAATTTTTACAGGTACAGGTATGCATCTCCTCACATCTCCTCACTAACAGCTCTGCTTGCCGAGGAAGATGGATTGAAGATACTATCAGGGACCAAGCCTGCAATTTTATTGGATTATGTCATGCATGTGTCAAAAGTTTGATCCAAGACATAAACACTGTCGCCAGCAGTTGTCCTGCTCTGCTGAAGTCATCCATACACTCAATAACAACATGTATCATTACTGACTTGACTCCTGAGGTTGAACAACATGTTATGTAGTAAGCAGACCTTAACCTCCTCATTCCCTAAACCCCTCTGTACACGTGTACCAAACTCGCACCAAACTCTCCTGTCAAACAGCAACACAACACTGGCAGTTATTTGGGGTTTGTTTGTAATCTTTTCGGGCGCTTTGTCAGACAGGCACTGTGATATTAGTGTGAGTGCACAAAAGCCCCCGAGTGGTGTCACGCACAATTAATGTCCCCAGGTAGCAACTCCATTAGTCTTATGAACTCAAGTCGCAGTGGGGAATGCTAATGGTGGAGGTGCTGTAGGGCATTAGGAAGGAGCGCAGCCAAAGCTCCCACTTTACCCTTCGATTTGACCAGTGTGCACCTCCGTCTCACTTTAGAGCCCAACAACCAACACCCCCAACCTCGTCACTTTAGTCGGGCATACTGTCAGGTAACAAGCACACTCTGAAGAAAATCCACTGGCAACATGTGCCACTCTCTGACACAGCTGTGCACAGTTCTGTTTTAATAATCATTCACATGTCTAATGCATATTATCTAAATGTCTCCAACTGCAAAACAGCACTGTGCATTGTGTCACTTTAATAGACTGTTTGCATGCCCATGTTTTCAGTGTGATGTGAAAACAGGATTATGTGTTTAATCATCGTCAGCCTTTATAAATTTTGACTTCCATCTCAGCAGCCTCAAATCCCACATGGTCACATGACCTCCTCCACAACGGATCCTGAACCTGACCTTGCTGGTGTAGAGGCATAGAGCGGTTCATTTGATCTAACAGGCCTACAGCTGAGCTACACCCAGCGGTGAGGCCTGCCTGCCTTGACTGCCTGTTCCCCTGCTCCATGCCCGCTCTAGCATGGATGTATTTAGGAAGCCTGGCGGCTACCTTTACATCACAGCTCAATAGCATCGCTGTGCCTCCAAAACTACATGTCAATTTCATGTCACACAGTTCACAGAGCGAAAAAAGAGGTAGAGGGGGTCTGATAAAGAGTGAACTGACAGAAAGCAGAGTGATAGAGAGAGAAAAGCTGGTAATTTTGGTAGAATGATCCCACATCTCCAGCCAAACTCCATTCAGGCATGAAAAACACGAGCTTGCCATGACAGTGACTGCAAACAGCCAAAAGTCACTCTGAGCCTATTCACAGCCTTTATTACATTATCAATTACTGATTATAAATGTACTCCACACGGTTTGTTTCTCGGTGCCTTACTCCATCATGTTGTGCCGTCATCACTCAAACTGAGACCCACACGGGAAGGCCGGCGCTTTCAGGTTCCTAGGCGCCTTTTTACCGTTGCTGTGCAATGCAGTGGCTGTTTTATTACTTGTGGCAGTAATTGCACTTATATTTGACGGTCTTTTGTCAAGATAAACCCCACCGCTGGCTCTATGTTAGCATCTGCTGCCAGCCAGTAAGAGAACTCCTGAACACGACACAACTTTCTAACTTTAGGCCAAATGTGCACCTTTTTTTTTTACCTATACGGGCAAAAGGTTAAATTATTTCCAGACTTTAACAGCTGCATTAAAAGCATCATTATTTACTGGATGGATCAGAAAATGTCCACAGCTTTTTGAGGTTCACATATTTGATTTTATGGCTTTCCCACGAATGAGCCAAGCAAGTGTTCATATTGATTTGTACATTAAATATATTAGTAATAAAACAACATCCTGCTGGAAAACAATTGTAAAATCAATAGTAATTGGAACCAAAATATTATGAGTTCTTGGTCTGCAGTCTTACTGTCTCTGTAACTGACCAGGGGAATCTTGTATGTTTGTACGATAAATGTAATAAGTATTGATAACAATGTCATATGAATGTATGGCTGTAATTTTGAGAACCTAAATATAAATTGAATAAACTCTGGAAGAATGGTGTTTGATGGAAAAACAGAGGGGGAGCAAAGCAAAGCAGAGCTGATCTTGATGAACATGCACAGAAATGGTTCTTGATCTGCAAGAAAAAAAAAAGAGAGAAAGTTTGAAATTTGAAGAGTACTGTATGTACGTCTGGAAATGATAGAAAATAAAATTTTATGGAAGTCTATGCCACCCAAAGTAAACGTCACTAAACATTCCTTTACGTTATTTTCAGCAACTACCAAACGGCCTCAGTCCACTGGTCCCATGTGAGCTATGATGTACAAGACAAGTAAGTAAAAATAGTTTCCTTACACCTCAGTAAATAAACATTGTTAATAAACAACATAATGCAGCATAGTAGCCAGTTAGGCTTAAATAACAGATTTGATTGGTTCCATTCTTTGTTGACACAGCTGGAAAAAATGTTGCAAACACAACATTGATTATATTTGAATACTATCATTTCATGAAATATACACGTTTGTGTGTTAAACTGACCAATATGCAGCCATTGTTAAAGCAGCAAAATACATTCTGATCACCAGTAAACAGGAAGTAAACCAGATTGTCTGGGCACTGGTCTTGTGATGAATTACACATAAAAGCACTACTATCAGCATGTAAAAATGACCTTTCTATGCCTACATTCGGACCTTTCTCAAGACTTTTTGTTGCATGGCTCGCATCAAACTGCTCACACAATCAAAAACTAAAAAAATCGAAAAGAAGCAAAAATATAATATGTCCACTTTAGGCTCAAACGTTAGTCTACTGAGTGAAAGTCCCTCTAGTTATCAATGAAGACTACAACATGGTCTACTGAGCCTACCAGATCTATAAAAAGTCCATGAAGGCAGATAAAAATTGCACCATGATATGGTTTCCACTCTGCTTGTTTCTGTGTCATCACAGATTAGATTCTAAGAGTTTTGTTTAGAATCTATCTGTAAATTAGGTCTTACAAATGTTAACAATTTCAATTAAAAATGTCATCAATTACTCTCTTTTGACTTTCCATGTGGTCTTTACTGGCTCCTGTGGAAATATCTGGACCTTCACCTGCTAAATGCTAACTACAGCTGTTCCCTTTTTCTTTTTTTCTAAATATAGAGTGCAGATATATTTAAATATATGCAGAGGTAACAAAGATGCCCTGTGTGTGGTGCAAACTACAGTCTGTGTTACCTGACTGTCTTGGATTTCTGTGATGAGCTATAATTATGCACACATATATTAGATAAACTGCTGCTTGTCAGGGCCAATATAAACACAGAGTGCAGTCACTATGAGTTATGTTTAATGTTTTAATACAGTTAACATTTAAATTTAAGTAGAGCTTTCATGGATTTGTTCACACATCAGAAACAGTTCATGAGAAGAAAAAAAAAGCTTTACCTAAGAAAAGGTGGAAGCACTGCTCCTTTTATTCACCTCTCCATTGGCGTGGGATCCCATGGAGCAGGAAAACAAAGCATGAGGTGTGTCTTATTCTCCACAGAGTGTCCTGGGGCCAAGGAGTGAGCTTGCTGCCATCTTGGAGGCTTTGAGTGCTTTATAACAGCATACACAGAGGACCAGCTTCCCACAGCTTAGTCATTAACAAGTGGGCAGCGGTGAAGGCAGAGTCGGAGAGGGGCTTTCCTCTGTCCTGCCACCACACCTGCTTCCACATTCACAGAGCCAGGCTGGCCCAGCATGAAGGATGACTTGTAGTGTGCTGAACTCCAGGGAAACCAATCCAGCCCCCTTGTCTTGTTTGCTTTGTAATTCAAAGGAATTTGACAACAGTCTGCAGCTCAGAACCAGAAAAACAGCTGTTTTCTCCTGCTTTCCCATCATTAATCCCATTAGAAAAGATAACACAAGACACTTCAAAACTACAACCCATATTCACAACCCTCACAGCTATCACTTATCCAAGCTGTGAACACATCAGTTTGCTCTTCATATCTTATCAATTTACATTTTTAGGGATTATTCATTTTCCTGAAGGAAAAACACAATGCATTATTTATAAAATTATGATCAATAAGCTATGCAGCATTGACTAAAGAAGGCTTTACATACTGATTCTGAATATTACAGCAAGACAGGCAACTTGAAAATCATCAGTCATCGGACATACAGTAAAATGCACTGCACTTCCTGTAAATAAAAGCTGATTATGGGTTTTATGTCTCCTACATAAGATGCTAAGAATACTTGCAAATACGGAATTGCTCCCTAAATTAAGCAGGTTACATTTATTTTCATACAAGCCTTCTCTTGTTTGTTCTGAATCAGTACTGATTTTATCGTATAAGCTTGGTATTTTGTCAAAAATGTTTGCCACCTCTCAGTATTCAGAAGAATAGAACTAATTTCCATCTCCGGCAGAGCTGAGTTATGTGGCGCTGGAAATGTTCAGTAAGTAATACCTCTGTCAAGAAAACAAAAAAGGGCTTTAAAGGGTTGATTTATTCACACATTTCCTCCTTAGTCAAAAGAATGTCTCATTTGCAAGTCTGCACAGAAACTGAGAATAACATCTGTTACTGTATGTTTAATAAGTCACTGTCCTTGCATTGCTTTGCTTTTTAGTAACACGGTGGCATAAATGAAAAAAGCAAAATGAATAAAACAAAAAACCTTCCTTCAGTGTGCGGTCACAGTGAATTTAAGTGGTCTAAGAAGTCATGACTGACGAGAGGAAACATCTAATTTTGACAACTCTGGCTCAAATACCACCCAGGCTATTTCCTCAGTGAATAATGTTGGTGGACACACAATGGACCAAACTGCGTTTTGACAGATGTCATTTGAGAGCTTGGCTTGAAGTGAAAACGAAACTCTGACATTTACTTACAGAGACCGCTCGGCGTCAAGTCATGGTGTCATGTAAATAGCACACCTGTCTTCCCATTGATTTAACCAAGTCATGGAAAAATCTGTCTTCTAGGCCTGAAATACTGGACCTCACTTTGGGTTTTGTTCTACAAATCTGTGAAAATGTTTACAAAGGGGTTGTTTGAAAATTAGGATTTATTTTCTTTAAACTTATTTATTTGACCAGTTTTTTACATTTTTACCGGGCCTTAAGTACAGACTCCCATTTGGATGAATTATTTTCTTTCATTTTCTTTCTTTCTTACCAAATAAAAAGCTTTTAAACTAAACAGCCATTGCCATTGAGGAAAATAACATCCATTTGACAGCACTGTGCTGCAACTGGGTGTAAGCACCATAATTTTATATATAAATAATAAAATCAGGGCAACACAAGATTCACCAAATACATGCACAAAAATATCTCCCCCCCATGACTCAACTTCCCTCCTAATAATTCCCTAACATCCCTTTAGTCAAGTCATTACAAAAGTGTTTTCTCCCAATTAACTAGTGAAAAGAAAAATGTATCAGAAAATCATTATATTTTTGATGTCAGTATTTAATCTTCCTCCAAGCAGTCAGCCCTTATTGCTCCACTTAAATTTCACACAGCATGACCTCCAGCCTTTTGCGACACTGCTCAGTTGGTCCCATTCTCTGTATAGCTGTTATTTTGTCCACCTGCATTCACCATGACATTAAAACAGATTAATGATGTTACTATCTGATATCAGGTATGCAATACAGAAATGCAAAAAAAGAAAAGAAAAAAAAAACTTTCATAAGCTTCATCCTGTCTCTGAAACATGTGTAATTAGGAAAAAAAAAAGACAAGCGGAAACAGATTATTAGATCATTAATTTGACGACATTTTCCTTCACATTCACATTAAATATCAATGAACAACATATAAGCGTTGGTCTGCAGATAAAACTAAAGAAGACTTTTATTCTTCTAACCTGTGAAGCTGTATTGACTCCACTCCATGAACAATGAGCTTTCTGTGCTGTAATGGCTCTGAAGTGCCCCGCTTCTGTCTCTCTAATTGCTTTGGTTTCATCAGGACCAACAGAAATGGGGTGCAGAGAAAAATCCATACTCGATAACAATGAAAAATTCATATTGTTATTTTTTTCACTCTCTCTGTCTTTCACTCTTTCATCCTTTCTCCTCCTATCACTCACTCACATCCTGTTCCCTCTTATTCTGTGATATATTTAAATGTTAATAACCATTCATTCCTGACACCCTATCTACCAAGCCCCAAGTTTAACAGGAAATCTATTTAATCTGAAGAATCTCATTACATGATCATGGCAGCAGCTAAAGCCCTGACTATTGTCGATAGATGGGAGGTAGGAGGTGGTGGCGAGAAGGAGGGAGATGAAAGAAAAGAAGGGCTTCCAGAGAAAGATGATGATGCCCAGGAAAAAGAAAGAATAATCCTGGGATAGATATTTAATTTAATCATTGTGCATGAAACAACATAAAGGAAGTGTGAAAACTCTTCCTCAAAAGAGGCAGACAAAGTAAAAACATTGCAGCCTTTACCGTATTTGGCACTCCTCCGAATACAAACTTCTCTTAAGGCCATTAAAAGATTATCAGTGATTTAACAAAATGCCTGTTCTGAGCATTAGCCACAGACTGTTCCCCAAACCCCTCAGAACACCATTCTCTGAGCTTCTATTATCTCATTCACCCAGCACTATTTAATTTCATTTCCATGAATATGCAATGAATTTAATTTTGAACACTATTTTCATCTGCTCCTGTAATCACAAAAATGCCAGTGTAATTAGTTTCTAATTACTTGGTGTAATTGTTGTAGTAATCATTTTAATTACCCAAATGCACAGACATTAGATGCTAAAAGGAAAATAATCTGCTTGTACCTCCTACTGTGTCCCTCATTCTCCAGTGTTTGATATTTAGATCTTGACATGGGCTGTTTCCCAGTCTGAGACACAGGCAATAGAAGGCTGCTGTGTGTGGATGTTTTATAGCACTTGATAGGGGAATCATGTACTGTATAGCAGGGAACGTAGAACAGGGAGGGTGAGAGAGACAGAGGCAGACAGACGGGACCAGACTTACATTGTAGCATCTCTGCAATCTGCTCTGTGGAAATTTGCATGCCCCAAAAAGCCATTAAGTTAAAATATACAGTTATTGTACCTTTCTGGGACCGGCGCCATACAAATGCTTATTGCATGTGCTTATAGCTCAGTCTACCAGATGGTAAATCATGAAATTTTATGAAATTATTGCACCAGTGAGGTGTTTTGAAAAGGAGCAGCTGTGAGGGAGATGGGACATTATAAACACTCACAGGTGTTCTGTCTTTCCTCTCCGCCAGCCACAACATAAAAAATTAAATTATAAACACACCAGCAAATGTTGTAATCTCCTTCACAGATACACTACTTACAAGAGAAATTGCTTAAACTAAGCACAGAATTTAATTTTAATTTGCATAAAATATTTATTGTGTCTGAGAAATTTCATTGAAGGGCTGGCTAAACTGCCAAGTTTGGAAATTGCAGAAATGTACATTCTACCAAGCGTCTCAGTGCCATGGATGAAGATCCATTAGGGAAGGCTCTAATGGGCACTTTACCCAAGCACATATGGGCAAGTACACCTAATAAGAGTGAGCTGGTCAATGCCAAACACCAAAACAAGCTTGTGTTTCTCATTAAGATTTTATTCCTTCCTTAGTATTTAATTAGCCAGTCATGCACAGGGACTGTGGAAGATAGCTTCACATTCACCACATTTTACCACCCTCCAAGACTCCAATATGTAAACTAGAGGTCTCCTGATCCCTCGCTTAAATGTAGTGTGTTAGATGACAACTTGTTGCTTGGAAGAGAGTCAGATTGTCACCAGTAACCCTGTCCCTCTGACTCACAAAGAACCAACTTTTTTCCCCATATCAGTTTATTTGCTAACATGCATTCATCTTTGCTTCGTAGCAGCTGACTCAATAGGAATACTGACACTCTAATCTGGATATGACCACAGCAAACATCACCTGGAATGAAGAATTTGAATTTGAGAAGAAGGGAGCTAATTATTAAATAAGTACACTAAAAAATTGCATCATCCATTACAGGAGTTACCGACCCCGAGGACAAGAACTGGTGGATGGCCTGAAAGGCCTTTGATAAAGACCCATGAGTGATACTAACTTAAATAGCTATAATAATAATAAGCGAATTACAGCAGACACTTACTGTTCCCTTGTGACATTGAATGCAACATAAATGGATCCGACATGTGAATGTCAATGGCGAGCAGATCAAAGTTGGGCTGAAACAACATGTGGCTTCTTTTATCAAAGTCAGAACCAAACAGGGACAAACAAGAACAGTGTACAAAATATTTCCAACAAAATACCTGGATGAAGAGAAGTTTCTTGGTTTGAAGGTTTATTGTGTCATTATGTTTGGACTATTGTTGATGGAGCTCAAATTGCCAAATTTTAGGTTTAACATACATAGAAGTGTGGCATTTATTTGCTTAGAAAATAAATGTATGCTGTTTTGCTTATATGTGACTTTTGAATCCTTAAATTGATAGCAATTTACAGAAAAGTAAATTTAAAAACATGTTTAATCAATATGAAAGAGATTCAAATTGAAAATTAAATTTGACATTAATAATGATTATTACAACTCAGAGATACATTTCTTAATATGGTTCCTTTTCTGGTGACATTATTAACCCTGCAAGATGATTTATAGATGCTTGCCAAGATCTTAGCATAAACAACCAAAACTCAGTCTGAACCGTTTCAACTAAAGATCGGCTTTCCTTGCAGAGATAATGCCAAATTCATGTTTTTAAAATGGCTTTCATTATAACTCTGTTTCCTCTCACTGAGATTAGGCAAAATTGTTTTGTTTTTTTTAATTCATGATCACATTGCTTTCACCAATAAGCTATTTATTAACTTAGTACCTCTCACAGTAGCACCTAAAACTGAGACAGTGGGCTTTGCCATGCTCAGCAAACACAGAATGCTTTGAACAGGAAGTGACATCACAAAAGTATGTACTCCAAAATAAATTTGATGATAGACTAGTCAACATAAATAACAATCTTTCAAATATCGCATCTCAGAAGTGCATGGTGGCAATTAATGCCAGTTTTCAACCACTATTAGCACAGCATGCTAATATTGCACCATGTGCAGCAATGATTGTCAGTAAAATGGCATTCAAGCAAAGGTAAATATGAAAGGCACGGTTTGGGAACATCATGCTGCTATTGTAAAGCTTAACTTTTTCAATCAAACTCACTCAGTGTAAGATAAAATAGTCAGACAAGGTCTAAATAAAACAAATAACCGTAGACTTTTGTGCCGCATAGTGTAGTTTTGGGGTAATTTCCAGTTCCAGTGAGTGTTTTTCATGGACATATATTCATTGTGTATGACTGTCTGTATAACATATTCAAATGAGATGCAAGTTGTATTCATTCTGTGAAAGGAAGCTGGTGTTTGGACACAGAGTTGTGCTGCAAGGGTAGCTGGCATAATCATGCATATTCAAATCCACTGCTGGACATGGCTGCCCTAAATAGGCAAAGAGCGTGCAACACTCAAGGGTGGTTTGTCTTCAACATGTCCCCCACCCCCTCTTCTTATTTCATGCCCCTCCAACACATACTGATCAAGGACCTTCTAGGCATTTATCTCACATTAGCTGCAGGCACTTGATGGCCGTGGTACCTATCAACATCACAGTCAAGCACAGGACTGCATGAAAATCTAAGTCATATATTAGTATATTGGAAATATATGCATATTTATTTATTATTTTTGTGTGGACAGATTTCTTTTTCATTCTGTTGCTTAATCCCTTTCTTGCTTTATCTATCTATCTATCTATCTATCTATCTATCTATCTATCTATCTATCTATCTATCTATCTATCTATCTATCTATCTATCTAATGTTCACACTAGTTTATTTCTTTGGACAAAAACAGAAGTTTAATAGGGTCTTAACATCAATCAATTATTCCATACAAATTCAAACCCTCGCCAGTTTAAATGTCATTTGTTTGCAGCTTCATAACTGTACGCCTGACAACATGACAAATAAAGACATAAGACATGAGACAGCATTATTAGTCTCCGTAGGGAGTAATAAGGCGAAGCTCATTTGCCAACAGTCCAGTACGAGCAATCACAGCCCAGATGCATAAAGAGAACATAGACGACAAGCAGTGGAGCAAACGAGTACGGTAACACGGTACTTTAGATGTCATTTCAGCCATGATTAGTATTAAAAACAAACAAACAAAAAGCTTTTTTTTATAAAAGTAGAAAAAATAATGGCAAAAACTTCTAATGGAGACAAAGAATTCTTAAATTGCTCTATGGCACAACAACAGTATTCAGTCCTTTCATGAAAGAGCTACAAAGTCACTTAAAATCTATTCATTCATTTATTCATTTTCCTAACCACTTAGTCTGATGAAGGGCCGCGGGGAAGCTGGAGCCTAAACCAGCAGACTTTTGGGCGAAAGGCGGGGTACGCCCTGGACAGCTCGCCAGTCCATCGCAGAGCCCTTAAAATCTAATGAAAGTAAATTCAGACAGTCTGCAGCTCGGCCCTTTTACTCTTTCCTCCACTACAATTTCTTGGTACAAAAAGATGTTGAAAAGCAACTTACAGAATCTGAAGGATTCAGGCTCAAGTAGAAGTAGTGGATTCAGGTCCACTGGGTCTAGTTCAGAACAGCTTTATTATTTCTCTTCATGTGTAAAATACTTTCTAAAAGGACACCAATATATTTACTTGAGCGAGGGATTGGATCTTCTGATCTAAGGCTGCTACAGTACAAGTTTTTTTTTTTCTTTTTTTTTTACTTTAAAGGTAAAAACACATTCACTCAACAAAGGTTCCCTTTGTCCTTTTCCTTCTATGATTGAATTACTCTCAAAAATAGGAAAGAACTACAGAAACTGTAACCTGGAAAAAGACCAATTTGCTCTCAGCAAAGATTTGATTTTGATAAAGTGAAAAACCAGCCTATATTAATTTAATTATGTATTATATCTCTTATTAATACCATCACTATGAATATAATAAAAAACAATTTCTTGAAATTACAAGCACAAGCTTATTTTCTCTACTCAAAATCAGCTACAATCCTGTAAGTTTTAGTAAGATTCGGCTTAAAAACTTTGTCCCACGGCACACCTCAAGGTTAAGCAAAACCTCCATCTCAAAGACACTTTTCTTATTAAGAAATCCCACCACAGGAGTACCATTGTTGTTCTGTAACTATTAAACATATCGAGATATGTAGAATAAAGGTGTATGTGTGTGATCCTTTATCAAGAGAGAAGCACATTATAGCTTTTTGTTTATGAGGCTTTAAAATGGAGCATCTTCTCACTCCACCAAACAAAGCCTTTTGCAAAGCAAATCTCATTAAAATTCATGACAAATTCAGCCCTTTCAAGTTATTTGCTGCCATTTCTTAGCTCCGTCTTTGGTTTGTGCATGGCTGCTCATAAACCTCCACCTTGCAGGACATTTAATGCTAATGGTGTACACTGGCATTAGGAAATGTTCATGACTGGCTGTACAAACCAGTTGCTGCAATGTAAAAATATCACAAAGGACATTTTTAGACACTCATGCATTCCAATAAAAATAAAGCAAACAACTTTCTCTCTCACACACACATCAAAAGATGAAACTTAACAATTCTTATGGAACACTCTGACAGAAATCTAGAGCATGGTAATCAAATGTGCTTGCAAATTACCTCAAACTCATCAACAAGAGCTTTTAATGAAATAACATCCTTAAATTAACGCTGGGAGAGACTGAAAAGTGAGCAATGGCTTTTCAGGGTAGTTTGAATTTTTAATTGCCTGCTGGGAGAATATTAGATAAAGCTTGATTAGAAATAAATTGAAAATCTCTGCTGAATGCATCTACTGATAGACACACTAAAGGAGACAGGCAGGACATCCATAAAAAGTCCAGGAAGACTTTGGAAGTTGATTGATATACTGGCTATTACTGTTTTTGTCTCTACTTATATAATTTCTTATTAACCAGCTACCCAACACACACACACACACACACAACTTTAGATAAGATCCATACATGGATTTTTAAATATGAATTTTGCTGAAGAATGATGCCACTGCCATGTCAAATGTCAACTAAAGTTTTAATGTACTTTGTTCTGATGCCAGTTTCTCATTATTTAAAAGTGCAAACTTGTCCCAGTTGTCTATATGTCTGGTGCTGATGTAAGCTGATGGTTTAGCTGGACAGTGATGGCAGTTTCTTCTGCTTCTTTCTACTACACATGTTCCTCTCATGCAGGTTTCTGACCTTTGACTTCTTATTCTGATTTATTCTGCATGTCTTTAGTCACCGTTGCTCCCAGCACCATCTCAATACCCAATTAGGCCTAAAGGTCTACAGGGTGAAACAGACTGGTAGAAAAAAGAGAGACTGAACTCCAGTCATTATATATGCACCACTATCTTACATAATATCTAAGGCAGCTATGAAATGGTGGTTTCACCTGAAATATATTTATGTACATTTTCATACCAGTGCAAGTGACAAGCAAATGTTGCACATATTTCATCAAATCCAATTAAATTACTTGCAGCAAATAAAAAACATGGCCTGGATAAAAACTGATTTTTTGAGTGTGTGTCTTTTTTACTGGATTTTCATGGCAGAGTTTCCCAGTGGCCAACAGATAAATAATTTCCTTTTCTTAAAAATAAACTATATGATGATCGTAATATATTTAAAAATCTGCTGACCAGTGGGAGGAGGAGTTTGCTTATTTTCATGTAGATTTTGAAAGTTTAAAAAAAAGTAAAAAAAAAAAAAGAAAATTCTTCATAGACTTAGTATAGTATATTGAATGTAAATGGATTTATTGAGGAGTGTGCAAAATAAAAACAGTCTTAAGTGGAATATTGCTTTGAAATCCATTACTCAAACTCCTCTTGTGGTAATATTTCTAATGATTATTTTCAATAAAAGCCCAGCAGTGAGGGAGAGCATCTATATGAAATAACTACTTCCAGATAGCAGAGGCCATCACAGTGACAGGTGGGTCAAGAGGTCGGCAGACTGCAGAGCATGTGCAGTGGGCTGTGTGAAATAAAGGACACAAGGGACAAGAGTGTGCCTCCTCTGACCAGCCTCAAAATATAGGCTGTTTGTTACTCACAACAAAGAAGACAATATAAACAAACCTGTGAGGAAAATATCTACACACTGTATTTCACTGACAACATGGCACAGAGCACCAGGAAGATACTTAAACTACAGGTATACTTAAAATGGTTTTAGGTTTTCAGAATTAAACAATGTGTTTCAGAACTTTTACATGACTTTGAATCACTTAGCATTTACTGGTTATTGTGTTTTCAACCTGAACTGGCTTCTACCTGCTTTCATACACAAAGTAAAGAAGGTTTAACAGAAAAATCCTGTTATTTAGTCTTAACCATCAGTTGAACAGAAATCACGCTGAGCTTAGTAGGGGAAGAAAATAGAAATGAAGAAAAGAAAATCTGTTGTTGATATGTGTGTGTGTTGTTTCATATATCATTGATTAGACAAAATAAAAAAGCCATAACATTGGGTCAGGAGAACACAGGCCATGGGTGCTGACATTCTATCACAGCAGACACATATTGACTGGTGCTCTGAAAGTAGTCACTCACTCATCAGTGTGAGGCAGGCTGATTGAGTTGCCAGCAGCCACTAAATGAGGCCTCCATCCACTGTGGGTCGAAATGAACCGCAATCTTTTCAGACCTTGTTGCAGCCAAGAGACCAGGTGAATGTGTGTGTGTGTGTGTGTGTGTGTGTGTGTGTGTGTGTGTGTGTGTGTGTGTGTGTGTGTGTGTGTGTGTGTGTGTGTGTGTGTGTGTGTGTGTGTGTGTGTGTGTGTGTGTGTGTGTGTGTGTGAAAGAGACAGACAGACAGAGAAAGAGAGAGAGAGAGAGAAAATAAGAAGGCAAAAGAGGGAGGTTAAAAACCCAGAAGGATTTCAGATAAGTTTACTGGAGGAAAAAGAAAAGGCAGAATAGAGAAAGGAGCGATGAAAGCAAGCAGACCTCTGAGTCCAGATCTGTACAACATAGAACAGCGTGCCTTCTTTGTAAGCTTATAGATTATTTTTGAGCCACATCATTCTCACATCAAACCATTCAAAGACTGAAAACCAGAATCAGTCATTATAAAAAGGGTGTCTACAGTCAGACTTCTGCTGCGCAGCCTCACCCTCAGTGTTAACTCGAGCTCCTTTAGCATTGCAAAAACAAAAAAGCTTGCAGTTAATTACGGCTAATGAAAGCTTGTTTGAGCAGAAGAGGAGGAGTGTACATTAGGGGAGAGAGAGTCAAGCAGCTTGAACCAGAGGGTTCCACGCACAATTTGTTTGAACCTGGGTCCTCTTCACTCGCTGCATGCTAATTTACCTTGGGGCTGCACCGCCTGTTTTTAAATATCGTTAATTGACTTAAGAGCTCATCAGCGTGCTTTGTCTTCATTAGGTTAATGAAAAGGCCCAGTGTTTATTTTTCGTAACAGATTGTGGCAATGACATAATCTAATCGGTTATTTCCACTTCCTGAAGGATTGAGTCCGTCTGATGTGAGCTGTTGGAGTCGCTCAGATGTTTGGTGTTTGTGGGTGTCTGTCTCTGACAAAGTAGAAACGGGGGAGGAATTACAATAAACACATTTAGCTCTTGGCATGAATCTATGTTGCCCTTCTCTAATCGACAGTGTGAACTAACAAGAAGGTAATGGCAGTTTTGATGTGTGGCTTGTCAGGTAAGGCTGGGTGAAAAAAAGGAGACATGTTGCTGAAAATGAGGAGGACTTCAGATTTGTCTCTGGGATACTAACAGGGTAAAATAAATCTGCCACACCACAATGTCCATGACCCACGTATTGGACCTGAAGGGGCCTTGAAAGATTCTGAGCTGAAAACAGAAATATTTCTTCATTCTCCAAGGTCATCTAACGTCTGTGTTTCTCATGTTTACAGTAGTTTTACATGCTGTGGCTGTTTAAACTCTATTACCAGACAAAGCATGCAGGAAAATAATTGAGTAATGAAAGAGCTGAAATAACTAGTTTGATAAGAATAAAGAAATTTTACAACTCTTTTGTAAAATTCTTCTATGAGGTGCCTTTCATACTAAACTTTCCCCCATGCCAATAAAATTACAAATGTATTTTATACTATTTCTCAGAGGTAACTCTCAAATTTTTTAAATAAAATAACAGCATTATCCATTCCACAGTCATTTTTTTCAGGACACATTTACCAATCAGAAAAACAACAGTGTCTGGTGACAGGGGTTGAAATTGTCTGTCAATTTTTTTTTTATATAATTTTATTTATTTTTTTTTTTTTAGCTCACTTTTACAGTCCCATTTTATTTTTAGTTGGAAATCAGTGTAAAGTGTAAATGAAAAAAGAATGCAATGATCTGCCAACCCATTTTCATGGAAAATAGATAACTTTACATTTGATGCCAGCAACACATAAAAAATAGAGAAACATGAGCAACAACAGGCTGGAGTGGTAACTGAAACAAATCAAGAACAAATGGAGGCACGTTCAACTAACTAGGTTGATCAGAAACAAGTCAGTAACATTAGTGGATATAAAAAGACCATTTCTGACAGTAGAACCTCCATGGTACATTTTATTGGGTCCCCACGTTTATGGAGTTGGGGTTGTAACTTCTGAAAGCCTTTGCCACTGTTGCTGATCAGCTGCTGTTGTGACCAGACTCACTTTAGTAAACTGAGTCCAACTTGTAAGCCATTAAAGCATTCTACCTCTTATGTCACTGCCAGCAGGTTTAAGGTAATGTGGAGCCCTAACTTTAGTGAACCTCAACTCTGATGCCATCAAAATAACATCATGAACAAATTCAAAAACTTTGCTTTTTTTTAACAGAAATTCCAGTAGCAACAACTTAGGAATCAGAGCTTGGCCCTTTATTGGATTTTTACAATGAAATAACTTCAATTAGAGTGCATTTAAAGATGTCAACTAAATATTTGTAAATGCTCACAGTTTAGTTTTACCGTATGAACTACTAAACTTACACAATGATTATATCTTACAGCATCATCTGACATCAGCACACACAACAAAATCACTAAATCTCTTTAATATGGTAATTATTTAAAATTTTAATGCTGAAAAATTGAGCATTTTCAGCTCTTTAATATTGTTCATAGTTAATTCCTGTGTAGGAATAACCACCTTGTCCAGTGGAGTCAACATGAGTAAAATCATGACTAAAACTGAAACATTATTAACTTGACTGTTCTGTATCTGCCTTCACTAACACATCATTTTAGGAGAAATTATATATTACAGTGCTTGACAACCTCTATTTTACACTTTTTTTTTTTTTGTTTGTTTTTTTTTGTTTTCACCTTTTTCTGTGCTGTGCGCTCAACGGATGATGTTTCTTCTTTTATATGTTTATTAACATTTGGGTAAAGCAACAACCCTCAATTTCCACTGGATGCCTGTGTGCTGTGTTCTGGTTTGTTTCAACCTCCACAGCACACCAAATCACATCAGGAGCAAGTCAGATGCGGAGCACCCGCATGTGCACTCCTCAACTTTTTCAGCAAGATTGCGAAATCAAACATTCTTTTATTCGGTATATCCCTTCATGGCTTTTCCCTGACAATCTACCTGAATTAATGGATAGTTTGCATTTAAAAGAATGAATTTATGTTTTAATAAGTATGTTAAAATCACCATCTACTCTCAAAGCTTCAAGTTATCTTGATATCCCCCGCTCAAAGACTCACCCTGACTGAGATCTCCAACTGATTGATGTCAAAACTTTTGTCACCAGTAATGAGGCAATTTACAGAGTTCAGCCATTGCAAACCTCCACGGGGAACTTTATTTTGAAATTAAAAACCAGATGCTTCCTGCTCCTTAATTAATCCACTTGCCCCGCAGCATTGATCACATAGGAAAGACACTGACTGGCAGTTCTTAGTCAGAAAAAGCAGACACAAGCAGCCATATACAAACTTATCTTTTAGTACAACATAAAAATTCAGTTCGATCGGCAAAGCATTGGTTTTAGCTGTAACAACAATTCAGTTTGCAGGTAACTATGACAGACAGATAATAATTCCCCAGATTGTTCTGTGAATAAAAAAAAATCCAATGATTCTGACATATATATGTATATTTTGCACAACTATTAAGAAAAATACATTTATTATGCTAATCCTCTGATAACAGCTAATTAAGCATCAGACTTGCATCCTACCTTTACTCTGAGCTCTCTCTGGACAGTAAAAGTCATTTTTACAAAAATTAGATGAACAAATAAGTTCTGTTTATCCCAGAAGAAAGTTACAAAAACTATTTGATGGAAAAAAGGGTCACTCAAATCCATCATCAGAAACATTTAATGTTTTTGTTTATTGTTTCAATGTACTTGACTTCAACAAGTGTTCATCTCCAGTAGTGGTAAATGTCTTCTAACAGGACTAACAGCTGCAGCTCATTCTGAACTGCTGCTAGAGTTTTAACCTGCACTACTAGATCTGAAACCATCACACCAGTTTTTAAATCTGGTGTCCAATCAGGTAGAATAGATTTTAAAATCGTATTGATACTTACAAATCTAAAAATGGTTTACAAAATATGTGCTATACTGAGAGAATATAAACCTGGCACAGCTCTTAGATCCAAAGACTCAGGTCAGCTGGTCTGGACTAGACTCCAGACTAAACATACAAAAAGCAGCATTTAGTTGTTATGCTGCCAACAAATGGATCAAACTGTCAGAGAACATTAAACTTATGAATCCATGTTAAAAACATTTGTTTTCTTATGCACTTATGCATACAACCTGCCATGTATCTTTGAACTCATCTAGAGTGTTGCTTACATTTTATAATTTTAATATAATTATTTAATAAGATTTGTATATCTCAATTATGTCTGAAAATGATTTTGCTTCTTATGATATTCTTTTATCATGAAGATGTTTTTTAAATTGTTTTTATATGACATGTCATTCATTTTTGAGTGTGAATGTTTGCTTTGTTTTTAATTTTTATGTCTTGCTTTTATCTTGCAAAGCGCCTTGTGTTACCTTTGGCATGAAAAGTGTTTAAGAAACAGTTTGATTTGTTTTTATTTGATATGATTGATCTAGTTGTGTATTTTTGTGTGTTTGTGTAAAGCACTTTTACACAACAGAAATAATTGTACATAAAATATGCTATACAAACAAACTTGCCATGCCCTAAACGTGACAGATTAAAGTTTTATAACAACATATTGATTAACTGTTTTGATTAAAAAGCAAAAATGTGTTTATCGTTCAAGAAATCTAAAGATTAGCTTGGTTTAAACAGCACGTTATTGATAATCTACTGTGTTTAGGATGATCAAAGCGATGTAAAAGGCCCTTTTTGACCCAACTGGGAAGAGCTGGTCATGAATCACAAGATGTGGGACAGAGCTAACACAGCGCTAATAAATCCCAATCTGCACTAATCATTAAGCCAGGCCTGCATTTAGCTTTTGTGTCCCCTCTTTGTAAGAAGAAAAGGTCTTAACACTTCAAAGCAATGTTGTAAACTCAGCCTTTGACGTTGTGTCAGTTGCCTTTAAACAGGCAGCTTATGAGTCTGAACCGATGAGGAGCTAAACAGTTGAATACATGTGTCTGTTATAGCTGCAGTAACACTTAAGAAAAGGGAGCTGATCTTCCTCTTGAGGACAGTAACATTTGAGGCCATCTTGTGTGGTGTGGCCCATAAAAAGTGACATGGTGGTAAAATAAATCACTCCCCCGGCCCCTGGACCCCCCACACTCCCTACTCTCCTCCTTCAGTCTGAGCCATGTGGTCATCAGAGGGCTGCAAAAGCTCATCAGTAAGAACTTGAGAATCCTCCTAGGAGCTGTTCTGGGGTCAGCTCGGCCTCTCCACTCCATAAACAGCTCCGATCGCAGTCAGGTTCATCACTACCATTCCCCCCCTCACTTCCTGCCCCCTCCCCAATCTTTTACTCACTGTCCATCCTTGGTCTCCTTTTCTGCAACACCCAATAGCAGACATTTCCAATAAATCATTCGACCCCTCCTCTTGCCTCCTGTCTAGAAAACCCTGTCTGTCCCCGACTTGGCCCGAGATGATGCGTTTTGCTGAAGTCACTTATATAAAAAGATCGCAGTGGGAGACATAATGTGTTAAAGTAATAAGATGGTCTCGCGCAGGTCACGGCCCCTTTCCCTGCTCCAGTGCTCCTGTGGAGGCTCTTTGAGTTAATGGGCTGTGGTCAGTGCACTGGTGAGTCATAAAGGCTGCCCTCTGAAACTAGAGGCCCATTCAGAACAGGGGATCCTCCAAAAGTCGCTAACTGGCCCATCTAGATAACAGCACAGCCAGCACTATTTCTGTGGATCAACTGACAGGGCGAAGGCCTGTAAATCTTCCATATTTATCATCTCATCTTGCAAGGATGTGCAAGTCCCTGCTGACTGCCATCCTCACACAACTGTCCTTCAGTGTCAGCTGCAAGCTGGATTTCACTGTTTGTCCAGTGAAACACACAACCTTCTTCCCGGCCTCTCTCAACTTCTCTACTCATGTTACTGGGATCTGTGCCATGGAAGATTTGTTTCCCATTTCTTTCTTAAAATAACACATGCAAAAACTCGGATTACTAATTAATTCAATGAAATGATTAAAATCAGAAAGCTGTAACAGATTATCTTCTTGCATTTTAGCAGCAGGTTATTTTTGTGATGGCTTGTGTGACTTCACTCAGCTGTGTAGGCTTGCTGAATGGATGGAGTGACCGTTAATGAATGTAGCTTAGGGGATTAATGAGAAGAAGCAGGGGACGTGTCATGGAGAAGTGTTCTGGCATCGTGACGACGACACTGCAGCCCCCATCTTTGTCTCCACTTACAGTGATTACATTTGAGCCCATGTCATGTGCTATAAGTGGTTTTATGAAATTGTATTAAATGCTATTGTTTATGCCTCACTTTTCACTTCCTCATTGGTCCGCCACCGTCTTTCTGTTGCCTGCCTTTATCATGCTCCATTTGAGTCTCACTTCAGGTTTCATCGTCAAGGCGTTACCATGCTAAGACAAATTAAAAAATTGTTCCTCATGCCAGCTTTGTGGAACTTCATATTTTTTGCCTGCTAAATCCTTTTGCTTGTGGGTAATTGATTTGTATGGTTCTCTGTTAGTAACAACAGGAGGGAATAACACATCAGTAACCCATTAGCTAAAGCTGGTTGATTTACAACAGCTAAAACCTATATTGTAAAGTTTTGATTTATTTCATCATACAGAGAAATTCAAGTGTTAATTTACTGTAAAAGTATGAAAAATATATCCATGAAAGAGATAAAATATACTTATTTAAGATTAGTTGTTAAAAAAAAACCCCCATCAACTTAAAAATAATTGTAGCTATCTGCTATGGCAACAAATCAGTAGAATGAATATTTAACATAATGAAGGCTCTATTTACCCTCTAAGCTTGATAAGCCCTCCAGGCTGAAAAAGTTACAAGCATATTTTTTTATGATAAAGGAAAAAAAACAAAACAAAAAAACAAACAGTGTAAAAAAATATCTTGTTTATTTTTTTTCTACTTTTGCTTATTTTATACACAGATGTTTACAAAACCAGGCCAAAAGTGTTTGCTAATGGTAACTATATATACAAAATATGAAAAAGAGCAGGTTATGTTATCATAATAAAACCTAAAAAATAGATTAACCTAAAGACAAAAAAATCCCAAATGAATCGGAGAATAAGTAAATTGTTAGATGACAATATGCTACACACTTAATAAAACAGCAGGTGAAAAACAACCAGTTTAAACTTACCAGGTGTGACATTTATAGGGTAGAGATATAAACTGTGTCGAGAAAAAAAAAAAACAAACAGCACACATAAAAACACAAGAAGTAGAACTAGAAAACAATCAGAAAATACTGAAAAAAATAAAAACTAAAGACAGTGGAATTATCATTCCCAAAACTTGTTATAGAAATTGTTCTGGAGTCTCCTGAAAGAGTGAGTTTTTACCAGGTATCTATGTCACAACTGAGTCAAACTGCAGAGCTGAACAACAAGACGGTGGTAAAAGCCACAAACAGAATTTGAGCCCATCTTGTGTGGTGTGGCTCACAAACATGGTCTATGTATTCACAGAGCATGTTAAAACAGCCACCAGTGTCCATAGTGCTGTAAATAGGTAAAGTTGTGCTAAAACATTTTTATTAAAACCTTCTGTCATGTTTACAGAACTGAAAATAGTTTGTTTATTAAGGAACACCAGTCTTTTGATTTGTTGGAAGGATGTCCAAACTGTCCCTAAGTTGCACTGGTAAACTGTTGAAAATGCCCATCAGAGGTCATGAGATTGGACAGCTGTGTGCAGAAACTGACAGAGGCCAGATAGAGATGAAACAAACACGATGCTAAAAGAGTGAATAAAAGTAAATCATATGAACATGTGCACTCAAACTTGTTTTCCCCCCATTTTAAATTGTTGCACATACTCATAAATAAACACACAGTGAGATTCATGTCATATAAAAACAGCTTCATGTACAGATGGACAATTAATTACTCCTGAACTAGACAGAGGCCTGCAGTCTGATCCACTCAACACTTCTGGACACACATCCTTGAGGTGTTTTTGGCTTAATATGTGGAGTCTAATCATTATAACAAAAGCCACATTGTAAACAATGTTCATTATTAAACTGTACCAGCAACCCATACATCACAGCCACTGGAGGTGCACCCATGAAGAGTACCTTCCTCCTTGGAAATCTGTACTGACAGTGTTTTAATGTCCATGCATAGAGTCCATCATGGTGCCAAGAAGGACAGTGAAAAAATCTTGATAGTCAGTTTCTTTCTCTAAATGAAATAAATAAATGATAAATGATTTATTTTCCCCTGAGCAAAATTATAGTCTTTGGATACAAGTGCCAGCTATATTGTGCAATTTGTTTAAAAAAGCACAGTTCATTAAACACAATCACTGATTCTTAAATGTCAACACTCATATGTTTGTAAGACTGCTCCCGGGTGTTTGTAGGTAGATAGAAGAGTTTCATAATTGCCACAATGTTCATAAAAAGTTCACAAAGTTGAATGTAAAGAGAAATTATTTTCATAAGAATGCTGGGGGAATCATGCCTGTTATTCAGCTGCAACACAACCGCAGTAGCCACAATGCCGCGTTCTTAAAGAAGGATTAGCCTGTTGAGAGATGATACATTTGTGTATAGTATACTATAATAAACAAATGTGTCATTTATGTATTTATTTGTTTAAATAATTATGATCACAATTCTGTTGGTGAAATATGATAAATACTTAGTAAATATGTTTTTAAGAATTGATCATGAATACTTTTACATAATTTTTATGAAAAATCCACACAACATATCCACTGTGCCTGTTATGTTCAGCTTTGTGTGGATTTTCCACTTAAATTCTTTATGCTTACTTTTGTATACAGAAAAAGCAGTATGAACTTACAGCAGACATTTTTGCAGACCATAACCAGAGATAGAAAAATGATTATAAAATAAATATTAAAGCTGCTCTAAGCATTTGGTGTATTGCTTGAAAGCCAGTGTCTTGATATAATCTTCATACCTTCTCTTTGCTGCTGATATACTGGGACACTGAATGATGTTTATACTGAGTGCTGCGCTAATAAGGTGAGTTGTTTTACTGCACTAAAACCTTTCTCACCTCAAATATGAAAAAAAAAAATCTAAATTAGTCAGCATTAGTAAACCTTCTTTCTTCATCCATAAATGGGGATTTTTTTTTTCCATCTATTTAGTTGTATGCACATACCTTTGAGATTTCTCTCTATAAGCAGTCCTGTGTCTGTGTGAGTCTAGAAGCATATACAAAGAGAGGGAGAGAAGAGCTCACTCGACAGAAAGACTGCCTCCCCCCAGTGTGGCAATAATAACCTGCTGGTGTTGAAACAGACTCTCTGAGAGATATCCTTGAGCCTCACCTCCATCTCTCTAACAGGTCACACTGAGATCTAGCAGATAGTGAGCTATAGTTAAGGTCCAGATCTGCTATCTGGACTTGAATGATGGAGGAAACCATGTGGCGACATGTTTATTGTCACCCAGATGGTCCACAATGCAGTGCCTCGGTGAACCACTTCGGTTCCTAATATAATTCATGGGGTGGCACCATTGTGGGGTGACTGATAAGGCCTTCACTTTGCCCTGCGCTGGTCACTTGTCTCAAGGAGACTCCAAAGAAACTTCACTCTGTACAAATGGTGGCCAAAATATCTAATCCCACCAAGGATTGCACTTTACCGCTAAAACTTGTAGTGAGGTTACAGAGCTGGGAAAGGCCATTTATAATCAGAGAATTCTCTCTTTACCATTTGGCTCCTTTGAGGAAACTTTATTTAAGGAGAAAAAAAACAACTTCTTGTTGGAAGCAGTGCAGAAATTGCAGAGATGAGAGAGGATACAATAAGTCAGTGCAAGCCCACCCTTTGAGAGACTCATAGGCAGATGTGGTTGTCCACATAAAATTAGGCCTCCAGAGACTTTTTGCCTTGGTATGTCAGAGCATTTTGGCACATTCAACTTGAAGAATTTTCCTCCTCAGCAAAAAGCTAAGAAAATGTTATTCCTGCAAATTATGGAACTCTGGTGCAATTGGTGGCATTTTGATAGCAAAGGACGCCATCAAACACACATTTCAGTTGGGAAGGTTAAATGGAACCAAATGCACAGCTGTCCCAGAAGAGAGGAAACTAGTCACTGATGAGTGAGATCAGAGGACGCTGGCTTGGTGCTGTGTTGACTCTTCAGATCTGTTTCTCATCAAATAAATGTGCCTCAGATTCTCCAGAGAGTTTTTTTTTCTGACAAGGAAAATATGTATAACTGCTTGTAGATATTTACGTATCTGTTCACCATTATCCCAGCCTGTTATCATTACATGACACAGTTATTGTTACCTGATGCTACTTTTTTTTTCTTTTAAATCATCAAGTATCTCTCTCACTTCACAACATTTTGGGTTCTCTAAGTATATTTAGGAAATAATAAACGCAATGCTGGTTACTTTTTGGTCACAATACAATATAATTTAAGATTTGTTTCATACTCACACACAAAAGAAAAAACTGGGCTGTGACTAGTTCTGTCCTACAGCCACATGGTCTATGGTTGCAAGACAGGACTATCCTACATGCAGAAGTCAGTGGCAAGAGACATTGTGTGTGTGTATGTGTGAGGCCCCTCATTGTTTTGTCAAATGGTATAGCTCAAATATTAATATTATCCATGTTTTCTTTGAGCATCTTTTCAACCTTTTACTCTCACATTTTGATTGGTTTTATGCTATTGCTGCGTTAACAAAACACATCGAGCAGGAAAACAGGAAAACCTGTATGATGCAATGTAATGCAACACAGCAGTTCTCTTTTTTTAACCTAACAGCTTGTGTGTTTATCTTTGTAATGAAGAATTTCATAATAAAAAGACATTTCTTAGCATCTTTATACTCATTTGAACAACAACAAAAGAAGTTGCAGACATGACCCAATCAGGTCAAGAGAGAACATTTAAGTGTTTTGCTTTTCCAAGTTCTAGGCCATTATGAAATATAAGGACAAAATAAAAAAAAATAAATACAATTAACCAGTTTGTTTAATTTGATTTCATTTTCAGCTTTTACTGTCACACTTTTTAGTGCATTATCACTTCCAGATCATAATAGACAAGCAAGGAGAGTTTATTTCCATACCTCATTTTATGTACCGGTACAAGACAATCTGAAGCAGTTTACAGAAAACATTAAAAGCAATGCAGCCAGGTACAGGAAGCATTAAAAGCAAACTTTAAAAAGACATTAAAGAAATTCAGTGAAAGACATAAAAAAGATTGACCCATACATGTTTTGTTTTTTTTGTTTATTTATTTGATTTTTTTTGTTTGTTTGTTTGTTTGTTTGTTTTTTAACAAACCACGAATTCCCCCAACAGGACCAACGTGCTGCCTTTTTGACTGCAACTCTTTGGGGAAATGTGTCTTATTCAGCTTCAACATATGAAACAGTAAGATGGTATGTTGGTATGCTATACTGGGGTGACTTTGACAATCAAAAATGTGCTATACTTTATATTATATACACACACACATACATACATACATACATACATACATATATATGTGTATATATATATATATATATATATATATACATATATATATATATATATATATATATATATATATATATATATATATATATATATATATATATACATACATACATACATACATACATACATACATACATACATACATACATATATATATATATATATATATATATATATATATATATATATATATATATATATATATATATATATATATATATATATATATATATATATATATGGCTGCACGGTGGCGCAGTGGTTAGCACTGTGGCCTCACAGCAAGAAGGTCGCTGGTTTGATCCTTGGCTGGTTTGGTCAGTGGCCTTTCTGTGTGGAGTTTGCATGTTCTCCCCGTGTATACGTGGGTTCTCTCTGGGTACTCCAGCTTCCTCCCACCATCCAAAGACATGCATGTTAGGTTAATTGGTCACTCTGAATTGCCCCTAGGAGTGAGTGTGAGCATGAGTGTGGTTGTTCATCTCTCTGTGTGTGGCCCTGCGATGGACTGGCGAGCTGTCCAGGGTGTACCCTGCCTGTCGCCCAAAGCCAGCTGGGATAGGCTCCAGCTTCCCCGCGACCCTGAATTGGAATAAGCGGTTCGGAAAATGAATGAATGAATGAATATATATATATATATATCTATATATATATAGATATATATATATATCTATATATATATGCTGAGTAGGACTACATTGCTGCTATTCCTAATGTCTTGTCCACCACTGTCCTGACATCTCAGAAAATTAGAATATTTAGAAAAGTTCAATATTTTTTGTTACTCATTTGAGAATGTGAAACCTATGTATTTTATAGATTCATTACACAGAGTGAAATATGTCCTTGAAATTTTGATAACTGTGGCTTATAGATAATAAAAACCCAAAATGCAGTGTCTCAGAAATTGGAATATTGTGAAAAACTGTAAGGAGTTACTGTGAGGCATGGCAGGGCAAGGCATGCCATGTCCATGCATTGGACACTCGGGTGAAAAGGGGGCAGAGCTGTCTACTGATTACCACCTGGTGGTAAGTTGGCTCAGGTAGTGGGGGAGAAAGCCGGTCAGATCTGGCAGGCCCAAACGTGTTGTGAGGGTCTGCTGGGAACGTCTGGCAGAGTCCCATGGCAGAGTCCCCTGGCAGAGTCCCCCTTCAGAGCGAGCTTCAACTCCCACCTTCAGCAGAGCTTTGAACATGTCCAGAGTGAGGCGAGGGATATTGAATCTGAGTGGACGGCCAGCCGGAGCTGTGGCCGTAAGGTCGTTGGTGCCTGTCATGGCGGTAATCCCAGTTTTGTTGGTGGACCACAACAGTGAGGGATGCCGTCAAACTGAAGAAGGAGTCCTTTCGGACCTTCTTAACCTGCGGGACTCTGGAGGCAGCTGATGGGTACCGACAGGCTAAGTGGCATGTGGCTCAGCTGTCGCCAAGGCAAAAACTCAGGCGTGGGAGGAGTTCAGCGAGGCCATGGAGAAAGACTTCTGGACGGCTTCAAGGCAATTCTGGTCCACCATCAGATGACTCAGGAGGGGAAAGCAGTGCTCTGTCAGTACTGTGTACAGTGGAGATTGGGAGCTGCTGACCTCAACTCGGGACGATGTGGGTCGGTGGAAGGAATACTTTGAAGACCTCCTAAATCCTACCAACATGTCTTCCGGTGAGGAAGCAGAGCTGGGGGACTCAGGGGTGGACTCTCCTATCTTTGGGGCTGAGGTTGCTGAGTGACCGAAAGGACGAGATCTTGTACATAGCAGCTGAAATGAGTTTTCTCCGCAGGGTGGCCTGGCTCTCTCTTAGAGATAGGGTGAGGAGCTCGGTCATCCGGGAGGGGCCCAGAGTAGAGCCACTGCTCCTTCGCATCGAGAGGAACCAGTTCAGGTGGCTCGGGCATCTGGTCAGGATGCCTCCTGGACACCTCCCTGGTGAGGTGTCTGGGAGAGACCCAGGACATGCTGGAGGGATTATATCTCTTTCCTGGCCTGGGAACGCCTTGCCTGACATTTCTGTTTAAATTTTTTTTTTTTTTTCATTGATCTTATGTAATATTCGAATTTTCTGAGACACTACATTTTGGGTTTCTATTATCTATAAGCCACAATCATCAAAATTTCAATAAATGTTTCACTCTATGTGTAATGAATCTATATAATATATGGGTTACACAATCTGAAATGAGTGATGAAAAATATTGAACTTTTTCATAATATTCAAATTTTCTGATATGTACCTGTAAATCATATGTAAAGCAATGTACATAACATTCTCGCTTGAACTGAGCACCACACAGGGAGAAAATGATTGTTTCAGTAGTCTCATCAGTTCATCAGTTCACCTGTGGCATGGTACTTCAAGTTTGTGAAGTAACTAAAAAATTACAGTCAATAAATTGTGCTTTCAAAAAAAAAAAAAAAAAAAAAACCTGGGTAAGGTTATTTCAGCTATAAACAAAAAAAGCTGTTCAATCTATTAATTGTCATATACACAGCTTTGAGCAGAGTCCATGTAAAGTATTTTTAAAATTGCTCACAATGGATATCTTTTCGTTTTTAAATGTCTGCATATATGTCATATTAAATAAATTAATTCAGTTACTTGATTACTTTAATTTGTGAAACAGTGTAATGTCAACCTTAGGAAAGAGTGTTATGGGTAAACTAAAATCAGAAGTATACAATGGCTTACACTTGAAATCCATAAGGCTTATATACTTCAGAATATATATGAAAAATACATGTAAACAAACTGGTCATGTTATGAGAAGGTATGTATTTTAGTACCAAACATCCAGAAGTACTATGTTCACCTTCCTTGTTTTTCTATGCAGCATGAAAGCTAGAAGACAAATCAAATGCATTTTAAACAACAAAAACTGTGTTCATCCAATCAAAATTCAAAAGGCATTCATAAGTGGACTTCCAAGCCACACCGGCAGCCAAGGCTTATTTTTCAGTAAGACCAATAGTTGGAGTTCTGCCTATCGAAGCAGCATCTTTATTCGGATGGAAAATGAATCCTCAAGGAACACGGCCAGGCGCTTTATTGTGTATGCAGTGTGTGGCCAAGTTCAAATTGGCAATCAATTATCCAATTAAGACTGACAGAAATGCACATCAGGAATTCCAGCCCATCAGTCCAGGCTTCTGATTGGAGCACGATTAGAGGGACTTAATTAAACCCTAGGTGCTGGGTGTTTAAACATCATTTGTGCAGCGTCGGAGGGCTTGGAAAATATAAATCTGGACTCTGCACACCAAGTCTCCGTTGTAGGCCAGGAAAGACATGAAAATCACTGAAAATGTTCCTTTGACTCCACCCTGCTTGTGATCACGTTGGTTATTGAAAGAAGTGCAAGGACCACGGAACTGTTACATTAAAATACATGCCCTTGGGAAGATATGAAGAAAGAGATAAATATTTGTGAAAATTGCACAGTACAATGCAATAACAATAGCGGCCATGATATTGTGCCACATTAGTCTTAAAGCCATTCCCACGGTTTAACAGGTTCTGAATAATTCAAGGACATACCACACCATGGAGAGCCGTATAAATGTGATGTGTGGAATGAAATGCAGCTTGCTTTTGAGATTCTTAGGGGTATTTTCTTACTTGGCCAACCTTTCCTTCTCCTGTGTGGTTGTTTAGTGCCTGTATTGATTTCTGAGCTGTTTCTTCCTGCTATGTCAGACAGTGTGAAATGGAAGGCACTGCATTTTAATATTGGGTTGTGAATTAATCATTTTTCCTGATAGCAAAGCTCAGCTCTGTCCCTGTAGGAGAACACCTTATCACAGCAAATAGGATTCAAAGGGAGAGGAGCAGTATAATCCACAGCTAATTGGATAAAATGGCTGTGCTCTCTCCCTCCTTGCAGGGGCTAGCGTCCATGCAGCCCCCTCCACAGGGATCTTGAAGCCACCGAAGAGGTTATTACAGTTTGTCCTAAGGGAGCATTAATACCTTAGCCCTTGTTCTGACATGCAAATAATCTAATTCAAGGTCTAGCTAATTAACAACTTAGCTACAGTAAAGATAAAGAGGCTCAATAATAAGCCTGAGATTTTGTAGGGGAGGGCAATGTACCACCTACCACAGATACAACAATGTCACAAAAAGACAAGGACTGCACAAAAAGAATCTGCAAACAACCTTGTATTGTAATGAAAAAGAGAGCTTTGAGCAAAATGGAGAACAATTAATATTAAGAGTGATGTAAAATTGGCCATTTAAGGGAAGGTAAAGGTGGATTATCTAGTTTTTTTTTTTGTTGTTTTATTTATTGACTTTTTTTTTTATTGTTGTTGTTTTGTTTAGTTTTCAGTTAAAGGCTGTTTAAAGATGAAAGATTTGGTCTTCATAGTACACATTTGTCCTCATCCTGTTTTAATTCTAATGATTTTCTGCACGTGTTCAAAGAAGTAAAAAGTCATATAAAACTTGGTTGACAAGAATAACTGCAGGATTGTATTTTTGTTTATCTGGTGGCTATGTTAGCGCTATTATCCCAGTTATGCAATGATTTTAAACAATTTTTTATTAACTTCTAGAATCAGATGCTAAATTAACCCAGTTAATCACTCTGAAATATTATATGTGAGAATAACACCCCCAAATGAAATAAAATATATACATTTGAAAAAATAAAGGCATAAAAGAAAAACCTGACAGCATTTCAGACAATATGTTCAGCCAGCAACAAAAAGCACCTTTAATAAAATGAAATGATAAAGCGGAAATCATTTCAGGAGGCACAAAACGCCACAACAAAACCCAAAGTAAACAAAAGCCAATTTTTAAAAAAAAAAAGCACAATGATTAAAGAACACAACATGTTAGAGAACACACAACAACAATACTAGAGAGAACAAGCAACACAAAAACAAAAAGAAAGAATAACAAAACCAAAAACAAACAAAATAAATACTTGATAAAAACAAAGAGCAAAAAATGGACAGAAAATTTAGTAGAATAAAAGAAACAAAAACAAAAAAATCAGGAAATATTGAATTTTTCTGAAGAGTTGCCTCCTTTTGTTTTTTTTCCTGTGACTGATCTGTGAATTTGTAACATAAAAATTTGATCTTTCTCAAACAATGGCTACGGTTACATGATGGTTCTCACTTCGTGACTCATAATTCGGCATGAAATAATTCAGAATGAACAAATTTACCTACAGGTTTACATGAAAATAATAGTTCCGAATTAAGGTTTACATGAAACACGTCCTCACTTAATTCCTCTTTAGAGAGTTAAGAGTTAAGTTAAGAGTTAAGTTCTGATTGGACAGAGGGTGCACGTGATGTATGACGTATACAGGAAATAAACAAAGTTAACTCCTGCTTCTCGTCTTTTGTAACTTGTAAGTTGTAACTTGTAAAAACTACATAAAAGTATCAGTTTGGCCACTATTTTGCTCAACATGAGCATATTACTTCACTTTTTGCAGCAACTGAGACGGAGAAGAAAGATAGACCGCCAAACACGGTGAAGCAAAACAACGCGCGCCATTGACACGGGACAAGGTCATGAGCATACACTGAATGACCAGAATTAACTTAGAGTGGAATCAAGGTTTACATAACAGAGGAATGAAATATTTTGGAATTAAAATTCGAATAAACCGGCCACTTACATCGGAATTAAATTTAATTCAGAAAAGAAATTTGCATTAGGAATTAAGTGTTTATTCGGTCATTTTTCAACAGTTTAAAGCTGAATTAACTTTTATTAGGAATTGAACGGGACTTAAAACTTCCATGTAAACGTAGCAATTGTAGTTTTGAGGTTTTATTGTTTTATCCCATGTTTTTTGGTTTTTGGCTCAGGCAACAGCAGGAAAAAGAGCAGAACAAAGAAATCACTGATAGAACATGCAGGACATGCATTCTACAATGATACTTGACAATTTTGGGTTCTCTTCTCTACCAAATGACCTTGTCATAGTAACAGAAAGATTATTAATAAAACTAAAAAAAAAAAAAAAGCCACACAGCAAAGCAGTGATCTTTCTTCCATAATGAGAAACTTCCTTCCCTGTTTATATGTAATGCAACTTGTGTCCATCAAATGTATCAGTTTTGTGTTAGTCCTGGCTGTTAACCCATCCACATCTCAATATAAACAATATGATGTTTTGTTCTTTTTAAGTGGGCAATCAGGTGGATATGTCAACATTTTATTGGCACTCAGCATGCTCGGATCTAATAAGAGTTTCTCCTTGAGTGATCATGCAGCATACTGTGGGTACTTATTTGAATAGCCTCCATAAGCTGTTGTTTCATAATAAGCAACAAAAAAATGGAACATGTTTTAAGGCATCTCTGGCTTTTCCAGGGTAAAATGTTAATCCAGCTTTAGCAAGGTTACATGGTCAAGGTTGCCAAATTACCGACAAGCACTAATCACCCTGCCTTGGAGCGAGTCTGGCTCAGAAGCAAGTACTGTGGAACATTTCTCCCAGCCCCCGCTGAAATGCCTCACCACACATCCACACTCTGTGACTTTCTTCTGTATGAAACTGTGATTTGCACCATTAATTTACAACTGCCAATACCAAATATATTCTTTTTCAATCCACAAAATTTTAAAACATCTCAGACTTACAAAGAAATGGAGATCGCTGACCTTTAGAAAAGACACTTTCGCATCAAGAGAGCATCAGTGTTGATTAACCCTAAAAGCATTTCAGACAGGGCATACATCTGCTACTTTGGTTGGACCCTTTGTAACCATGGACCATGACAGAACTCTGTAAAAAAACCCACTCAGCCAGAACAAAAGAATTGACATTTGGAGACAAAGACAACAACGTAGCTATTTTTTAGAAACAGTTAATAAAATAACTCTAAGTCTCAAATTGTGGCTGTTCATACATTCTGGATTTCGTCAAGTGTACCAAAATACACTATGATGCATGTCCTGCACAGCTGCATCACAAGTGATGTATATACTGAAGTGTATGGGAACATGTGTGTATTTGTCACATCTCATCTGTGGAATGGACATATCGGTGTTCCTAACCAATGATTTGATTTGCGATCTGTTTGTTATGTCGTTGACATACATTACACAGCTCCTTGTTTAAGAGTTCAAGAGTGATCAAGTTCTTTTATGAAGACAATTAAAAAAAATATGCAGGCAAGTGTGTTTATATTTGGTTCATGCTGATTTTAATACTCAGTGGGGTTCCAACTCTATTAAAAAGCAAAGGGAAAAAAAGACATTTCCAAACAATTGCGCCATCTGCACTTCCAAAGAAATGTTTGCAAACAGTCAGCCAGAGTTCTGAGCCGACATAGATTCACACCTTATGTGGAATCTGCTGAGCTTGGATTCATGTAGCTATCACAGTCACAGGGAAGCCGCAAATAATTAAAGGATGTATCACTCATTTCAAAGAGCGTTGTCCATCATGCCAGAAACCAGTATTCTTGTACTTGAATTGGAATCGTCTAAAAGTACAGAAATATTCTGAAGTAAAACTTGGTGAACCCCTTCAATGACCACTTTTTAAAGTTTAAGCCATCTATTTACTGTGAGTTGCTTTTAAAGAAAATGTTCTTAATTTGTGTTTTTGTTTTATCACCATAGAAAGTTATGCCTAATAGAATTTCTCTTAGTTCCTTTTATTGAAGCATGTATAATTACAAAGGGTTAATGAAAGTATAACATAAAATATGGTATACCAAGTGTTGGAGTCCAATCACTCTTTTTAATAGCTTTGTTGCGGCCAGAAAATCAAGTATTCATGAAGATTGAAGAAGATGATCCAGTGAACTTCAATTTAATTGGTGCAAATTAAAACAATCCATCTTTTGCAGCTGTCTGTCTATCTGCTATCACCACTTCATTGCTCGTCTTGCACCTTGATTACAATTATCTTTTAATAGCAAAACTTGTCAGCAATTTCTCTCCCTTCTGATTTACATCCCGGCCCAACACAGCGTTGTTCCACTCATATAATTCATGTTTTAGCGTAATGCAGAGAAGCCTCTGCTGGGCAGATGTAAGATGTATTGACACCATCACCTCATATGTGCTGCGTGCTATGACACATGACAAACTGTCTCTCTGTAGTACAAGCTGCAATCCTTCCCCCATTCATACAAAAAAAAAAAAAAAAAATGCATGTTTGCATGCACAGAGTTTGGTCCCGATAGGCTGTACCCGGAGTGAAGACTATCAATTGATTGCAAAATAAATGCATATGCAGACACTATTTTTTGCGGTGTCCGGTAATGGTTGCAGGCAATTATGCCGAAAGATGACACTCTGGCTTTAATTTGGGACAAAGTGATCTCTCTCTTGCCTCTTTTATCCTCCCTTGCCTCTCACCTGATATGCTGAGCTAAGGCCATCTCAGAGATACATCACTGTAGTCTTGTTTTATCATAAAATAGGATCTTGCCATTTCCTCGCAATAACTGGAAGTTGAAATGCTCATCTTAAATGACTTAAGATTTTATGGATGACACTTGGGTTCTGTCTTGGGATTGGATGGCATCAATGACTGTTGAGCTAAGCAGAACGCACAGCCAAGTCACATAATAAACATTACCATTTTATGTTTCAATAAACAACAAATATTTGCCATTTTAATGCTTCTGAACCACAAGACACATGTAGACCCTTTGTAAAGCCAGCAGATCAGTCTCTATTTTAAATGATATTTTTTTTTCTCATTCTTTGTCTCTTCAAATTGAACTAAAACAAAACAATGAACAAAATGTTTTGAGTTTTGATACCACACCCCTCCAAAAAAAAAAAAAAAAAAAAAAAAAACAGTGAGGGGGTTGTTAAGTTCTACAATTAATGTGACATTTGTTGTCTAACATATTTTCTTTCATGTTTGGCTCTGTTCTGTGCATGGGCACCACTTAGGGCATTTGTGAATATTGCAAAGGACAAATAATTGGGGCAATTTTTCCTTTCAACCTAAAGTGGTTTGAGTTGTAATCTCACTATGCTGCAGCAGCAACGCAGACCTATGAAGATTATTTATTCATTCATACATTCCTTTTATTAACTGCTTAGTCGAATTAAGAGTTGTGGGGAAGATGGAGCCCATCCCAGTGATCACCCGACGAGAGGCAGGGCACCCAATGAAGATTAAAATCAGCTAAAATTGGGTGATCTACCATTTAAATAACATGAAAGCTTTTAAGTGGCTATATTTTCCACCAAGCCATCATCTTTTCTTTACCCTATACCAGTAGGATATCATAACCCTACCTTAACCTTAGAATGTTGTTTTGCTGTCCAAAGAGAAGCACTTGTGCATGTTGTAAAAACCTTTTGGAAGCAACGTTGTATAGTCTAAAACTGTGCCTCTTAAAAATATAAATAGGATTGAAAGACAAAAATGTCTGCCAGTTCTAAGCAATCAATTACCGGAAACATGTATAAAGTGATATGTGTGGTGCACAGCTCGAACTTAAGTCAAACTTAAATATATATCTCTGCATCAGTCTGGCAGGCTCAAGTAAGTCCTTTGTTAATGTCAAAACATCTCTCATTGGTTGGAAAACAGAACAAAAGACAAAGCAAAAATCTATTATCTGTACAACTCTCTTTAAAAGTATCAGCAACAGACCTATTGTTGCAGCAGTTAAATGAATCCAAGCCAAGAGTTTCAGCATTTAAAATTGCAGGACATTACAGCAAATGAGCCATGCATGAACAATTATCAACACCGGAGTGGAGAAAAAACTGCAAATATACAACTTCATATCAAGATATGTGATCAATGGGAGAAAAACCTTAGCACTCCAACATTTTATTGCCAATAATTATTCACTTACGAGGGGTAATAGATGCATTATGCTGCTAGAATTTCTCATAAACAATACAATTAAAAAGCTACTTCAGGGAGCTAAAATAAGAGGCTGAAGGGAGTTGGTGGGAGGAATACTAAATATGCATTTTTTTTCTACAATTGACTGTAACGTTATTAGAGAGTCTCACACTGAATCTAAGTGTCCCCTTTGCTTGAATAAAAAAAAAAAAAAAAAAAAAAAAAAAAAAATCTATCTACGCTTTAGGGAATTGTTCAGCCATTTCCACCATGCCCCAAATAAACTTGGATGTTCTCCATCCATCAGGTGACTACATGGAGAGCTGACCTGTCATAAATTCACTCTGTGGGGATGATGGCAGGGCCGGAGCCAATCTTCATGAAAGAAAAAAAAAAAAGTGGCACAAGGTTCCCATCCCCCCACTCCCCGAGCCCCCTTCCAACCCCAGCTCACCCTTTACCCTCACAACTGGAGCACCTTCGCTCCCTATCATCCTGCCTACCTCTCTGTCTCTACACCTA
The DNA here is from genome assembly GCF_933228915.1 of Telmatherina bonti. Classification (NCBI taxonomy): domain Eukaryota; kingdom Metazoa; phylum Chordata; class Actinopteri; order Atheriniformes; family Telmatherinidae; genus Telmatherina; species Telmatherina bonti. The sequence goes on along the minus strand of NC_136611.1, from coordinate 26,127,277 downwards.
CCAGGCCTCCTCTTTCTCTCTCTCCCCCTTTTCTCTCCATGGGTAAGCAGGTAATCATGAGCTGTCACAGAAAGGTGACCCATTAATGTGATGGATACGGTGTGAAAAACAAATGGTGTGAAACGTGTGGATTGCTGTCCTTACTGCACCTTGGCCTTTTGTTCTGTCATATCAATATCCACACAGGGCCTCATTACACCGCTGCACTACACAATGAGTGGAGCGCCAGGGTCAAGACTGCTCCACGCTCCCTTTGACTGGCTCCGACTGGGCTTTTCAGCTCAACCTCAACCCACAGGACTCCCAGGTAAACAGGAAGAGGGGCAGCCTCTGGAGCCAGAAACAGTGCACATCATCCCAGACTAAATAAGCAACCCAACCCCCCCCCACTCACCACCAGCCGCATCCATCGGGGGGGCCTGACTCTGTTTACAGACAAAACTGACACGAGTCACATGGAAAAATCCCTGAGCTTTGCTCTGTACATGAACCGTTCTTACTGTCTTAATTTCAACAGATTTTTATACTTTGGCACTTATCAAGTCAAACTTTTCATTTGATGGGCGCTCAAGATGTTATTGTTTGTCTGAAAAGTTACAACCAATGCCTAAGTTATGTCTACAAGGTCAAAAACATCTCTTTATCGAATTCATGTTGGTGCTGTCGATGTCTCACTGAGGATTTTTTTTTCCCTGCAAATGTTCAGATTCCTTGGCTATAGATCACATTTTCCCCAGACAATGGCAGCTCACATAGAGATAATTGATACTCTACATTGCCAGACTGTGTGTGAACAGCAGCAAAAGAATCAATAAGCAGGACTTTTATGAATGTGTATGGACTTCTAAATTGCTTCAGGCATACTGTAAGATGGGCACTTAGACTTTCAAAGAGCAATATGGTCAGTCAAGGTCAGGAGGGGAAGGAATGAGAAGCTGTGAGAGTCCAGGGCTAACCCTGCACTTTCCATTACGCTTCACTGCTGTCTGGTCAAGCACTTATTAAAGACTGGGGTTAACTCAGCTGCCAGGACCTGTGATCTGCTAAGTAACAGCTAATCGCCAATTAAGAGATATCATGGATAACAATCAGTTGGTTTTATGATCAAGATTCAGTCTTATTGGCCCTTGAATATTGTGAAGCCGAAGGAGTCTCTATGAAAGTGTGCAGTTCAGTCTTTGCATGTCCTTATTTTATGAATAAACCTAATGTGGAACAGCAGCTTTCAAAATTTAAATTGGGAATATACTCCTTCACATGTAAATACTATAAATTATTAATGCATTATGGTTTCCTGCTTATTTTACAGAGTAGATGTTAAATCCACTTTACTGAGTAGAGGATGTTGATGCATACTATGTGTTCCCCCTGAGGTCTACAGTGGTGGTCTCGTGGACACCTCAGATGAAACACTGGAGACTCTATTAAGGACAGTGGTTATGGGCCACAGACTAATCTAGTATGACAAACTGGAGGTGTCTTCTTATTTCCAGACCCGGTGATGAATCGAGGGCTGTAGCCCCTCATGCTGTCATGTCAGAGTGGAGCTGAAACAGATTGAGTGGAAGCAGACAGTAAATTGATGTTCAGGGCTTCTTCCCTCTCCTCTAAAACCCACAGAAACAGTCCATTAGCCCTCCTCCCATTTGCTTATCATTTCACAAAGATAGCTTCCACAAACATTAAAAGCTCAAAGTTATCTATATGCTAAGGCTTGTAAACTATGGACTCTAGTGGTTTTCTTTTTTTTTTTCTTTTTTTTTTAGAAACGAACAAAGCTTTGCAGCAAATTTCTATTGTGGATGTTATAAAATCTTACTGTCATGCTTCTTAATGCAGTGCACTCCATTCTGTTGTTTGTTTCTGTGTTTAGAAGCTGATTTTTCAGCTTTGGCCAAGTGCACAAGAAGGAGGGTTGAAGTGAAGCTTAAACATTAGTGAAGCAGCTTGAAATTTTGAGAAAATGGCTCAGTGAGAGATAATCCTTTAATGCCTGTACAGTTAAAGAATGCAGGCTAGTTTAAATGTGGTCAGTGATCCTGCCTCAGAAGCAGTGCAGGGCATATGAAGGTCCAAGTCTGACTTAACCATAAACCATAAAACAGTAAGGATTAAACAAATTATACATAAGTCTGTAATTACCAGGCTATTGATGTGCTGGTGAGCAGATTTTATTGCCTCTGGTTAGAGCCTCGTGATAGTTGTTCCCCCTGTTTCAGTCTGTAATTGGCTACTAGCAGTAGCTTCATTTTTAAACCTTTAGGTTTAGCTAGTGTTTAAAAAAAAATCATTTAAGACTAAACCAATAAACAATTTATTGTCATAGAACTAATTCTATTAAGTATTTTACGTTGAAGTAGTGTGTCCATCAAAACTAGGATTCATCAGTCATGAGTTAAGTATAGTCATGGTTAATGGAGGAATGAAGACAATGACAGCACTGTGGATCCTGTTGTGTCTGCCCCCACGCCCCCAGTACACGCACACACACTCACACATACACATCCCTGCCATCCCCCTCTCTCTACGATGACCGCATCCCCACTGTAATGCACCTGTACGTGTGTGAAGGACATCTCGACCGGCAGGGCTATCACAGACACAATCTCACAGCACTTTAATAACTTTGAGAGCGGTCAGCACCCTGCGCTTTAATAACACTCCCTGTCAGCTCACCCCACACTGCGCAAAATTGTCTCGTTGGAATTCTTTATGGTGGAGGCCAAAGAACTCTGGTGATGGGGATGGAATATAGCCACACTCAACCCGCTTCTGGCTCTAAATGGCTTTCCAAAAGTATGTTTTTATCTTGGGCTCAAAACAAACAGGATGGGGCTTTGTGATGCAACAATAAGCTTGGAATGCGTGTACAGCCAGTTTTGAATATAGGGTGACTTTACTTGTGATTGCACACAGAGCCACATTAAAGAACTTTTCCACGGAAGAACAGCTATCAGTATGCTACATTGTAGCGCTACTATACATAAATAAATGACCTGTGTGTTAACAGTCCATGTGAACATACCTGTGTACATTAATAAAAAAAAACAAAAAAAAAACACACAAATCCTCACATATGTACTTTTCTGAAGTTTTCTTTCCAAGTCATAAACTCTCGAATGATGTTGTTGAGACTTTGGTGTTTTTTAGCATCAAATGTGGCTGGTAATTTAAGCAGCAACAGTATTAAATGATTTTTAGATACTGAAGTTTCTGCTTGCTGCCAACATGCAGAGTTGCCTGGTGTAGCTCAGTGTTCTTATCATTATGCAAATATTTGATTATCTGTTAAGGGAGATCACAGCGAGTAGCTTCTCAAATGCAGCATGTTTATCTCTAGAATACATATTAAAGGAAAATTCAAGCTGAGCATGTGAAGTGTAAATCGCCCAGTCCTGCACTCAGTGTGCACAGGCTGTGTTTCCGAGCTAATGATGGGCTCAGGCTGTGTTTTTGTGATGCGTCTCAGATTAGAACTCTCTCCTGCAGCAGTGGTGCTGCATTCCTGGTCATCACAGCCTAGTACCACTGATTAACATAATCAGCTAGCATTAGTTATTCATGTGATGTGCATGAAGCGCTCGGGGGTCAAATCTTTGCCCTGTCTAATAACCTATGTTAAATATTAAAGAAGTACATGGGCTGCCTGATTTACATGTCTCTCATCCTGCCTTTAAATGCACAAGTAGTAAGAAAAAAAAATCCCTCCAGGCCTGTGGTCCATTGCTTGTAAGCAGAATAAATAAATATAGTGTGCTGTGCATGCATTGCTTTGAAAATCTGAGGATACGTTGTTGTAAAATAACAATACATGTACAATGTACAAGCACTCATGTTCATGTAAACTGCGTGTGATCATCTCATGTACAAACCAGCCAGTGGTAACCACCCGTTCCTTCCAGAATCAGCCCCCTTTTGCTCACAAGTGTGTATGTACAGTATATGTGTGTGTGTGTGTATGTGTGTGTCTGTATAGTATTAGAGACCACTTTTTTCCACTCGACTTCATCTGACTGTCTGGCAAAATGGACCCCAGTGGGCATGCATGAACTGACTTGCTGCATCTTTATGCCTCACATTTCTTGATTAGGAACAATGAGAGAGGCTAGCCAAGCGTTGAGCTGTCCATGCTGGATGAGCTGAGCATTGGTTGGAGAGAGACCCCATGGGCTGCAGAGAAGGGGGCCAGCAATAAACCCTTAGGAAGTCATTAGGAGACCAGTGACCTCACTGGTACAGAGCACAAAAAAGCTGCCCAGTGGCATGATGTCATACTTCACATGTCAGCCTTCATCATGGTGACACAATGAAGAGTCTCAAAGTGTGAATACTGCGTCATCTACCTGGCAGCTTTAGATCCACTGGATGGACAGTGGTGTTCATGCTTTTTGTAGACTTCCTCATTCACTTTAATGTCTCATTCCTGTCTGATCCTGTCAAGTTCACTCTGTCTCTCATGTGTATTTATACAGTTTGTGAGCATAGAGAAGCCTGAATAGGTAAAAAATGAACAGAGGCAAATCTCTGCGAGAGAAAGGGGAGTATTTATCATGAAGGAATGCAGCTAAACAGACATACAAAGGAGTAAGAAATAATCTAGGTGTCACACATGAAATACAGTTTAGAAACCCCCTATTCAAAATGAGGCGTGTCTAAAATTTTAGCTGTTACTGTGTGAGGACTACGCAATTACATGTAACATTACCACAATTTATAACTACAGTAGCCGATTGTTGTCTGCAGTGTAATGCAAACTGTATCCCAGCATCTTCAATTACAAAGCTATTCCACATGAAAAGCCGGTTGTCCATCGTGTTCTGATAATTTCTTACAGTAATGCATATGAGTTCCGGTAAAACAACAAAAAAGTAAATAAAAAACTGAATTACACAAATTCATTAGCATCAGAACAGAAACCCATTCTACATATTGGCGTCATACCAGCTGTTAGGTATTATGAGTGCACATTCTTCTCATACATTTGAGCCAGTAGGCATCTACACTTCCTACCACCAGATTTTTGCCAACTATTCTTATCAGATTAGTCAATGTTATTATAAGGTGTTTATTTTAAATGTGTCCTAAACTGTTCAATGCTAAATTTAGATAGTAAAACTTACATTTAAATCTTAAATCCAAAATACTGAATCTGAAAATAGTTATGATTTTATTTTTCCACATAATTCCTGGTGTTTCTTAAATGAAAAAAAAAGTAGAATGAACTTGTCAGCATTTGGGTTTTTTTTATTTGATGTTTGGACCACAGAATGTTTTCTTGTGCGATGCTCCAGCAGAGGCCATTTAATTGGCTTTCATTTTCTTTTTCTTTACAGCAGCCAGCTGCAGCTTTTGTTAAATAGTCAAAACCCACAGACATGTACATGCAAATAAGTTTAAATATTGAAAAGAACACATCCCTGCATTTAAAATCCATAAAGTATTCTTAAAATATATAGTCATTGCACATGCATACATGCACACAAAATGTACAAATTTTCATAGCTATAACATATGAAAGACACATCTAAATCAATTTAAACCAATATATGTTTACATCTGTACACATATCCTCATACACAAATGCATATAAATTTCAGTCGTACATTCTAGGCTTAAAAATGTCTTTTTTAAAACTCATTAATGCTATCTTTTGTTAATATTCAATTTGGTTAATGATTATACTCATACACGGCTTTATAAAATAACTGCCTTTTTTATTGCATTAGTCTTAGCTTTATAAATGATTTCCAGCTACATGCCTGGTAGTGTACCCTTGTATATTTATATTGTATCACTGATGTTTTTATTGCCAAGATTCTCTTGATAAAAGGGAGTTTAGAGTGAGTATATTAACATCTTTTTAACCAATAACCTGTTTCAATTATAATGCATTGTACCAAATTTGTTCTTTAATTGCATTTAAGTTTTGCATATGCAGCTCAGTTTTGTAGTATTTAAAGTATTTTAAATATTTCATATAATGCACTGGACCAGATGGCTGAGTGGTAAAAAGGGAGTTTTTTCTATTCCACTGTCGCCAGTGTGCTTGCTCAGGATGGGAGATTGAGTTGGAGCTCCCAACTCAATCTGTTGGGTTTCCTTATATAGGCTATGATGAATTGGCTTTCATTATGTTTCTTTTATTCCTGTCTTTAAAGCTTCTTGAGATGGCATTGCCGTGATTTGATGCCATATAAATAAAGTTTAATTGAATTTAATTGAATTAATTAAGGTTAGAAAAAGTTAGTGATTGTGTTATGTAATGTACTGAAGTTCAGGTCAGTAATTGTAGGTGCAGAGAAATATATGGTAAAATCATCAACAAACATCTTTCGCGTGTGGTTATGTGGTCTTATTTTCCTCTTTTCTGTTTTATTTTGTATTTTTTCTCCTATGTGTATTTGGTTCAGCTTCATCTTCCTTTTCCTTAGTTCACCTGGTTTCATTTAGTTCGTTCACCTGCGTCTTGTTGAGATTTCTGTATATACTACTTGGTTTCAGTTTTCATGTGCTGGTTCATTGTTTGCAGCCTTCTCTGTTGTTCTTTCAAGTTAATTTACATGAAGCTCTGTGCTCTGTGTCCTGCCTCCTGGTCCGCATTTGGGTCATCACCACTGCTTCCATGACAGAATGAACCAGCAGACAACATGATAACTCTCTTTAAGTTTCTTCATAGAGAGGTTACAAAGAACCTCATGACCTTCGATGAACCAGACCCCGTGCTTTCCAGCTGTATCCCCTCAAGGACCAGAAGAAGGGAGCCTTGAGAGCGTTGCTCACTGGTGGGAAAGCTACTCGGCCTGGACCCAGAACCAGAGCCAATGGAGGAAATTTCTTTCCCTCATCCTTTCCTTATGAATCAACGGCTTTCAAAACAGCAGCTTCATGGTCCACATCTTGTTTGTTGCTACCAGAAGACCTGGACAATTACAGGGAGGTCTGTGCATCTGGCCACAAAAGATCACATCAACAATATGACAGGTCCCTACCCAGTCCATGTGCAGCTGGCAGCAGCCATACTAACTGCCAACTGTCGCAGACTTGTTAGCAGAGGCCAAACAGGACATTGATGCCCTTTCCTGGGATCTACCTGTCATCTAGCCACAAGTCCATCCTTGTCTCTGGTGTCAGGGTTCAACCCTCGACATTCTCCACCTCCTATGGACCTGAACAGCTTCCTTGAGGAACTCCACATGTCACATCCCTGACATCAGAGAAGCATCCATTGAAAGACAACTGTTCGGGATTTGTAACGTAACTTTTAAAGCAAAATAATGCTGAGTATTCCATTCCATACCATTAAAGTTTTTTTAATGAGTCATATTTGATTATTTCAGCATTGCTGCTCCACATTTTTCATCAGTTATCAACAAGTAGTGCTGCTGGATGTCCATAAACAATACTCATCTGAAAGGGGAAGCTTTTCGTGTTTTGAGAGTAGTATTATTTTAGCCGTTTTCTATTCGAGGAGGCATAAGGACTGAGTGATATTTAGATTTATGTTATGACATGACAGGAGCAACTTGCACTGCCACCTATTTGAAAAGTTTCAAGTCCATCAACTCCAAATGGTTTTGATTTGCTGGATTTAATTTATATTTACTCTTTATAACTTAAAGTAACATGCTTTGTCTTTAATAACTTCTTTTCTATGATTTCCTGTACTAAGTAATAATTGGCAGGAGTTTCATTATTAGTTTTACCTATAAATTATTTACTGTTTAAATAATTAGCTGTCTTCTCAGCTCTAGTTACAAGTTGACCCTCTACTTCTAAGTTAAGTGGAATAAAATTTGAGCTCCTTCCTAAAATCTTATTAATAGTTTTCCAGAATTTACTTTTGTCATTTTTTATCATACTGATTTGCTTCCTGCAATATTTCTTTTTATCTCCAGTTTCGTTACAAAGTTTCTTAATTTTCGGTAGGCAACTCATTCCAATCATCTTGGTTGCCTGAAGTAGCAGCTGTTCTTTTTGCTTTATCGCCTAATTAAATGTAATTGCTTTTTGTGATTGTTAAAAGGACTTTTTGTTCTTACATAACATGTTTTCTGATTGTGTCAGCTGCATACAGTTATAGTAGAATGTTTTTGGTAATAACCCTGTTTTGGTCCGTGTTGCCATGTACAGTACAGAAACAGTCAAAAGTTTGGCGTGTGTTCTCAAAGTACTTTTACATTCCTTTGATCACATGCACTACTTATCACGTTCAACCAATCACAATAGCACACATTCATTCAGCACTTCTGTTGATTTTATTCCAAGTGTTTTTCTATTTCACACACATTCATTACCTAATGGAAACCAGTAGCGGGTGGTCAATAAATATCAATAATACTAATATCAACGTTGGTACTATCGATAATGATCTGTGCTCACATGATAACATTGATACTTTAATGTAAGGCTTGTAAGCTATCAGAATCTTTATAAATAAGAATAAAGCAGTTTTTTTTTTGTTTTTTTTTGTGGATTTAGTTCACCACTGTAACAAGGCAGCTACATGCCCAAAATCAACTTCTGTTGGAAAGATAATGTGATATTTTCATGTTTATGATTTGATTAATGTTCATGCATTAATAACTTAATGCATTTATTTCACCGATTAAAATCTTTGCATTAATGCTTTCATTTTGACAGCCATGCAAAAAAGCGTTGACATAGATGAAAATGGGTGATACTAGCCTTTTATTTACTTGGTATCAGATCAATGCTAAATCTTGTAGTATGGCGCGTTTCTGATAGACCTATTGGGAAGCAATGTGGGCTTTAGTGTCTTGTCAAAGGACTCCTAGGCATATAGTCGGCCGATCCACCTATCTAGATATGACAGCTCTTCCACCTGTGCCACAGCCAGCGATAGAGGACAGTTGTTAAATTATACAAAGCCATTGTGGTTTTTGTATTGCTTTGATGTCATGTTTAAACACATTATGAACACATCATTTTAAAAATGTTGTTTCAAAAGATACTGTTTATTTTGACCTTAGTATCTAGACTAGCTACTTAGTGTGCCCCATTTCAGTGCACAGGAAGCAGCTCAAGAAATAAAAACCTTCCTCAAAAGCTCACTGTGGTTTAACTCTTTTGGCTGTCTGGGGACTTAATCTAAACTCCTCCAGATCCAAGTCTACCACCATAACCACTAGGCCACCACTCTGTAAATATGATATGCGTGTATTAATAGAACCATAATTAAGATATGAATTGATGGTTGAGGTGATAACTGAAATATAGAACAATAAATTTGCCTGTATTGTGCTGTTGAGATCGTTTTTACTGTGGTGGAAAATGTAATGTATATTAAATTACAAGTTTAGCAGCAACTTGCATTGAAATGTATATAGAATGTATCTCGGATACACTCCTATCTTGAAATAATAATAAAAGTCTACTCTAAAGAAGTAATGAGAATAAAGAATAACAGCAAAGACAAAGTAAAATCATACAGTCAATAAAATGAATATTCCCCAAAGCACAGAAACATCTGATATAGACCTCTTAAGTGAAATTTTACTTTGAAGCTTGTGCTAAATCATGGGAAGGTAAATGTTTTGAAAATGAATTATGATGCTGTGCCACATACAAAGAGACTTAGGACTATGTGGTAATACTATTGGAATAAATAAGCTAAATCAATTGAGGAAAAACTCCTCTAATATCATTCACTGAACTTTATCTGTGAGCAATCTTAGTGATGAGTCTGTGTGTAATGTACAGTGTATACATATGGCACATATATTGTTTTGAATATGAATACATAAAATATATTACAGAGTGTATTTGAGTGAGGAATGCAATCCTATTTGTTCTTCCTGTCAACAAAATCTAGGCCAGATTTTCCAAGTATATACAGACAGAATATAGAAAAAATCAAATTAACTTAAAGCGGATACCTTATTGTATATTCGGTAGTCCATGTTGCAGGGAACTGTTTTCTCTCTGGGAGTTAAACATTTTCTTACCAAACAAAACAAAGACTAATACAGCCACAAAAGCAGGTGGATCTGAATGTAGCACTTTGTTCCTATTCCTGGTAGGACCTTTAATGACAACTTGCACTGTGTGAGTGTAGAGATGCAGAATTTATCACCCACATTCCCTCACCTTGTAGAAAAAGAGGACCAAGCATGTACCGACTAATGAACTGCAAACTCTCCTTTAGGCTTCCTTTTGTAATGATTGAACCACTCAGGATTTTTCGTTTCTTTCTTTTGCTCCTTTTTCTTTAATTTGGTGCTTAAGAAAATAAAAAACCTCCTTGGCTCTGCTCATTATTGCTTGGCTGTGGTGACCATTAGGAAATGAAAATAACTTTGCTCATTTTGTGCAAAGCAAAAGCCCCTAGGCAGGGGGTCTGAATAAAGAATAGGATTTCTAAATATAACTTCAGTGCTCACAGATCACTACACTCACATAAAGAAATGGCCAGTTTACAAGGCCACTAAATTGCAAATAGAATGATTATTTTATGCAGATCAATGAGTAAGAGACTGAAATTTAAACAAGAATCTGAGTTCATTTTCCCATTTTGCTATTGAGTGCACAACGCAAGCTTTTATACATGATCATACATGTTAGATATATTGTGTTGTGAAACTGATTTACTCAGTTTTAGACTGTCAGGTAAACTTTGCAACGTGCACACTGTGCAGGGAAATATAATGTAAACAAAACATTGAAAAAATGTGTACATCACATTTTGAAAATTCACATCATTGTTCAAGGAGTGTTAATTAAAATGAATCAAGTCAAGAATTTTGTTGTCTAAAAATATAATTGTAATTAAAATATTGTCATTAAAAATGTAATAATTTTAGTGTAAAAATCAGATTAATTACAAAGGTAACATGTATCATAAACATATGTTGCATATGCATTAAAAAATACATTCATAACTGAGGCCTCACAGCAAGAAGATTGCTGGTTCGAAGTGTTGCTCCTCGGCTGGAGCGAGGTGGCCTTTGACGTGCATGTTAGGTTAATTGGTTACTATAAATTGCCCATAGGAGTGGGTGTGAGTGTGAGTGGTTGTGTGTGAGCGTGAGTGGTTGTGTGGCCCTGCGATGGACTGGCGAGCTGTCCAGGGTGTACCCTGCCTTTCGCCCAAAGACTGCTGGGATAGGCTCCAGCATACCCTTAATTTGACCATGCGGTTAGGATAATGAATGAATGAATGTTATTAGTGGTTAATGCTCAACCAAATCATTGCAACACATACTGACTATATTTCAGGGGAATAGTTTATTGGTTAGGCTTAGGAATCTTAACCACCTGGTTTGGTTGAGGCAACAACACTTTTTTAGAATGATGGAAACCAAATGTGCTCAGAAGCAGCACAGCCCTCCAATCACCCGGTGAGCTTTCTTACAAATGTTTCATGTCCTGTTTTGCTCTCTCAACCAGCAGACAAAGCTTCTTGCGTCACAATTTGTTTGGGGCTATTCTTAGATAAAATCTCAAAGCTTCAATGACACAGTGCTCTGGTAAGACATCCAGTGGTCAATAAAATGAAATACAACTAAGACTTATTTGTCCTTCATCAACTCCTACCAGGTAGATTTTCTAAGATTATTTGGCATGTGTAATATATCATAACCTTTATAGTTTTGCGTTCTGAAACATTTAGTGCTGCTACAGTCATCGGATGTACAAACACAAACTCATGTTTTAATATAAGACTGCAAATGCATATTTTGCTATTTCCCTTTTCAAGAATTTCTTCTCCAAACAAATCAAATAAAAATGTTATTCATACAGCACCTTTCATACATAAAGCAGTGCAAAGTGATTTGCATATTTTAAAAATGAAAACGAATACAAGTATATGGGCATGCGTAATCATTCACACACACACACACATACAGACACTTTATTCCCATGTTGCATAGCAAAAGTTCAAAAGCATATCTTCTGCCTGCTTAACCAACAAAAAAAATGAAATAAATGAACATTTGGCTTGGCACACCACAAGGAAACAATATCTTTCGGATCCTTTCATGATTCTTCTCTTTACTTCAGAATTGTACAATTTCAGTGTTTTATTCAACCATTTTTAACCAAGCACATAACTGGCAAGGCCTTTGAACACCTCACATAAAGTCATCTTCCTCAGTCTCATGCAACTCACATTCTCTTCTTATTTGACTGACTGGAACTTTCAAAGCTTATGACATTATCCACCACCTTGTCTACCCTCTGCTGCTCAGGATTGGAGAAAAGTGCCTTTCCTTAAGGCCCCTTCATTTTTCACAGTGGCAGATTAGTCTCTAAATTCTGGTTTGAAAACATTTACAACAAATTCTACAAAAGTTTTGCATGTCTCCAGAATACCTTTTGATCTAATAATTTTATACTGGTATCTAATCCACAAAATTCTGACTCAAGTATCTCTGACAGAATCTTGGACAAGAGTCATCTCAAGCTTACTGTGTGCACATTTACAACAGTTTCTCTTACAGTTGCATTATCTTGTCAACCTTACCCATTCCTAAATTTTTGAGGGTCCAGAAAATCCAGGGTGTTAATGAGACAACACCATCATCCTGAGTATTCTCCAGCCAGCATGTCATCAAGACACCACATGATGATTCACCTCACAAACCTCATCAATCTCATCCTACCTTCAATCTTCATTAAACTGTTGAACACATGGTTTTAGCATGAAATAACCTAAAGGTAACAGATAGTTTCTGAGTCCACATGACTACAATTCATCCCCACTAATCCACAAGAGTCAACCAGGTCTCTCAGTGGACTGACTGCACTATACATGTAGAATAATGCGTTTGCAATTTCCATTCAGAAAATTAAACAAAAAACATGTCAGATGCACTAATTGAACTGTAATGGGCTGAATGGCCTTCTGAAGCAGTCTCCCAACCGTAGTTTAGTGTTTTGTTTTTGAAACAAATAAAAATGAGAACCCAGAAATTTCGAGAAAAATTTAAAGGGGTGCTATTATGGTATTTTGAGTTTTCTGAGCTTTCTACAGTGTTACAGTGTTGAATCCTCATCAGACATGTGAACGACACCGATCACCTAAACGCATGTTTGAGTTTGAGTTTGAGTTCCAGCACGCTTTCCATTCGGTTTCCATGGCGACGAAAAACACGTCGTTTTAGAGAGTTTTTTCTACTTGGAAATCCTTGTGATGTCCCGGGGGATAAGGTTCGGTGATTGGTTACCTTCTACTGGTTAACAAGGGCATGTACAAATACATCAGGCGGGTGGAAAACGTCAGATAAAGTTATTTCGAACGATGGCTGGTGAGTTTACCAAAGAGAGACATCCTGCTGCATTCGTTGCTGTGGGTTGCTGTTATCCACTTCGTTTTCAGGGTCTGATTCAGGTTCCAACATGTAGGGCTGTATGCTATGTGTTGACATTGTAGTTTGTTTTTTTTATTGAGATGTTACAATGACGGCAAAAGCAGGTGCAGTGCGCGCTCCCGATGTAGTGCAGTGGTGGGAGGCGGGGCTTAATGTGGAAGAGTCTCAATCCACTCGTTTTGCCCACAGGCTGATCTGACAGCCTACGGAGAGGGTTGGTCTGAAGTAAATAAAGCGGTTTGTGACAATAACTTGATCAATCCCAGCCCTTCTGGGCTCAGAAATAAAAATAAATGAGCCTGAAATGCACATAATAGTTCCACTTTAAGCTTTGGAGTAGCAGCCAGAAATTGGGGGAAGGGGAGAGCTGAAAGAGTCCAGAAGACACATGGTCAGAAAGCCAGCAATGCAAGAAGGAAAATATAAGGTACGAACAGAATTGATAAGCAAAGCTCAGTGGTCCAAAAGCATGGTGTCCAGGTAACAGGAGAGGAAAGAGATGTTTATCTCTTGGGCAAGGCAAGAAGGATAATTAAGGGACATGTACCAGTAGGCAACCTTGGAAAAGTGTAGAAACTTCAACTGGATTTCAACTGGGAAAAAGGGCTGTTGATGTGGCAGAGAGGAAAGGACCAGAAAGAGTTTAAGTTCTGCTGTGAACGGATGAACCTTGAAAGCATGTAGGAAACCCCATGTGGGTTGAATCCAAACTGATGAGCACAGACATGGTAGAATGGTAACCATGGCAGTTTTTATGCATACAGCTGTATACAACTGTGTGACTAGAGCCTGCTCAAAGATGACTGGTCATCATTATTTGATTTCTAACCATAGACTGTATATAAAGAGATGGACATAGCCTCCGTGACGTCACCCATAGGTTTCTGAAGAGCTGAATTGAAGCTCGGTGGGCGGGTCCTACCGTCGCCATGTTGGTAGCGTCATGCGCGTCGTCTCACCCAGAAAATACAAATATGGGCAAAGAGGTGGAGCTGAGAGGGCAGCCGTGAGTGTCATGGCAGATGATTGACATTGAGCGAACTCCGAGCTTTCTGTAGCTAAAAGCTAACCGAGCTAACCCCGAAATAATGGAGCTACCCAGCTAACGGAGGTAAGTGGGCTAAAGCTAAGTCACGTTGTTAACTGGCTAAAAATCACGGTTGTTCTACGTTCTTCTTACTTGGAGCCAGAGATTGGTACCTGTCAATCAAAAGGACACCCTCCTAAATTTGCCAAAAAAAATTCACTCCCCCCACAGTTGTCATGAAGGTAAACCTGACCTATAAACCAAAAATGGATTTTTGAACCAGGCTGTAAACATATTTATTTCTGCCGTGAAGTTGGCCTTTTTAACATGGGAGTCTATGGGGATTTGCTCTGTTTTGGAGCCAGCTCCTAGCGGATGAAGGAGGAACTGCATTTTTATGCACTTCCACATAGACTTCACTTTTAACCGCCGGAGGTTGTCGCTTGTTTCGAACATACCACAGAGGAATAACAGTAAATTTTCAGTACATGAGTGTAATCAGATACATGTACAATTTATTAATATACAAATACCTTTTACAAATAACGTAAGATCCAACTTAAATGAAGCAAGTTTCTCTTCATTAACTGTGAATTAAATTTTATATTAATAACAAAAGATATTTGTCACTTTATTAATCTAGAATTTCAGTTGTTCTTGGCAGTAAAACTCTCCATACTGGCATTGTGAAAATAGGCAGATTGTTCAAGCTTATATTCACATAAAGTTTTTACTCAGTGGATTCGCCGCTGTGACTCTGCACAGAATCTGCTCTTGTCAACGTCTGTGTAGAAATCTGTTTCAAACAGTATTAAGGAACACAAGCACAAAGTCTCATGGCACTTGTACAGCATCAATTCACTCACTCCAAACACAAATGTGGTGGCAAGCTCGATGTATTTGGCAGAGACCAATGTCTAGTGGTTACTGGATGAATGGCCCTCAATATTGCACTGAGTGAGCACACTCCCACATCGAGGCTGTACTGCTGTTTAAATCAAGCGGGCGGTCACACTCGGTGTGTACATCACCACTGAGGCATGGTGAGCAATGAGACGCCTGTACAAGGCCCCTGCCGGCCCATTGCAGGGCTGGACTGCTGAGGCCCCTGGGCTGCCTAATCAAATCTGAAACCATCACATTCACTAGGTTCTCAGGCAAGGATGCATGCAAAAGAAGAAAAAAAAGTCTCTATCACCAATCATACCCCTCCCCCCATGCTCTTAAATACCACCATCAAAAAGATATTACAAAGGCACATATACTTATATCATTTAATTTTTTCTTGTTTCCAATCTGAAGAAGGTTAGTGGTTAAACAGAGGTTGAAGAATTCAACTCAGCCTTTGCAAAAACACATGTTCCAAACAGTAACCACATCATCAGCCATATGCAGCTGATAACAATCTCCCCTCAATCTCTAACTTTCTAGACCTATGAAATTGATGTGTTTATTTAGCGTGTCCAACCCAAGGCAGAGCAGTAATGGCCTTGTCTAAGGGGTGAAGATGGAATCCCGTCGTTTCACCATCGATGTTGGATAATGGTTTCCTTTGATGGAGATTTGGGCCATCTAAACGTAATTAGGCAAGCGTGAACAATGATCTCCATGAAGTGCAGAGTACTAATTAAAACAGTTCAGCATAACAGCATTTCAAACACGACAATAAAAATAACAAGAGGGTCCAAATGAATTGCACAGCCAGTAGATCCACGAATGAAGAGTGTCCTGAAGCATAGAAAAAATGTAATTTTAGAAAAATAAATGTGCATTACATTAATCACTGATCATTATTTCTGTTTTCCTTCTTTAATAGCATGTGTGAAATAAAAGGTAATAGTCACTCACAAAGATCTTCCGTTTGCAAGAATGACAATAGTTATTATAATATGTACAAGATGCTAATAAACACTTGTTATATACATATTAATAGCCCTGTCATCAGGTTATGACATTTTGGGTTAAATGTATAGCAATATATGCCAAAACTGTTGAATATTTCAAAATGTCTAAATAAGTATTATGTACCTGCATGATTGGTTATGGTACTGGGTTTATTCACTGCACTGACTTATAGTTTTTTCCTAGTTAACATCCAGCATTTGATTTTAGATAGGCACTGCTCCTATGTATGAAGTAGTCCAGTAATATTTTCTGTCTAAAATTATATAAAGTTATGAAGATCAGAATAACAACTAAAGGGTTTCCAGTTGTGTGAATGGATATGTGGTTCAACTCACCAGTCTCTAGAGAGGCACATTAATTCCTAAATGAATGCAAGACGAAAGAAAAATGGATATTTTGCCTTCGAAATGTGACTTTATAGCTCTTCTTTAAATCCCCTCAGCTCCACGTGCATTTGATTACACTCAGAGATGGAAGAAATCTTTGCATCTTTATAAAATATTCATTGGAGTGGATGGCTGAGGCAAGCTAAGGCTCTGTAGATGGTTGCTTTGTAAATCTTTGGAAGTTCATGTGGCAAGAAACAGAATTTGGTGCCAAAGTATTTAATGAAGGGATGATTTTTTTTAGACTTTAATAAATGGTGTGCATCTAGTAAATGAGCTGATCAAGTGATTTACTGTTATGAGATGACTTTTGTTATAGCATCTTTCATCCATTTTACACTGACAAAAGATTGATTTAAGATATGACAGTGTTTCAATTACAGCTGGATCTTTATTACTCATTTTGCACTCTTGGCTCTGGTTCTCTTGCTTTGGGGGATCTGTATTATATGTTTAGATTTTGTATGTATATATATATATATATATATATATATATATATATATATATATATATATATATATATATATATATATATATATATAAGTATAGTTATATTTGTATAACTATACTTAATTTTTTGCTACTATGACAATATTATCTCATTGACGTAGTGTTTGTCCCACAACTGTCTGCCATGTTCAGCTGGCTTTGATTAACTTCTGTAATATATTTTAAACTGACAACAAGTAGAAATTTACAAATATGGGTGCGGAGGTGAAATGTATTCTCGACCCAATAAAATCTAAACTTGGAAGTGAATAGATTTTTTTTCAAAGGGCAAATTCTTTTAAAGTAAATAAAGTTTTTTTTCTTGTTTTTGTTTTGTTTGTTTGTTTTTTTTATTTTTTTTTTGTGATTTGTTTTTTTTTTTTGTCTTTTGCTTTGTTTTGTTTGCAGCTTGCATTGATTTACCACTACAGTATCATAGACTAAAACAGACTAAACAATGCAAGTGGTTTAGAGATTAGTATTATAGACACTAGTTTTATAACATGTCATTACCTCCAAACTGCTAAATGGAGGTTTACTAAGTGAGTGCTCTGCCAGAGCTTCCCCTTTATAGTGAAAACACGACAGCTCATTATTTCTATTTTTCTTTTTTTCTTTTTTTTTTTTTGGATATATATAAACATTCAACACAATCAGCTATTTTCACATGACAAAACATAAAGAATAAAAAAGCACATATAACCTACTTCAAAAAGCTACAAATACAGTGACTGATGAATAGATATTAAGATTTACAAACTGAACTTACTTACTCAGTACATACCAAATGTTAGAACGTACATGAAAACTATATAGCTATTGTCAACTGTAATGCATTCTGTAATAATCTTTAGAGACTGAAATTGTGAATCCACCCATACTTGGCCTTTCCACAATGCCAGAAGGTGTCACTGTTCATGCAATACTTCCACACCAAATCCTGAAAAACTGAAAACACAACCCTGATTTGTAAAAGCTGCATGCATCACAGTACAAAGAGATACTATTTGGGCTTTAATTTGCAATAAAAGAATAAATCAATCAGCTGGTTAAATAGTGTAAGTATAATGACACTGTTCAAATTAGTCTTATTGAGCATTGAAACATAATCAGTGCTTGTAAATGTATCATAATAATATTACTGTACATTACTCTCACAGAATTTGTTCTAATTTGACCATTAAGCAAGTAACTAATGTGAGTCAAAACAAAACAAAAAAAGCTGAAGAAAATGTAGACGGAGCAGAAAAAGGAAGATGTACACACATAAAAACACACATGGAGTGGAGGGACTTGTCAAAGGAGTAATACCCCTTGCTTGGTATCTTCAAAACTGACTGGATGACAAACATGTCTGTCAGCGCTGTGCCAATATAGTTTAGGGCCTCTCGTGATGGGGCACACACCCAATGACAGAAGCAGGTCATTTCCGCTCCCTGGCATCATAAATCCACCGTCTGGCCCCTGTCCGGCTGCTGATGCTGCAGAACGCCACACACAGTGGACCTGTCGGAGCACCATGAGCTACTGCGCTGTCCCCACGGCACACCAAATGCAAACACAAACACAAACACACACACATGCACAGCAAGCCATCGTTCCCTTTTGTGGGAGTAGCTGAGTATCCACTGTCTCATGTCCTACTATTGTATAGCATCTCAGGTGAGGGGAAAAGAAAGGCATATTGTGTTTTTTTTTTCTTTTTTTTTTTCAAATTTATTTTTATTTTTGCTATAGCTTATGGAGTGTTTTTCCTTTCTTGTCAAAAAAGAAAGCAAAGCTGCTATGTTGTGGATCACATGTCCTTTGTGCAGAGCCTGACAGCTCATATTCCTGTCTGCAGTAAAGACTGCTCTTAATATACAGAAACATTGTAAGAATACAGTGTGAGTGTGTCAGCTCGGGGATGAGGGATACTGCATGTAATATATTCATGTTTGCTTAAATCAGGCTCAAGGTTAAAACAACACCTATTTCTCTTGGCGTCACATCTCTTTGGCAGAACACAGAGTTTAGATGTGCCAAACATGACACTTCCACTCACTAATACGAGAGAAATAAGGGATGAATGATAAATAAGTCTGCCTTTTTGCAACCTTCGGCTATACCCCACTGTCGTGTTCTTCTCCTCTCCTAGACAGAGATGCAAATAGGTCATTGAGCTTCACCCCCTTTTATCTTAACATGCAATGACAGTCTTTAAATTTAAAGCAGGATGCAGGAAAAAACATGTGAGAAACTTTTCCATTTAGTATGAAGAGGTGGTAATATTTTCCTATTTAAGGCTAGCTAGGGATCAAAATATATGCTTTAGGGAAGCCATGACCGCTTTCAGGAAGCCATGACCGGGGTTGAGCGGAATGCTAAATGCCATACATCCTCAAGGTTATCTCTGAAGACAGAGCCCTTTTGGAATCTGCTTCTGCTTTATTTTTCTTGAATGCATGCATCAAGTCAGCTGAACAGAAAAAGATGAAGGTGACTCCTTGAAGGAGTCAAATGCTCTCTCTTCATGCACCCTGCCTGGTCGACTGAACACCTTGCTGTGCCTGCAATGAATGGTTGTAATTCAGACACTCCACACCAGTCAGTTTAGCCTTTTTTTTTTGCTGTACAGAGTGCAATCTGTGGACTGGGATTAGACAGAGGTACAGTAAGCCAGAGGCTAATACAAAGCACTTAAATGTGAAAAGTGTCATTTCCATCCCCAAGTCCCTGAATATTGAAATTAGGTCATCAGTGCAGCAGAGGCCAATTTTCACCCTCATATATCATGGCTGCCCCTGCACCCAAGGTCTCATTACACCATACATGGTCAATAAGCCATTAACATGCAGCAGACAATGTGTAATGTTCACACAAAGACAATGTGTCTACTGTAAAGTAAGAGGAGTGAGTCAGTGTTGGGCTACACAATAATTCAGGATAAATAAACACTTTTCATAACCAGTATAGTTACACCTAGCAAACATCATTTGCAATATTTTAGCTCGATTTGATGCTGGTGGTCTTTTTGGTAAGGAGCGGCAGGAGGCTTTTGGATGCAGAATCCCTTTATTTCCAACATCAGTTTTCCAGTGTGATAATCATTTGTTGGAAGCTGTGCTGCATAAACAAACAACGCCCAAGGCAACCACTGGCTGGTTAAACAACCACAGGCAGTTTTCTCTTTTCTCCACTATAGCACATTGTAGATTCCTTGTTGGACCACAACACACTGCAATGTTTATTTAACAAATAGCCTGCATGCATCTACAATTTTATTTTCCAATATTTGCACCTTGCATCTTAGCCAAATTTAATTTATATTCAATGTTTTAGGCTTTAATTAATTTTAAAAAATGCTGATATAAAAACATCACTACCGCATAAGATGGGGTAGACTGAATATGAAGATTGTTTTGTTTATCAGTATTCCAATATATCCCCTTGCCATTACCCTGCAATAAACTGAAGGCATCAACATTCTTCTAACAGAGCAAAGGCAGATTGAGGCTGCTGGCTGCTACTGCTGTAACGAATGTGGCAAATCTTTGTCACAATCCATGTTTCTTCCTCCTTTAACATGGTTACATGACTGTGCTGGGACATTTATGGACTGCCTGATCCAGTGCTGGCAGATTAAAGCAAAATGCAGCTCAACTGGTTGAACCATCTTATGGGATGAGTCCTCCCAGTATATTGTGCAACAAAAAAAAAAAAGAAAAAAGTAAGGAAAAGGAAAAAAAAAAAAAAAAACATGTTATTAACAATAAAACATTGTTTTATTTTTATGCTCCAATTCAATCTATTTCCCTCAACGTTTTTTTTTTTTTTTCCAAGGAAACCTTCTTCCTGCTTGTGAAAATGGGGTTTGTATTGATGAGCTGAGCCCAATATTGATTTCCCATCATTCCTGGTGTGGACATTTTCTGGTCTATTATACTACAGTCGCAGCATATTCCCCTAGCAGCTGTAAAGTGGATATATGGACAACCTGACCTTGGCAATATGGAGATAATGAAATATCCTTAATGACCCTTCCTGAAAGATTTTACAGGCTGGACTATAGACTGCCAACCCATGTACAATAATAGTTAGCAGAAGAGCATTTTAGAGGCCCAACTAAATCCAGAGCTCTCTACACATATTGGGAAGACTGTTAACTTGTCTATTTTACTAGGTTAATATAACTATTAAGGGCACACAGTTATGTGAGAGTGGTTGATATGAATGAGTAGGGCCATTGCTTTCTCACTAATCTTGGAGGAAAACATTCTTTGTCGTGCACAGTATTGATATTTTTAAAGATCTAATGTTATCTGACAATAACAGCAACACCATCCACTGAGATTAGAAACTTGACATACAGGAATTTAAAATAATTGTTTTATTTAATAATAATTTAGTTTTCAAGAACAAGATAATTAATTATTAGTTTTTTTAAGGTTTATGTTTCACACCAAAAAGGGTTTGAAATATGGTCTCGATGGTGTATAAAGTCAAAACTGTAAATTATTTACAGAAAATGATATATACATGTCTTAACACCTGCTTACAGTTCTGTTTTAATGTATCAATGGCTCTATTTAATCAATTGTTTATATGTAGCTACCTAAAAACTAAGTGCAACACTGGTGTGAGATAAAGTGTTCCCATAATTTCTAAGAATAATTTACAACTGCAGCAAGAGAAAGGTGGAAGAAACGAAAGCCTGAACTCTAAAAGTACCGTAGATATTTAGGTGTCAGAGTTGGTTTGGCATCAGCAGGTAAAAAAGGGAGATCATTATTCACATGTCATGCTGTCAGTTGTTTCAGAGATTCGTGCCGATAGCAACTGATAATCATCCCCAGAGCGAAGCAACAATGAACTTGCCCTACCACTCCACTGTCTTCAGAAACACTTCAAACATGCTCCACTTCAAACACAAAAGCAGCCATCTCCTTTGATGTCATTGTCAAAAAATGAGTTTTGTTCCGTCGCATTTAAACTCCACCCCCCTCCGCTGAATCCTAGACGGAGACGTGCGAGAAACAGATTTTGAACATGAAAAGAGCAGCTGTGTTGTCTGATACAGCCCTCTATCCTCAGGCTACCACACGTTTGCCTTGCCTCTACTGAATAGGAAATAGTCAGAGCTATGCCACATCTTCATGCTTTCAGATAGCTCCTCCAGTGTTAATGCAATGTTTACTGACTATGTTGCACAGAACACGTACATTTTGCTAATATGCTCTCCTTTTGAGCAATGGCTTCAAGAATACCTGGTAGGCTAAGAAGCAGCAGCAATAAACAGCGCTACATCTCCAGCCATGGGCTTTGTACAGGTCTTTTACTAAACGGGACCACGTTGCAGAGGCAGCTGGCAAGCATGTCTGCTCATGATGAAATCTCAGTGCAGACGCGGCTGCTTCATAATGACTATAATCACAGCAGATAAGCAACTAGTGCATGGGAAGATCAGGTGGAGATCAGAGGGTGAAAGAAATACAAGGAGAGAAAAAGTAATTGAATCTTTTGGAGGCACATTCAGATGAAAGCCACTGGCTGTGTGGGAGATGCTTTTCAGTGAATGACATTTAGATTACAGAGGTGCCCTGTCCGCCATCACGGTCAATACCTCCTTCTTCACAACAGCACTCTAAGTCTTGGCAACACTGCTCCAAGAGAAAAGAATGTATTTTAGCTGTGATGTGGATTTTAAAGGGGTTGTGGAGTCGTCTTTATTGATATTTTTAGGATTTAAAGGAGAAACGGCAACAGTGCATTAAAGTGAGAGAGACTTTTTATTCCCTCTACACTCTCTGTTTAGACTGCAATGCATGATCATTGTCATTATCGCTGTTATCATCACCAGAGCAGCTACATTCATTTCTATGATATTCAGTTCTTGCAGCGTGTGGTCACTTTAAATATTCATTGAACCGCCTTATCACAGTGTAACCCAGAGGAACTTTCTGCCCAACCCTCCATCTGCTTTTATCCTTCCCATCTCCACTATTGACATAGAGCAGCATATCCCTAATATTAGAGGGATCACATATTGCCCCGGTGACACACTTCAAATGTATCTCAGATTAATGATATATCACGGTAAGGGATCTACAAAAACCATTAGTAAGCCTGACACTTTAACGTCAGATTTTAAAAAATTTCCAAGTAATCTTTTTGATTTATGAAAGTGTGTCCAGGTTCATCGGGAGTGATTCCAGATTTATCACATCCTGGTTAGAATTATTAATGATTTTCAATTTGTAAATCTGATGCTGCCATGTTCAGAGCAGCTCCACAGAATCAGCAAAGGCTGATATCAGAGTCCAAGGTTTGCTCCTGAAGCATGATTACTTTATCAAAATATTGCTACCTGTGACTTACATTTCACTTATTTTCCACTCTTGCAGTGCCTTTCCCATCACCTTCATTTCTCTCTCCTCACGTACCAGTGCCACACACATTTTTCAAAACCAGCTTCTAAACACCGGAGCCAGCCGCAGCTTATGTCATTGCTTGGCTAATCTTCTGGAGTTAGACATTGCACTATTAGTTCCGATTTCCTGACACATGCACTTTTAAGGGCCCACTGTGTCAACTTGTCAGATGAGATGTAGTGCACAGACGGCTGTACATTGCAATCTTTCTCACAGTTGATGAGAGGTACAGCTAAGATCATCATCACTTTCCAAAGATATCCAGCTATGTGTGGCTGTAGACGTTAGCTTTGATGCCACAGCGATGCATCAGTGCAACGCCTTTCTTTTACTTACCTTGTATGCTCACTTTGACTGGAATCCATTCTGCATGAGGTGTCCTTTGTGTGGCATATGCCCACTGTGACATGAATGAGAATGACACATTGCAAGCAAGCACTATGAGCACATAGCAAGATGTACGGGTGTGACACCTTTCGCCGAAATGTGCTTTCCCGCTGAAACACTTAAGAACAAACCAGTTGACGTGGATATGAAAATAAAAAGACCTCACAGCTTTCCTTGTTTTTGTGAGGACATGTCAGTAATTACTTTAAATGCTACATTCCATAAATGACAGGATGACAGTTTTGCCAACATTTTTACACTACTGATGTTGCAGTTCTTAAGCCCATACTGAATGCTGCATCCCACTTCAGAAAAGATCAGTGGATCTGTGAAACTAACTTTTTCTTCGTCTTTACCTTCCTTTTCTTGAAATAAACAAATAAATAAATAAAAAGCAGTCTCTCACGGCATTCATGATTTACCGATGACAGTGTCACAAGAATGTTTTAGTCAAATCTCTTTCACACAAGACAAGGAAACTTTATAACACTCACTTGCATCTGGCTTTTGTCTGCAAAGGGAAAAAGTTAAAGCATGATAGTCATGAGGATTTTTTTCAGATCGGTTGGCATGGATGTAAACATGATCCCCAGGAGGACAGGTTATTTTTTTTGTTCTCTGCACTTTGCATTAATTTAAAGAAACACTTTTATAGACACTGTTTGGCTCCAAAACATTCAGGTGCCACAGTCTGAGGATGAAACAAGATGTGATGGTACATTTTGCTAGTGTGCAATCTGGCTGGCGGCTTGCAGTGAAGTCCTGCTTTGCAGGGCTGATTCCAAAGGTCTGAGCGACAATGATGCATTTATTTGCTTGGAAAGCCATGCACAAAAACGTGTGTTTGATTAATATCCGTCCCTTCCTGTGGTAGAGATTTAAATGGTTTCCCTCTGCAAGAAAGCAGTAATAATCCAATGCAAGTCAAAGTTCTTTCAGTTTGTGCATCACCCTCAGCTCTCTGGATGACCACAGAGCTACTTATAAACTTATTATAATATACTTATAATATACTTAATATACTTATTTACAAGCGGATTTTCTGAATCTCAAAAACTCACACCCACACGCTAATTTTGGTGTGAAAAAGACATAATACCATTTCTTTATTTGTTTCAAAGGCTGTTTCTTCTGCAGTTTAAAATACGGACAATACCTGATTGATCATTCATTCATTCATTCATTCATTATCCTAACTGCATACTCTGATTAAGGGTCACGGGGAAGCTGGAGCCTATCCCAGCAGTCTTAGGGCGAAAGGCAGGGTACACCCTGGACAGCTCGCCAGTCCATTGCAGCTGATTGATCATTAAAGCCATATTTTAAATTAAGTTGTACAGTAAAAACAATTTTGGAGAAGTAAATAAGACAAACTGTGTTCATCATAATAGATAAATAATAGATAAATAAATTCATATTATATAAAGTCAGATCATGTTTTCTTATTTCAGTGTGTTCTTTGTCCTAGTTAGAACTGGAAACTCTTGCTCCTGTGAGGTTACTGTGCTCAACTGGTAAAACAGTTTTTTTTTTTCTTTTTTTTTTTTTTTTTTAGTTAAAGATTAAAAATCCTACTAACCCTAAAAAGCTACCCTGACTCTGAACAAATATCAAAGAAAAAAATGTCCTTATCAGCACTTTTATCACAACTTTCTTAGATTTCTCAATGTAATGATTTTCTGAATCCCAATGAGGTTATTAGGTGTCCCGTCATAACTTCACTGCTCTCAGTTAAGAAACATCTTATCATACAGTTTATTATAATTCCTATAAAACAACAGGGTGATAACTCGATGTTACGTTTTTGCTGCTGCCCTGACTAAACCATTTTTATTGTTAATTTAAGAGTAAATAGTTCAGCTTCTCTGCATGTAGGTGGATTCTGTTGTCTTTGGAAACTTCAACAGACAAGGACTGAGATCACAATCCTCCACAGGAATTCTCTGCAAGAAAGAATATTTTTTTTCACAATGCGATACATTTCTGCAATACATTACCAAGGTGCAACAACTGCAGATGCAATGAACACCAGTTAATGAGGTAAAAAAGCACCAAACCGTCTTTTTCTTTGTTTGAAGGCTAAAATAATACAAAGCCAAAGGTGTTGTTACTTTTTGAAATGCCATAATATTTCATACTGGGATGCTAGTTGTAAGTGACAACCAACAATTGATCATATAATGCATAAATGTCATTACATGATTATTTAACATTTAAAAACAGACAAACAACACTGGATATAATATGTTGTTTCAGAAACCAATGAGGTTGGAGAATGTTAAGGAAGAGTATGGTTACCAAAATATTTGCTCTGTAATATGTAGATAAAATTTTCAGTGAAGTTGAAATCTGTTAGTTAGATGAAAGACAGATACAAATAATGAAAGTGAGCACCCTTATGATACTAATGTAAGTCTGTTCTTATCTGTTGTAAGGCAGCACTGGTAAAACTGGCTGCATGGCCTAAGTCTCAGTTCGGACCTGTTTATCTGTCACAGATTTTAAATGTCTGTCTGTCAAATCTTGGACGAGCTGTCTTGAACTTTGAATTTCCCCTCCGGGATGAATAAAGTATCTTTGATCTGATTGATTGATTAAAAGTTGAATTAAGAAAAAGACAAGATTCAGGGTCCTCCAGTAGGTAAAATGTATTCTGTATTATCTCTCATGTAATTAGAAATACAGACCAAAAACTTGACAGAATGAGACAAAACATAAGAACTTTTTTTTGTTGTAAAAGTTCATTTGTATTCTTGAAATTCAAATCCAGGTGCAAGATATGTTACTGCATGCCTTTCATATTCTCTAGGCTATATCGCATGTATTTTAAGCTGGAACAAGCAGTTAATTAGCCTGGCATGGAGTGTAGAGGGAAACAGCTGCACAAGTTCTGTCACAAATAAACCAAATCTGTTTACCAGTACTTTTCCTGTTTAAAATATTGTCTCATATTTACTTATGCAAAAGAACACTTAAATACTATACTTATTCCCAGTTCCAGTTAAGTCAACCAGCTGTGTACTCTGGCCTGGCCATAAATGAAATGGATAATTATAAAATGTTATGTTACCTACTGCTTGAGTTAAATATAGTGATATATATATATATATATATATATATATATATATATATATATATATATACTGCGATATAAGCTGCGATGGACTGGCGAGCTGTCCAGGGTGTACCCTGCCTGTCGCCCGGGGCTGGCTGGGGTAGGCTCCAGCTTCCCCGCGACCCTGAATTGGAATAAGCGGTTTGGAAAATGAATGAATGAATGAATGAATATATATATATAAGAAGAATGTATGTATATGTGTGCTCGTGAAAAAACATGCTTTTACATCATAAAGAAAAGGAATATTGTAGATGTCAAACTTTTGTAAGATCTCCCAGGGAGCAGAGACTTCTTTTCAATGGCTTGAGGTCAAAAGCGTGCAAAATTGAAAATAAATTAATAAAGAAATAGCTCCAATTAGGACAAATGGATTTTCTGTTTAATGAGTTACTTTCCTTCTTGTTTCTTTCTGTTGTTTGCCAGTTGAGTCAGTGTGATACAGTGTTTATTGCTTTTTGGTAAAGAGCCCAGGGGAATTTGGGTATTGCTGTGGAAGTAATTAACAGAGATGGAGGGGTGGAAGTGAAAAAAAAGAAAAAATCAAATCAAATGACAGCTGACTCCACTCCATCTTAAATTATTTTCTCTTTTCCTATTCTGAATTTTTTTTTCTTTTTGAAGTCTTTAAATGTTATGCTGTAGTGCAAAGCATTTAGTCTCTGAGACATTTTGTTCCTCCAATATTAGTCTATATACAACAACCTCTTTGCAATTTAACCAGAGATTTGACACAGTGATTCCCCAACACTCATCCCATCCCCATTATGCAAGCTTGACTAGGGGCAAAAGGCTGTTATAAGGCTTAAGATGATCCAGCCATGCTGAAAGGAATTTATATCTGCTCATTATTATCCTGGTAAAATGAAAAGATAGAGCCAAACTCATAAGTCACACCTAAATCAGTGTCTTTCTCTTGCAAGTTATGACTCTTATAGTGTCATTTTGCATCTACACCCTTTATTAGATTCTACTTAGTGAGCATCAAAGTTACATTTAATTTGAACTGGGATGTGTTGCAGAAGCCAGATGCTCTGCGAAGAAACACAGACATGTTGTTTCCTCCTGGGAGTTGGAAAGATGGAAAAATGACGCTTTTCCTCACTATCAGGAAAGTCTTGTTGCGCAGTTTGTTTTTCAGGCAAAATAAATTTTATATTTTAGATGATGTTTAGTTCTGTCAATGTGGTCACCCTATGCCATTTTATTTTTTGGATAAATTTACATAAGACAACCCTACTGTGCTCTAAAATGTGTATTTTTAATGTCGTGGCACAGAGGCAAACCAGTGTTTGTAGTCATTGTGAGTTGTATCAGAGTGTTTTGGTTGCATTGCTCTCTTCCTGCTGGCTTTGACAAAGGGAACAGCAAGCTAACAGACTTGACAACAAGTGCCTGTGACAACCATACAAATTAAGGATGACTTATGATGAAGTATTGTGGTCTGAGAGGCACAACAGAAAGTACCAGGACTCAATTTGTGTCAGACTAGCAAGGATGGTAATGAATTCCTGTGGTTGGGTTGGACTCAGTGCCAAGGTCTTGAAATGCATGTGGTGAAGATCTTGTATGTAAATTTAAAACACACAATTCATTGTTAAACTAGTTCTTAAAAGGCATTTCTCTTGCTCCTTCAAGTGAATCATTTCTTCGATTTTATGCCTTTGTCAATTTTGTTAATAACTTACTATTTTTGGTCATCGCTCTGACCACAATTTTCAAGTCTATTTTATGCTATAAGGTTCTCAGGCAATGGAGGCTGATCATTTTATCTATACAGTAAATGACCTTTTATTGAGAATGTCAATAGAAGGATCTGGTTACCTACATTGAGGGAGAGGGGGGAACTTAATTGCTCCCAGTGAGTGCTGTCTGAGGACTTGATTAGACCTTGAACCACTTCTCATGTTTTTCATTTGTGTGGTGACGACCTTCCCCCTGACTGAAATCAGCCCGGGCTCATTTCATGTCCACTGCTCTCAGGAGATTCATGCCCCAGTGACTCCAACTGACTGCTGACTTAATTCTAGTAACTATAAAGAAAATCTGTTAACTCTTTAAAAAGCAGAGAGCTCATTATATTCATTCTGAAAAATGTCTTTTATTATCTGTATCGTGACCAGCAGTTAGGTCTGTACGATACTGATACAATCAAAGTGCCACTTGAGGGTTTCAATCCTTCCCTAATTTGGAACAAGTTCCATTTATAAAAAGAGTGTATTTCGTAGTATTCATACCCAATCAGACACTTAGTTTCAACAGATTAGAGGAATTTGTATTTGTGTGTTTTAAATTAATTTGCATACCATTTGCAATAACATTGATAGCCAAAGCTGATTTCACATAATGTTGGTTTACAGACCAAAGAACTGAAACACAAAGGTGGGAATCACAATTATAATGCGCAACTGACCCACCTGCCATTAGCAAGATGAATTATCTGGGTCCTTGCTCATGACAACAACTACAGAGAGAAAATAATCCTGGTGCCTTGCAGACCTGGGCTCCCAGACACCACCAGGAAGCAGACAGGGGCCGCTTGGACCCAGGAGACCCAGACAGAGAACGGGAGAGAGAAATAAACAAGATAAACACATTTACCAAAGCTGTGATTGTGCGGAAGAGTGATAGGGGCTTACTTCTTGTGCAATGAAATAAATTATGCATCACGCTAGTGAGTAGTGGCCACATTGGTAACACTAGAACACTGCACTCTGGGGTGGTTCTGGAAGCACAATTAAGCTTATGCTAGAAAAATGTGAAAAGTCTAGCATAAATCTAAACTGTGCATTTATGTGATCTTACCATTAAGTTATTTATTTATCCACTAATCTTCAGTTTCCACTATTTGATCTCAGGCGACGCCAACTCGAGAAAGGTCAGAATATTGCTACAGAAAATTACAAATATACATGTGACTGTCAGTTAGCAATTAAGTTAGCTTGCTGGCCCATGGCTTATATAAAAGAAAAGTAAAAAGTTTGAATATTAGATGTAGATAAATGTTGCAAATGTGATTACTCAGTACTCGGGGAAGCTGTAGCAGACAGGATGTTAACACATGCATTTCTTTGTAACTGTCAAGAGAGAGTATCAAGCAAGCTGTTGAGATGTTACAGAAAGAAAGAAAGAGCCAAAGAAAGAAACCTATGTTTTCTTTCTTTCTTTCTCTTTCTTTCATTCTGTTTCTGGGTAAGAAAGATGGACTAAAGTACATCAGCTATTATATCCTTATTTTTCCAACCCAGTAATGTTATGTTGACCAGTGGTGCAAAACTTTGCAGTTTCATAACTGAGGCTTCACAATTGTCCATTTGCTGCTTTTCTTATGCTTAACACACACAAAAAGTTCAAATGTTGATCACAATATTCTGCTACAGAGGCTGGAACATGTTATTGGGATTAAAGGGACTGCATTAGACTGGTTAAAGTCATATTTATCTGATAGATTTCAGTTTGTAAATGTAAATGAAGAGTCTTCCTCACACACCAGGGTAAGTCATGGTGTTCCTCAGGGTTCTGTACTTGGACCAATACTTTTCACAATTTACATGCTTCACTTAGGTAATATCATTAGGCAGCATGGTATAGATTCTCATTTCTATGCGGATGACATTCAGATTTATCTTTCTATGAAGCCAGATGAAACCAATCAGTTTCTTAGATTATAAAGATGTCTTGCAGACATCAAGACCTGGATGACTCTGAATGAATTCTCCTTTTAAACTCAGACAAGACAGAGATCATTATTTTTGGGGCAGAAAAACTTAGGACAAGATTATCCAGTAATGTAATTAATCTGGATAGCATTAATCGGGCCTCAAGTATCCACTGTGAGAAATCTTGGAGTCATTCAGGATTTTTCTTTTAGCTCACACTTAATACAGGTTTCTAGAACCACTTTCTTCCACTTGCGTAATATTGCACAAATTAGGAGCATCTTCTCTCAGAAAGATCCGTAAAAATTAGTCAATGTCTTTGTTACTTCCAGACTGGATTACTGCAATTCTTTATTTATGGGTTGTCCCAAATATGCCCTGAAAAGTTTCCAGCTGATCCAAAATGCTGCAGCGAGGGTTCTGATGACTAGCAGGGGAGATCATATTTCACCAGTTTTGGCCATTCTACACTGGCTCCCTGTTAAATCCAGGATAGAGTTTGATATACTTCTCCTCACATATAATGCTCTTCATGACCAAGCTCCATTGTACATAAAAGATCTTATAGTTCCATATATTCTGAATAGAGCACTTCGCTCTCAGACTGCAGGTTTACCAGTGGTTCACAGAGTTTCAAAGAGTACTATGGGGGGAAGGGCCTTTAGCTATCAGGCTCCTCTCTTATGGAACCAGCTCCCACTGTGGGTTCGGGACGCTCTACACCTTTAAGATCAAGCTGAAAACCTACCTTTTTCATTATTCTTATAGGTAGGATATGAGCATCTCCTGAGTTGGAATCTGCATATACGGGACCCAACTGTCCAGGTTATGCTCATTGCTCTTAAAGTTATGGGTAATCTAGTCTTCCATTATGTAGCAATGGGGATGTTACCTGATGCACTTAGACGTACCTATCTTTATTTCTCTAATGTATTAATGTATAAATATATGCCAATATTGTCATCTCTAACTTATTTCTTTTTTTCTTTTTTTCCCACAGGTCTTCCTGAATAAGTGCAGTTGTACATGTTGATCTGTCTTTCCTGTCCTCTCTACCCCAACCAGTTGAGGCAGATGGCTGCCCTCCCTAAGCTGGGTTCTGCCAGAGGTTTTCTTCCTGTTAAAAGGGAATTTTTCCCTTCCCACTGCCACCTTGTGCATGCTCAGGATGGGAGATCGGATCGAAGTGATGATTTGATGCAATCAGTTGGTTTCTATTATAGGCTATGTATGAATTGGCTTGAAATGATGTGTATGTAAAGTGCCCTGTCACAACATGGTTGTGAAGTGGTGCTATACTAATAAAGCTGAATTAAAAATGGAACTGAAAAATGTTGCAAAACACTTTGCTCCTTCTGATTCCAGTCCGTGTCAGATGGGAGAAGATGCGGCATGGATACAGAAAATACTACAATTTTCCACCATGGATTAAACATATACCTATTAACTTTTCCCAACAAAAACCCTTAACATGAATGCTCCAATTCACTCAAATGTGAGTGTGCCTATTAAATTTTACTTCTATCTTTGTAACACTGGCTATTTTTTTCATTAAAAAAAAAAAAAGTAATATAAACCACAGACAAACATGCCAAATTCATTTCACAAATAAATAAGTAAATCCATACATACATATCTAACATATATACAATCAGATGCAGTTGCACACTGGACAGGTTGGCAGTGTATCGCAGGGTTTACATAAGTAAATAAATAAACAAAAGGGCCTGATGTGTCTCATCATAATCAATAAACTAAATACATGTAAACTTTATTAAATTGCTGATATATTCAGAAATAGATTTGAATGTTGGTTTGGAGCAATGTGGTTGGGCAATGATTCTTACGTCATGTTTTCCACATCACATCATGAGACAGGTCATATGCTACAAAGTCACTGTCTACCATTCATCTTACCTAGAATATGCATAAATCTTCAATAGCAGCTGGTTTATCAAGATTTGATAGCCAGAGGTTGTGGAATGACTAATGGCATATAAAAAATGACATCCTGCCAGTGGGCAGCTCTTTGAGCTCCGCACCAGTGTGGTCACTGGAGTCCTAATGACTTCCTCAGGGTTCAGGGCCAGCCGCTTCTCTGCAGGTCAGGGCCTTTCCCAAAAAACATCACCCACAATGCATGACTACAGCCTTCCTCTTACTCTGCTTACTTAATGGTTAGGAACAGATGAACATTGTAGAATGAATTTTATCCAAAAAACATATATAAATGTTGAGTTTTAAAATACAGTCATATTGTTATCTGTATATGGTATATAACAGCTATTTTATGATTCACATGTAAGAAATAACATGGATGTATACATTGTAACTTATTATTGTAATAAACTATTTGATCAAATAAAACATATGGTTAATTTCCGCTCTGAAGCTGCAAAGCAATGAGCTATCATTAGGTCTTGTAAGGAATTAAGAATCAAGTCTCTGTGAGGGAAACTGTACAATGTCTGCCAGCTAAAGTTCTGGTTGCTGGACAAATATGTCCTCAATATAAGCGCCTCACATCTGTATTTGTTCTGCTCTGAATCATAGGTGGCCCAAAGCTGTCTTGATAAATAGCTACTCCAGGCAAGTATGCTGTATGCTCTCTGACACTATAGGTCACATAACCTTGTTGTCAGGACTAAGACTAATGCAATGTGAAGTGTCAAGTTATTATACTGAAACTAGACTGTGGAGCGGAACCTAAGCCACTGTGGTGATAGCAAGTAGGTGAAACAAGGCAAGGTGAATGTAAAAAGGTCATAAAGGGAGGAGACACTGAGCAAATGAGAGGGTAAGGAAAAGTATTCAACACTAAGTGGGTCTTGTTGGAGGTGAAAAGGGGCACTGAGGATCTCGCGAGTCAACGTAAATCATAATTGGCTGCTTCAAGTTGGAGCAAAGCAAAACACAATGCTGACTTGCAAGACGCACATGATGCCAGGAAGGGGATGTGTTTGTTTATTTCAGGAGAACTAAATAATGCAGTAATAATCCTCCTCACCATGTCTCCAGAGCAAATGCCTCAGCACCTGTCAAGAATTTGCAGCATGTTGTCTATTGAGAGAGTTGCAAGAAGAAAACATGTTATTATTACAAAGCCAAGTAAACTAAAGCAAGCATCTGCAGATGGCAAAAACAAGCCGCAGCTGTTAATACAGTGTGAAACATAAGATATGAAATATAAATGTAGCAGCAAGGGACTGAGAACAAACTGCATCAGACCGAAAGTTAATGACTTCCCATTACACAATGTAGCCTATAGCCATGCTGCAATAGAAAATGGGGGAAAAACGCTGCAAAATTAGTTGTCGTTTCAAGGAACTACAAGAATCAGAGCAGCTGGATGTAGATTTGTGGTCTGAATCAATTTTGGAATTATGCACATATGAATTTCATCATAATGTTGTGTTCTCCCAATTACAATGATTTATACAAAAAAAGTTAAGAAATAATCACCTCAGGCTTTCATTTGCTATAGTTGTTTAATTGTTAAATAGATGTAAAAATTGGCAGTTTGTGCTGGTTGTTTGACTGTATAAAAGCAAAAGATGGAAGCTGCAGAAACAATGCAGTGTGTGCGAGCAAGTGTGTGTGTGGTGGTAGTGGTGGTGGTTGGGGGGTTATTCAACGAAGCAAGTTCAAGTCACCAAGCTTCTTTCATGATAGCTGGCTTGGCAAAACCATCAGGGCCCATAAATGTGCATTATAAAGGTGGGCTTTTCTATTGCAGTTCTGTGAACATTCACATAATAAGAGATGTTTTGTGTACTTCGTACGGTGATCCTGAAGTTCAACACAAAACTTCACTTTTTAAAAAAACGATTACAAATTAAAAAATGTCAAAAACAATTTTTTTTAAAAATGACAAATTGCAAATGACAAGGATAATATAAAAATGACATGACAATTAAAGAAAGACCACAAACTGACAAATTAAATAACACAACAACAAATTGAAAAGGACAAATGAAAAACACTAGTTTCAAAAAACACAACAAATAAAAAAAGAAAAAAGAAACACTAAAAATAAAACATGGCAAATTGAAAATGACAGTAATAAAAAAGAAAATAAAACATACATTGACAAATTAAATCCACAACTACACGAACCTATCTGAAGAGGAAGGCACCAATGGGCGAAATGAGAAATTACTGACTGAACAACAATGCTTGCATCCAAAGGCTTTGGACAAACGTCTGGACAAATGTAGCCAATACGCACTTCTAAGTAAAACCATGCTGTATATATTCAACCAAAATTTTCACTTGATTTCATTCAGTACATTTAATCTACTTTTGATATTCATCACAAAATAGTTTCTGTTTATCTGAAACCTTTTTTGAAAGTGACCTAATTTGATCTCCTTTGGTAAAGTTTTACACAAAATTACAAAGTAAGGTCCTTATAAGAATTTTTCACAGAATAACTAACTGTCTTAATAGAGCTTTTAGGAACCAGGAAGTTCATTCAGTTCTGAATTTGAGTCACATTATTATTGTTATGATTCATTACTGGAATTGTGTTGTCATATATCTGTGTAGTGGTCAGCACATCTTTTCACAAGCAGCTTCACTGTGGAGGAAATGGGATGATCTATTCAACAAATCACAAAGGTCATATAAACACAAGGACACCCGTGTTGCCGAATGTACCCAAATCTCCAGTCGGATGACGTTTCTGTATTGTGGCAGTTAGAACACACGCTGAGAAAACAAACAACTGTGTGAGGTTTTCTGTCCCCATGGAATATAAAAGAGGGGCGTGTAAAAGTTAGGACTCATTGTCCTTAGGGCACTGTTTGATCCAGTTTAAACAAAACCTAGTCCATTTCCACAGATGGTATAGTTAGTTTAGAGTAGTGTGAACTTAATTCACACCCTAGTGTGAACCAAATAAGCAAACTCTGGTCCACTTTTGGTGGTCCTGTTTCATTTGCAAGTGAACCTTGGTGCTGTTTGCTTGCAGTGTGAAAGCAAACAGCACGATCCAGTTAAACAATGAAAGGAAGTGACACAGAACATGTCAAAGCACAATGTGCTGGATAGCTTGATATCTCTCCTTGTGCTCAAACTGGACACATTCTTGTGAAACCCATATCAGATTTGAACACCAAAGTAAAAAACAGAAACCCAAAGACTGGATAAAGTTGCTCTCGCTTTGTTGTTTACAAGCTGTTTTTGCTCCTGCCCAGATTTTCTTATTCTTCATTCTTTTTTTTCTTTTTTTGCCAAAGATCCTTTTGGTGATATTGCCCCTTGCAAGCAGTTGTTATAGCTGCCTGACATTGTCCAAGCGGTTTGGTCTGGATCAATGAAGTGCTGCGTGAAAGCTGGCCAAACATAAGGAATGTGCAGCATTAATTTGTTGTATTTTTTCCCCAAAGTCCACCAGGCTACTGTGTTGTGAATGCACTCTTACTGACATCTCCCAATTAGATACATATATAACTCAACGTCTGTCGTTACCAACAGTCTTGCAATTAATTGCATCAAATCATATCAGCAGAATAATGTACTTATTTTGTCAATGGGCAATAATTTGGTGTAACAGTCAAATGAAACAACCGCTTTCCTTTTTAGTCAGCATTTTGGTGGTTGTGGTTGAACGTAACTTCATTTATTTATTTATTTATTTATTTATCTTAACTCTCTTTGTACCTCAGTATTATTATTATTTGTATTCACCGTGTGAGAAATTAGATGCTCACAACCAGTGTGATTCATTTGCTTCAAATATCTATTGATGCATCTGCTTAGATATCAGCTGTAACTTAGCAAAGGATACAGCTAAAAGTGTGTTTAGAAATGTGTCTCTGGCTGGTTATGTGGAGCAAACATGTTGCTGTATTCTGATCTGGACAGGTAGATTAGGTACAACTACACAGTATACTGATTTCTAAGCTACCATTATGGCTCCAGCTTCCAGGAAAGGTAAACCTATTGCTGGAAAAAGCTCTGTTTTTCAACACCTGTAATAACAAGGCTGTGCAACAAAGTTACTTCAGGTTACAAATCTCAAATATATCTCTGAGCTCAACATATCTCTGTGTATTTGTTGCTGTTGATAGTCTTTCTCAGCATGTTGCCATCCTTTAATGTTTTGGAGAAAAAAAAACATGAAACACCAAAGACATCTGATCACAAAGATGTTGTCACTTTAGGTATACTTGTCACTTTACACCTTTTTAAAGATCTTTGGTATAGACGTATGATGAATGAATCCGCTAGCCAATCTGGAATTACAAATGAGTTATGACTTTGAAAATGTTGAATAACATTTTGCTTATTCTTGGAAGCCAAGGGATCCATCCAAAGAACGGCAGAGTCAAGAGACATCAGAAGCCATCATGGATGGTGTGTGAACGCAGGCCATGGATGGGTTGCAGTTAGTCGTTTTGCTTCTTGAAAGGTATTCTGTTGTTATCCAAAAATCAACTGACTATAGAAATATTTCTTCTGACATATGCAGTTAAAGACATGGAAGAGATAAACAAGAAATTAAAAGTAAAAATAAAATTCCAAATCTATGAATTATTCCAAGGATTATGTTGGTAATATCATTCATGGCAGGTATCACCCAGTTTCTCAAACATAACAACATTGCTCACTTTTCCACAGCTAATAGCTGGTTGCAAATTTAGACCAAACACTTTCTTTAGGATATTTATTTGGTCAAATATTGTATTTCCCTCCATGTAGCAGAGCCTTACTTTCCAAGTTGCCTGTTAACGTTTAGTAAACGTACATCATTAGTAATTATATACGATGAATAGCTACAGCGTTTAGACAGACCGAGGTTAGAGTTGAAACATGTTTTATCTCTATTTATTATCTAATTAGACGTCTACATGGCATGAACTGTACATTACAGGTAATAAACATTTCTCTATAAATTATCTAAACATCTTTAAATGCAAGAGGTGCACTCAGTTAATTTGCTTGCAAATGCAAATCTTCATAAATATGTTTTCATTTGGTGAGTGGAACAGTTGTTCCTCTCATAGCACAAAGATAGAAATACGTGGGCTAGTTGTAACTGGCGAATGAACAAAGCACAGACACTGTGTTTCACCCTATCTGTATTTATAGAAATGACATTTACATTAAAATACTGTTTCTTCGAGAGATAACAAAAATCAAGGAAGATGCCAACATTGAACTTTAATGAAGAAAAAAAGAGATTCTTTATTCTATATCTGTCATTTACCATGGTGACTTTCACTCGCCTTGTAAGTCATGCGGTTCAGACAGTTGACAGATTTGGCTTACTTTTTAAAAATCAAATCAAGACATTGATAACCTTGGCAAAAAAAACAGCAACTGCTTTAATTAAGTTATATAATATGATTATTTAATTTGCAATCAGCTGTGTGAGCCAGAAAAAAAGATGGATGGCTCTGCTGTTTTCTGCTCTTTTCTGTCTTTTGTATCTCAGTGTCAGTATATTTGGCAGTACTTGCTTGTTGACATGTGTCTTCTGAAAAGCAAGACAAATGTCTGTTTTCTGTCAAGCTTTTGCCTCTCTGTTTTTTTACCCAGCTAGCTGTGAGAAGCTAGTATCAGTTTAAAAGTGAGTCTACATTTGATCTTGAAGCTATTTTTCAGGACCAAAATGGGTGAACGGGTTGAAATGAAATTGAAAATGAACTTCCGAAGATGTAAGGAGATTTAGGATCAAATGTTAATTAACTCTACTGTTTTAAGCTCAAAGGGCACTCAGAACTAATCTCTTAATAGTAGTCACTGCAACTGAGGAGATCAGTGTAGGGAGTCTATGGTCCATTATACCTCTGCTCAGTAAATCACACCACTGTACACTCTCATGTCTCTTGCTTCATGAGCATCTCTTAAAGTAAGCTCTAATGGAG
The DNA here is from genome assembly GCF_933228915.1 of Telmatherina bonti. Classification (NCBI taxonomy): domain Eukaryota; kingdom Metazoa; phylum Chordata; class Actinopteri; order Atheriniformes; family Telmatherinidae; genus Telmatherina; species Telmatherina bonti. The sequence goes on along the minus strand of NC_136611.1, from coordinate 26,088,693 downwards.
CAAAAACCATTATCCAAGGATAGCAATTAGCAAGTTAACCAGATATTCTACACTCAAATTCTGGCAAATTCTGGTCAGAATAAGCTGCTCACACTCAAACTAAATTATACTTTAATGCAAAATATTGGAAAAAATGTGTGTACTTCCGAACATAAGATGACACAGCATTCTTTGCTGTTTTAATGTACCTATACTTAGAATTATTGCATAAAAATTACATTCCTTCTGAAAATTACCTTTTGAGAAAGAATAACTTCCTCATTAAAGAAATATTCCAGTTTATTTTGTATTTTAAATGTAGTAGCTCATGTCTTACCTGAAACTAAAGAGCGCCCCCAGTTTTAAGAATCAGGGTAAGTAAAGTGTAACCACTGCTAGGAGATGGGCCATCAAAGAGCCAAAGTAAAAAAGCATCATTTGCCAAATAGAGCCACTTAGACATTTCTTAGCAGATTATTATACATTTCCCTTCAGCGTTGTGCTTTACATTCAAACATAATGAGCAAACAAAGAAAAAGCCAAGATATATTTTTACTCATAAAATCCCCCGGCTCACAAACCCACAAACACACATGTACACAACATACAACACGTGCATACACATGATCACACACTGACACACACAAACATTGAATTAGGTCTCTAGAAGTGCAGTCCAAACCCTCACTAACCACATCAGGGATGCTAAGACTCTAGAAAAATAATAGATGTAAAAGTGGTCAAAGAAAAAAAAAAACATCACACACTGAAATAAAGATATAGTAAATTTAACAAATTAAACTTATAATACATTTATAGGACACATTGAATTGGTCTACAGTATAATCCCTATAGAGCACTGCAGATAGATTGATTTATAGCAATATAGTGAAACATACCTAAAATAATGTAAAATTTGCACTTAGAGACAAATGTTGTGGTCATCACATTTCTGCTTAACTGACCCAAAAAATAATACGATGTTGTAAAGTGTTTATTAAACCTTAAAATATTAATCAGAAAAATATGTTTGGTGGCAGACTCCAAAATGTGCTAAATCTAGCCGACAACAGTTTGGTTAAATTATGCCACACTGCTAAATCACAATTTTAAAAAAGAAATAAAGAGAATAACAGTAGTAGTAAATGTGTGTCTCGTTTTTAGAACAGTCTTGTTATTTAAATTCCAAAATATTACATCCTCACATTTTCTTTTTTTTTCTCCATTTTATGTCCTCTTTGATCAAACATCAAGGCAATATTATAATGTGGATTGCCTTGAAGAGCACCAAGCTTTATATATTTTGCTCTGAATTGACATTGCTTAGATTTTATCTGATGTTTTCCTGGTTCCACCAGATATAAAGCGACCATCATAATGCTTGTAAACAGTGTATATGTTCTGAGAAAGTTGCTTCTAAAGTCCCATGTGGAGCCACATGTAACCATAAAAAGCAGGGATATGCCCGTTTATGGATTTCTGTTTGAACCTCATACCAATGCAATTTAGCAACAGTGGGATGCAATTACAGCATTTTACATTATAAAATAAACAATCACGCTTCTGAAATATGGTATAACATGGGTCTATGAACAATGTACTATAAGCAATAAATCATACCATGACACAATTACATTTAATGTTTAATCTAATATGAACTCTACCTTAATAATATAAATGATATCTTTCTCTAATTTAATTGGCACTAGCTTGGTGCTTACTGCTAATATAATTCTGAATTTCCATATTTAATGATGCATGCTTTTCATGGCAAATTTTACTTAGAAAATGTCGTCTCTAATGGACCTTAAAAAACCTCCTAATAGGCATAATCTGAGAAAATGTAACTTCTTTATTTAAAAGGTTCTCAGACTAATGCTGCTGAGTGCAGTTCTTTAAATATAGTAGTTGAAGTCTGAGGGAAGCAAATGTATTTATTAGTAAAGGTACGATGAGCAAATAGATTGTAATCCAAACAGCAGTGGTGCAATGGCCTTAACTTAAATACAGATATATTTAATATGTTCTTTCTAATTTATCAAAAAGAGAATTTTTGTGAATGACTCAAAGCAAACCAGCAGATATGAATGCACTGAATATTTAATTAGATATCAGTAAGTGGGTTTTTCTTTATATTACTAATAAAAACAATTGTATGCAAAGCAGTCATTTTTAAAGTTACTTTAAAAATTGACCTCAAAGACAATACAGTTTTCTTATAGGTTACTTTTTATGGGACCTTTGCGCATTTGAAGATCTGTGTCATAAATGTGTAAAATCTGGATAAAGACATGATTTTCAGAGAAAGGTGTTCATTGAATTTCTGCACTGGTTGAGTGAACAAATATGCTCTCCCGGGAAACCGTCTGTGCATTGCGCTTGAATTAAACTTCTGCTGTTACGTCTCTTTTCTCCTTTTGCTGTCATATGTTGAAATGAAACCACATGTGCACGTTAGGGTAGAGCACAAAACTTACTGTTCATCATGAGTTCTGATATTCTCCATTTGCAGCAGAGTACAAATACTGCGCTTCAGAGCTGTTTGCACTGTTGACAGTCCTACACAGCCGATGACTGAGAGATAGAAACACACAACACAAGCTGATGTAGAAGAAGAGAATAAAGAACTCTGCTGAGAAAATGAGAATAAATGGATGTCAATTTCCATGTGGAATTGGTAACCAATGATCCATTAAGCCAGCCTTTCCACAACAGATAGACAAAATAGGCTGAATTAGAAGTGCCTGACATTTCAGTTAATTGCATTAACCATGTCAGCTCACAGTAGCAGCAAACACTATTTTCACCTATCTGCCATACAAACGCATATTTATATACATGAATATGTGAAATATTAGCCTGAAATTATACTTGCTATTAATTATTCTGACGCTCAAAACAATTACTAAACACAAAAGCCAGAATGAATGACTGAATTTAGTAATAATACAGAGACACAGCGGAATTAAATTAATATGGGACTTTTCCAGGTTGCTTGTGAAAGAGGTGTCAGGTGGATGCTACTTACCTAAAGAGAAGACAAAAATACACACTTTACTGTCATGAAAGCAAAAGGTTTATTCATGTTTGAAATTACACAACTACCACAAGGAAGACTTTTCTGTCCAGGGTGTAGTCTGGTTAGAAAGTAACACTAAACATCTTTAATACATTAGAATCACTGCCACAAATCATTTGTCATGACTTTTCAGTTTCAGAATCACATACAATAGAAAAAAGAGAAAAAGAAGTCTTGAACCCTGTTGAACAGAGCTGGAAATTTACAGTTCTGAATACTGAAACCTCTATGCATTACAGTTTTTATAGTGTTTTTTTTTCCTGTTTTTTCATGATTTAGTAACAAGATGAGCAACATTCAAAATGTTCTTTTTTTTCTTCATTATTTACAACAGTTTTACTGTTTGGTGTTCATTTATCAACAATATTCATTGTGTTCCAACCCCCTTCATAAAAGCCACACGCCAACATCAGCTTCAACCCTTGTCTATTTTCCATGGTATTAATATTGTAATCATTTTCATGTTTTACTGTTTTAATTCTTTTTGTCATTTTAAGTTGCACTGCAGCAACGTCATTTTATTAAAAGATTAAAATATACATTAGATTACATAGAGAATGAACAGTTTGCAGTGTTCCAAGATTAAATTAAAATAACTACATAAAATATCAAATGATGGCCAAAGAAACGATGGTGGTGACATTGTTTAGAGGTAGTAAGTGAGCACTCTAAGCTACAGAAATGGTGGAAATGATTGCTTTCTATGAATGAGGTAATAAAGCTGTTTATTGATTGGTGGGGTGTATAATTACTCTTAAGTTATATTATGTACAACTTTTACTGTATAATGGGGCCGTTTCTTGCGAGTCATGATGGAATGATCTACCGTGTGTGTGAGGGGATTTCTTGATTCCATATGAAGTACAAAAAAAAGAAAAAAATGTTTACATATGTACAGCAAAACATCAAATTATAAAATATGGAGTCGTGTCATGTTAAAGTCAAGCAATCAATTACACTTCTTTATGTTCCAGAGTTTTGAATAGTCATTTCCTTTTACTAATGTATACAGCTGTAAGGCAAAAATAAATCTTGAAAGTAACTACAAAGCTGCCATTGAGCTGTCAGCAGGAGCATTGTCGTGTTGCTGGACAAGACTGCGAGCACATTAAAGTCAAAGAAACAGCTGTGTTAATTGTAAGAGCTGAAAGAGAATCCAATTATCAAAATGGAGAGTAGCAATCAAATCAAGAATTAAGCAAATGGGCATTTGAACTGTCATAAAATGTCATTCGGTATTTTGAGCTGAGTGGAGATAATTATCCTGAAAGTTTACTGAGTACCGTCTGAGGGTTGTTTGTATTTGTACATGTCTATGTTTTTATCCCTACAACAAACAAATAAAATTATGGTCATTACACTTGATTTACAAGGACAGAAAGAAAACAATGAGCAGACTGGAAACACTTTGTGTTCATAATGGAGGATGTCATTTGCATGTGTGAGGCATGTTGTGGGAAATTTGAAGGTATAGGAAAACCGATCCATAGGGAGAAGGGATTTTTTTTTTCTTTTAGATCCTCTGCTGTTGGTTAGCAAGTTGAAAAGTCCATGCTCAGCACGAGGTGATGATGCATTTATACCAAATCAATTCGAGGTATCAGAGTGCACACTTCCAGGTCCCTCTGTTGGAGATATTACAGAAGACGGAGTTGTTGCATCCTGCCATCCTCCATTAGCCTAAGAAACAAATAGGAAAGGTTGAGATTACAACACTATGTAATGTGAGCCTGGTAAACTCTAGACGTTCCCAAAATGGAAAGGAAACAAAAAGAAACAAAAAAAAAAAAGAGAGAACAGACCAGCTGCACTAATGTGTCAACTGGTATTATGTTGCAGCAGATACGATGATGCTGTGTGATTAGTCCAGTCTTTGTATTAGAGTAGCATCAGCAAAGGGACGCTCAGCAACAAATTTGTCTTATGTCCGGACCAATGGGAGCAGTCCCTGAAATCAGTGTCTAAGCAGATTTCAGCAGCGACCGACAGCTTGTCGCTACATATTCTCCTGTCAGTCAAGAGGAGGGAGGGATCGGCTGGGTGAGGTGGGGAGAGCTGAGTGAAAGTGACAAGGCAGGGCCTCTCCAGGAGAGCCAGTCTTAGCCAGCCTGACTATGCTTTGCTCCAGGCGTGACCTAGCCTTTACTGGATCCCTCTACGTCACCACCAACAAAGCTAAAGGTTAGCCTGTGCAAATATCTCTATAAGGGGCTGTGTTGTTGCTAAAAATGAAAAAGAAGCTTTTCCACAGCCGTTTCGAACCACATTCCAGCAGCTTATTATTCTATTGTCCGTACTCTCATTTTGTGTATTACAAACATGAATATTTACAGCATAGTATGTATCAGTCCTACTAAAGTAAAGCTGAGGTCTTGTGAGCCAGTAGGCACAGGTCTACACATGGAAGTGAGAAACCTTGTGAGAAAGTGAAAAACACTTGATCCTGCTAGAAGCTGACATGTCTAAAGAGCTTACAGCAGTGAGGCTAGAGAAAAGCCAAAATGACACTGAAAGCACCGAGTGCAGGAAACAACTGCCACCATTTGTTTACATAAAACACACAGATTTTGTTTCACAGAAGTCATTTAGTAGTTTTCAGTACGATCTCTGTGTGATTCAATACTTTGATGCTTAAGCTTTATATCATATTAGACTGTGAATATGTGTGCATTTTACCCAACAGGCACACAGTAACAATATTGAGAGAGGGGGGCGCTGATATAGCGTAGAGAGAGAGAGAGAGAGAGAGAGAGAGCTGTCTAATGCTATTTCTCCCTCATTCTCTCCCTCAGTCTTCATCCTCCCTCATCAACGAAATTAATCTTTACTCTGATAGCTTCAGATTATGTGCTGCTTTACAAAGAGGCGCCATATCAAACCTCATCAGGGAAGATGGAATTCATGTCTGGAAAAGGCTGTGGGCGATCACATGTTCATATTTTATCATGGAGATAAGTCTGGAAAATTCTGTGAAGCATTTCAAAACAGCTAAACGGCAACAGATACGGTTCCTTTTAAATCTTGTTTATGGTTCGAGCGAAACAAAGTAAAAAGGGTAATCTTATTTCTCATGTTAACTCAATATCAGGTGATGAAATGACACTGCATATTATTCATAGCATGTGCTTGTGGGCACTATACAATCTTTTTTAATTGAATTTCATCCAATACACTTAAAATCTACAAAGCAACATATTTTAGTGATATACAAAGACAGTATGTGTAACTAGCGCATGTCTACTTACATTTAAGCCACGCGGACTATACATGGTGTTTCCCCCCAGAGCATCATTGTATCCTGCCGTCTGACTGATAACATGGCGCAGGGTATCCACCTGAAGGGACAGACAAGGTAGACAGACTTGGTCAACCGGGTGTCTTGCAGCTGTCCAAAACTAGCTGCAAACATGCTCAGTGAAGCAAAAGATGCCAACTAGTGTAAAATCAAAAAGAGAATCTGAGATAGTGAATGTACTAAATCAGATAAGACTGCTAATTGATTCCCTAATGAAAGAGAGTTAACGAATGTCACAAGCATGCTCAGATCTATCCTTTTATTCACAGCGGCTTTGAACCAATAAGCTAAATCTGAAAGCATGACTGAAAATACATATATCGTGGCTACTTTACATTAGATATAAATTTCTAGCTTTTTTTTTTATAAACAGATAAACATAGATTGTTGGTAGCAAGTGTGTGGAGTGTGTCGGTTGTGTAGCAGCATTAAACTCACAAGATGGAAGACACTGACAACAAACAATAGCAAGATGAGACAGAGAGACAGCAATACAGAGTATAGAAAAAAAAAGGGGAAAACATAGTACCAAAAACCCAATACCAACCCAAGAGCTCAAGTCAAAGCCAAATGCATTCAGAAAATGTTTGGAACCAGGAAGTTGCTTCGTGGCATGATAGCAGTGGGGTGGGATTATATTTTGGCTGCCAAAATATTCCATCCAAAGCGAAAAAGTCAGTAAACACTTCAGTCAGTTGGATGTTATTGGAGGCCTCAGTTGGTAATTTGAACTGCCCTCGCATGAGCAGCGTGTTTTTTCTTATTTTCTCTTTTAGGGTTTAATGTGCTTCAGACTGCACTGTGGATGGCTCAGTACACAGGCAAGACAAGGACAGCTCTCTGCACTGGTTGTCAGGAACTGTCCCTGATTGTTGCTCCTACCTGTGACTGTACATTGGCTCCGACTTGTGCCCCTTGGTAAGAATCCCCATTCAGACTCTGCATGCTCAAGAACATGTCCCCAGAGTTTGGGAGGCTAAAAGAACCTGAAGAACCTGGAAAGGGAAGATGTAAGTAGCTGAATACATGAGAGGGCTATAAAGGAAAAGCAGAGACACACGCACCCACGCACAAGAAGCACAGACACGCAGCACGCACATGTCTGCGAAAACAGACCCAAATCAAGCAGACAAGCACACGGAGGAAAGACTCCCACAGAGCAAGCAACTACAAGGGCGAAGGAAGGGAAGCAAGGAACCAAACAGAAGAGGACGCAAAGCAGATCTTTTGACGAATGCGGTGAACACAAATGAAATGGGAATCACATGACACAAGGGGATCGGTTCTACATGTGGTTGGTCGCTTAAGCTCCCATTTCCACATCACCTACTGCCAATGTAAATTTGTCAGGGAGGTATCACATGGTAAATGACAAGGACAATAAGAAGCTTATGAAAAGACCAGTACCAGTAAACATGTTGCTTAAAAGAGTGTTTTTGCTCTCTGCAGAATCCAGCTGAAACTCTTCATCTTTCATCTGGAATCCTGGGTGCAAGAAAAAGGGACCACTTCATAAGCTTACCACATCCGGACGCAGGTCAACCTAGTCCAATCTCAGCAATACATTTCTTATTAAACTGGTTCTAAACATGCCCTTTTAGGCTCTATGCTTTCTCTTTTTTTTTTTTCTACATATGATGCCATATTTTACTCTACGTAAAAAGGCTCCCAGCAAGTATGCTTCATGATATTTTGTTTTTAAAATGATCACTACCAGAGTGGGACTAAAAACCATTACGTTTCAAATGACAGGAAGTTGACAGAAAGTCATGGGGAAAACAAATCCCATGGCAAAATTTTGAATTCTTTCTCTATTTTTATTAGCCAAAAAAAAAAAAAAAATACATGTGTTCTCGGTTCACGAGTCAGGAACGCTCTCTTTATGCATGAGTTTGCTTGGCATCAACTGTCTTATAGACAGGAGACACTGTGATCCCCAAGCTGGGAGCAGAGCCTGTCACTCTTGCCAGTGTGAATGGTGCATGAGAGAGTGAGGCAGGCAGGCAGCAGGTTAAGAACTGAGATAGAGGGCAGATCTCGATTTTTTTTTTTTTTTTGTTGTCTATATGCAGTAGTGCCTACCGGAGTTGGGAGTGGTAGGGGAGTTGGCCTGGCTGTTCTGCACTGCAGCGGCTGCAGCGTGTGCTGCATTTACAGCAGTCTTGGCAGCATACAGGTTGGCTTCTTCCTGAAACTTGCCGATGTTTTTCTTGTACCGGATCCTTTTGTTGCCAAACCAGTTGGAAACCTGTGTGGAAGAACAGAAGGAGGAGGAGCAGAGGAGTCAGACGTCAAGCAGCCACAGCACCGTGCACTGAGCAGTGTGATTGTTTCAAGATGTCATGTTTGGGTCCATCAAGTACCCAATTCCCAGCCCCTGCAGTAATGTCCGCCGGGTACACAAGCTAATTAAGCCATAATCAGAAGCCACTTGTGTCTTCTCATGGATGGGAGCATGACATGCTCTCAGATCTGTCTCCTGACAGAACTAAAACACAAGGGGCTCCTACTGTGTTTCACAGACGTTAAAGTCAGTGGATTGAATTTCCCATATCAGGACTGGTTGTTAGGGTTACCAATATTAACATTTCCCTGAGTGAAAAATATGAACATTCATATTTTATCCCCTGAAGATTGCTCTCTGATTCCAGATCAGTGGTGATTGACACCTCATGCAAATACAATTTCTTGAATGGTTAGGTGTCATGTGGGAACGCACGAATAAGATGTTTATCTTATATAATGTAATGTCTCAAATTTTGCAAAAACATTGTAAACAAAAAAAAAAAGTTGAAATTTATGTTCACACTGTTCTACAATTGTTCAAGCATGCCTAAAACCTAAGAATCATATATAGTCACTCTTAATTAAAGATGCATACATTTTTTTTTTAATATATATAAGAAAAGATTAAAACCGCATTGACACATTTGCCTGTGTGCATATATGCATGCATGAGTGGCGATTGGCAGCGTAACTTCTGTTTACAGTATTCAAAAAGACCTGTAGCTATGTTAACACTTTATTGTGGCAGATGGTGTCAACTGATGTGTCATAAAAACTCAGATAGACTTCACTAAAGATAAAAAAAAACCAACAAAAAAAAAAAAACGACCTCTAATGGTAGAACGAAGAACTGATGAGATCAAATGAGAGGTTATGAAGTGAGTAGAACTCCATGGAGAAATGCTCATTTTGTTTAAATCATGACCATCAGAATGAAAAGTTGTGTGAGGAGTGAACCTTATGTGCGAATGCTGGCTCTGCAATAACAGCAGAATAATAATGAGATGATGCTTGTTTTTAATGGTCCTATAAATTAGAGTGTCTTGTCGCTGTGCTGCAGCCCCCCTCTCAGACCCTGCAGCCCACGGCTGGACCAGCCAAAGAGCAGCTGCCCCTAATGACGCTTTATTTAATTTCCACCCATGTGCTTAAATTTTAATATCCCCAGCAGCCCGCCAATGCTGTGGTGTAAAAACTGACTGGATTTGCAGGACATCAGATCATTTCTATCCTGCATGTCTCTGTGCTCTAAATCTTTAATATCTAGGCAATTAAAATTAATGACCATTCAGGCGAAGCCCACTGTTGGCAGGGCTTCCTTGACATCAATTGTTTGATGGGTTTACCTAGAGGTTAAACTAACAAGCAAGGTTTAATTGGAAGCAATGAAAGCCCTGGCCATCATCCTTTTTACTTAACCTGCTTATGGTGGATTGTAGGGCCAAACACGGTGCAATAATCTAGCTCATTTAGACAGCCCACAAAATGCCCACAAACCCCCAAAAATCATAGAAAATGTTTTTGCAACACTCATCAGTCTGTTTAATTTAACTAAACATTCATGCAAACAGTGTATTAAACAGATTTACATTTATGAAAATGAAGACATGACTTTATAGAAGCAGACTGAACATCAGTTTAACACATATCATTATTTCCTGCAAAGGCAGGAGTGAGATGTTCTTATTTCATGAGGGATGAACAGGTAAACATCAGGTTTGGTTTGTTTTGTGATTTTTCTGTTTTTTTCTGCATTTTTGTGCTTTGTTCTTGTCCTTCACGATCAAGTGTGTTATGACTGGGTTATATAGCTTTACCACACCTCTTTTCCACACACACTTTCGTTTCTCTCCTGCTTACTGAACTCCAGCTTCAGGGATTCTCAGGTTCAGCTAAATACTGAACGAATGCATGGCATTGAAGGTGTGGAACACAACCCAATCTACAGAGCTAATTCTCCTCTATCTCGTGGCAGGCCATGCATTCAATTGACTTCTATGTTTGGAGAAAGCCAGGCTGTGAGTCTGCATTGCCTGACAACAGTTGCCTCAAAGGCCCTGATTGTATAATGACCATGCAGACCCTTTGCAAGGGCATGATACCACAGCTTTCATTAATGCCCACTAGGGAGGCTGCAAAGCAGTTAATAATTTAAACTTTTTCACTGTATTTTAGGTCAATACAGCTTTCCGTTTAATGTATGGCAATGCATGATCGTTTCTGACATAAATAATGAATTCTAATCCAAACACAAAGCTGTCATGACACTTCATAAATAATATATTGAATATATTGAAAATTGTCACTCAGAAAGAAAAAAAAAGCCAATAAATTTTGATGATATAAGTTGATCAATGGAGCCAGGTGTAAATGCTGCCTCTGAAGCATCTGACACAAACAACAACCATCTAATGCCATGCCTTTATTGCAATGCACATGCAAAGTGACAGAGAAGATAAAACGGGGTCCCGCATTTAGAGACCCACTTAGAAAATATTAACAATGTCAAGTACTCATTGCACTTCAGTCGTTTGCTATAGAGGCAGGACTCGGTAATCAAACTGGGCAGATGAAACGGACATAATAACGCATACATTCCCAATTTTTTAAAAGCAAAGTTATCGCTGCAGCCTAAATATTAATAAAGTCAGTAAGTAGATCAAATAAAATAAACCCTGCATCTGAACGGCACGGATCTTTGTTTTCAGAGAAGATGTCAGTGTGTCGCATGCATTTTAAATGATCCCTGCTAAAATGATGCAGGCTATTTCATCAGTGATGATGCATTGAGCAAAGCTGCTGAGCGTTATTGGCATACCATTCGCAATGGATGGCGTTTACTTAATGAACTTCGTGCGTAATCAACAAAGCAGCGCTAGAAGAGTTCAGGGTGTTTGAAAAATGACTTAGCTGCACCCTCAGAGTGACCACAGTGAGCTGTTTGGGACTCTGAAAGGTTGAGCCACAGTGAGGGATGACATACTTACACTGCACCTGGCTTCATATCAAGCCTCTGACTTTGTTACTCCCTTAAAATGAGTCAGAATAAGTCAATAAGAACTGCAACAGCCTCCACTTATTGCAGAGAAAAGCCACTAATGTGGCCTGAGATGAGTTCAAGTGAATTTCTAAAAGCCCTCTAATTTCAGAATAGATTCAGAGTTATTCTCATGGGAACGGGTACATTGGCCTGTTTTGGGAGATGCTTAGAAAAAAAAAAAAAAGAAAGAAACAGGCTGCAGTTCAGTGTGTGAAGGCCAGTGGTAATTTCTTTAACTGATGAAAAGCACAGTCATCGCAAGGTGGGTGGGAGGTAAATAAACTCAGCGCTGACTGGAGATTCAAAAAACCACACAATTAGTCATCGCTTGACAACAAACAAAAATAATAAAATAATGTGGCAAACAATGCTGCAAACTAAAAATACATGTCACACATTTGTACACACAGAATATGGTCACAACATGGGTGTAAGTGTAAAAATATGAGTCAATCAAAAAGAGGCTGTTGTCTTGTGTGACTTACAGGTGGGATGTAAATGCTGTTATATTGTCATCCACTCTTTTTTAAAAAAAAGCAATTTGAGACTTTATTCTAACATTAGCATTGTTTGAGTAGTAGTGTGAGGGAGGGTGGGGGGGTTCTGTGCAGTGGAAAACTGTAAGCCTATTACATACATAAACAAAGGAAGGTACAGAGAAAATGAAAACAGTGGATCAGGAGAAGTTATGACATACCTGTGATACTGTGATGGTGCTTCCCACCCCCTGAAGGCAAAAAAGAATGGGCTTTTACAGTATCTGACTCTTCACGACTACACTCAATATACCCCCCCCCATCACCCCCTCCCCATACAGACAAAACACTGCAGATTATTGTATAGATTCATGTTGCTATGATATTGTGTCTCGTGAGGACAACCGTAGAACAATAGAGGATAAAAATCTAGATAGTAGTCACAATCATAACAGGAAAAAAAAAGGAGCACAGGATAATAATGCTTTGGATGTGGGGGTTAGGTGTGAGAGATATTGCCTTCAGGTTTACCCAACGAGGAGGCTATGATATATAGAAAGTGGGAAAGTCGCATCTTTAAGTGTAAAATATAACTGTGAATTTAGCAGACTCCTGCAAGGCCACATGAAGAGCAAGCATACAGATAAATACCCAGTATCATCCAGTGTTTTCAAGCACAAGTCTTTAAATGCTTTTCTTAAAGTAATGGATGATGCCATTTTTTTTTCTCCCTAGCTTATGACCTGAGTGACTGACCAGGCAGCAGAGAGAGCACACATGGTGGATGGGAATGAGAGGGAAAAATGTCAGGGGACCCAGCATAAGGGCAACTAAGGAAGGACAGCATGGTGCTTTGATTGAGGCTAAGATGATATAGGCCTCCCTTCCCTGTGGCCCTGCTCTGACTGACTGGGACCAGCCATGACTGAAGCATCATTAGGCAGTCACAATGTCAAGGTTAGCAGAGGACATTGTGTCTTGGTGGTGTGACCTACTGTAACAATCCCTGTAGGCTTAAGCCTTCACCACCTTGATTACCCACCAGCTACTGTTAGATGAGCGCTACCCACCTGGGAAACAGTGATGCTGCATTTCTTGGCCAGCTCCTCTTTAGCTTCCTCACTCGGATAGGGGTTGCTGAGGTGCGAGTAGAAATATTCATTCAAAATTTCTGTCGCCTGCTTGCTGAAGTTTCTCCTTTTCCGCCTGAGTGAGGAGCAAAACGAGAGAAGGGCCGAGCGAGCCTATTAGTGAGACCAGCATTAACTCATCCATTTGGATTGCACAAATTGCACAATCAATCTCACACATAAATGGTGAAAATAATGAGGAATGGGCTCCAACAGCCTTCAGGAATAGAATATCATGTCCTGTTCCAAGTGAAAAAAAAACAAAAACCAAAACAAAACTGACCAATAAAGTGACAGGCACACACACAAAAAAAAAAAAAAAAAAAAAAAAACCCACGCAGTCTCAAAACACATACAATGTTTAATTTGGTCTGTTGGTCTCCAATCTCCAGTCCAAGCGTGTAATGTGTTGAGTTTAGTGCAGCGGATGGGTGGGCTTCATGATGGAGCCTAAGCCCAGTCGGAGTGCATCTCGGTGCATTATAGAAATCATGGCATGCACAGTTGAGCATTGTTCCTGAAGTGCCACAGCCCCGGGGATCTCCAGCAGAAACAAGGAAAGTCTAACTAGATCTGGGTCCCCTACCCTCCCAAGGGCACTACTTATCATGTTGTTGAGCATTTGCTTATTTTGCCTTGTTTACTGCGCTTCTCACAGGCAGCGAGCAGCAAATGTGCTTCCACTCGGCTGGTTTGGCCGGAGCTTGTGCCGCTCTCAGCGTAGCTCCACACACCATCGTACTGTTAGTGATTAGAGTAATCTACAGCACCTGCTGATGACCTTCCCTCCATCCATTACACATGACTCGGTCCCCATTTCATTTGGTGTTAACTGCTCTCAGGTGTGAGGGCATGATTGTCTTGAAAATGGATAATGCATGGAACGTGGACATAATTAAAACTGTGCATCTCTGCAGTGTTCAAACAGTGGGGTGTGCTGAAAACACACTTCAGGTCTGCACAGTCGAAAAACTGACCCTATATACTGGAGTTATCTTATACAGGTCAAATGCAAGCGAAAGAAAGTTTCTGAGTATGTGATACACACACACACACACACATAAATACAGTAACACACATAATCCACTGACCTGGCATCAAGGAATCTGGAGCGCAGGATCATGACAGCTTCACAGGTGCTTTGCTTCAGCTGCATCTGGATGGAGCTGAATTTACGGTGGATTATTCCCACCATGCGTTCGATCTCTTTGGGCGAGATGGGTCGCGTGCGAGATTGTTCCCTCAGCAGGTTCATCACGTGGGTAGTGAACTCGTTACATGCCTGCAAAGAAACAGAGCGGCATAAACAATTAAACTGAGTTGTCTCAAATCACAGTTTGGTTTTTGTTTTATTTATCATAGCTCAAAAAAAAAAAAACCTCACTTATTTTTCATCTTTTCATGTGGTAATAAGTTCTTCACAAAGTGCTTTGTTTGCATGTGACTTTAAGCACTAATTAGATGAAGTCATCTTTGAATAAATGCAGATTTGCAACTGGACTTGGTCACAATGCAGAATGAATTTGAACATGTTTTCGGTAAACCAGTAGTTCATGCATGATTAATTAAAATAACTCATTTACGTAGTGCACACTTTAGCTCATTACTCTAAGTAAAATTCGTTAAGTATTTACATTTAGATAATTAAAACCTGGAAACACTCTTAAAAAAGATGCATTTACTCCAGACCAAGTGTCGTGTGCCCCCTCACACCTCCTCTCTGGGAGCACAAAGTAAATTAGCCTAATTTAGCTTTGTGGCTTGCTGAGGCATCACTGTTACACCTTCTACTTCACCCATAATGCCCCTGTGCTTAATGGCAGCCTTTAAAGTGCTAGGTGAAGAAGCTGATCACACATTCACTTAACAGAAATGACTAAGACATGCCTTTGGATCTCTACAAACAACTTCAACACAGTAAATAAATCTTTTTATTTTTATTTTTTCAGGCTGATTCTCTTTCCCCAGATAAATTACCTGCTTACATATTGCAAGACCTATCTGGTTGTTGCTTCCTTATGTCATTTTTCTATGGAAAGATTTGCAGGAAAATGGCATTTTAAGCAAAAAAAATTCAATCCTTAAAGAATTTGCAAAATATGAATCTTTACCTGTTCGTATTTCTCTAGCTCTGTGTGGTAGATCTGTCTGATCTGGGTGAGTTTGGCTCTGTAGTCGGAATGTTCGATGGAGTTGTCGGCCGCCCCGCCTGAGGCTGCGGCGGCAGCTGCTGCGGCGGCAGATCCACCACCTTTCTCCGGTCCTGCCACTCCCTCTGCCAGCAACATGTTGTCTAAACGCATAAGCTGGGGATCTGGAGGGTCTTCCTCCTGGGCACCGCGGATGCTGAGACCTGCAACAGCAAATTAACATGGACATAGTTTCAGATAATACAATTCAGAGATATAGAGAAGCTGGAAAAATGATTAAAAACAAATAAGTCAAATGTGCCAGACTTAACAGTTAAGTGCGATTAGATTCTCTGTGTCTACATCATGAGCAACACTGTGATTTTTCCCTCGCAGGTACAAACTGAGTGTCTCCCTGTGTATGTGCTGTGTTCCTGTCACCCATGTCTATGCCTGTTCTCTTTTATTTACACACTGCACTGCACACTGTGTGTATGGGAAGGCTGACATGACAGCAACATCCATAAACTGACAAATGCTCAATGGTGAAGTGGCACTTCTACTCTGCAAAAGGATGCTAAACAGAAAACTATACCTCCAGTAAGTGTCTCTGTCTTTCACACACAGAATGCTGGAAGCTCAGTTACAACAGTTTCCCCGTTTTTTGTTAATAATGTTTTAATCCAGTATTCTTGTATTCTCCTGATTTAGCAGTATTTTAAGATGTCGTAAACGTGTACCGGTGGGATAAATACATTTACATGCAGCAAAAATGTGTGCGGAAACACTTCTATGCAAAGTGCTTATTCATGAGTTCTGTTTCTGTTCTCAGATCCTGCTGCTTATTTCTTCTGGTTTTCTGTCTCGCCTGCCTGTCGGCACATCGTAATCGCACAGCGGATAGCATGCGTGCACACCTGGATGCTCTGGCAACGCAAACCACAATGCCGAGCTTTCCAGAGAGTAAACAAACATAAAAACACTGCAGGTCAAAATTACAGCAAAAACAAGCATGAGCAATCCAGTCCAGTAAGTGAATAAAATGTGGCTCAATGGGCAGTAAATACTGAGTGGCTACTCAAACATTATGATTACCAGACTTGTTTCAATTCAATAATCCCTCCTGCAATTCAGGGATTTTCAACAGCTCATTACAGCTTCATTAAGATATGGCCAGCCTCTGGATTCTAAATAGGAAGACTAGTGGCTCTATTGTGTCAGCCAGTAGGGATGCAATCAGAGAAGCTCCTTTAATGTGCTTTGACCGACTGACCCTGCACAACATCAACAGGAGTAAATACCAGACAGAAAACAACCCCTTTTTATATCTTTCTTATAAACACAGGGTTAAGAAAACAGGCGACATATTGTGGCCGGATCGCTGATGGTTTCATCTATGTTGGTGTTTTGTTCGACTGCAAGGCCAGTGAAAAACAAATTTGCCTCTATTTATGGATCGGCTGGCTTAAAGTCTTTTAGGTGTAATGGTGTGAGAGGAGTGGATGAATGTGGCTATTTGTGTTGGAGACATTGAGATGCTGGACAAGGCTCCATCAAGCTTGCAGAGCCAAGCCATCCATGTGGACAATATGCCGCTGCTCCACTAACCCTCATCCACATCACGGTGCATTTGAACAACTCCACTCAAAGCTATTGCTCTGGATGAACTCCACCGTTTTTATTCCAGTTTGGGCGGTAAAACACAGAATGGCACCGGATTCAAATGTTGATTGACCAGATGCCTGGCTACATATCTCTAATAGCTGGTGGTTTATCTGCCACAACACTTCATATTTGCCTAATTTGCTATTTACTCCCACTCTGATTCAACACAGGCTCAGCAGGTCCTACTTTCCTTTGTGCTGCGGGTGGTGGTAAGTAGGTAGGCACGTTTTTCATGTCAGGTATATTAAATATAACTCTGGGACGCAGCGTACATTTCCACACCAAACCCAGTTGTCACTTTCACTCCACTCACTCTGTATCCAGGGGAAATGCAGCTGAGGGAATTTACAGGGCTTTTCAGCTAAATGGGCATAAATCACTGGTTTCATTCAAACTAAATAATCACAGACCATAAAGAGCTACTTGTCTCTTACCATATATTACCCCAAAGTTCCCGTGTGCGATACTGTGGCCATTCACAGCAATGGAAAACAGAGCGAGACATTAGAAAGTGACACGTAATCCTGTTAGTTCACTGACATGTGGAGTGGCCATGACATTTTTATCATACGTGTCCATTTCTATTTAGGAAATCAGCAGGATAAAAATGATTACTCTGCTGCTTTAAGAAGCAGACGGCCCTGCAGGAGTCCACCAGGGTGCATTTGTGCCACAGCAGCTAGCGCTGGCCATTCATTACACGTGTTTGGAGGAATGATGTTTCTGTCTCAAGCATGCAAATACAAAATGTTAATAATTACATTAACAACAACAAAAAAAAAAAAAAAAGAAGCCATATCTCTGCATGGCTGTTTTTCTTTTTTGTGTGTGTGTACCTTTGTCATGGGAATTAAAGATTTGGGAGTCACTGCTTCAGCTCAGCATCATCACACAACTTCTACAATATAACCTCAAGCAAGATAGTATCTTTAATTTGCTGTGTGGTTGACAAATCTGTATGGTAACTTGCAATTCCACAGTCACGTTCTAGCACTGCAATGCTGCTTTTCTGCACAAATCTTTATCCTGTTTTTGTCTGATGATATGGGTATTAAAACAAGTTTGGGCACCCGACTTTAGCTCTAATCCACCTCCACAGTCAAAGTGGGATTAATCTTAGTGCAGAGGGAGAGTGTGTGAGACGTGTCACCTTGGTAAAGCCTGCGAGCAATGGGAATTTAAGAATGAAAAATCTATACTTGTTCTGGTTATTTCACATAGGTTTGATGACGACGCTGGCCCGCTTAATTACCAGAACACATTTAATGGTGTAAAAATTGAAAAGGAAAAATCAGAAATTGTATTAATAATCATGTCACATGTCCTTAATTGGCATCATTTGTCATTCAACAATACAGGTGGGGTGGCTGGAAAAATCACTTGCATATACAGTATGATTGTTCCTCATTTCTCTTCTATAGCTGAGACAAAAGGGGACACTGTGATTAATCCATGCCTATCAGTCAGGGGCGGTTCATCTTTTCACTTTTTACAGCTTTCACCACTGCTATCTGATCTAAGAAAGGAGCAAATTTGACAGTTACAGACAATGCAGACCATTCTTCTTATACAATAACCCCCCCTTTCCCTTTTTATAATCATTTCCGGTTCATGGCCATTGTCTCGTACATCATTCCCTGCTTGAAGCCCTGACAGTGATCTGAGCACTGCCTCGGGCCTCTCTCCTTTCCTCCCACCTCTTTTCCCCTTGTGCCCTCTTTTATTCTGTGGGCTTAGCTGACCTTTGGCCCACTGCTTGTTTACTCTCATCACTGAAGTGTGAGCAGGAGAGCCATAAAGGCAGAGCCCTGCTGGGTTAATGTGGCCTGCTGAAGAGGGAAGGGGTGGCTCTGGGCTTCTCCATCTCATTCAGTTGCACTGAAAGCACCGTCAGTACCACAAGACGACGCACTGAACGAAGCAGGTCTCACAAATAAAGCAAAAGATCTTTCTCTTTAAATAACTTGATGCTTCCTGTGAGTTTTTCCACCATCGTTAAAAGGTGCTATGACCGTCTGTTTTGACTCTGCATCTTCCGGCTTTGTTTCCAAAACAGTCTGTTCATTACAAATAACCCTGACCTCCTGCACATCCTCTCCAACCAACTGCTTCCAATGAACAGGTCCAAACCATGTATCGACAGTCTGTTCATCTAATTGCATTGATCCGTTAAGGTCTCCAAAAGCTAACTAATCGAAACAGAATTTATTTTCTGTCAATATTTGCAAAGGTCATCTCTCTTAAAGCTGTGCCCCAGACAACGTGAGGAGGGAAGTGTCTGGGAGGAGGAGGAGGAAGAGCGTGGCATCTAGCCTGTAACTGAGGCTCATCCAAGGTGAGCTTTAACTCGAGCTTGGCACTCAGGATCCAAGGCTTCTAATCCACCATGTTATTAAAACCCCCTGCCAAAGCAAAACACTGGAGACTACAGAGGGCTTAGAGTATCCATTTCACAAAGAGTTCAGTGTCACTGCAGCCGCGTTCCATGTCTCCTTTGACTTCATATCATCTCCCTTGTCGTGGCGCCTGGATCAGTAACCTTCAGCTGCAGAAGCTGGGAGCTGGATCAAATTACCATTGAAAATCTTTTGTTCTGACAAATGAAACATAAGGATCCCCTTTCATCCACACTCTTAAAGGCTTTTTTTTAAAGGTTGGCCTACATCCACATGGCACAAAGAATCTGAGAGAATGCCTGCAGGCACTCTCTAGCATGTACAGTAATTAACATGCCATTAACACATTAATACACATTAACTATTCCCAATGTTAATGGCAGAGTAATTACCATACCTGATACCGCACTGTGGGGATGCAAAAGCACATTTGCCACTTTGTGTTTCACTTTCTTTGTTGAGTGAGCTGAAAGGAATAACTTGGGGAGATGGTTCAATCTGCTTTCCTTCACTGATGAAACAGCAGGATCCATACACAAGTCTGGCGTGTTGAAAAGTGTGATAGTGTGATAGATGAAAGCACTTTTGAACACTTAATCTAAATGTTTCAATTTACTGAAAACAGAAGAAAGTTCTTCATGTAAACTGCCAGACTCTCATTTAAGAGGTTAGGCTGAAATATTACAGCGCACAAAGAGTCTCCCAGTGATTAAATGCTGTATAAAAAGGCACTGAATGGGTTCAAAACTAGGGAATCCCTGTCTGGAATGATGATGTATTTCCTCCCAGTGCAGTGAGTGATAAGCTAATCAGCTGCACTGACAGTGAAGTGTTACAGCCCCCCAGTGTTGGGTCAAGACTTCTCCCATCATACACCAGCAGCACACTCTAAACAGACAGCGCATAGAAGTGGTGGTGAGGAGTGACAAAAAAAAAAGGCTCTGGTCAGAAAAGAAGATCTCTGTCAGTTCAGGTAGCCTTTGTTCCCCAATGAAGATGATGAGGCACTCCTTCCCCCACTAAAGAGGAGGCCATGACAGCAGCGGGGGGTGAAGGGCGTGAAGGATGGAGGAGGGGGGGCTTGCCAGTCTCAACCCACGACTCCAAGACATGCAGGGAGCGGGGGTGGGCAAGGGGGTGGGAAAAGACAACCCAAACAAACATCTTGAAGACATTTTGCCAGGCACACCAAAATTAATCACTGTCCCACGGTGGCACTGACATTTGTGGGAAGTGACACACAACATGACAGACTAGAAGGAGAGGATGAAAGGAGACGGAGGGAGGGTGGGAGGGCTGGGTAAACAAGAGCCACTGTCACTCGCTGTGATCATGTGTGTGTGATGTGTGTATTTGTGTGACTATATGTGGACATGTGAGTGCCCACATTGTTTCCTGCCCTCTAAGACTCGGTGTGGGCAAATAGCCAAGTGGTGCAGTGATGGCTGACCAGGCCTGGCCGTGTCGGCCGCACGCAGCGGTTGGGGAGACCGGCCAAATGAGTGGACAGGACCTCCGCTACAGATCATCACACTGACTGACCCTACAGGACACATACAGCATGGGGCTCCATCATAGGGCTCACATGGTTCACATGGTCTGATAGTCACAGAAAGCCAAAACCCCAAATACACTCGTGTTTCACAGGCAGACATCCCACATCTTTGAAAGGCATAAAACAAGAAAAAAAAAACTCAATATGTTAGTCAGAGGATGTCTGAATCTCTGCCCCTAGACAGGGACTTGGTTTTTAGATCAGTTTGGGACTGTTATTGCATCTCATGTTTCAATATTTCATTCCATCCCCCTTCTATTGAATTAGCATGTTTTGCTTATTTCTTTTCTTCAGTTTCATTTTATATTTCATGTATTGATGGTCTTTAGCTGCTAGCCTCAATTTGCTGCAAAGGTAGGCTGATTTGTTATTCAGACCCCAAGCAAATAATGCAAATGTGGCACTGAAAGCCACTTATGAAATACCCAAAGGCAACTAATCACTCCTCCTCTCGTTCCAGCCTTTCTGCAGCCTCCTAATTAGAAGCTGGAGATTGCATGAAACCAGGTCACACAGCAGGTCTCGTACACACCGATAACCAGGCAAACAGAAGAGCAAAACTTCATCCAGATACCAAGTCAAGCATGCATTATTTCCAAGGCTAGAGGTGGAAAACAATGTTTTTTTTTTGTTGTTTTTTGTTTCATTTATTAATCCAATACATTTTACTGCATACTTCCAAAGAAAGGATTCAGGCTTGAAGTATTTCGTGTATGTGTATCATATTTGTGCGTGTGTGTCCACACGGACATGCATTCATGTCTCCATGCGTGTCTGCGTGAAAGCACATAAGCAAAGAAACAGCATTGGTAGCACACAGCCAACCATGATCCACTGCCAGAGAGATTATTCTTTGCAGTGCCATTTCTGCAAGAGAGTTGACAGTCCATCATTTAGATTTTGCAGTGTATCCACGAAAAGGCTGCATAGCCTGAAGCAGAGGGAGCTGTTCTTTCCTTCAGTGTCTTTCTTAGAAGAGAATTCAACTCCAAATTGTAAAGCCAGAATCCTTTGCTTGTTGTGCTAGCACGAAAGGATTCTGCTACGAGGCAACTGAAGTTATGACAATGGAATAACGCCGTGGTTGATGGGCTGTCTTTCAGAGTATTTTATGGATAACACTGATAAATGCAACAAAAAAAACACCCACCTACGGTTTCTTGGACTAGATGTTTCTAAATGCTATTTCCATGTTGCAGATTAGGGCTAGCACTCCAGAGTGCAGCACAAGAAGTAGCTGGGCGAATCAGGCTCAGGCCAAACAACAGCTTGTGACAGAAGCAGGCCAGAGAGGATGTTAAGACACGAGGAGACTTAACAGGCAGCCGGCCTGCCATCCACTCTTTTTCAGCTTTCCTTATCCTCAACACATCACTTCAGATCCATCGCAAGCGTCTCTTAAACAATACAGTGAGAGGAGAGTCTTATATCACCATAAGAAAGGAGTAAAATAACTGGGGCTTGCTGCTGGCAAATGAGTGAATGATTGCTGGGAGAATATCCTCTCCCTCATTTCATTTGACCAGCTGAATAGTTTTATTGTACACCTACGGATGATACTCCACATTTTGTTGTTGTGCCATACACTGCGAACAAGATAGCTTAAAAGGTTATCCGGTGCTAATTATTCCCAACATGTACTTTACACATCATTTAATGAGTAAGACTGAAGGCGTGGCTATTGGCTGTGACTTGCTCTCCCAGTTATCCAAGATGAACCATGCAATCTCCCTCACATCACCCCTGTCATGTGTACCAAGTCCCCCTCCGCATCCAATTCCCTGCTAGGGCTTCACTGGAGCAGAGACAAGGCACCACTGAAGCAACACAACAGCTCCCGTAGCGTCTCCACACACCATGGAGGGAGGGGTTTGGAGGAAAAGGGGGGGGGGGGGTGCAGAGCTGAAAGCTCACTCTCATAATTACAATAATTAACAGTTGCAGATTTAATTGGAAGGGAAGGCATTAACAGGAGGAACATTGTGGTCGTGCGTACAGAGGGAACCTTTGCAGCAAGAAGCTTTTGTCTTCTCTGTACATAATAGTGCCTTGGCTGCGGTTGCCATGTGCTGACACAACACAACACAACGCAACCGAGCTGAGGGTTCAGACGGTGGGGCTTGTCAGGACTCAGACTGGAGGCAGATAATTAGGTGCCAGGTTAATGAGAGCACAGGCTCTTGATGGCATTTGGTTACTGTATGTGGGCAATTAATGACTTTGTTTTTGTGTTTTTATTGCCCACTTGTGTGGAAAGCATAATACATTATTCACCTCAAGTCTGTGTGTGTGGTGTTTGATGGAGTGGCACTGACTCTGACTGAAGAATCTGTTCCGTTCACTGTGGTGAGTGTTAAATTCAAAACAATACATACTATATGGAGTGGTAAAAATGTAATCTCGGTTCACTCATGGCTACCGTGCTGCATGACCTTTTCAGATTGTATTGCCTCATGTCGTCAGCGATGATGTTAAAAACTCCAAATATGTCAAGCAAACAGTGAGGCTGCAGGTGAGGCACAGGACAGCAGAGCCACAAAACACACCAGAACAAAGAAACCCAACGCTGAGTCCATAAGTGTTTGGTTAATTCACCGTATCACGTTTCAAATGTATTTGTGAAATTCCATACCCCGATAGAAAAGCCCCGCTTTCATTCAAGAGGATTTATTGGCAATGAATCCACTGAGAGGTCTTTAAACATCCTCTTCTTTAGCTCAACCACTCGTCGCCTCCTGTTTTGGAGTTAGTTGTTCTCCAGCCTGTGGTGGCCAATTAGAGTGCTATAAGATAAATGGGCACCCACAACTTTGATGTCCATCTTTTTAATAAGCTTTGGTTAAGATGGCATCTTGTGTGGAAGAGTTCAATATCTTCACAGTGGGAGAGAAAAGAGGTTTATTCTAAAATGAAATATCATGTAAATACTGCTGGAGGTTTTAGGCTGGGTGGGGTGGATCATGGTGTCGGCTGTGACTCCGGCGTTGGCATTCATTATCTTCCACTGCAGTTGTGCAGATTAGGCACTGAAAGATTATTTTAAGAGCTTTGTGAAATCTATGCTTTTTTTAAAATACTAAATCAGCTCCAGCATAAACATAGAGGGGTTTTTTTTTTTTTTGGTTTTTTTTACAAGAAATCTTCTAGTGAGTTGTCTGAAAAGCAGTTTGCTGTTTTTTATATAAGTTTAATACATAGGAAAAGCTGCTGAAGATAGCAAATTAATTAGCCTAAATACAAATGGTGAAAAATGGATTAAGTGCATAATTGGAGAAAAGTGTGGTGTAACAATATCTAAAATTGTGATGTAATAAAACGGTGCACAAGACCGTACAAAGAAAAGTGGAAAAAGAGCATATATCTAACCTTGCCTGCGGACGTGCTCCTTTATATGTGTGTGTAACTCAGTCAGGAATAATGTAAATGTCTGGAGAGTCTTAAGACTGAGCAGGCCCGTATAAAAGCACCCTGTTTCAGGCTAGTAAAACAAGTCAATAAATACAGCGGAGAAGCCCGTGCTGTCTGCTGCACTCTCCTGAATGAAAACAGAGGTGAACTGCTTATTTTCAGTCTGGCACCAGTGGCTGACAGCGGCATTATGGGCGCTCATACATTCTGACTATCACTCGTCACAAGCTATATCTGTCAACATTACACTCAAGTGCATTTTAGATGTAAAACAAGCGTTCTCTGGGAAGATTATTTATGACTTTATGTGGTCAGCTGCTAAATGAGCTAAACACACCCTGAAGCAGGGGGTGACCACAGTTATGATGCTCTCTTTTCTTTCTCACCCAATTCATCACCCTGCCTTCTTTGTTTATTAGTCACAAAATATATAACAAACAGAAATATGACATGCTTAGCCTCAGCAGGTTGGCGCTTACTATGTCAGAAGACCGATCCAAATAGGAAGCCAATGACAGACTCACATAAAATGGAAACACCATTAGGAAGGCAAACACTCCACTGCGATAGCAGCTACCTGATTACAGCAGGAAAGCACAGCCACGGTTCTTCCTTTTTTTTCATAGTGTGTCAACACTTTGGAAAAGCAAATATTTCAGTGACTACCCTCCGTGTGCTTTAATCCATATGGTGTATTCTGTTTGTCACCACAGATGTTCCACTCCCAGGATGGGTTTTCAGAATAGAGAACTGCTCTCTACAAGCAGCGCTCACCTGCTCCCAGCTACACAATGAATACGCAGAGGTCACACACCATATCACACTGGGGCCATGCAGCGTCAATCCTTTATTAAATTACCTAGCTATCTTATTTTCTGTCACCACACAGATATGAGGGTTATCTTTTTCATTTATGTAGCGGATTTTCAAGGGATTATGCATTAAAGATTAAGGGTGTGTATACCTAACACCTCAGCACAACAAAATGCAATACCTCAGACACTGCATGGCTGATGTATAAAGGAAAAGGAGGTGCTGCGAAACAAATCTTCAGCAGCCAGAACTGGACAGGGTTTATTCTCCTCAGACAATACAAGCTGTGACTATACAGAATGTTTCAACCCTAAAATACTGTGGTAAGCAATACAAATCCCTTGGACAAAATGAAATGTATTAAACATGTGGATTTCATAAATCTCCCTTTCCTCGGTCTGGGTCAGAGGTATATTCACTGTTGAGCTCAGCAGGCATTTTTCCCTCAGCATTGTTACTGCGAGTTGCAAGTACTCCGTGTGCTTTCAAAATGAATGTCAGCAAAACCTGTGTGTGTGTGTGTGTATAGCAAACAGCCGATCCTCATAGTAAAATGGTTTAAGTCACTTATCCCTGCTAGTTTATTAGTGTAGCACTGTGCTGTGGGGGTTTTAAGGGTCTGCTGTAGAAATATTACCTCTGGAATAGTGTTGCCAGAAGAGTTCTGATAAGATGAACAGTTTTAGATAGTTCTTCAGCTTCCCTCTCCAATCCAGACATAAAAAAAAGCCATTCAGATTCAACCAAAACACTGTTAAACACCCATTTGGGATCCCTTTAACCTTGAGTAACATACCAAAGGTAGAAGCAGCCTAAGGCTATGGGGGGACTGGCTACCACAAATCCCAGTGCCATGCTGTTCCACAGTGGGGGCCCAGCATGGCCAGATTGCCATAGAGGCCAGCTGAGATGGTGCTACAGAGTTAGGATAGCCTGATCACTTATCTGCTGCAGCATTCATTTAAGTCGCTCCATTATCTGTTTTGTTTTCCAAATGATTCTGTTTGGATACCTTTGCTGAGGATAACAGAAGTGCATCCATGTTTACCATGTGGGTGTCGGCGCATCTGTTAGCGGCCTCTTGATGAGACAGTGGGTACGGTTACATGGTGTTCTTTAATTCGGAATTAATAATTCCGAATTAAATCATTCGGATTGAATTTATTCTCTTACGAGTTTACATGAAGATAATAATTCCGAATGAAACACGTCCTCACTTAATTCCTCTTTAGAGTGGCGGGTTGGGAAGGGTTCTGATTGGACAGAGGGTGCACGTGACGTTTGACGTAAACCGGAAATAAACAAAGTTGGCTCCCTGCTTCTCGTCTTTTCACTCGTAACTTGTAATAACTATATAATAAGTACCAGTTTCCCTGCTATTTCTATTATACTTTTGAAGTATGAGCTCAACACAAGCATACTACTTCACTTTTTCAGCAACCTAGAACAAGAAGAAAGATAGACCACTAAACATGGGAGACAAAACAACGCGCGTCATCGGGACAGGACAAGGTAACGAGCATGCGCAGAACCACCAGAATTAACTTACATGACAGAGGAATTAAATAGATCGGAATAAAAATGTGAATAAACCAGCATTAGGAATTAAGTGTTTACATGGTCATTTTTTATCAGTTTAAAGCGGAATTAACTTTTATTCGGACTTAAACAGGAATTAAAACTCCCATGTAAACGCACGGAGTGTCGCTAATTATTTACCTGCATTAATGGATAACACGTTCATTTTAAATTTGAGAAGAAGAAGGAAGTGATTTTCATTGCAATATATGTATTGCTGCACAAACAAATGTAGGATTGCATACAGCAAGCAGCGTGAATATAAAATGAAATACTCAGTATTTTGATTTGCCTCAGACTAAAAGCATAGTAGACAAAGTTTGAATGATGTATAAATGTCATACATGGCTGTGCTTTGTGTGGGGGCCAGGCAGAAAAGATGAATAAAGATGGAAGACAAATTAGAGTTTGAATAGGATATTTTTTCCCTTAAGCTTACGCCACAAATGAAGCAAAACAAATAATGAAGCCTACAGCCTATGAGTCATTTCAGTCATGTTGCATAATTCAATCATTTTTGTGACAGCTGATGATTACTTCATCATCCCACAAAGAAAGATTAAAAAGTTGTCAAATTAAATATTAAAGAGGCACTGCGGGCAGTTGTAAATTTTTAAAAGAATAACACAGATTGGAGATGAAATGGGGCACCTATATGCATATTTTATGCCATAAGCACTGAACGTATACACTTTCCGCAGGCCACCTACTCTGTAACAACGAATTGCGAGTGTATAGACGTGGTAATGCAGCACAGCGGAAATGATATGAAAGAGAAATTGGTTTTATATGATGATGTCAAAAGGAATATGGCTCTGCATGGTCATGCAGAATAAAGATAAGATTCTATTTCGACGTGAAAGAATATTTTGCTAATGGTTTCTTCATTTCCTCAAAGAAAAAAAATTAGACGCTCGCTTTGTATGCACCTTGAATGTGATTTCTTCTGAATGAAGTTAACATCTTATCTTTCAATAGCAGAAGAGATCTGTTGAAAATACCCATGTGTGGAGCAGAATGGCAAATGTAAAAGCTTTGTCATCTCTTGAAATAAAGGGAAAGTGACAAGTGACAGTAAATGCTATCACATTTTCAGCAGGAGAAAGGTTTGAAGAGCAGAACAAAGCCATAAAATGCTTGTGCAGAGGAGGTTAAATCTCTATAAGGAACAGAGAGGAGGCTGCATTTCACTAAGTCAGCATCGATTGGAGTAAACAATGACTGATCAATATGCATATAAAAGGCTCCCTCCAAAAGAGACTCGCGTGTAGATTTCAAATATTATATCTCACAGAAAGTGTTTTACCGAGCTTGTTGAATTAGCTTACACCTTTTTTTTTTTAGATACAAAATTTCCAATTCAGCACTATACACAAATACACTCCTGTGTCCATACACACTTACTCATGCAATAAGCATCATTGTCACAGAGGCTTCCTTTCCAAATGGTTCAGCCTCCATCATCTGCAGGCGTTCCCAGACACACCGCTTTGAGTCTGCCATAATGATGCATGACTAAGTACAGTTAAAGTGTTGCAGTCTGTTGGCAAAAAGCAGTCAAGCACTTTGCTATAGTGTCACTACGGATAAACCATACAGCTGAAGGTTGACGATGGATAAAAGGCAGTGACAGGCCTGGTGATGCGACTCAGTGTGTGTCTGTTTGTGTGTGTGTGTGTGTGTGTGTGTGCGTGTGTGCTACGGAGGATTCACATGTGGATGAGAGGTTAGAAACCATGGCACAGCAGATTTATATGTGCTCTTAACTAGGATGTGAAATAAGGTTGGACACAGTGAAATAAAAAATGCTGTGCTGGAGTCTGTTAAAACTGGGACACGGTTTAAAAGTTAGTCCTGCTGCTAATAAACAGGCATCTTCCTCTTCTACTGCTGGAAACAGCAGCTTCAGGGGTTTGCACATATGTAGCATTACTGGTACGCAGCACAAGAGAAAACTCTTAATTATAATCCAATAAAGTGAAACTTTTCGTGATACACTTGAATTTTATTCTGAATGCTACTTGTCCAGGCCAGACAGAGCATTCATTATTTGACTTACTTGACCCTGCACATCTCTCTCCTTTGTTAAACTGAGCAATAAACGACCCGACCTCTTTCCACATTCCACTGTCTCCTCCAGCAGCCTTCAGGGTAGATATTCAGCATACAGTGAATGCAGAGGAGACAAAGAACTCTCCATTATACTGTATTCTGTTTGCCAAAGTCTTTAGTGTCAAAACGCTCGGCAGACTTTGTTGCTGCTTTGTCGGTTTCGCCACTGCAGCTGCTTTCATGTAAATGATCCTGAATGTTATTTTCTAAAGAATGCTTTTTAAAGAGAAATCCCCATTTTTGCCTCTGCATCTTGTCACAAACCTTTTTCTCTTCTATCTCCTCCCCTCTCTCCCCGTTCCCTCCTGCTGCAGCTGTAGACTGCATAATTGATGCAAATGCTGTCACATGTGTCAGGAGCGGAGGCTCTTCTAGTTTACTTCTGTGCTACACTTTATCGGGGAACATTAAGTGGAGAAAGCAGCCTCATGCCAAGGGTGGAAAATCAGCTTGTCAGTGGTCTCATTCACATCGCCATTTCTTCAGGATTGTTTCATCAAGGTGATTGAGAACAAAAAGTACGGCAGCAAATTCCAGCTTATGTTTGGGAGCCCTGCCACATACATTATTTATATTTGTTGCCCACCCCTTCTCTATCCAGTCACCTGAATACATCATTTCCTAATTCTCAAATATTTCCGCAGACTTCCTCCTATTTGCACAGTATCCCTTCGACATCAACTACGCCAAACCATTAAGCTTGTAAAGCATGCTTTTTGTGTGTGACACAGACCTGAAATTACAGATAGCTGCTTTCAGAGATTGCTAGGGCATGCTGGGAAAGCTGTAATGGCTGTGGAGTGACTGGAGTGCAGTCAGGGACAGAAACAGGATTTCATTTACAACAACGATATCGGAGGAATTATGTAAAATGGTAACATTCCATGCCATTTAATGAGCCATATTCACTAATGTCTGAGTCTATGGTCTAGCTGTAATAAAATGCGTCGCCTGCCAGAGCTCTGCTGCTACACTGTTTCTGTCTATTTCCAGCTCTGTATGAAACAATGGTGCATAACAGAACAGGCAGACATTTACAGTTCTTTACCCTGCATGCTGAATGCTCTGCCTTTAGACAGAGAGAGGTGCTTGTCTGCTACAGTCTCTCCTCCTCTTCACTCCTGTGCTCCCCCTGATGTTTTTTTTTTTTTCTAGCCCCAGTCTGTGCCACAGATTAAGTGACTTGATCCTGCAAACATCTGAGGAATTCAGCTCAACAAAGAGGTCAGACAAAGGCCAGGGGATAGCCTTACAGGTCCTCCTCCATTAGCAGATCTACCGAGGTGTCACGGAGGGGGCTCTGCAGGCAACAAAAATGCCTCAAAAAAAAAAAAAAAGCAGATTTCTTCTTTATGTTTATCTTTCCACCCATGATTCAAGCCTCTTTTATTCTGCTTGGTCACATGAATTATGCCAGAAATCAGTGGAAGAAATTAATAGAGTGCTAATTCTGCACGGTGAGTTACACTAGAAATGGTATTTTAGGACTGGTAAAATAAATCTCACATTTTTTTTCAAATCTTCTCAGTAATTTGTAATTCCTCTCTTTTTTTTTTTTCTTTTCCCAAACAAGTTCTCGCTTGTGAACTCCAATATGCATGCCAACTAAGGCACAAGTGCTGACTGTCTCTTTGTTTACACCTCGCTCGGTACAGACAAACAAAAATACCCCATATTTTCCAGGCAATAGCGTTCACAAAGAATATCTGGGGCTCCAAGAAAAAACATTTCAACAGTAATAAGCATTCTCCATGAGAGTCTGAAACATTTCAGAAGGCTTCTTTGAAGCTCTCACTATGTTGACTGTTCATATATAGACAGTGCTTGGAAAGCCTGAGTACCATATCACTGTAACCTCTCAGTGCTTCTGCATTAATAATTAATTGCCAATGTGAGTAAACACCAGTGAAGATATGAGAATGCCCCTAACGGCACAAACCATGTTGCTCCCACTTAAAGCAGCATGCTCAACATATTTGGTTGAGTTTGTGGATGCAGTCTATAAAGTACCATCGTGGAGAGAATTCTGTCACAAACTTACGCAGAATTATTCGTATGTGCAATTAAACTGTGTATTTTACAGCATAAACCAAAATCCAGACAAATTCAAGCAGGTGGCTCCATCTTTCATAGCACAGGCTGCAGCGTGTCATCAAACCTGCTCAAGAGGAGATTTGGAGATGTTGCTCCTGCACAGTTACCCTTTAGCTTACAGGCAACATGCTGTGAGTTTACAGCTAACACAGCCTCATTTATATTACTTATAGTGAGGAATGTATGTGCAGGGCCTGTAGAACATGCTGACCTTGTCAGAGTGAGCAGCATCTCCCGGCACCAGTGAAGAGCATGCTCAGGTATTGTTATCCAACCACTCCAAGGCTTCCTGTTCATGTCGTATATATAACTGAGAATGTGAGTCTCTGAGGATGGTAGACAAACAGCTGCTTACTGAATAGCCAAACAACATAACACACTCCTTTCAGCTCAGACTAAATGATTTTATTATATGTATGGTATAAGCTCATACCGTGGCAAAGTCTAATATCTGGTTTTGAACACCCGGCTTGTTTCTGAATAAAAAAGAAATTAGGGGGTCTCTGATGCATTATCAAATTTTATCACCATGGCTTTGTATGCATCACTAGTGAGCCTTATTCAGCTTTTGGTGGTAGAATGTAACCAACTACTCAAAATTCAGTAGCTGGGGAAGCATTTTTTATCTTACTATGAATTCTCATTATTTCTAATAGCACTTTTGAAGTCTAAAGAGTAGAACAGAGCATGTTCTCTTTATTCTCCAGTCACTGACAGACATGGCCAAGCACTATGGGTTAATGTAATACCACAGTTGGATGCCTTCTCTACTCACTTATTACTCCCTGTTAGCTTAAAAGTGCTTCAGTGGAAGAAATAGAAAGAAAAAGTATGCAATGCATGAAAGGAGGTGACAATTGTAGGAGCCCATGACGACACAAGGCCTGAAAATTATACAAAAATATAGCCTTTTAAAAGGCTCCTTAAGAGAATGTGTGTGTGATGGATTAAAAGTGCATTATATTCTAATTCCAAATACAGCAATACATCATTATAATAACATCTGAAGAAAACAAAAGAGCTAGAAATTCACAGTCATTCAGTTGTAGGCAAACGTTGGTCTAAGAATAGAAAAATGGACTGTAAAAAGTCCATGGTTCATCTACTGAGACTGGCATATCAATTAGGATTGTGAATAAGAGTTTAATTGAAAGCAACAGGAGCAGAAAGAAGCGGAAATTCATCAAGGCAAGCATGGAAAAGCACAAATGAGTTCCAAGCAAGACACAGGGAGCCCCGTCCCCATTCTTCTGCTCTGTCTTTGCCCAGAACACATCCACCTAATCTTTCCCACCATTACCAAACAATGAAATCAGCAACCAAACAACTCTGCCTGCTGAGGTTTCCTTTAATAATTCTAAGCAGGCTAATTGTTTTATTGGAGGTACAAATAAATATATTTCTTGGACTGGCTCTCTTTTCAGCCACAGTAGATTCATAAACTTTGTGTTAACGCCACATTGGCTGCTCACATCTGCCGCCTCGGGGCCCCAATAAGTGGTAAATCTGGTTTTATAAAGAAAAAAGGAGCTCACAGTGTAGCGTTAACCAGTTACTGTTGGCTCATCAGTCACAACCTGTTGAAGGGGTTCACCACCTTTTAGTGTGTAATTTTGTGCAAACTAAGAAATATAAGTGCTGTTGAGGTCAAAGTTCACATTGCTAGGACTTTAATAGGAAGGTTTTATTGGCTGCACCAGTGCTTTGTGCTCATGATTACTTTACAGAGTCTGGCTTATGGGCCGGTAGCATCTGTGTCTTCCTATACTCTTATCTCTGCTGGCAAGCGAACACCCTGATGCAGGCCTGCCACACGATCATTGTACCATGGCTCCACTGTCACTAAATGGCACGTTCTCTCAGCCCCATTCCTCCCTTTCCTCGGCACGGGCTTCTCCAGCTGCAGCCTAATTTCCTGTGACTTGCCTAATTACTGTAATTAAGGATTAATTGCCATTAATTATTCACACATAAGCTCATCGCAAATCATGGGGTAAATGTCTTATGAAAGCTGCCATACAAGCCATGTATAAACACACTAGGATGCTCCAGGCTGCTGAATCGATCACTCAGCCCTCCAGCAAATCTCCACGCCACACTTAGGAAAACAGCGATAACTCTCCCCAAAATCAACAGCCCATCCAGGTGATGGAGGAATCAATGCAGGTGCTTTATTCATCTCAGCAACATTCGGTCACTGAAATGCATTTTCAGAACCTCCAAGACAGGAAGCGACCGGAGAAGTATCTGCTAGGCATGCTGTAAACACAAACTTTTGATAAAATAGTAAAGTTGTCTTGAAAAAAAGAACAACAGTGTGGCTAAGTGACGTGAGGGATATCCCAATGTTGTAGTGCGATAATCACTAAAGAAACAAGTTATTTCTGTTTGAAAATTTAAATATAAGTTGCTTAAATGGTAAAAAAAAAAAAAACTTGACTAAAAGCCAAGAGATTGGTTTTAAGCTGAGAGGAAACATGCCATTAACCTCACTCGCGAAGAGTTTTTTTTTTTTTTTTTTTTTTTTAATCTCTTATAACTAGTGATGTCTGGGTCATCCTGGCTCTTGGTGAGAAAGAAACTTGGACATATCAGAGGTAAATATTTACACTAGTCTGTGCTCAGTTTATTCCCAAGCATTTTTTAGGGAAATACTTTTTAAAGCTTCAGCATCATAAAATCATAATAATGACTATAATGTAAATCTGCTGAGCATGAAACGTCTTCCAGGGACCTGCATGCAAACAGTTTTTAAAATGAGACATTTTTACAAGGCTTTAAATCAGCAGTGGAGCCATGTGTTGATAGAGAGAGAGAGTGAGGGGGGGGGGGGGGGGGGGGGGGGGTAAACGTCTGACAGGTCACACCAGGTCTGTAAGGCCTTTATTGTAATATACAAGAGTAAAAATTATTTTCTTATGCTGTTGGGTCCTACAGAGGCTGCTGTCTCAGCAGTGGCGATGTGCTCAAAATTTCTGTCTCTTTGGGTCTTGATATCTATAAACACGTGTCACAAAGAGGAGGGAATGGGATGAGAGCCGACTAATTGTCGGACCAAAGGCAGATGTGACAGATTAATGCAAGACACAGCTTTATTTGGGGTGCACAAGTTTATATTTGATTGAAACATTTATGTTAATGGACCTTCTGGCAAGCCTTTAATGTTCTACGCTTTCCTGTAAACAGCCCACTCTGCAAATCCATCACTGGGCTTTCTGTGGAAAAAAAAAAAAAAAGAAAAAAAAAGATAGAAAACCAAATTTCTGCAAGGAGAAGGGAACCGATAATACCCTTCCAGATCAAGGGGATAACAAGACCTCAGACATACAGCGGCAGCTTGAGCCAATGCTGGCGAAATTTCTCCTGATCAGCATTACTGTAGCCAGAGTTTAATTTATAGAGCTGAGCTGGTCCTGTTTTATGCGTTTGTTAGATTAATGTGCAGAGCCATAGTTTTTTTACTGCCATAGTCTTTGATCAAGTTCAATTTATTGGGATTAACCTGAGGTTCAAGCACAGACTATGATCCATTTCAAGTCATTATATGAAGCTTCCACTCTCTCCAGCTGTGATTGGGTTTCTAGTCCATATAATTAAGCACAAGTTTAAGCTGTCAAATCTCTCCTCCAGTTATGACGGTTCTTTAATGGCCCTTTGATATAACATATTAATTTCTTCTTATTTTTGACTTACTTTTATACCTTTTTGTCTGTGCAACGTACCCCTTCAATTAGCATGTGTTAATTGTTACCTTAGAGGAAGTGCAGCGCTGTGATAAATGCTACTTTTCACTGAGACACAAGAGAAGTGCCTGATTGTGCCTTGGTGTTAATATAGAAATGTGTTTTACAGTCAACATGTCACCGTGCTGTGCGTCAGCATGTGAGTTACAAGACCCCACAGCCTGCGCAACTTTGTGTGGACCCTGCTGCCCCTGCACATTTCACACACCCACCTCTCTCTGTGCGACGCCTCCCAGCACGCACATGCATCATCATGTCATTGATGCCTAATTGATACTTCCCTATTTATTGTCACCTTCCCCCTCTGTCAGCTGACTTGGCTCTCCATGTCGCTTTGCATTTAAGGACTCCCGGTTGCCTTGATCTCAGTAATTAGATTTTATGTGCTAATTGGTGTAAATACAATGATGGGAGTAGCAGCTATTCGCAGCTATGAGTTGTGGTTGTGATAAGTGTTTGGTTCAGTAATAAGGGGATTGCAGAAGTGTCTCTAGGAAACCGATATGTCTCTCATCAGCTCTTTTTTTTTTTTTTTTCCATTTGAAAGAGCTGTGCATCTTAAATCAAACTCAGACATCTTGAGGTCTCTTTGCATCCTCTGGTTTTAAAAGTCTCATTTACCTTTAGAGGGAAACGTCACATTTATTCCAAGGCCAAGTTGTCAACTTAATTATCAACATGACAGCATATAGTAGAGAGGCATTTAGTTCTGTGTCTCTCTTAGATCTGCAACTACTTCATCCAGACAGTTATAGATATATTCAAGAAAACATAGTTACTGAATATTTGGAAATATGTAGCATAGAGTTATTCTAACCTGTTTGCTACATACACTGCAAAAACTGAAATCTAAGTAAGATTAAAAATCTTAAATTGAATACACAGACGCTTATTTTTTTTCAAAGGTAAGACAATTCTTAGTTTTTATGCCAGAGAATTCCTCTTGTTTTAAGAGTTTTTGTTTTTTACTTGTTTTGGGAAGTTTCTTGTTCTGTTGGCAGATAATTTATCTTATTTTAAGTAACATTTACCTAATTTTTGTTTTTTAAGGCTGAGTTTTTGCAGTGTATAAAATAACCAGAAATGTGGCAACATTATTTTTTAAATCAACTGGATCATTGTTGAAGCGAAAACCTGGAATATAAAATTTCTTTGCTGTATATACTGATACATGACATGATTAGGTCTAAAAAGAAAGGGACTATTGTGATTTTATGACACATTGAACAAAAGATAATGTCAGTTGGTACAAAGGCAAGTCATTTTAATTTGTCAGTATTTATACTCTTCCAAAAGGCAGCCTGTTACAAAGAGTTAGGTAAATATGCGTAAGGTGCTTTGGGGCTATAACAGTCTTAACAACAATAGATCAAAGGTCTTTATTTAAGAAGTGTGTAAAATAATGTATGAATGTAGTTATTGCAAGTTAAATTGCTGGTTAAATTGCAAGTTAAATGTGCCAGTTAAATCTAGTTTTAATTTTCCATTTTTAAACCTTCCTGTTTTTGAAGTTTACTAACAGAAAAGTCAAAGTCAAGGCTTTACCATAAAAAAAAAAAAAACAATATACACGTGTTACAACGGCAATGTTTGTTTTTTAGACATTTACTTGAAAATGTTCAGGTTTAGTACAGTAATGTGAAAAACTGAATTAGAAACTTTCACTATGATTAAAGTGCTCCAGTGATGTAGTTTTCACATGCAAACACAGATGTATGTTTCTTCACCCCCTTCTCATTTTTAACTTGCTTCTTTTTAAACTCTGTGTTGTCAGCAGATGTCCTTCTAACGGAGACAAAGAAAATGAGAGGGGGCTGGATATCATCAGCATAGAAATGAGCCTCCTCCATGCCCCTTCTAAGGCACAGCCTCAGTGCCGCTCCAGCCACTACACTACCTTTTCAACTTGCAAATGACAGTGTCACCAAATGCTATCCTTCCATCAATCAAGTCAGGGGGGTCATGAATATACAAAAGGGAAAGCGGAGACTGGCTGCCTCCCGCAGCTCTACTTGGCCCAATTATACAGGCTCAGCTTTCTCCTGTGAGCTTCCACTTTTTGTTTCAGTCTAAAGGGTACAGTCCAAAGCAGCCCCAGGCTTAATCAAGGTAGGTCACGCATACTGGACCTCTCAAGTGGACTGCAAATGCAAGTTAAATGTGGACACCAAATGTCATCTTTCTTTTACATCTTTGCTGCTAGGGGGCAAAGACAGCAGGGGTTAGCTCTACACCCCTTTTTTTTTCCCGCATACACTCTGCCACATCCCATGAACTGAAGTCCTCTTCTTTACCCAAACATAAGACAAGACCACATGGCTGCAGCGGCTCTCTCCTCTCTTCTCTGCAGCAGCCCGCTTGCCCCTTTCTTTACCCCAGCTGTCAGATCATAGCAGTGAATTAGCATTCTAACAGATACGCCTCAACCCGGGGATGAATTAGCACACAGGACTAACTAATGACCTCCCTGCAGAAAGTGGACCTTACAGTCGATGGCTTAGCTGATCAATACCACCGTTTCAGCTCAGCTTACCCTCACCTCTCTCTTTTTAGTGCTCACTGACATTCTTCCACAGCACTGGAGGAGATATCTAAGACTAAATTAAACCAGAAAATGTTCAGAGTCACTATGGATCAAATTTATTTGAATAAAAATCCAGCAATGACCATAATCCATATTGTCTAACTGCCATATATCCATTACGACAGAAAAAACAAGGCAGATCCATGTGTTAATGTAAGTAATGGAAACGCTAGTGGATAGCATCAATCACTGAATGCAGTCATTGTGCTCCTGCTTTGTGTTGACAAAGTGACGCAAGACCTTATCAATCAATCACTAGAACTGATGATTCTAATTGTTTTTGATGAGCATGGCACTGATGTAATGATTAAGAGCATTTTGTTACACCGAACGCTGACTTGCTTAATAAAACAGCTAAAACTTTGTCAGGTGGCCAACACCAAGAAGTAGAAACTTACTTTTTAAAACATTTAACAATGACGACACAGAATAGACTAACCCCAAATAATCCCTTTTGTTTGCTAAAGACAGGCAACCTGCTTATGCCATATGATTAAAAAAAAAAACATGAAAGAGCATTGCTGACAGTTTTGTTCATCAGAATTTAAAAGTCTCTCCAAAACAAATTTACAGATAAGCGCTAAAACAAAAATTAAAAATTAAATGCAACATACAGCTTTGATCAGCCGTGTTGATGCGTTGATGTGTCAGCAGAATCACAGCAATCAAGCCACAATATGTCTCAGAGGAGTACGGAGAAGCAAAGGGTTAATGTGGGCCTACGGCTGCGAAAATAAATTACTCTAAATATGTAAGTGGATGTTGGAATGGGCCCTGTAAGAGCAGACAGAGTTTGGGTAAACCAACAGTCTGTCTGCAGTAATTTATAGACAGCTATGATAAATACTATTTGTCCATGACAGTCACATGAAATAATAAACCATGGCTGGCTATAAACATTACGAAATCCTGACACTATTGATTTATAATGTCTAACAGTGACATCAAACCAAACTACTGACAGAAACAATGCCAGGGCTTTAGGAGCAGTTTGTCAACTATTAATTCTGTCAAAGGGGGTTTTGCTCTAAGCCGAGGGAGCTTGTCTTGCAGTTGTCAATCCCTTTGCTGGAAATGACTGCAGCACGTCCATGGGTAAGGGCCCTAGGCACTGCTCCGTTAGCCCTAATTACCCCCATCCCTGCTTTGGCAACGACAAAACCAGCCCCTATTTAAAATGCATGTTAATTATGCAAATTATTAATTGGGCTGGTGCTTGAGGATTTGTGTTTATGCCTGGATTAGAGTTAATAACTGTATCAAGCCACGTTTTAAGCCTGACCTATGACAAGTAATGCTGAGGTGCTGAAAGGGATATTTTCCAATACATTACCCTCTCTTCTCTTCCAAGTCCATTCCCCATTACAGGAGGCTGAATAAATGACACGCAGATTCTCTTATCCTACAACAACACCCAGTTTGGGTCTACACACTGTGCTGTGTAATACCGTCTAACAATGCTGCACTTTGTCGGGGGTTCTATAGAAGGAAGAGCATGCTATGTTTGCTGGTATATCATGTGCACATATGCACACATGACACTGGTATGCGGTCACATAAACAGTAAGAGGGACTCATTTCATAGCGATCCAGGATTTGCTGTCAGGCTAATTGCACACACCTGTGATGGGGACCACACATGCTGTCACCACCTGCCATGGATACCAGTCAAAACGGAGCCTGAACTCTGGTCAGTAATTCCTGTCAAGTTAAAGCAGAGATCACCAAACAAACACACGAGTCGCGTACTTTGCCCCCTTTTTTTTACAACATCCAAGGTGGCTTTCGTTATCTGAGGGAACTTCATGAGTAAATAAAAGACTTAATAACTGAAGAAAATCCTTAAAACTAATAAACCCATTTACAAGTTTGCTCCTTTGTGTGCATGTTTATTCATATGTCCCATGAAATGATCAGTTCTTGCTCATTATGGATTTGCCACAGCTCCGTTCAGTCTTCAGACATCCTGTCTGAGCTTGCCAAAACCTCGGGGAGCTCTGGGAGCGATCCCTCCGTAGGGTTAAAGCTTTACTCTGTGTGCTAACAGTCATGCATGAACGAAGAGCTGTTACATGACACCCAGGAGGTATGAAAGGAAAATCAACAGCAGAAAGTTTAGCTTTAGAGCAGCAGATTCACTCATCTGCATTTTCGCTAGTTAAGCTTATTTGTTAGCTTTTTTTTGGTTTGTTTTGTTTTTTGGTTTGTGGCATCAGGACCCGGTGCGTGACGCATTGTAATTTTCAACTTAACAATGTTT
This sequence comes from Telmatherina bonti, assembly GCF_933228915.1. Classification (NCBI taxonomy): domain Eukaryota; kingdom Metazoa; phylum Chordata; class Actinopteri; order Atheriniformes; family Telmatherinidae; genus Telmatherina; species Telmatherina bonti. Next base: position 26,049,071 of record NC_136611.1, on the reverse strand, counting down.
GTGAGTGAAACATTTGCCTTAAAAAACGTTAATTATAAAGTGTTAATTATAAATTAAATATTTTCTAAGGATTTTAGTGTTATCATGCTACAGTTAGCTAACCAGGTTATCTGTTACGTTAGCAGTCTAAACATCAGATGTAAGATGTACATCTAAATAATATGAAACAGAAGTTAGCCTTTTTCTAGAATATGAGGTAGCTGCAGAGAGTTTCAAAATCTTTCTAAATTCTGTGCTCGCATCGCTGCCCATACAGTAAACTGCTCCATCTACGTATGTACAGAAGAGGCCGATCAATCTCACCTTGTCTCACCTCATTTGAAATCTCTTCAAAACTCTGCAATAATGGTTATTGCAAGCATTTTCCTGAAAATTTGACACACTATGATTAAACAATAAACAGACAGCACAGGGTGTGTCAGCCAGTCAGCAGTCTTTAGACTTTCTTACACGACTGAAATGGTTAAGGGTGCATTAAGCTGTTTTGCTCAATGGCCCTTAACCAATATAAAGAAGTACTGCAATAGCATGTTCTGATTTATGTCCTGTGAAGACATTATCCATGCATGCAAGCACATGCATAAAAAGAAGCGCAATTAATGTAAAAATAAAGATAAAAAAATAAATTACATTAAAGTAGAAAAAAATAAAAACATCGGCAGCGAAATAGAAAAAGTCTGAATAAAACCTCATATTAAAAAAAAACAACTGCAAATTTGTTTCCTTTATTTTCTGGAGTACCTTTTGTTTGTTGGATCTAAATTATAGCTTGATTAAACTCTAACAGAGAGCTACAGTAAATCCTGTGTGAATGTTTGCTGCAGTTCCTCTAAAATGGGAAATATTGATCAGCATGATTTCCCTGGGTACTAGGTAGCTGTAGAGGAAGAGCGAGAGACATTATTTAGGGGACATGAAGCCTAAGTTGGAAAAAATAAGGAAAAAAAAAGTGACATTTTGGTGTATGCCATGAAACATGACTTAGTTTGAGTGGCCTTTGATGGCAAGGCAAAAGGGTAGTTCATCATTGTCTGCATGGAAAGCACAGCGGTGGTTTCTTATGTTGGTTTTACATTATTAATTTGAAGCACACAAGGTCATGGGGCCGGTATAGTCATGAGAACCAGTTGTTATCTTAACACAGCTGTCAGGCTGAATCTGCATTGACTGATTATACCATTGATTGGTAACACTGCAAGAAGGAAGCCTTTGGGATATTGTCCGAAATGTGGAACCAGAAAACTCAGCTAAAAGTACGGCTGTTTTGTTGAATTTTTACAAGACCAACAACTCTGAAAACTGCACCTGTGTTGTGTAACCATGCCTAAGACAGCTTCAATCTGCTGTAAGCAAATAAAATGTAAATGTCAAATTGTTGTAAACATATGCAAATACATGAAAAAACCTTGTATGTGAGAGAGGGAGAAGGGGGCTGGAAAGAAAATAAACATTACAAAAACTGTGAAATCTTAAACAAAAGGGGGTTGAATCCTGAGCAGCTGGCATGGAATGAACGCTTCTGGAGAGGGAATGCCAGTTTCAGAGCGCCCCAAGCATCGATTTAGAGCCAAGCTGTAAACAGCTTTTATCAGCAATAATGATGGCATAATCCCAGCTAAAGAGGAAAGTAGCATATGGTGCAAAGCTTACAACTGCAATCCCAACAAAGTAGGGGGGGATTTTCATCACTGTGTCCACTTGAAAGACACTCTGCCAATTCTTTTTTTTTTTTTCATCTTTTGTCTTTTCGAAGATGATAGTCTATTTCATTATTATAAGCACGACTTAAATCACACCACAAAAAGACTCATCTGTTGACTCTAAGCTACGGTATTTCATACAGAAACACCGTTACAAATATCTAAAAGGTGAATTTATTGCATTCTGCTTGCTATATGTTTTACAAGGTGACAAGTGAAGTGAAGATACAAGGAAACCCCTGTGAGTCTGCTTTACAACCCCCCCCCCCACACACACACACACAAGGAGTACCTTTATAGAAAGTCGTCCTGCAGCTGCCTTCCACGCTGATGTCAAACAATCTCAGCTTGAGTGTCTGCATTTCACCTGTCAGTTTTATCGCATCCTCCCATCATTAAAACAATCAACCGTCTCCTTTTGATCAGACAAGCACGGCCAGGAGACAGCTCTTTTGCAGCAACAGTGTAATGATGCCAAGTAACATTCTAGACTGGCTTCAACCTCTGTCATTGATTTTCCTCCAAGCTGTGACCATTCATTGTTTGTGACATTCTCCTGTCGGCTCTTTAACACCCTTCAACCAAATCAATTTCATATTTTTGTCAATGTCTTGCAACTGGATGAGCCAGATGGGAAGGGACGTCGTATGATTTAAGATGTCGATTTTCCAGCAAAACAGTTTTATCTGCAACTTTTACAAGACATGGCTGGCAAGATGAGTTTATTTAAAGATATATACTGTAATACAGAAAATGCATTCATATATATATATATATATATATATATATATATATATATATATATATATATATATATATATATATATATATATATATATATACATATTTATATATATATGTTTACGTGTGTGTGTGTGTGTGTGTGCATGTGTGTGTATGGACAGTAGGAGAAAAATACTTTTCATATCTATAAGCCAAGCAGCAATCTTCATTCTTTGACTCTAACAAATTACTGAATTTATTCTTTTCTCCTTCATATGCCTAGCAGACCATATGGCATTGCCCTCCATTATGCTCTCAATATCACACACTAACAATGACAACAATAATAGAGAGGGTGACCTTGACTTCCCGTCTGGACTCTAAGAATAATATTTGATAGCAATATTAAGTGCAACAATAATGAGATGAATATTCCCCATTTATTGTAGACAGCTTTAGGACAAATTCTGAATGGAGAGTCGCCTGCTGCAGCTACATGCTGGTCACTCTTAGTTGTCAAGGCTGATTTATTGCCTCCTAGCAGTTCAATTTCACATTTTGTCCTCGTCATATCCCCGACTCATGATCATTCTGCACTGACCCTTGTAGGGCAGGCAGGGAATATTGATAAAACAATTATCTGCTTGCCGTTCATTTGATTTTCCATTTCAATTACGGATTGGAGGAGGCAAAAAGAAAAGATTGCAGCATTGATTTTTTTTTTTTTTTTCCTACCTTACAAAAGGAAGGAGGCAGGATTTGATGGGATGCTTTGGTGACATGGAACATGGAAAGGGGAGGTCACTAGCTTTACATCACACACTTCTTCTCTGTAGAAACTTTAAGTGTCATAGACTACTGAATTAAGTTCCGCTTTTATAAAGGTAAAGAATAGCAAAGTAAATTCAAATAAGATGTGGAGATCCTGCAAATAACTTTTTAGAATCACATTTCACACACATGCAAAACAAGCAGAGAGTTCACGCTGTTGCTGACCTGAGGTAAACGCTGTATGTGCCTTGCACTCTGGAGGCCAAAAGGACCCAAAGGTCATAGTAGTTTGTCAGTGACACTGTTTCATTCTCATCCCCTTTCTGATGGTCTGCCACTGTCTATTTGTCACTCTAAAATGACAACACAGTTGCATCATACTTGTTTTCCTGCAGCACTGGCATAACACTCCACCACCTCTACAGTGTGTAGCATTGTACTGAGATGGGAAGGATTTGAGGCATAAGGGAGACAATCAGTGCTGCAACAGATGGAAATAAGCCACATATAGAAAATCTGGAAAATGAATCATTTGAGATAAAGTGCAAGTTAAAAGCTGGCTTTTGTTACAGGGGTGCTGGGTGAAATTAATCCATTATTACACAGAATAAATAGATTTGTCTGTAAATGATTTAGAAAATTGGTATTGGAGAAGGATCTAATGGGAATCCTGGTAAAATAGCCTTTGGGGAGCCTGGGAAAATCAGCCTCAGCGAAGTGGCCGGCTCTCGGCCAAAACCCTGTGTAGCAAAGGGGGGAAGGGGAGGGGATTCACAGACTTCACAGAGATGACAGAAAGTGAGCGGAAAAGAATGACAGTGTGTGTGTATGTGTGTGTATGAGAGAGAGAGATAGGGAAAGACACTGGGAGGGTGGGGTGTGTGTATGTAGGGGGTGCTCTCTCTCAAGGAATCTCCAGCCGTGGATGATGTTAAGTTCCACTGTTGGGCGTAAAAATGCTGAAGACTTAAAAGGGCTGATGATAATGCTATTGCTGTCCAGTGATCCAGCACGGTCACGGGCAGCAGCAGCAAGGCACAGGGCTGTACTACTTCCTATACCGCAGTCCGCTTCGGCGCACACGGTGGCTCCCAGGAGATTTCACATGGCTGACCTTAAATAAGTTTGGCTTTGATCAAAGTTTAGCATTAGCATGATCAGCCTGCTTACTGCAGATCAGGGGATCAGGGAGATGAGACCTGAGCTAGGAGGTCCTGGCAGAGACTCCTTCCCAAAGCTCCAGTGCACCTTCCAGCACCAGATTATGTTGGGTAATTAAGGTAATGAACTGGCTAACGTAACAGCACATAATGATCCTTTTTATCCTTGGTCTCTAAGGTGCCTCTTGTGGTTTATCTGAGACATCTCTCTCTCTGCATTTCTCAAAAAACTTTATATTTTCTATCCTCATTTTTGCTGCTCCCAATGCAGCCATTGTTATAACAGGTAATTTAGGACAAAACAAAAACCTCCAGTCAACTTCTGTGTAATACAGTAAAACAGTGGAGCTCTTGTTCGTGGTTTGGACAGCAAGGGTAGGCCAGAGGGAGCAAGACTACAAAAGCACCTGTGTGGACATGTGCATTTGCCTGCACTTGTGTACATGTGAGCAAGCGGTCAGGCCTCATATCGCTCTGTGAGGCAGCGAAAGGCTGCAGTCCAGCTCCCTCCAGTCATCCTCCCACCCCATCAATGCACGACTTGTCTGCCTGCTCCCTTTTCATTTGAACACATTTTCTAGCCAAAAATTTCACTTCAATCTCACCTCATCTCTCCATACTACATTAACCCCTGGCAATTGCCTTCCAAATGACCCCATTAAGCTGTAATTGCCACAGCAGGCCTGCTCCCTCGCTTGTAATTCTGTGCAGCGAACCCACCAGACGTTCCCCCGGCATTGTTTCATGTTCTGGCTCCCATCAACCAGTTCAGATGCTGAACCCCCACCTATCCCGCTTACTCCCCATCTCCTCTGTCATGGCCGAAGCTGTTGGTGATCACCACTTGCAGTGCAACTGGCAGCCTTTCCTTGTCGCTACAGTAAGATCACACAGGATGTGCTGTGCCCTCACTTCCTCCTCAACAGCCTATCTCATAAAAACATGGCATACCTTTACTACTAGATAGGTTAAAATAAACCTGAATCTGACTTTTTTGTTCTGTCAGCCTTTTGACGCGAGTACAGTATGGTACACTTAGTGTAGTATTTGGAGTAAGTGGTGATAAAAAGCAGTTACAAACTCCAATGTTTGCTTTTACCACCGTTAGCTTGTCAATTGCTACATTAATTGTGACATAATGTTTGTACGTTAAACCATCACCTCTCTCTTCAGTTGTCATTACAATGCTGTTGGGTGCAAAGAGTACACACAACAACCGTGACACTCACCTCAGAGCCCTACCTTCTCGCCACCCACCCTCCAACAAAGCACAACTTCACCTTTGCTGCTCCCACTAGGGAACTGGTGTCAAGACTACTCAACTTTTTTGACGAAGGCCTCCGTGGATAACTAACACACAAATGTGGAGAGGTGGGAAAAGCGAACCTGACAGTGATGTATTGCAACTAGTTGCAGGTGTCAAAAAGAAGATCCTCTGCCAGCCATTGGTGTGCATGCACAGTGCATATGCATGCATGCATGCACACATCTGGGCCCCCAGATGTTTTTGTTTTTGTTTTTCTTTTTTTACATATAGACCTATACATGCATGTATATATTTCCGTGTGTGCTGCCAGACATTTAATGTGTGCACATGTGGCCATTCATGACTCCTCTAAGCTTTTACATGTGACCTGGCATTGGTGGGGGTGGGGGGACTCGGACTAATTATCCGATCCACACTCCCTCTATCTCTTGCAGCATATCCTCCTGTGCTCTGATGCCATTAGATAAATGCTCTCCTCACACACACATACACACACACACACAGAAAATTCTTCTTTGTCTGTAAGTCAAATCACAGTGTTTTGAAGGCAATACTCATTTTGTTTAGACAACAAACAAAAAGAAAACCATTATTTAAAAAATGGAAAAGTATGCCAGAAAAAAAACAAATAAAACTGGGTTCCAGTTTTATTATTCCAGCCCTTTACTGAGATTTGAAAAGAGGTTCTAAATTAATTCCTAGCTTGAGATACGCAAGCCTTTTCTGAACACGCAAACCTTCAAAAACGCTTTAGATCATTTCATTCTCTCATTGCCTGTTTATTTAAATTCATCTTTTTTTCCTAAGCAAATGTTCCCAGGAATATCAAGGTGTTTTTGTTGCAAAGCTCTAACTGATCCACGGGGATTTGCTTCCAACAGCCTGTCTCTCCCTCGCCTTTCAACACAAAACTCTGCGCTCCAATCAAAATGAACCACCAGGGACCCCCCCCCCCCCCCCGAGCTACGCCTGCTCCGAGTGCTGTGATAGCAGCCTCTCTGCCATTGATCGCAGAGTTTAGCACTGAGCATGTATGAGACTGTTAGCTGAAAACAAAGACCTCTCTGCCTTTAATAGTGGCGCACACTATTAATGCGCCTAACGTCTTCTGCTTCTCTGTGCCCTGAAGAATGAATGAAAGAAAGCAGGTAGCAATTAAAAAGGTTAACTAGGGTCCACGTCTTGTCTCAAGTCATCTTTTTCACACAAGTCTTTTTAACTCGCATAAAGATTCATATCTTTTGGGGGTCCACCTACACTTGCCATAAGAGATCAAATAAATGCATTTGTGTCTTACTCCTAATTGTGTTCTGCATTGCAAATCAAATTGTAGATGCTGAATTCAAAAAGGAAACACAGCTTTATTGATCCACCTAACACAGACCTGGATGATCTCATGAATTAGAAATGAGATAAATCACCATTAACCCCACAGAACCCTGCTTGTGGCCGACCACTGACAAAACCACACTGACTTGTTTTTTCTTTTGTAATAGTCAGGATATTCATCCTGGCAAAGAATAAATGTAACTATTCACTGAATACACCATGTGTCTGTTTATTTAATCAAGGGCTGATTTACTTGTGACAGAGAATAAATTCTTCTATTTTCTGTGCGCCTCTATAAAATTGCCATCATTTTTAATTAATTCTTAATTAAAATATATTACACCACAGCTTCTACCCATCTCTCTTGATATTCTAACATAATCAATTCAGAACCATTTACATATCATTAATTAAAAGCTTTCCTCTCTCATCCTTAAAATCATAATGAGGGCCGATTCCTCATTAGTAACCTATAAGGGAGAAAATAACAATACAGTAGAGAATGGATGGCACATTCCACAGCGAGCCTTTTGTCTCTGAGTTTTGTTGTTTGTACTTTTTTTTTTTTAAACTCTTTTCAATTGAAATTCAGAATTAGTGAGTCAATTTTGTCAACTCAATGAAAACCAATGAAGCAACAGAGATTCTTTTAGTTTAAATTTGGGTTTCCATGCAGCTTGGCAGAATAATACAAAGCCATTTTTGTCAGGAGGTGGGAGGATTTTGCACAAAATTCAATTTTAACTTTTAAAAGAAGTATGCTTTATCTTTACAGATTGAAAATAATGGTGCCGTGCACAGAAAAGATGACAAATAATAAAAAAAGAAAAGCTCCATTTTTGTTCAGTTTGAATAAAAATGCAGCTCATAAAGAAATGCTTTGTCAGACATGCGTTTCTTTATGGTCACCTGTACACCTGTGCACAATGATGCAGGACGGTAAATGCTCTTAGTTATTTAGGAGTCTTTAGACATGCATTTTTCTCTGAGTAATAAACAATTCCGCATAATCATAAAAGCCAGTCTAATGCTTGCTGTTATGCCATCAAAGTGCATAATTGAATATAACCATGAATTTGTTTGCATTTACACAAACGACAGCGGAAGGTCATTTATTATCCAGACTTTAAAAAAAAACCACCACATTCCTGCTATCTTTCCATCTTGAGCTCTCTCTTAAAGAAGAGTAATAATATCAAGTAATGATAGGTATTGTTATGCCGAGGATCAGGCGCATTCTGATTTTTATCGCTCGTCTCTCACAGGTGCTCCGACGTTACTTGTCAGGACTGCATGTCTGGGTCTTCCACATGTCAGATAAAAATCGCTGCACTTGGTGTTTCGGCAGCCTGACAGCAATTTATTTGAATGTTTTGTCACACTGGTGTTGGTGCATTTTGTGTGGGCTGCTCACTGGAATGGCAACAGCTCATAGCTTCCTGACACTTTCTAACACACACATGCACACACACCCACACACACATGGTCTGACATAAAATCACAGATGCATACTGCACTGAATTTTTACTATAATTAAAAACCAGAATATATACATGTGTGTGTGTGTATGTATATATATATATATATATATATATATATATATATATATATATATATATATATATATATGTATATATATATATATATATATATATATATATATATATATATATACATATATATATATATATATATATATATATATATATATATATATATATATATATATGTATATGTATATGTATTTAAAAAAAGGGGGAAAAAAGGTGCTGATAAACTACAATAAACTGCAGCTTCATTTATGTCTAACACCCCATAAAGCAGGTGACACCCCGTAATTAACACCAGCAATCCTTTTAAAAATTCCATTTGCACCTACATGACCACACACACACACACACACACACCACCTTATATGACCCCAAAATAAAATGTAACACCAGTTGGGAAACACTAAGCTTTATCCATATGCAGATATATTTAAAAAAAATATATATAGTCCATATTTATAGGTAAACTAAATTTTCCAACATAGCTATACTATCTTGTACATAACATACAAAGAAATATGTTCAATCCAAACCATACAGAAATCTTGTGACTTTCTCAGCTGACACAGAATATTGAGTGAGTTAATGAAATCCTCTCAAAGACAGGAACTCTATTTTTACACCGTGATAATTAAAGTACGGCACAGTTATAATTTACAGCCCTCGCTTAATTGCATAGGAAAAGTAAAATGGGAAAGCTCTACAGTATGAGAGGAGATTAAATGTGTGTCGCTGTGTGTGTAGCTTCAGTCAAGAAGAGTGAACGTTAAATAGCTTCCCATGCATCTAAACAGCAGGATTGTATCTTTTAGCATCATGAAATGTATCAAAGATAAGGTAATGAAATATACACTCTTCTATTTTTCTACTCCCAGGCCCTTTGACAAATCGAGTACAATCCAAAATCTCCATAAATCACTATTAAAGACAAGTATATCATCACCAGCGCATATATCTTCCCCAGCCTGACCTGTAGACTAATGAGAAAAGGCCCAGACTATCTTGTCTGATTAATTAATTCAAAATGTCGGCTGTTATTCAAATGTGAGGCTGGTGTTATTTGAATAACACTTGACAGCGACGCCTGAAGAAATAATTTCTGGTTTGTGAGGCTGCTGCGGCATTACTGATGATGGCTCATGGAAATGTAAGAAGCCGAGGAGTATTTTTCCCCTCTTTGCTAGTCCTCTCGCTTTCCCTCCCTCACCTTCTCAGTCATGATAGCTCCGAAAAGTATTTCATTACTTCAACCAGGCCCCCACCCTCTTCACAATTATGGCCCTTACTGGGTTTTTTTTTTTTTTTTCCTCTTTTATTTTTCAGCTGTCTGTCATTTCTCTGTGTTTGTATTCCCTCCCAGAGCCAGCCCAGATCTACAGGGCAGCGCTTTGGCTCTGCAAGAGACATGCTGGCAAAGAGGAAGGTCATGGTTTTTACAACTGCAGCTCCCCAATGCTGACAGCCCACGCTGCCAAAGTGACACACTGTGTTTGGCTTTCCCACGTTCATACAGCTCCACAGCACTTCGTCTTTATCACGGGGCACGCCACACACACACATGCAAACACACACATTTAATCAGCATCTGAGCTGCATTTCCTGTCAGCGTGCCACAAAATGATCACATGCACGGACGAAATCACAGAAGATTGCAAAAGACAGAAGTGGAATTTTTCCAATTTGGTGCTGCACTTTTCCTTTTTCTGTCCTTCTTATTTTACTGCAAAAGCCAGCGGACTGGGGGCAGGGAAACGAGTCACTGGAGAAAGAAAAGCATGGATATACGTGCTGAGGCCTAGGGGCAGCGCACACCCCTCTATCGCTTCCCTCATCAAGCATGGATTCTAATCAGGGCTGGGGAGATATAAGACGCTCAGTCATTAAATAAATTAACTCTGCCACTCCATGCTCTCCTTCAGCACCAGTGCGAGGCCCGCCGTGCTCTGCATACTTACAGGGGCTCACCTTCACGCCGTACCCTAGCACGCCTACCAAACACACACACACAGGTTAGAGACAAAACTTGAATATTTAGAGGAGATAAAACCACACCTCCTGTCCCTCAGCAACCCATGTCCCCGTACTCACAGAGAGCTTTTATATAATTGCACCAAGTGACAAAAAAAAAAAAAAAAGAATCCACTTTTTGCTGTTTTTGTCCTATAATTTTAAATTAAAAATGTAACTTAAAGGAGAAATGTTTGCTAAAAATCTGTGTTTTTTTCAGACGGTTGGTAAGACAGCAGTAACATTATTTTTGTTTTACTTTTTTTTTTTTTTTTTTTTGGGGATCTGAGTAGTGTGCTGCCATTCATCAAGAGGAAGCAAGTGCAGTGACGAACAGTAAGAGAGCTCAGTGTCGGCTCGGATCACTGACACAAACAATCAAAGCTGACACAGTCTTCGTATAGCACCTGCCACTCCGGCAACACAAATAGATCAATATAAGGGGAGCTCATTCACTGTTTAAAGCTCATATCCTTGCACCCACATCATCTTCCAGAGCACTGTGATGTAAAAAGCGCATGCTTAATACATATCAATCACACTGACAGAGGAAATGCTTATTTGAGGAGCCAACGTGAGGCAAATACACCATGTCAGCAGAATGTCCGTTGTCAAAACTTGCCATTTGAATTTTCAGGCACATTGTGCCGAGACAAATGTCCTTAGAAATCCCTTACATTGCAATTTATATCATTTTAATGCGCACTTTAATTCTCCATTACTTAGAGAGGAAGAACCTGAGAGGGTGGAAACACATTAGAGAAAGTAAGAAATGAACAGAAGGGTCTGGGGATCTCTCTAGCAGACATAATTAAATATTCATGTCTCTCCTCCTAGGACACAACAGATACAGATCATTATCATGGCAACAGCACACCACCATTTTGTTCACACGTTTGGCTCCAAATCAATGCATCTGGATAAAATTCCATAAGAAAAGAAGGCTAAGACAAAACCCCCAGATATTGACTCCATTATCAACATTAGAAGTGCCTCTTTTCTTGCAGTTCAAATGGCCCGTATGAATATTAATTTATTACGGTAATATTCAGACTCCTAAGTTTTACAGCTAAAATTACACGCAGCGGGTGGATTTCTTTGTAAAGGTGTCCTTACGCTGCGTCTTGTCTTTTCTTTGAGGCACATGGCACAGGACAAACCACGAGCCCGCAGTGTTAGTGAAGCGTTCCAAAATTCATTACAAGCAATCAGCCATTCCCTGCCGCCTGCTTGAGGAAAGAGCAAAAGAAGAATAGCAGTAATGTACTCTGGATGACCTCCACTTTCTGAAGAGAAACCTTTTTTTTTCCTTTTTTTTGTGCTTTTCAATCCCCATCAAAGAGAAGCGAAAGAAGAGACAGCATTCCCCTGCTCGCCGTCATTAATCATAGCTTTCTGGGAGCAAGTGCATATTAATTTCTGTCATCCCAAACATCATTTGGTATTGTTATGCCACGGCTTAGTCCTCATTCACCAGCAGACGTTGGCCGTTCCTCCTGGTTTGAAGGAAGACAGGGCCTGTGTGGCTGTGTTTCAGAGCAAGAGGCCTTTATCCCTGGGGCTCTGACACCAATTAAGCCATTTCACCGAGAGACGAAAACAGGACCCGCCGTTTCACTGTAACATGAGCCAGCACCTAGCTGCTGGCCCGTCGCCATCTTTCCATTACTTCAGACACAAAAATGAACTTCAAGGACTTAAGAAAACAAAAAGAAAGACAGTCTGTGGAGCAAATGGTTTTACTTTTTTAACCCTTAAAAAATTACCGAGAAGCGTAGAAAAGTTTTGGCGGCCGAACGATAGACGCATTAACACAAAGCTCCAAAGAAACAATGATTGAAAACTAGTCGGTAAATATATATTTAAATCCACAGGCACAAGCATTACGATGTGATATTACGCCACAACTGCGAAGAAAAGTGCTCCGAGTGCACTTTTCTTTAGATCTTCTGTTCCCCAATGTTTCCTTGCAGCAGGCAGCAGAGTGGAGCTTGTCTTAAGGCTACAGCAGAATAATGCAAGCTTTGTTATGAATTAAATATTAGAAATCTTAACACAGCAGCCAATAAGAATTATTTGCCTTATTAAAGCAGCAGAAGACACTGATTAAAATTTCATTGCATTGCAGTCTTTTTCCCATTTCTACCGTCAATATATCACTGTAATGTATGAAAAGTGGAACAATGGCATCTGGAACAATAGGAAGAGGGGCTCGGATTTCATGCTTGCAAATGAAGAGAAGATAGCACAGATCCACTTTTCTTATCACTGGAAAACAATCTTGTGTAAAGAGAAGACAGGTGACAATTATATATCACGCTGCCTTTGTACGGTAACAAGCTGCAGACGGCTACTCTGACAAACTTTCCCAGGAGAATTAAAAAGGGGAGTGATTACTGGCCTCTTCCAGTTTGCTTTAGCTTCTAAATCTCATCACCTGTTGGAGAGACGCTCACAAACATGCAAACACACACACATACATTTAAAACGGTAATAAATAAAAGGTTGCTGCCCACTATATATGTTGAATATACAAGATTGTTTGCACAAAGGCAGAAATAAACAGGAAGACAGGATTGCTTCCAGAGTCAGTAAACTGACATGTGATAGGTCGTTTAGATGTACCGGGTAACTGAAAATCATGGTGTGTAAAATCCCACGAGGAAAAACTCCTGGAACATGACAAAAAATGAAATAACCACTGAGAGGGCTTGTCTTGCAGTATATATATATATTTTTTTTTTTGTAACATTAACTCTTGTTCCACTAATAACAACATAGACAGTAAAGTTGTTTCCTTTTGTTAGGTTTTGCAATTTTTCTTTTTTTTTTTTTTTTGTTACTTATAATGCATTTAATGAAAAGAAAATAAATGTTTTTTGGTTTTTTTTCTCATTTCTCAGGGCTTCTGCTAACTTAAAGGAAATATAGCAAACTTCCCATGGCTGCCTTTCTAATGGGAAAATTCTGTTTGAGTGAGCTGACAGGTCAAAGATCTTTTATCGTCCAGCTCCAGATGCATACAGATGCATGAAAACAAATTCCTCACTGACTTGTGTCAACATGACAAGTGGGAATGATCGCGTTTGTTCACACAATTTTACATAAAGTATTTCCTAAAACGGGCACAAATGGGTAACCGCTTTCTACAGGAAATCAGAGATTGATCCACCTTCTTTCTGTCTGCATCAGATTTATATTTTTTTGCATTTAGCAGCAAACAGATGCCACAAAAAAACAAAAGAGACACGCAAAGGGTCTCCAACAGGCACACTCCTACAGCCATAAACTAATTTCAATCAATCCTTCCTCTTTGCATCCAAAGCAGACTCTGCTGGCTGCCACTGCCTGAAGATAACTATTTCACCACCTCTGTCATGCCTAATTAACAACTCAGATGTACAATTCAGAAATTTTGCAATTAACCTACTAAAATATTGTTGGAGGATGCTAATTGTTATGCCAGTTGCCATAAAGACTCATTTGCATAACGTATGTGCAAAAAACAATTATGAGCTGTTGATCGCGCAGGAGCCTGCAGAAAATGCTTGGAGCAATGGAGGGGGAGAGAGGGGGACGTGCTCGGGTGCACAGATGGGGGGGACAGGACCGGATCATTGTACAGAAAAAAAAAAAAATAGAGAAAGGAAAAAAAAAACAGATTTGAGGAGCCGTGCATGCAGATACAAGCCAGCACCGCTGAAGAGAGATCTATCCCCACAGCACAAAAGCATTTACCCTTCCAGATGAAACCGATATGTACACTGTTGGTTTTTTTCTGTTTTTTCTCCTGTCCTCTTTGTCTTGTGCTCTTTCTTTTTTTTTTTTTTGTTGGCTGATGGGGAAATGGTGGGTATTTGGGAGCTACTTAGATAATAGCCACATCTTCCCCGGTCCCTCTTGTGCTTTAGAGGAGGAAGCAGTGGCCCTGCCATTGAGCCAGTCAGGAACCCAGCTGTGCACAAACCATTCGGCACAACACTATCAAGTCACTGCAGCCGCATCACTGGGGCTCCCTGAGACAAAAAGCAGCCAAAGCCAATTGTTTCTGCTGCTGAATGGCTTTCTGTTCTCTGTCACCCATTTACTGGGGCTTTTTCAGACCGAAAGAAGCCTAAAAAAAATAAATAGCATAAAAGTACATCATAATAATATTAATAACATTATTATTATTATTATTATTATTATTATTAATAATAATAATAATAATAATAATAATAATAATAATAATAATAATTATTATTATTATTATTATTATTATTATTATTATTATTATTATTATTATTATTATGAGGTAGGTGGGGGGAGAGGCTCATTAACTTTGTCAGGGGACACTGAAATTAATGTTCCCTGAAGTTTTTCAAAAAATGCTTACCTCCTTGCTGCTAACTCTATTTACTCCAGGTAATGCTCTTAGCCTGCCTTGCATGAGGTTAATTACAAACTCGTCCCAAACTGTTTAGTTAACGCATTTTTTTTTTCCAGCTTAACATTACAAGTCCCAGACAAACCAATAAACACATATAAAAGCACATCTCGCCTTTTCACAAGCAAAGTGTAATACATGCAACAAAACGGCGACACTGGCTCAACCTGTGAGCCCCCCCCCCCCCCCCCCCCCCCCCCCATCCTAATCCACTGCTTCAAACACTGGATCGCAGCATTTATCAGCCTGGATCTGCCACATTCCCTCCCTCCCCTGCCCCTCCAGACCCCCTCGTTTCTGAACCTGATGAGTCAAAGGTCAGGAAAACAACAAGTCAATACGCAACCAGAAGCGCCTCGCAGCTGAGAGAGCTGTGGAGAGGGCTAAGTCGCTCTGTAGCACTCCATGATTTAGCCTGTAATAGTTTTCTGTAATCTCTTTCTATTGATTAAACCTCACATCAAAGAGGAGTCTTGCTACAGAACCTCTCTTTTTTCTGGTCAGAAATACCATATGGAGGTAATCTTTCACCTTTGTTATTCTTGCCGCTCCTGCTGCTGCCGCTGTGAGCCCCTCTTCCAAGCATGAGAGCAAGACACGGGAGTAGCCAGCAGGATAAAACAAAACCCAGCACATAGGACTAACTATAAAACGCATCTCATCTGAATCCATGGCATTTATCTGTTTTACTCAATGCATTTACTGTGTTCTAACCCAGCCTAAAGAAGAAAAGGTACCAACATTAATGCAAATTTTTTCCACATAAACAAGTAGGAATTTTGCATGTGTGGTTTTATATTTGTAGCAAAAGCAAAATATCACACACTGAAGGACAAAGAATAACACACGCCAACCGAATCTCACATTTAGCTTATCTACATGCAAAGCCAAGAAAATGTAAGGGGGGGGGAGCCTCCTGCTAAAAACACTCAATTTAGTGACAGGCAAATGACTTCATGCTGCCACTTAATCTCATTTCTTGCATAATGCTCTCTAATTAGCATATCAAAGTGAATTAATACTTCTAGGGCATTAGCAATGCAGAAATATGCTGTAGCTCTACAATAACAGTTAGATGACTGCCATAAACTTCTAAACAACTTGACAGGTCCTCTTGCTATTAGGAGGAAAAGCACTTAAAAAACTCCAATCTAAAAGGAAAAAAAAAAAATGGGTAGATTTAAATTTACCTTCACGACACCTTGATTACAAAATTCAAGCCAGACTTTCATCTCTGTTCATCTGCACACATGACAATAAGTCCTGATAAGGTGATACATGTGCTCGGTAATTACGCTGATGATACTTGGACCGCTTTCAGATTTATTATTAAAAGTTGCTTTCAGACAGTGTTGTCTTCCACGGCTAAAAGACAGCAGTCCCGCGTGTCATCTGAACAGACATGAAAGGGCCAAGGATAACCTGCGAATGATGCCACAGGAGCCATTGAAAGGCTCACTGTGTGCTGGAAAAAACAGGGCGGTCAACAAGGCCACCAGACCAGCTGAGCTCTGTCAGTGGCTAAGAGGAGGAGGCTGTGACTCTAAACCACAGGTTAACCATGCACACACATCCACACACACACACACACACACACACACTCAAACTCAAACTCGTTCTCCCTCTCCTCTGCTATCTCATCTCTCACGCACACATATTTCGAAAGGCAACCAGAATCTCTCACGCACACATTTCTTTAAATTTTCATTTCATTTTAAAGGAATGATTGTCTTTTCTAAATATGGGAGTTTAGTTAAAACGTTCAACCTGAAAACATCCTAACTTTAGTCATGGAGTATTATTTTAGTATCTTCTCAGGTTTGATCTTTTCTTCTTTTTTTTCTCTATTAAATCAACTTCCTACCACAGCAGTGCTTCTGCACTTTCCCACCAGACCTGGCATTTGGACTGATGTGTGATCTGCATCTTCAGTTTTTCTTGCTCTAATGCCTTCATCATCTAAACTGCACAGGAGAACAAGCACAACACAGCACCTCAGCTGGACTGAGGACCCCCTGCCTCTCCCTGTGGACACCACCTATGTTGAGGAAGTTCATAAAGTTTTATGATCTCTTACAAGTTAATTTCCCCATAAACTGGACAAAGGTCACGACTCTGACACGGTCTTGGGTTTGCTCAAGGGTTGTTGTTTTTTTTTTTTTACAATTTTTCTTTGCCTGAGAAAATACTTACAAGAAAAAAAATATTGATGTACAACAGGTTGAATGCTTGAACCATCTGTTCAAGGGAGCTGTTTTCTTTTTTTTTTTTAAATGAGGCAATTATATTAGTAAAATGTATATTATCAATCTAAAATACAAAAAAAAACAGAAGAGAATTTTTTTAAAGTCAGTAAAGTCAGGATGACTTAATTTACTTCTTTGTAAGGATGCATATTATTGTATGCCCGTGGCATACACATTAAGAGGTAAAATAATTTTAAGAAATATATATCCTGAGATAAAGTCTAAACTGTAAAAATGATCAAAAATGAAAACTTCCCTTTTAATTTCAACTGTTCACATGTGTGCAAGCATATTAAACATTTTCAAGCCTGCTCATCACTATACAAACATTTAATACTTATTAATGGTAATTTTATTCTCTAAGTTCAATTTTCCTAGTAATGTTTTTACTCCAAGCAGATTCTCTTGTCTCCATCCTCACATTTTCTAAAGTGGAAGTCTGTATAGAGTTGGACTCCAATTATAGATTAAAAGTGTAGCCTTCTTGAAAGCTTGGCAATTGTTATCATGTTATAAAGCATCAATTCTGTGTGATCTTGGCAGTGTAGAGCATATGTTACGGGATTTCCCCATCATGCTCTGTGCCAGGGTGGTGAGTCTGGAAGCTAGAGCACACTTTCTGCTCAAATCAAAGAAACCAGTGCTGGAAAAGACATCCCTGCTGAAAACAAGAGCATCTTCAGAGGAAACACAATCAACCTGCCGTACTATGATGAACAGAGCTGTTTCCGCATGGACACAATGACATATTTAAAAAGGTGATTGATTCATGTGGGCAGAGGTCCTCTGTAACCTGAATGCAGGATGCCACTGGATCATCAAGGGGTCAAAATAAAAATAAAAATTAAAAGCTACTGTGCTACTATTATGATTAATTCTCTTTTTTCCCTCCTTTTCTTCTTTACAATTTAGTAGTAAGACAAATTTTAGAGAAAAATCTTACCTGTCTTTTCTTTGATTTCACAGAGAACGCTGAAGAGTGCTGGTTTCATTCTGTGACAGTTCAGTCCATGTTTCCTGTTTCAGTATAAGAAAAAAATAAAATACTGAAATAAGTTCACTGATTAATCGAATATAAGAGGCAAACAAGTAAACTGATGTTTAAAGATGCTAAGTTTAGTGGTTGACTGTGCCTCTAAATGTTCCAAGACATTTTCTTGACAAAAACTTTTACCATTTACTAAAAGAGAATAGCTATTTTTCCGCTTGAAAGTTCATTGAAACCCCAAGTTCATAATATTTTACAATAAAACTCACTCTTTACGTGTTTCTTTAAAAAGTTAGGCACCAAACTGCACTAACAATAACAGTTTCACTAATGTATAAGCACAAGACACGTATGCACACTAACTTTTTTTGCTCACACTAGCAGGTGGTTTAAATAAAATGATGTTTTGACAACTTTATCATGTGTTAATGCTTTCAGAGAAAACAAATTAGCTCCATCCCAGATTATCCTAACAGCCACTCCAGTCTATTGTTACGCATTGGGGAGTTAGTTAATCGGGCCACATCTCAATAATGACGCGTGCAGCGATTTGTTGGGAGTTAATAAAACATATAAATAAACCAACTTTGCTTGCGCCTCGTCCAGACTTTGATCAGTTATGGTCATTATTTGATGCAGAATGTCACCAATGTCTTGCTTTCTTCCGTCTCCGTCTGTCCCATCATGTCCATGTGGAGGCGGCAGTCCCATGCCTCCTTGCACCGAGTGGCCAGCCAGACTGACACCGCCGATCGACTGCATGATCCGGGCTTGGTCGTCCATAGTAGCCGCTAAAGAGTCTGTGCACTGAGCCACACAAATTGAAAAACTCATATACGAAATCGGCTATAGCATATGCCGCAGACAAGGGAGATATACCACTGTGTGACTGTTCAGCAAAAAAATAAAAAATAAAAGCACAAAAAATGTTAATACTCTTATTTTTATATAGAGTCTACAGCAGTGGTGTTTTTTTGCTTAAATCTTGTCCAAGTTATCGCTGTCCTCTCGTTGCTTTACGCGCGGTCCAAAGTGCCAAAAAAAAACGCGTGGCTCTGTTTGTAGAAAAACGCATAAATCTTTCTTCTCCTTCAGAAAACTTCTTTGTCAGAACTGACGGTCCATCATACCCCGCACCAATCCTCGCACCAATCTGTCTTTTCTCTGGGATTTGACCGGTGTTGAAGACAGAAACGCTCCTTGGTGATCGCTCATTTATTAGCGCTCTTCGCGAGAATCCCGGCGCATTTCCTCCCGAAAATGTCCAAATCCTCTTCGTGAAGCAACGGCGACACACACTCGATAAAAAAAAAAAAAAAAAGAAAAGAAAAGAAGAAAAAAAATTATCCAAGGTGGAAATGTATAAACAAATCAAACAATCTTAGGCTCGCAGGTGTTGTTGCCAATCATAAATGTGCAGAAATGTTTCCTGCGTCAATTGACAATATTTTAAAAAATATATATACACAATCTGTAGCATAAGGTGTCCAAATGTTACTATAAAAAATATGAAATGTACAAAAAGTTGGGAGATTTTTGTTTAGAAAAAAAGAAAGCAACAGCGAGACGGAATTAATTAGGATTCAACGTTATAATAAAGGCGATGCGCAAAAAATATCTCGCCCCGCTGAAATTTATGAGCTCCAGCCTCTGCCTGTGTGTGTTTTATGTTGTTTGATGGCAGCGGTAGTGAGCGATTGACAGTGTGCCAATGCCACTCATTCAGTGCAGACGTGTCAGAGAAGGGTAGAGGGGTAGAAAAAAAAAATACAAAATACCAGATGAAAATGCACGCTCCGCCCTGCAGAGGAGGGGTCTATATTCTTGTCACTTCTCGCCTGAACACCGAAAAACAAAATGTTAAGAGCTCGTACTTAGGATGGTGATTATAATGATGAAAGCAAGGCAGTCTCCTCTCTCTTTCTGGCAACAGCGGCAGCAAGGTATCCTCGTTTCCTCACACGTGCACGTGCAGCTATGTGCATATTCTTTTACCAGTGATAAAGAATTAGCCCTGCAACACCACAGCCAAATACATAATGAGAGTTTTTATACAGTTTGATGTAGAACTGCATAGTCGCTTGTAAAGCCTCGGTTCGAGCCAGGCGAGGAGTAGACATGTTTATATTATTGGAAGGAAAGCCCCTTGACCAATCACAGGCCGGACTGACGAAGACTGACTATCCATCTGTCCTATTGCTGGCAGATGCATGACGCCGAAAACCCACCCACTTCATCCCTCCATCTTCACGCTGCTGGTGCAAAAGAAAAAAAAAAGAAAAAAAAAAAAGGATGGGAACTTCTGATTGGTCGTTGCTACGAGTGACATGGATTGCACAAGCAGGCGGCGCTGCTCAGTGCTCCTCCGCAGTTGCTATGGCAGCAGACAAGTTGTTGAGCTGGATGCAAGGCAACAAATATGCCGTGTACCTCTACAGTAAGCATGGCCATGGCGGATTTATGTGGGAGAGAACATTTTAAGAAAGAAAGAAAGAAAGAGAGGAAGAAAGAAAGAAACGGAGATTAAATGTAGCTTTCAGTCTAAGATAACTGTATTCAACAGGACTGAATAGTGTGAGGATGCAGAGCGCTTTGTTTTTTCTGTTTTTTTGTTTTGTTTTGTTTTTTACAGAAAGAAACATTTTCTGGGGAGGGGGAGGCTGTGTTGTACAAGGCCTTACTATTTTTTTTTTTATTTATAATATAAAAAATGAAAGATATGAAAGAGAGAAAAACATGAGAACTACAGAACTGTATTTTAGCTTTTAAAAAGAAGTAAAATCTGTTTCAAAACATAGTTTTGACTTTTTTAGTTTTACTTTATATTTGTTTGATGCGACTTTCATTGTTGTTGTTTGTAAGTTTGCTGATTTGATTGTTTGTTTTAAACCAGACATTGATGCAGACAGTTCAGATACGCTTGGAACTTGTAAAGCACAGTTTAGTCTTTGTTTGCTAGTGATGAAATAGTCAGACTGTCAATGATGACTCATTCCTAATGTAAACAGAAATCAATGTGTTTTTATAATTATAGGTAATATTAGAAAATAGGCCCAATTGATAATAATAAAAAAAAGTAACAGCTTAACATTATATTTTATTATACAAATTTATATTAATAGAATTCTCATTTAATATTCTTTACTAAATTAATTCATATTTGGATAATGATGTAACACAACAGTTGTTTGGGATTACATCTAATTAACCTTCTCAATGTATCTTAATACAGAATATAATTATTTAGGACTGCTTAAACTGAGGCACAACTTTCACTAAATTTGATATCCAGTATATGAATTTTATTTGCAGATCATCACAAACATCTTATTTACTCAGAATAAGTGTACCCAACAAATTGCTTTCCTGATATTGATTTCTAAACCTCTGAGATATTCTGTCTTACTGGTGACTGTGAGACAGTCAACAGTCTCATGAGATGAATCATTTTAATGACTCACAACTGAACAAAGGCAACTGACTCTAAAGAAAAATATTAAAAAGGCATGATACAGCGAGCTGTTACTTAAAATAACAGTTCACCCTTTGATTATCTGAGCAGAGAGAAGAGACGATGTGTCCTGCTGTTACTTCTCTGCAAAAAAAACTACATGACAAAAAGTCAAATTTATCCAGAACAAATGAAAGTATACGGTAGATGGAATGAAGTGGATTTTATGGAATCTCAATCTATTCGTGCATGTTTTATCAACATTTTCACTTTGAGGACATCCCTTTGCAGGAATGTCCCAAGGGATACTTGTACTCTTAAGTTTAGAATCTTTTATTCCAATCGCTTGCAATATAGGAAAAAAAACCCTCCAGATTGACTTAGTGGTTTGCGTGGTTTTACTCATTCGCTTGACCTTGAAGTATGGGAGCAACACACTCTTGAGCTTAGTGAATGGGAGTCCCAGGACTACTGCATTTATCATTGAAATACTGAGCTGTCAAGTCACACTACATACCTGTCAAGAAGGGCTCAAAGGTACAGCTCCGGCTCCTCTCCTCTCTTGCAGTGCATGATTCTTCATTGCATTGCATAGCAGGCCTATTCACCGTTGTTTTCAGCCATATGTCAACATAATTCATTCCCATATGTGACAGCTCCTTACCGAAAAACACTATGAGAGAAGTAGTTCGCAAAAGCATGTTTACATAAACAAGAGGTTGCACTTTTCTAACTGCTGTTTTACCTCTGAAATCATATTAGTGTAAAAAAAAAAAAACCAAAAAAAAAAACAACTAAATATTAATTTTAAAGAATGAAAGATGGTTTATTTGACATTGTTGAAATGTAAATTGACATGTTGCTTCCCTGCTGCAGATTAGGTTAAATGAAATGACAATATTTTTACAAATGAGCCGAGTGAGGCAAAGGAATAAGCGCTTATGAGTGTGGAGACAACACTTTGTCATCATGCTTCTCATTGTGGCATCTGAAAAGACCCACAGGTGCTGTAGAAAGTGACTGTGTTGTCATATTTCATTTAGGCATCCTTCTGCAAAGCTGTAATTGCCTAATTAGCTTGTTAATTAGGAGATTAGCATTTACTGATAGAGTGGCTTGCTCTGTTGTGATGAGAGTAATACAGATTAAGTGAGAAGTTATGGGTGCATGAGTTCACAATTCTGTTGTCCACAAAAGGGTCGCAAATCATTAAAAGATTTGTGAAATTGCTGCATGTATTACATCTGAGGAGGGTGCTAGTTATCCGTCTGAGCCTTCTTGTTTGAGAGTAGGTGTTAAGGATGATGAAGGAACGTAGAGGGCAGCCTGCCACAAAGCAGCTAGAGACCTCCTGGTCTGAGTGTCGCCTGTTTGATTCCCTGTTGCTGGAGGAGATTGGAGGAAATGACCAAGCAGACGGTGCCAGAGACATTACTAACCTGATTATGAATGGCCTTTCATCTGGTTTGGATACCTCATTTTATTTATATCCTGATATTTTTTTGCTGCCATGCATGCATCCAGTCTCCATTAGAGTGGTGCATGAAGAAGAGAGGGGTAGGACCATTGGTTAAAACTGCTCCTCTGTTCCACAAATGTCAGTAAATAATACATTTATTAGAAAGTACTGTGTAAAATAAAGTAAAGTGTAAAATATTCCTAATAACATCTGATAAAAGACCAGACAATCAAAAGTTTGTTGTTTTTTTTTAAATATGGCACGAGACTTTTTTAAAAGACAAAGTTTGAAAGAAAACAAAACTGTGTGAATATCCATGAAAACATATAGAGAGATCCGTCTCTCAGACCGATTCCAAGATGCCTGAGTTTGGCAGTTTAAGAGAAGAAATGTTTATGAAATATTCTTCCAGGGCTTTAAAGTATAAAGCCCGGGTCAAAAGCCATCACTGTCATAAATCTTAAGAAACTGGATACTCAGTGAGGGAAATACCTTTAAACAATGTTTGTAACAAATAATTTGTGGTTGGGTATGCACGGGGGGCATAGTGGTTTGCACTGTGGCCTCACAACAAGAAGGTTTGGACGGTGGCTTTTCTGTGTGGAGTTTGCATGTTCTCCCCATGTACATGTGTGTTCACTCTGGCTTCCCCTCACCATCCAAAGACATGCATACTCTAAATCGCCCATAGGTGTGAGCATGAGTGGTTGTTTGTCTCTGTGTGGCCCTGCGATGGACTGGCGAGCTGTTCAGGGTGTACCCTGCCTTTGCCCAAAAGACTGCTGGGATAGACTCCAGCTTCCTTGCGACCCTTAATCAGACTAAGCGGTTCAGATAATGAATGAATTTGTAGTTGGAAAAAGCCTTTCCTGTCTGTCTTTATTCTTGTGTGTTTGCTTGTGCAAGTTGTGGTAATATTTCCTGATTTAATAAAGATTTTTCCATGTCATCTCAACAATTCCTCTGCATTGCTTAATCAAATCTTAGAAATGTCCTGGCCTTTGTTTTACTTTCCTCTCTATGAGATCCAAATGTGTCTTCAATTTGTATGTCTAAGTGTTCAGATTTCATAGTATTGCCATTGTGTCCTGATTGTGTTTTTGTCACCACCTTGTAACTGATCAAACTGTAAAGTCTGATTTTGTGTTTGAACCTCAGACTTTCTGGTGCAGTCTTTATGTGAACCAGTGCCATTTGGTAACAGCAATAACTACGTTGCATTTTGGACAATCTTTGTGTGAAATCATTTCAAAATTTCAAGATCAGTCACATGCACTTGCAGAAATAAAACACTCAAAGCTCATTTCTTGCATTTAATTGGATTATTGACTTCACACTGAAAATAAAGGAAAGGTGTTTTGTTGCTTATGAAGTCAATACGACAAGTAATGTGAGTAATGTTTTGGCTGTATACCGACAACTGCTGGCCTGATGCTGAATTCATGTCAAAAACAGGCAACGTGTCAAAACTTTTGGTGGCATGCAGCTGCAGCACAGCTTGAGATGCACATTATGTAACTAATGCAGATGCTGTTTGCTAATATAGCATGTCAAGCCGTTTGGAAATGCCCTCACACACCATGTCGCTGTTATAAATCCAGTCTTAGTTAACTGCAGAATCTGGCCATTAAATGATTATTGTGGCACAATCCACCTATTAATATTATCGCAATCTGTAACCTTAAAACCTGAAACAGATTTGTGTCACAGAATCTTTACATCCCTACTTTGCCCATATGGTCCACGTTGAGAGAGCAGTGGAAAGCAAGATACAGCCAAACAGTTCAAACATTTTAAACAATTGCTCTTATTGTTCAGCACAAAGTCCCTTTTTTAAACCACTTTCTAATGTAAATTTGTAAAATTTTTATCTTCCACATGGGACTTATCTTGAAAAAGTCAGGCCAGTGAAGGTGAGAAATATAGCCACAGTGACATTTTGTCAGGAATATTCAGGGTATTGAAATGTGTTAAACGTAATTGTTTCTTGTTTATCTTCAGATGTTTCATTTCACTGTGTTACCTTAAGCTAACCCAGCAGTTGTGGAGCTTATACAGCTGCTACATATCATGTTTGTAAGACAGAAAAAAACGGAAAAATTGGGTGATGAGCATAGAGAAACAGCAGTTTTAACTTCCAAACCATCTTCTTTTTAACCTTGATGTTGTTTTAGTGTCGTGTCTACTCAAGCGGAGCCTCTCAGTGTCCTCCTCTGGCCATATGGGGCACCTCATTCTTGTGTATTACTACAAGAAGTAAACAAATGTCCCCTAAAAAGTCAACCTTTTGATAAAGTTTTAATCCATAGAGAATTATATCTTCGGAATCTGTTTCTTTAGTAAGTCCAGACAGATGTGAGAGATCAGGAGCAGGCACTAATCAGGAGGGGAAGGTGAGAGGTACATTGCTATACTCTCAGCACGATCAATCATAGTATACTTGTCCTCCCTCGACTCTGGCTGTTACTGTCTCCAGTGAATGCGCTTCTCTCTTGCTTAAAATTATTACACAGGCCATAAACCCAGAGAGGTGAGTGTCCTGCTAATGTGGGTACATGTAGTGGTTGCAGTAACCTTTAAGATTGGCCAGTGAGCAGTGCTGGCTTGGACACGGGCCATATATTCTGGTCAATACTAGAGCCACGGATTGACTTGAAGAGCCATTTTAAGGCCTTACATTTTAATTGACATGGAGGCTGCAGCCCAAATTGATTCTCAAGAGCGGAATACGATCAGGCCCTGATTGCAGCGCTTTCATTGCAATACTCCAATTGATTAGAAAGATTCTTAAAACTTTTATATTTGACAAAAAGCTGGAAGATGTCAGCGAGAAAAGGAATTTCTCCCTTTGCTGACACTGAATGAGATCTTCTGTCAGAAGAGATGATGGATTAATGTGAAGAAATGTTTATAAATCTCTAATGATGTTCATTAAAACTGATAAATATTCATTTTTTTAAACTTATTTTGTTATGTCAAACTGGTAACTAAACATGTCCATTATTTCCACCTAAAGCCTACTTCGGGCTGCCATTTATCTCATTTACTTAATCTCCTTCATATATTTAATTATAAAGATTAAAACATTAAATTTTACAACTTTTTTTTTTTCCTTTGAACATCAATTTGTCTGGTAATGAAGAGAAAATCTCTGAAGAGGTCAGACTGGAGCGTGTCTAAATCACAGCGGCCAGACTGCCCTCAACTCAGCTTGAGTATTGACGTTATGCCAGCTATGACACCATAACTCAGCCCACTCCGATGGTCATTTGATAAATGGTATCATAAATTGTTGACAAAACAATTTGTGATGTATTATGTTACCGATGGGTTGTACTGCTTATCAAATCAAGTAATCTGGCAGGGCTCTTCATTCATCAGCATAATGCAAGAGCTAGCGGTAGATAGTGATGACTTTGTTGCTTTGTCAACATACAGTTCAAATGTAGTGTTGCTGGAAACATAGAGACCAGCAAGAATCAGTGTCATTATTTTTATGAGTCTCTTATGGAGGTGCATTGCTGCTATCTTTTTCTCACTAGAGGGAACGGGGGTGATGTGAGTAGATTGTGCATTGTTCAGAAAGAGCTCATCATAATGAAACTGTTATTATAGTGAAAAGCTCTGGTGTATGAAGGCATAGCGGTGTGCAAACAAATGCCACATTCTGGGTGCAATGCACTGAATGAAAGAGAGACACGTCACAGATTTGCATGTAAAACCTATAATGCTTTCTCCAGAGACATGGTCCAAAGTTTCTGTCAGAAATTTAGGGGAAATGTTGTTTGTTTATGTAAATAAGTACATACCAATATTTGATATCACATGCATGCTTTTACCACAAATGTAAAGCTACCACCAAAAGCTGGTACAAAATTAGCACAAGAGCTAATGTAAAATATTTAATTATTTTATGTTATTCAATACTAATTAAATAAGAAGTGATGTGTTAACTGGTCAAACGAAGACACAGAATTTTTAAGGGGCCTAGTCTGGGGACTGTGTCAACGTGAACGATGTCAGACAAACTAAACTCATGGTTAAGGTACTTTCCAATACTTAATGTGGCTACAAATGAGTTAAAAGGTTAGTTAATTTCCAATTAATTATTTTGAAAACTTTCAAGAAATTAGCACTGTACTACATTGTTCAATAGTATTTATGACTTTTTTAGCATTGTGATTTAGCATTCTGAACACAACATATAAGATCCCACATCTGAATGATCTCATCCAACAGTGGATATTGTAGAAAAAATGGATTCTTTTATATTTAAAGGCTTTTGATTCTTGAAAGAAGTAAAAGTACTCAAGTTTCAGGGAAAAGAAAAGCCAACATGAAGTACCTGAAGAGTAGCTTGGAGCTGGCAGCAAACGGTTCCAGCCAGCAAAAGCTTTAAGTATAAACAAGGCAAAAAATAATAATAAAATAAAAACATGCGCGCACACACACACACATAAACAATTCTGGTTTCCATGTCTGACTTCATGTGTAAAAATTATTACAAAGGTTTATTTTTATCTTTTAAATATTTTTAATCGTACATATAAATTGTGTTACAGCTTCCTATTTCTTTTTGTCCTCAAAAATTCAAGATAAACACATCAAACTGGCTAAGTTCATGTTTAATAAGGATAGTTAGTGACCTCCATTTCTTATAAAGTCTACAGTTTGAGTGAAACAAACTGCTCTGGATAAAGGAGGGCCCATCTTCTGTAGCATCAGGGATTAAAAACTTCTGATCAGACAAAACTTCTTTCAGACAAGCCATTCCAGGGCTTGTCTGAAAAGGTAAAAATGTTTCCATCATACAGGATCACTTCTGACAGGGTTGTAGTAAGAACCAGCAGTTTTCTATCCCAGTAAATGGGGATTTCACACACTCAAATCCTCATGTTTATACCCGGTGGTAGATCATCCTCTGACATTAACTAAATTGGATAAAATCTTTAAGGTATTGTTGGATGTCAATAAATTATATGCAAAGTTATTGGGGTCAGTGCATCCATAGTTTTGACATATTTGGAAATCTCTTTAAACATTTTGATGCTAAGCTAAGCTAACCAACTGCTGCAAAGTTAACAAAATTAATTAAAACATTTTCCATAATGAAGTAAGGCTAATAAAAGATATTATAATTCATTATTTGTTAGCGAGCGTAATTGAACAACCCTTTTCACAACTTATTTGAAAGTCATGTGTACAAACCCTGTGTTATATGCTTCAAGCTTCCCTTTGCTTTGTAATATTCCTGTTTGACACACTGACACACATGTCACCATTTGAGACAGTTGTTTTTCTCCCTTTTAGACATTTGTCATCCTTTATATTTCATGAAAACATGCCAGATGAAAAATAATCTTATTTTTCCAAACAGCTCAACAGAGTTCATTAATGTTGGGTTACTGACAGGCGGTGGTGTGAATGTGACCAATAGCTGTCTGCTTTTCTCTTAACTGTCCTGTATGGACACCTCAAAGAGAAGCAAAATGAAAACAGCAGTCAACCTGGTTTGTGTAATTAGGAAGCCTTTTAATAAATGCTGAAAGCAAAATTCTTTATTTTTAGCCTCTATGAAGTCACAAGATTCCACTTTTCAATTGTCAGCTCTCTTCAAACATGTTCAGGTGAGTATGTCCCATTTGTCTTGGCGTTAATGTGAAACATAGTCTACAATATTTATGAAGTGCGCCAGCATACAGCAGGTCCTACAGCCAATTTTCAGCAAATATTTGATCTTAAAAAAAAAAAAAAAAAAACAGTGCTCAGTAGAAGCCTTGTCTTCTTGATCAAGAAGCAATCCTGCATCTTTTCATCATGCTGTTCTTTGCTGGAAGTTGCCTGTCCATCCTCTAGTTGCCGTTGGCTGCCGGGAGGTGACCCATGGGCTTCAAAGTAGCATTGAAGTTCCACAAATAATCAGCCAAACATTGCGACCAATGACTATAACTACATATGTCCACCGCAAACATCCCCACAAACCAATTCATGGGATTGTTGTTGACATGATAGAAAACGTTTGTTGTCATCTGGTTACATTATCAGACTGGAACCCTCCAAAAGACTGCTTTTCGTCCACTATCATTATTTCAGTGTGGTTTGGAGAGAAAAACGGATTAGATGACCCACTGGTTTGTGACATTTAGTATTGGCTATTTCACCAAGGAGGCGATGGGATTTATGAAATGGGTCACACACATGCACATGAGTCTTACTTAAGCCTCCAGTTAAAGCCACATGACCTTAAGAGAGAGGGAAACGTATCACTGGAAAATGCTAATGTGGTTCACTTGGTGCACATTAATTCTGTGCATGAATAGGAAGCATATCTCACTACAGCAAAAATAATAATGTAGCTTCAGATGGATGTGGTCTTTCATATATCTTACACATTACAGAAATCTGCTCTTCAGCAATTAGTGCTTTGTTATTTGATGACATTCAGGCTGTAAAAAAATAAAAAGAAATATGCTGATGTAAGAAGAGGAGAAAGAATTTTAGAACTTGGTAATGATACGAGTCAGCCTGTTTGTAGCAGGAGAAAGTTAGCGAGCATGAGCAGTTCTGGTTGATAGATGCACCAGGCTTGTATTGTTTTTTAAATTTCCCTGCCCACTTTTCAAATTTTATTTTGTTTTACTGATCTGCAGAACTAACTTTTCTGAGAAATGTGCTGTGCTACAATCTCAAGGTTAATGCTCCTCGAGAGAATTTACCTCTGGCCTTCAGTGCAGATCACTGCAATTAGGCTTTTCACTTGTGAATTTAAGCAGTTTGAAATGAAAGGGTCAGCTTTCATTATTTGACCCTGTGCCCTCAAAAAGAAAGATAACACAGAGGTCGGATGTGTCATGTTACAGGCCTGGGATTATATTGAACTCTGAGCAGTGAATAATTTGGTGTGTGCACTCAGAGTTTTGACTGTTTTTCTCATATGTATTTGCACATATATAACTCAGCTGGGCTTCTCTACATCCTGCAAATCAGCTCCTGAGAAATTATGCGTGCAGTCTAATTTATCTTCCAATTAACACAGAAAAATGTATTCATAGTCTGTTAAGTGTTGGGCTGAACCAAACTGTCAATATTTTACTCAAGGGGCCTTTTTTCCAATAATAAAAATTGTGCTTTTGTGCCTTGTAAGCTCATTCGTTCTTGATGAAAGCATTTTGTGTGTTGAATTTTGTATTCTGAATCTACCACTCAACATGTATACACTATTGAATCCCATATTTTGTTCCTAATTTGTTGCCTGAGACCACTGAAGGGAGTTTTACTATGAATAAAGTGACCAAAGCATGCAAGTGCAACTTTCATATGCACACCCCAAATAACTTAAACATGTACCAAGAACATAGATTTTTACAGAATAAATATGTGCACAATACTAAAATTTAGAATGGAAACTAAGTTTTGTGCACCTTATATACATATAACAAATCACAGAATGAGGAACAGAAGTTTATCTAATGAGACATGTCGATCCACAGAAGAGTTTCAAGATTGAAGAGAATAAATGGCAGGCAAATGCCCAACAACAAGCCGCACCTCAATATCATGAGCCTGATAGGTGTCAAACAGAGCAGAAAAGACAGTGATCAGAGGGAAATTAATGCGTGCTCCCAGGAGAACCAGTGCAGAACTGAGCTGCTGTGCTGCTGATTTAGCAACATTAACTAGTCATTGTTGAAGTTGATTTCACAGTGGTAAAGTTTACCACCAAATATCAGAGTATGAGTACAATAGAAGGGGAAAAACACTTTTACCACCCTAAAATGGAAAAGGGCAAAAAAAAGCCACATTGTTCAAATCAGCTTGTAAGTCATATTACATACTGGATAACAGAGAATCGCTAAATTTTTCAGTGCCTGCCAGACACATAAGCGCAGGCGAGGAAAAAAAACAAAGAGAAAATGCAAGACAAACTTTTAACCAAGGAAACAGCATTTACAAATTGCAGTTTTCTTCTGTTGGGCCATTTCTCAGCACTTCATTACCACTGGTTCCTCTTACAGCACCCTGACAGCCTAATAGAGAGACTCCACAGAGTTAACTGCTTGTATGCTCAGTTTCTAATCCTACTTATAAATCCAAAATAAGTTCCACATTAGTTTTTAACATTGATGTATGTAGACATATATGTCCAAATACATAAATAAAATACGTAAAGTATATAAATGCACTGCAAGTTTGACATTAACACTGCATTAGCTGATGGAGAGCAGTCACATATATCTATATCTGTGTATACATTATAGTGGAT
The DNA here is from genome assembly GCF_933228915.1 of Telmatherina bonti. Lineage (NCBI taxonomy): Eukaryota > Metazoa > Chordata > Actinopteri > Atheriniformes > Telmatherinidae > Telmatherina > Telmatherina bonti. Next base: position 26,017,731 of record NC_136611.1, on the reverse strand, counting down.
TTGAAGATAAATAAGGACAAAAGTAATCACAACATTAAAAATGAGATGCAATGATAAAAATACATTGTATTTAGTTTGAATTTGAATGGGCCAGCCTGATATTTCTCATTTCCCACTTTAATGTGTGTTTTTATTGGTTAATTTATGGGAAGAAAAATGATCAAAAACAGGAAGCAACATAAACTGTGCCTGTAAATAGAATAAATCATTGTATATTTTTTTGAAGGAATTACTAGATAGAGTGGTAACTGTCTTCAACATAACATTAGAAAAAGTGATTAATGGTGGCAATGTTAATAAGATTGACTTCATTTGCAATTAACCATGCTAACCATGTGTCTACTGATGCTCTGAGAAAATAGCGCACATTGAAATTCAATGTGTTGGAAGACTGCAATGGAGCTGAAGATGGAGGAATGTTGCACGTGTGAGCAGAGATAGCACAAATAAGTCTGTTGATTGGGAACAATTTTTGCCATTTTATTGTATCGTGACAAATCTTTCATTAAGGTTTAAGCATTAGATTAAACTCGAACCAGTATCCAATAGTAATTAACTTGAGTATATCGGGAGGCCATTATTCACATTAAAGTAACCTTTTAATAGCTAAGCCTTTAACTCCACTGCAGGTAATGACTTTAAAGAGTGCTTATTAAAAGAGAAATGGTAATGAGCTTTAATAAAGCAGAACAACTTTGAAATGAAGAGCGCTTTTCAATAGAAAAGGATGGAGGGATTGGACCTGTGATTCCATTAACGAGACTAATGATTCTTTATCAGCCCTCTTATGTGTACATGGAGTTAGCATTAACAGTGATTGAAGACAGGTTTCAGTAAAAAGATGGGCCCTTTCATTGCCCTTTAAAAGATCAGATAAGAGAAAAAAAAACCTTAGTAATTTAAATTATTGAGAATTGATAATGCAAGTTCTATGACCTCAAACTCAGCGACCACAGCCAAAATCTCCTTCAGCACTTATGCACTGCAACAATACAGTACATCTGTAATTATAAAATGAATCTGTCTCATTATGTGTGAAAATGAACCGAATGAAAGGAAGTAGATTAAGTGATACAAGTGTCAGAATCTGGCTGACAAAATGCGAGCTATCTCACATTTTTCTTTTCAATTTTTTGCTTTCTGTACTGCTTCAAAATATGATAAGGAAGCTTTACATTTGCATGAAATCAAACAACGTTTATGTGGGCATTTGAATATATATTGTGGTATTGTTTGGGCCACAATAGACCCTTGGGTTTTGAGAGGGAAGCCTAAAGGCTTTCAGGTGGAGAAGACAAAGAATTAAAGAAATACAGGGACAGAGGGAATGGAAATAATTAAATCAATCTTTGGCGAGCAGCTGGAGCAGGACTCCAGCTGACAACAGCACCTGGGTGTGCAGCGCAAGCTGCCTGGGGCTGCGTTACGTGGACCCCCCCCACCCCTTCTCAATGTGTCATTTCAAAGCCCCCTAACGGCCGCCGGCCTCTGCTGGAGCTCCGGCTGGTACCCCACCCCCGTTTTCATATCCTCAGACAGAGCCGGCATCGTCACACTGACGCTCACAGACTAATTAAAGGGATGATTTGTGAAATGCCATCTTTTTATTCAATTAATCACCAACACAAAGCCATTAAGCCCATCAACTAAAAATATTCCTGTTGGTTTGCTGTATACCTCATAGATTAAAGTACATTAAAGAGGCGACGGATGATAAATTTTAAAGCAGGCGCCAAAAAAAAAAAAAAAAAAAAAAAGTTGGCTAACCTTCCAGCGTTTTTCGGCCTGTCAATCAGTGGTTTGTGTCAGCATTGCTGTAGCAGTACAAATGGCTCCCTTTCACTATTAGTGACAACAGCTTGCTCCGTGTTCGTACATCACGTTGCTTTCTTTAAACAGAAGCCAAACATACGTGTCTAAATGAATAAATGCACTTCCCAAACAAATGCTTTCCTTCTTCCATGTTTCTCACGTGTTTTAATTAGTGGTGAAAAATGAGTTCATTTGGAAGATAAATAACATGGGTCGTGCTAGCTTTTGGTTGGCACGGCTAAAGACGGGTGTTTTTCACCCCCTTTCAAACTGCAGAGTGTAGAGCAGTTTGCAAAGAAGCTCCTTAAAGGGAACACTGATATTTCCATGAACCTAAATATTATGTAATTATAGAGTAAATATAATCTGATGTTGAAAGCACTTGAATAATATGAAGTGTGTGTACTGTTATCATGTTGTCTTCTCGCTGTGTAGTATACGCATTAAAAGAAAGCAGATTTACTTGTGTTGGGGAACAGGAAGATTTAGGAGTTTAAAGGTTAGCATCTAAGTTTTAAATAGTTTTAGGAGCTGCCCTTTGCAAGTTGGAACATTTTCCAACATAAAAATAATTCTGCATTTCATTATGAAAGTTTTCCTATTTCATCTTTATTTTCTTCACCAGCCTCAGTAGTGCAGAAGAAATTACACATATCATCAATAAATATTTATTCAGTGCTTGTGGTGAGGGATGGGTGTGAACTCAGGTGTAATTTGGTTTCAGTCTATCAAGATTAATTTTGTCAGGAACATGATGAATGCAATGTGGGGTAACGCTCCGATGCATCAGTGTCATTCCAGATGAGATTTTTCACGGGAGTTGAGAGTTTCTAAGATTAAGTGCAGTATTAGTCAATGTTTTTGGGATAAGACTTCACACTAATTTAGTGAAGAGCAACAACCTGCAGAGGAGGCTCCATTAGCAATGACAATGAACTACAGCTCTGGAGGAAAAAATCTGATTAACGCCGCTTGCTGGAATTGTGAAGTCGTTTCGGTGGTTGGGCGATAATTCCACATTTGCAGAGGTGCCAGCTCATGAAATGCTTTTGTCCATGTCAAAGTCTCTCTTTGCTTGTGTGTTGTCTTATTACAGTAGACTCCAGACGACTGTAAATTTAAAGATATGTCACGATAACACAGAGCAACAACATATCTCTACAATGTTTTAGAAGAGAGGTATTTGTCTGTGAAATATACTACATCTCATTTGTGCTCCAATCTAATGTGCCAAATTTCAAACAAAAGCAAGTGCACGCCTGAGGCAATATGAAATGTAAAGTGGGTAAATGCATGTGGGTAAGATCAGCGGATTTTCTTAAATTATCTATCCTCAATGGGATGCTTATACAATGGTAAAATCATTCCTGCTGCTTTTTAACTTTTATTCTCATTGTAGCATCTGCCTTTTACTGCCAAATATCTCTTCATTCCCCTTTTTTGTAAAGAGGTTTCGCTATTGAGATCAGATGTCCTGAATATATAACAGTGACAAGCTGCTGTCAGCATTGATTTTCATTTCTTCCAGAAATATGGTGTTGAAATCCTCTCCAGGCAGATAAGTATCTTTACACATGACTGCCAGATTTGATTGCCTTCTGTAAAGGCGGTTGTGTTGGAGTCATTCTCAATGCTTGCCACAGTACATTGTATTCTTCTTCTGTTATGCCATACTATGCCCCTCGCAGAGCCCTCATCTAAATAAGAATATTTCTTCCATGCTTGGCTGTTCTCCGAGGGATTGGTGAGCTGCAGAGCTGAGTTGTTGGCCTGGATGGGGGGAGGGTGGGGGATGCACGGCTGTGACTCTCTGCTCACTGTAATGGAACATGTGACCTTACCAAACTGGAGATGTCGGCTTGAATTGCTTTAAGAAATGTTTTTGTTTTGTTTTTTTTTGTTTTTTGTTTGTTTGTTCGTTTTCATTGTTTTTTTTCTTTATTTGTTTCTTGGTTATGTACTGGTCCACTTAGGACATCAGTTTTGCCTCACAATGTAAAAAGGACCAAAATAGAAACCTAAATACATCACAGTAATTCCACTTATAGTCAGATGTTTACAGCTATATATTTATTTAATCACTCTGTTTGACACATGTCTCAGAGGGGAAAAGTAAAGCCACGCTCCCCCTGATGTCTTTTGGTAAATATTTAACACCCAAACAGGGAACTGTGCACATTGATTATTCTGTAAGTACATGCAGTTAACCACTGGACATACACAAACTTCTCACAGTACGACTTTATTACATATCACAATGTAACATTTCATATTCGCCCTCCCCCTCCTGACTTGTTTAAAAGCTTCAGTGCTAAAAAAAAAAAAATTGAAAGTTTAAATCCTCTTTAGAAAATGACAAATGAGAAACTTTTATAAAAGCAGGAAACCCAGCAGTTCTTTAAAAAAGAAACTAGTTGCTAGCAATATTATTATTATTATTATTATTATTAATAATAATAATAATAATAATAATAATAATAATAATAATAATAATAATAATAATAATAATAATAATAAATACAAACTTTGACTTTTGCCTTTATTTATTTTCTTTGATTATGATTTTTTTGTGTTTAAGTGTGTGTGTGTGTGTGTGAGCATTTGCTTTCATTTGGCATGAATAAATTCAGAGAATTTGATGTCTTCAGCAGCAAAAGCACGATATGTATTCCATAGTGTGAGTGCAGTGATGAGTTGGGTACGTGTGCTGTTATGAGGTACACTAGGTTTGATGGTTTCTGCATCACACAGTGCAATAATAAATTTAGGGCTATGGGGGTCTGACATTGTCTGCGCTCAGTATAATTAAGCGGTGCATTAGAAAAGAGGGCTGGAATAAAACATGAGTATGTAAATGCAGCCTGGAGCTGATGTTCTAGTGATTATTACAATGCAGATAAAGCATTTCTCACAACTGCCTGTGTCTACTGAAGCCTCCAAAAACATCTGGACCTTTTAATTGAAAAATGGCACTGTGTTTCACTGTGCTGCTTTGTGCTAAGTGAAGTCAACAATTAAGATGAAAATGTAATTGATAAGAATTGCATTGCTTCATTATTTGGTGTTCTAGTCAAGAAAATTGATTTATCAATTATTCACAGGTCACAGAACAGAGGCCATGCATTTCTGTTTTCATTGCGTCATCATCTCAGAACATGCAGAACAGAGATGAGAGCATCACTAAAGTTGCTCCACATAATATCAATCATCCTGTGCATGTTATGTTCAAGTATGAGGGTACATGTTTTGGTTCCTTATTGCTATTTAATGAGCACATGTGTGATATGTTTGAAATAATGAGAAAAAGAAACAGCCATCAGTAAATAATGTGGCTTATGAGGACCACGGACGCTCCAAAATATAATGGTAATTAATTGGCGATTATATATTCCTGTCTTTGAATTTTTATCCAATATTTGCATATTACATGCATATTAAGCAATGAAAGAGCACTGGCATGTTCTACAGCTTAAACAGTAAAAAGTTACGTTACATGAACATCGTCAGGGTAAAAAATAAGTAAATTAAAAACCACAATTTAAGAGGAATGAGAGAGACCACATTATCAGTAACAGCGACACTTCCACTGATGTGGGACTTTAGTACTTGTTATTTATCAAAGATCAAGCTGAAATCAATATTTTTAACTTCGGACTTGAGCAAATAAGAAAGTTCATATTTCATACTTTCATTCCTAAAATATATAGAGTTGAGCCAATTTTAACAAATTCAAATTCAAATTCAAACAGACACAAATAAGATGGTATTTGATAGTGATGGTATGAAACAGAATCAGACATAACAAATCAATGTAAAACATATAATGGAAAGCTGTAAGTTAACATAAACGAACTAGCTGTGTGATGTAGATTTTGTGTGCTTTATGAATTTATTATTCCTTCATTCCTTTACTCTTAGACTTTTCTCACATTGTTTATCTTTCTAAGATTTATCCAAGATTTTAAATCTAACCTCTGCTCCTCATCCGCTACAACTCACAACATAAATAGTTATTAAATTCATCCTCCAACAAAGCGAATGCTTTGTATTTACTTTTTTAAAAATTATTCCTTGCTACAGAACAAATGTTTATGCTCATCCCCAGTTTTGGTTACAACTCTGACTGAGTTTGATCAAATTTGACTTTTTGTGGAATCTTGCTTGACAAATGCCAGATGAACAAATCCTCACCCACCCATTTCCTGACACAGATGCAACTTCCATCTTGCTATGTAATGTATGCTCTGAGCATCTCAAATGTTCTCGCTGCACAGTGACCGCGTTGTCAATGACAATGTCAACATTCAGCATCTGACTACATGAAAATGTACACATTTGAAGCCTTGTAAGGAGACACTTAACATCTATGCTGCGGAGCCTTGAGACCCATCCAAATGATTTCTACTGCCTCTTCTATTTTCTTTATTGCTCTTAGCTGTGCATGGTTCTTGTCAGGAGTGTAAATGACATAATAAGGCTTAGAATAGATATATATGCTCAGGGGTTACATGTTTCACATTTTTAAGATTTTAGTCATGTCAGATAAATGCAGCTGATATGCACGTAAAATATTAGGCTAAGGATGTGTTTGTTTTTCACAATTTCTAAGCCTGGATTGTAACATTACCAGTTTGGAACAAATGTACCTAACATTTGTTGAGACTCTCATGTTGGTGGAGGAAATAAGCCAATGAGAGCAAAACATATTTAGTGGTAAAGTGCACACGAACAGCATTGCGTGATATGAGATAAATTAAATTTGATTTCTGTGTTTTTTCATGGTGAAAGATTGCAGGTGGCATACCTCAACTACCTCTGTATATAAGGGTGATACAATAGACTATCTAGCTACCCACCCTCTCCACATGAGAGGATGAGATATTTGTCTTAAAGATCTACAAAGACAAAACAACAACACAAATGACTGCATGTTTCTACGTAAACTGTGAATTCTACCCTAAATATGATTCCCGCCCTGCTGCTGAGAGCTTAACATTTGATCTGAGTGAAAAGAGCGAAACCAGTGTTTCTGATGCTCACTGAACATTCCTTCATCCTCCCTGTCTGAAGTCTGGAGATTAGTGGGCCTGGGGCAGAGGCTGTTCATCTGCCAATATGGCACCAGCCTGAGTGATGGGCATGTGGCGATGTCACTAATGATCAGACCATAATGATTCTCTGACAGGGGAGGAGAGCAATAGATTGTCACTGGGGGTTGAGTTAAAGAGGAGTCCTAATGATCTGCCTGCAAACACTGCCAGAGCACCTCTTATATCACTCCATCTCTTCACTATACTGCTCATCAGGTTCCTCTCCAATGGAGGGAACCACTGTGTTGTGTCTCAATGCCATCTCACAACACACTGTAAACATCTGTCACCTCCATATCTATATTTCATGCTATTACCTTTTAGGCCTTGGGCTGCATGCTGTAAGCCTTGGGGTACTTGATTTTCACCAGCATGAGCTTTCGCTGGAGGAAGGATCAAGTCATAATCATGAAGCTGCGTGGCAGTGTTTTAGCAGCAGGCGTCCTATATACCAACATCCCAAGTGGTTCCACTTCTGTGGCACTCAGCAAAATGAAGAGCATCCAATGACCTCTATTTTTATCAAATACTTCTTTACTCTCATCTCCTTTTTTTTTTTTTTTTTTTTTATGTTTCTGCAGTTGTTCTTGAAAACTCAACACACTTTATACAACATGGTTCAGCAGGAAGCTTGCAAACTGAAAATGAGTTATAGCCTCATTTTTTTTTCTTCCAGCAAATATCAATTAGGGAGAAACAACTCTACATGCTGACTCAAACTTACCTCTTGACAGAGTCCTCAGCTGTGGTGCACGTTTTAAAACATACATTTTTTTTCTCCAGACAAACATTAATGTGAGCCAACATCAGTCTTAAAAAGCTATCAATCTTAAAAGCCAGCTCCATTTTTTAGAATTTACTTGTTTATTTTTATTTCTTAATGAGAAGTTCCTGCTTATTTTTAGAGGAAAGGCTCAGTAAATTAATGTTTGAAGCTAATCGGATACGTTAAGACTTATTTATCACACTGCAGGTAACAGTGAGGACGGAATGTGCGGTGATTCTAACACAGCCAAAATTTTCCAACACCACCATCTCCAGAGAATACTTTTACCCCGTCCAAGCATTTAATTATGGTTGGACTTGATTCAAGGCTCATGTTCTCAATATTATTTTATCTCATTTAAGAAAAAAAAAAAAAAAAGAAAGGTGGAGGTGAAAAAAAGAAAGCTGTAAGTACTTTAGTAATTTAAGAGAGTGTTAATGAGTGGCTGCTAACCTTTCTCAGCTATCTATCATCTGGTAATGGAGGCAAGGATCCCTTTTCCAATCTGCTTCATTAAAAACTTTCTATTAAATCTAAATATGACGCCACGCATTGCTAAAATTAATAGAGTTTGTGAATTTTTAATTCATCCTTATGGTGCTAAAATCCTACCTAAACACTTTGACTGCATTGATTTTGTATTAATAATGTTCAAGAAGACAGATTCTTTCAAGGATGTATGAACAATAAAACTTTAGACAGAACTGCATCATATGGAATTAATTTGTTATACTTTTTGCATATTAAGTGGATTACTGAGAACTTCCTTTCATGATAGCATGGTTTTATAGTTAGAAAAAAAAAAAAAACAAACTAGTACAGTTTAAGCTACTGCTTAAACTGACTAATGGCCTGAGGTTGTGTTGTAACACTGATCTCAATTAAAGCTACAAATCTGTAAAATGACACTTTATGCTGCTGTCTGAGAAGCTCTTATCACATGTAGTATTTACCACCTGTGTGTGGGTGTACGTGCATGTGCCTTCCATTAGTGAGGTTTTTTTGTAATTTAAAAAACAATAAAATAACTTCAACTAAAGATACAAATGTGCAAATATCACACCGGGCAAGAACATTGCTGAGACTTCTGGCATATTTGACATCAAGCTTCTGAAAATCAACAATGTGGGATCTTAAATAGTCTTAGTAATCTTTACCTGGATACTACCTCCATTTTGGCCACATCATATTGTTATTTACTCATATTTTGTACTGTCTTATACTCTGATACTCTCAAATAGAATCAGAAAGGCATGGAGATATCTCAAAACCATATGTGTGTATTTGATTCAATATTCCGAAACGACTTTTTAGATCTTATGAAAAAGTGCAAGAAGGTAAATGGTGAAGATGGAGATTCCTTCCTCCCTTTCCCTTTTCCTCCTTTTTTTCTGTTTTTTGTCATAAATCATGCTTGGCAACACAGAATAAGCTACTTCTGGAGACATTGCTACTGGCATTTTACACATTGCCATTCATCACTTCAGAGGAACTACACAAACCTATAAGGTAAAAAGAAATAAAAAACAAACTACAAGCTCCCCATGTGACCTCTGGACCGACACCAGCAGCATTTGCAAAGGTGCATTCCTCTCCCGGAGACAAGACAATGTTTTCCACCTGTGCAATCATTCCTTTTTATTGCCACTGTGACCTTTTGGAAAATTTAACAGAACTAACTGCTCTTCACTCACTTGAAAGGATGGAAATAACATAATAAGGCATTTAAAACACAAAAAAAGAATTTCTCATGTGTAATTTTCCAAAAGTGAATCTCTACCCTAGGAATATTAGGCCTTGGCACAAAATGTTCTTTTTTCATTTTTGTTTTATTTATTTATCTTTTTATAGGTAATCCTATCCCAATGTGTCTGTTAGTTTCAAAACTAATGCCATACTTTTCATTATCTTCAACGTCTGTTAAATCCCAGACAGTAAATTTGCAGGCATTTTGTGGACTTTCATTTTGCCATATGATATGTGCCGTGTAATACAGAGTCTACCAGCATGGGAGAGACACATACGAGGCATAGTGTGCCAGACTCTATAACCTTTACCCTGCACCTAAAATGACTGCTGTTTTTCATTTCCCTTGAAGAGATGTGACGGGCATGGCAGTAATGGCGCTGATGAGAGCCAGAATAAACAGACGGTGGGAGACTAGACAGAGAAGAAGATGAATGTGTCTGAAAAGTAGGATTCTTGGCAGTTTTGAATTTAGAGAAAACCTGGATTTCATTTTTGGAATTTATGTGTTTGTAGGAAAAAGACATCCAGTGTTATGCCAGACAAATGTACTATTTTGTGTGCTTTATATAGCATTTATGAGCCTTGGCTACACATTGTAACACTTTAGCTAAACTTGGCATCTCATGCTTACTTGGTCTTATGAAATGAAAGACCATGAAAGCTCTAGCTTTCATTGTGTGTTTATTTAGTTTGTTCAGTTTTCCAACAAGCTTCAGTAAGAAAGTGTCACAACTTTAGTTACCATGTATACAGATAATAAAGGCAAAATATCCATCTAGCTGTCCAAACATTTTAAGGAATAACATATGTTTCATTGTATGTATCTAGTTAAAATGATTATTTTCAATAATTATGAATATTAAATGGTTCTTCTGAATTATTGCTAAAATTACCTGGTAATTCATTATTTTGATAAACAAAGACAGTGAATTGCATTCACACCAGTTAATTTGATCCATCTTTCTCTAACTTGCAGAAGTAAATGTAGACTCTGGTCCTCATCTACATCCACAGCAAACAGAGTCTGCACTGTGCACCATGGCAGAGGCATGAAGTCCATTATTTATTTCAGTGTTTTGATGGAGCTCAATGTCATAAATTACAATCCCTTTCAATGTGTTGTTGAGCTTAGCCACATAGATGGGTTCACTGATTAATTTATTACCCACAGCAACTATTTAAAATATTTACGTTTGTAAATGTTAGAGAAAAGTGTCATCTGTAGATCATTTATTGACCCCTGGACCCAGAGTGACACAAAGAAGCCTGACCCTGAAAGAATGAAAGCTACTTTTGCTGTTTTGAAAAATTCCAAACGAGAAAAACTGTATCAGGCTGGGAACTCTAAAAGGACAAAAGTTGCCTAAATTCTTTCTTTATATTTTTCTCTTCATAAAAACAAGTAATTTGACAAAGTCTGTAACATTACACAAAGAAAATCCAGTGGTACCTTCGGCATACTGAAAATATGAATATGATGAACAATATGACAATGTTTCAGTATTTCAGACTTTATTCTTCTGGTTAGAAGATACTGCTGGTTTGGTTGTGATCTGATGGACCCACTCCATCAGATGTATATATATATATATATATATATATATATATATATATATATATATATATATATATATATATATATATATATATATATATATAGCCCTGCGATGGACTGGCGAGCTGTCCAGGGTGTACCCTGCCTGTCGCCCAAAGCCAGCTGGGATAGGCTCCAGCTTCCCCGCGACCCTGACTTGGAATAATCGGTTCGGAAAATGAATGAATGAATGAATGAATATATATATATATATATATATATATATATATATATATATATATATATATATATATATATATATATATATATATATATATATATATATATATGTACATATATATATATGTACATATATATGTACATATATATGTACATATATATATATGTACATATATACATATGTATATGTATATATATATGTATATATATATTTGTATATATATATATATATATATATATATATATATATATATATATATATATATATATATATATATATATATATATATTTATATATATATATATATATATAATAATAAAAATAATAAAAAAATATCTAAGTATATATATATATATATATATTTATATATATATATATATATATATATATATATATATATATATATATATATATATATATATATATATATATATATATATATATATATATACATAGTGAGGAATATATATATTAAGAAAGCAAGGTGAGTATTCAGCAAGATTTTCTTATCATAACCTTTCATGTATCTTACTAGAAGTATTTGCTTATAGTTTCAAGAATAAAAAGAAGAAAGAAAAAAAAATCTTCCCTGTTACAGTACTTGACCTTACTGAGGACTTCCACTTTAATTTGCATTAAATGTGAAATATAGTTGGAGTTGCAATGACAAATGCTCTTGGATTGGTTTCTGCAGAGCAATATGAAAATTTACAGTTTCCATTAATATTAATGCATCATTATCAGCTGTCTGATTTCATAAATAAGTACAGCAGTGTCAGGTGTGGTGTAGATCATTGGAATAGGGCAGACTTTGCAAAACCGCACTTAAAAGAGCTTTGAGAATTTAATTGGGAAAATTGCAAATCAGGTAGTCAGCCGTATAACTCATTGTCACATTTAATCAATAAACTTTGTAAATCAAGTCATTCAATTTATAAGTGATCTTATATAGATCAGGCAACCAATTAAACAATTACCATATATTTAGCAATTAATTAATTTACCCATTAATCACGCCATCATAGTTTAAATTTTAAGCCAACAATTTTGGGAGCAGACGTGCGGGCTTGTGTTGGAGCAGTACATCATGCCCAGCGAGTGCAGATTGTGACACAGCCAGATTTACTGTGCTAAAAATCAATGCAATTAGGAGAGAGGCTGGAAGCTGCGTAGTCTTTAGGAAATTTTTTGCCACACTCACACAGACACACTCCTATTTTCTTTTTTTCTTTTTAGTGTTGGCCCATGGGTTTGAGTTTACAGCAAAAATGTTTATTATACGCAAACACTGCAGCACATCAGAAGCTTTCAGACATGGAAAGGCATTAAATATCAATGTGTTTTCATGAAATTTATTTTGACATTTTGGTATAATGACCACAAACAAAGGAGAGTGCAGTTCAGATGACTGGATCCTCTGTCTCACACCACATCTATAGATGGAACTGTTAAGCTAAATTAAATCCATCTTTTCCTGAAGCCTCTTTTACTGCTATGCGCCACTGTTCACATGTAATCCCTCCACTCTGCAAAGTTTCACCTCTGTTGGAAAAAAAACAACCTGATAACTAAAAATAAACTCATTGTTTTAGATTAAAACCTTTAATGTATTATTGAGTAGGAAAACCAATTGTGTCTTCTGAAAGAATTTTTTTGTTTATTAAGATTTATTTGGCTTAAGCCACACAATTGGATCACTTAGCATATTACAAAACAGATTTTGAATTTTATTGAAGTGTTGCAAAAAATTTAAGTCAAGCCAGTTTAGATTTCATTTTTATCACAGAAGTGAACAAAAAAATAAAGTAAAGTAAAAATGGTCTTAAAAGCATTTTACTAATTTACTACAGAAGCATTGTCCGTCACATTTAATTATATAAAAAGTTTTTTTTTCATTGACTAAAGAAGTTTTTAAAATGTGATGTTAAATATTTGAAGGAATTTTTTAGCAGTATTTTTCTTTCTTTCTTTGTTTTTTGCATCTTGGGAGCAAGAACTTCTCAAACTTGAACTTGTCTGAAGTGTGGTGTTCTTCAGTCATCTGACATTAGTTTTTCTGCTCTCAAACTTTAACAATAAAGTTTAGAAAAGTTTTCTCCAGATTCACAGATCCAGAGTTTCAATTGTGTAAAAATTGTAAGACTCACTGAAAATCAAAATTCAGCTGGAATTTAACCTTTTATGATTTTTACCAAATAATTTGAGTTTTGTTCTTCAAGCTTGTGTTATAACCCTACACAATGTTGTGAGTCTGTTTGAATGTTATAGTTGGCACCATCAGTGTACTGGAAGTCACACACATGACCATTTATTTCCACATGCTTCATCCTCACATGGCAAAACGCAGTGTTATGTCTTGCTCACATCTAAACTGTCAAACCCAAAGAAGAAGCATCTGCATGTTTCACAGGGAGTTTAAATGATGCTGGCAAGGAAAATACTTGGAACCAACCTTGAATGAAATTACCTCAATCACTACTTACTAATTCAAGTAAATATTTTAATTTGGTTCAAATATTCTCAGTTTTGTTCTGAGAGATATCTTTTCTTGGATGTAACAGAGCTATGAAAATACAGCATTTTTTCCATTTTTGGATTAGCATACATGTCCCTGAATGCCACAGGGGGATAGACAGTGGAAGTGCAGAATTCGGGGATTTTGGATTAACCTAATTATCAGTACAATTGATAATAAAATGTCCTGGTAATTTTCTGCCGGGATACTCTCTGTTCTTTATGGAGGAATCTGTAGTGAAACTGTCAACTGTCTGGAGAAAGCAGATTAACTCCCATCCCACCCAATGCTTGTTTTACATTTAACACCATTTCTGTGTTTCATGTGTTTTTTAACTCTGCTTTCAGACAAGGTTTAAATCGGTTTGAATTTATAAAATACATTGTATTAACAGTATATCATAAAATTAAAGCATTAAAAAAAACATTTCGCAGTAACACGTCTGCTTTCCCTGGTGATAATTTCCACCCTCTCAAAAAAAAAAACCAGAATATGTGTTAAAGGCAAATCAACCAATCATACAAAATGCCCATTCATTTTCTATATCCTCCTTACCCTAATCAGGATTGCAGGAACCCATCCATACTCCCATGATTCAATGTTCACCCACCTTCTCAGAGCAAATATATGTAGGCAAATGAGACAAACATTAGTACAAGTATTTACTAGGATCCTGTGGTCAATTTAGAAGTGAATAAATATGCATGTTTTCATTTTCTGTAAACAGAAACCCACTGGCATAGAGGGAACATGGCACAGAAACACCTCAGCCAAGATTCAAATCAGCAGTGATGTAGAAACCACTGCTAACAACCACACCAGTGGGCAGCTGGAATGGGGAATAAAAACTAAAACATTAAACCATATATTGACATGATAGCAAAGACTTTCATTGTGGAATTATTCAACATTTTGCTACACTTTGTTCATACCTTTAAACTGTGGTTAAACTGGGAACCATAACAACATCATGTAAAGCAGGTAAATAAACTCAAAGAGCATATCTTCTTTGGAGCACATTCTCAAGCCTTTTCAAACACAATTCTCATAAAGAAGTAAGAGAGTGAGTGCAGGATGAGTTGTCTGTAGCACTTTTAACACTTTAAGACCAAAATCTTCATTCAGGTAACATGTTAACCAGTCCATCCAGCTTATTTAGATTATCTGTGAATATAAATTGGACTTAACCTATAAAAACCCAACCCATGAAAAAAAAGTCAAGAAAGGCCATTTATTATATATGAGGTCTTTATTTATACCTTCAACAAAGTGTAAAATAAAAAAGTACCATTGTTTTATGGATATTTACCATATGGTATGTCAACATTTTTCTACAGTAATCTTCTGCTTTCTTGTACATTAAGAAAAGAAGAGAAAAATCAGATTGTTTTCCACAGGATTCTGAGTAAAGTTTATCCTATAATGTGATGCCAAATGTCTCAACTGTATGTATCACGTTACGCTAGGCTCTTAGAGGTCAATGCAGAGGATGTTTCTACATTTATTCCTAAACCTCTGAAGAGTATCTGTCCTTGCAGCAGCTACGTTTTACCTTATTAATACTAACTTACTGCTAACATTGCCTTGCAGAGCTTTAGAACATGACATAACTTTAGAAAAGCTTGTTGCTAAAAACTGCCTGCTGCATCTGAACTAAATATTGTCATTTTGCATGTCTTGAAACTACAGATATTTGTCAAACTTTTCTAGTTTTATTCTTACCATTCACACAAAGGTTTTAATCTTTTATGTAAAACACTTTGAACTGTCCTGTAAATTAAATGTGCTGTACAAATAAACTTGCTTTCCTTTCTCAACAAATATTTTAGAAATATGTACAAGCCAAGGTCAGCATGTAAGCTCACAGCTGGTTTATGAAGAGGGGGTGGCAGGGTGAGTGTATGGACTTCCATAGAGGAGAAATAAGTTGTGTGCTTCCAAAGTGAGGCCCTTAATTTTATTAGTTTATTTCAGTTTCATTGTTTTTTGTTTTTTTTACACACTCTTAGTTAAACAATAAGCAAGAAATTATTTCTGTGAACTGTTCATTGTTGATCTGACTTTAAAGAAAAATATAATTGAAGATAGAAAAAGAAAATAACTTCAAAGCATTTTAGTTTTGCAGGATGCAAACAAAAGTTGACAAGGCAGCTAAAATGCTCCCAAAAATTCTCACAAGCCTTCATAAAACGGAACTTACTATTACTTGCTATTGAACAACTTCTTTACAATAGTACATAGTATATTACACACAATATGAGTGAAGCCCTAAAACTTTGTGGAGTACATCACATATTTTTCAACATTTCACATGTCCAGGAACCTTCCAGAATAGTGGCCTCACCTCCACACTGCAACAAACAGAAAGGTGAGAAGAGCTGTGAGATGGTGTGGACAAGCTGCCCTCAAACACAGGATGCAGACAGGGTTGAAGAGCTGTCCGGGCCTTTGGTTGCTGATTGTCTCATCTGTCTTGGCAAAATCAGCAGGATGTGACAGCCGCCCTCTTTCTGTTACCCGCTGACCACTGGGCTTGGCATCCTCTCCACTCACCTGCCCCATCACCGCCTCCACCATATCTCTATCCTCGCTTCATTCTCGCCTCAAAGTCTCTGCAGCGAGAATGAGGATCAACGCCTCGGTGTCAAAGAGGGGAAATGTAGGCTAACAATTTCTGACTGAGAGCTCACAAGTACCGGTTCCGGCTGCTGACTTTGGTTTGTTGGCGTTTGATATTTCGCTCAATCTGACAAAGTGACAAAGCTTCACTTCAAATGTAAGTAACTAATCAGGTATCATTTTCTTTACATTATACAAATGTCTTTTATGGGAAAATAAGGTTCTGATCATTAAGCTCTTCTCTTTTTTTTTTGTTGTTGTTGTTTTGACTTTTTTCAAAAATATCCTTGCACGCTCACATTGTGAAAATAGCACAGCACTGACTAACCACTGGTTTTGCCATCTACATGTTAATTAATTGAATTTTGCAGGTAGTTATTGTAGGAGGAGGAGCCTCATCTTTAAACGGACTGAGCCGCAAAACTGCATAGTCAGAGCGATTGTCTTTCAGGTTGCTCAGTTTAGTGAATCATCATGCTTCCGTGTACATCACTCCCAGAGAGACTGTTTGTCACATTTATGCCTACTTCTGTTACTGTTCTTTCTTATGCATGATGTCAAAATATTTGCATGGTGTGTCATGTATCATTACTGTCCTGCAACACACATCTGTATATTTTGGGAGATTTTACCTTGTCCGACACCCATATGTCTGTTAGTTTACTGTTCTTTTGATTTTCTCTGCATGCGGTCCATCAAATTGGCCAAAAACCTTCAACAGCTGGTGCCTGCTGTGTATTGATGATGATTAGCACAGAGCAGCAACAGTATTATCATTACAAGCTCAGTTATAATGTGTCTTTTGAAAACAAGAGCAAAAAATAAAAAAAAGTCAGTAAAAGCCATCTTTACAGAGGTTTTGACATTTCTCTTCTTAAGATCTCAACTTTTTTTTTTTGTTTTTTTTTTGTTTTTTTGTTTTTTATGTTTCATTACAGTTTCTCTTTATGCACTGCTCACCACTATCCTGATCCCAGACTTGAAGGAGTGACAAAAGCCGACTCATCAGGGATAACAGATGAGCGTAGATGAGCAGTGTCAGGTAAAGTGCTGTGAAAGACATTTAATGTGTTTTATATCAGTGTGTCTGAATTGTCCAGGAACACTTGAATCACTCAGTGTCAACCAAATACGGCGTAATGAGACTCGCCTCCTCTCATCTGAAGACACATGTCTCAGTGCTGTCACTCAGGCTAACAGGGGAAAAAGGGCTTTTCAAGCCTTTTGAAGCACACAGGACTGTATGATCTTACTCCACTTTGCATGAGATATTGCTCAAGCAAGATTATTTCATTATGAGGCTCCCTGAGAGAGGACAGGGGTCACATTATGGAGCTCATCCAAACATCTGGAGTTCAGAAACATAGATTATAAAATGAGGCAGCAGGTTGGATTGAAACACCTAAGGGACCAAATTTCCAACCGCTGGAAAGCAGAGCAAATGATCCCACTTTTTCTTACTTTATATGTCATCTCAGTTTAAGTTGTTTGGACTTGCATATTTTTCTTGGCTAGGCGGCACCCCCTACCTCTTCTGCCAGTGTTTTTTTTTTTTTTTTCCACTGCTAGGACACACCCTTTTCGCCTTTTTTCTCTGCCTTTTCATTGGGAAAATCGAAATTTGACTATTTTTTAACCAGCATAAATTCCCACAACAGTGTCACAAGCTAAAAATAGAGATGATGTTGGTGATGTTGGTGATGGTGGACACAGCTTAACATCTCGACTCCCTGATTCCTCAGTTTGATGCAAGAAGAAAGGAATCAACTTTGTGAGGAGGGCAAAATCTCTAATTATCCCCACCTGTACCCAGCAACAACAGGACGGTCGAGATGAAGCCATTAGCTGTCTCTCCACTGGCACTACCAAGAGTTTGTATACATCTGTGTCTTATTTTCTTTTCTGGCACAATCAGTCCAGCAAGCTAAGGAGGCATGACCGGATTTGGCAAGTTCCAAGGACTTTGGCAAAGTTAGGCAAGGAGGAAGTGGTGAGATGTAGAGAGGGGGATGAGCTGGCATGGACTCTCTATTTGCTTTCTCCCCTGCCTGTTACTTGAACAGAGTCTGTTGCTTAGAGAGGCCGTTGGTCAAAACAATTCACCAAACCCTGAAGAAGATACATGTGGTGGAGAAAGCTGCAGAAAGTATGCAGTGGTGGAAAATGTGATTAAACTGGTTTCAAGTTATCCGTGGATTTTGCTTGTCTGTCGTTACAGGCGTCAGACTTTTTCCGACCAGTGTCCGAGGTGTGTTGTGTGAGTGCTGCTAAGGATTACTGGGCTTCTGAAGCTCATCTCCCATTTGAGTCATAGCACTTGATAGAAAAAGGTTCATTGTGATTTCAGTATTGTCAGTTTTCATTAGCTGAATCAGGCTTTTCTCTGGCCCAGCAAGTGTGCATGATGTCAAAGCTATTTACAAGCAATGACCAGTTATGAAGCCCAGACTATTGCGGTCATATAAACAGCCACATCTGTTTGAACCCACCTGCTCCTCAGTGTTTACTGGGCTTTGTAAATAATTAAATAAGTCATACTACATAGAAATATTACAGGAGCACAGACTTTTGCATTAAATGACACTATAATTAATCAACATTATGAAACAAATATGGTTGAGAATTGCAAATTTATGAAGAAAGAGTAACATAAAAATGTCCATATATCCAAGGTATGATTTTCTTCTGGTGCAGACACACACACACACACACACACACACACACACACACATTCATTCATTCAGACCCTCATTCATTCATTCATGTCTTTATTTATTTATAAATCTCCATGAGTGTTTGTTTTCATTTTAGTCCCTTGAACCTTGCCACCCTGTGTGTGACACCCAGGCTGTGAGCGAAGACAGAGAGGCGGACTGGTTCAGAATGATCACTATCATTAACATTCACGGGGGGTTCACTTATCATCCCTGACTGGAGGGACATGGCAGCCATTATGAGACGTCCGCAGGTGGAGTGCCATGATACATATTGCATCTTGCCACAATGGATTTATGTATTCAGTAACAAAAGAAAAGTCTAATGAAAAAATACAGAAGGCAATCCTTTATTCCTCGCTCGACTTCAAGTGAGGCCACCATGTCCTGCGATGAGGAGGAGCGCAGGGGAATTCCAGGGTTGCGCACTGACCTGTCACTCAAGCTGTGTGCAAGCAGACATGCAATACCTCATACTATTATTGCCTTTTAATCCCCTATATAACCCTGCAGAACATGGCCTTTCTGTTAATGAAAGAGGTGATTCATAACGTTTTTATTGAATAATGAATAACAGGCTTTAGTGAGTCAGTCAGACTGTTTCTGAAGGGATTCAGCAGTTGCTGATCTCACTGAGTAACTCTTTCACAGTGACTTTAATAAAGATTACTTTCAGTATTATTTCTTAGGAAAAGCTAAACAAGAACATTAACCAAGCATTTCCTGTTTACTAAATAAGTTGTGGGATCCATAATGCAGAGAATAAAAGAAGAGCAGAAATACTGATGAACAATATGTTTCTCAAAATGCATGTTGTCTCTGTTATCGCCGTCAGTGGTGTTGATGACAATGTTACTTCCAGTGTCTCTAGTTAGGTTGTGACAACTCAACCATTTGGTTAAAGAACGATTAGATGGAAAAGAAAATAATCAATTAATTAATTGACATTTGGAGACCTACAACAATTTGTTTTCTCATACAAATCTGTGGCATTTACAGCAGTTTTCTACTTCCTGCACAGACAAACTCCTGCTACTTGCTTCCCTGCCACTGTGATTGTGTATTACTTCTTGTGATACTTTTAATAGTGAAGTGCAAAATAACAAAATAACAAAATAAATCAAGGCAGTCAAATAACCTCAGCTTTATTTGCATTGTCGACAATGACATTTCCTCAGTCTATTTTTATCATTTTGTGACATTTTCATGACCTATGCCAGAGCAAAGAACCAAACCATGCAGCAATGATTGTTGCATTTTCAGTATGACTATCCTTTTTAGATCCCCCCCCCTTTGCTGAATTAAAGTAAAAAGAAGCTCATTGTTTGCTTCCAAACTAAATAAAACAGGCAAGAAAGAGTGTTGCTCCTTGACAGATTTGCTTAGGCTTGATTAAAGACGTGATTTTTATTCAGAAATTTCCTTGAGTAAAAAAGCTCCCAGACCAGTAATAACCTAATTGGAGAGAAGCCTCTAACTAGTGTTGCTCCTCTGTGTCCCTGTGTATAAATAGAGTCTATAATGGACCTAGGTGTGATGCCATCATTCATCTCTGCTCAGAAACACTCCAGGTTCAGGTCTTTGCTTATTTTCCTAATGATGCTCTTGTTTTAGGTATGTTTTCACTTTAAGGTTTGCAAGATTCCACCTTAATGGATACAATTCATCATAGACTTCTGTACCTAAGTCCAGTTCACCCAGCAAACTTATTTGACATAACAAATTGCCAAAATGAAAGGCTTTTCAAGCAGGGAATTGGTATATTTTTCAAACCAATAGGTAAATGTGTGAAACAAGAGCGCACCCCAGTCCCATCTCAGAGGCCAGTCTGCATTTCCCAGCTTTGCAGAGTGATTGTGATGATGGAGCATCACTGACAAATGAAGCTGTTGTTTGCTAATGTATTTAACATGGTTCTGTAATATGCTTTTTAATTCCAAATGTTAATTGACTACAAGAGGCCCTCAGTGCCAAATTCCACTGGCACCATATAATGGAAGGTTTCCTTATAAAATGGTGTCTTTTGGGAGACATATCCCCTATGATAGCCCCCAGTTATCCCATGCTTTATGTGGTAGATTACTCCTTGGCTCTGACCCAATAAAAAAAAGCCTGCTTTTTAACCACTGCTTCTCCCATTTGCCTCGGGATGCTCATAGGCTGGCAGGTTGCACAACACATTACCATCCTGCAGCAGCGCTTAAAACACATTTCAGCCCTGAAACACAGCTGGCATCTTGGCCAGCGCTGCTGTGTTGGGCATAGCTGGACCAAACGTTCAGATGTTAGACATTTAAATGCAGCCCAGTCGTTTTAATGAGAGTGAATTGACAGTATGCTGTGATGTCTGCGGACTTCACATTCCCAATACATCCAGCAACTCTTTGCAAGAACAGGCTTTGATTATCATAGGCTCATTTGAAAGACATTATAGTTTTGTGAAGGGAGATCTCAATGTAACGCAGTGTGAGAGAGAGTAGTGTTCACATGCATGGCTGAATGTGTGAGTATTAGTGTGTACTAGCTCATGCCAAAGTCAGGGTCTGTGTGCAGAGTTATGTGTTACTAAACATCACCAAGATCCAACAGCCCAGTGTGATGCCTTTGGTTTCCAATCTCATGCTTCACGCCCGCTGCCCCTCTATCATGGATTCTTATTTACAGGCAGGACCCTCACTGAATCCCCTGAAGAGCAGATGATGTGCAGGTCAAAGCAGGGACCATATCCCATGAATACTGTCCGCATCACTATGAATACAATTCAAGAGTTCCAGTAAGTGATCCAACTAGTTTCTACATGTACACGCCCGTCAACTTCAAATTCTTTTACACCACAAAATTAGGCTATCTTACACTTGAGTAGATGTGAGTTTTGTGTTGTGAGTTCCAGTCAGTCATAAATGAAGTAATGGCATTGACTAACTCTTTTTCTATAACTGTCTGCTGTGGTTTTATTAAAGTGATCGTGCAACTCTGCTCTACATTCCCTCCTTCTAAATGCATAAATTATGCCCAATCTTGTCAAAGAATTAAACGTGCAGAAAAGGGAGACTGTAAACATAAGTTGTTCAGCTCTACTTTTGCCGATGTAATCAAGATGACTGCATTGAAAACAAGCTTGTTGTGCATTGCAGGATTAGGAAAAAAAAAAAAATTCTCTCCATTTTTTTTTTCATGTTTTGTTTTTGTGTCACACAGTTCACAATCTCAAGACAAACACAGGCTAATTCTTTGAGTTACCTGCTTAGGTTCTCCAACATCTAGGCTGCACCATAAAAACTGATGTTGATGAGTCTTTTTCCACAGTTGATAACAGAGCTGTCACGTACACACATTCAGTTCAACAGTGCATTCATCATACACAGGACTGAAATGTCTGTTCAGTGGAATGCAATCCCACAACATTACAGGAACACGAACTACAATGTAAGTAAATGAACAATAAAAAGTCCAACATTAATAAGAAAGATGGCATTCTCAAAAACACTTGATGAAATTTTCTGGAATTCAGACTCAGTCATGCACAGTTTTTTCTCTGGATCAGGTCGGAGATAAAAGAAAAAAAGAAACAGGTTGCGGTAAATGTCACAGCTCTGAAAGAAGTTGCATCCAGAGGAATTTTTCTAACACAAAGTCTGCATTCAGATGGATATAAGAAGTTTGTTGAAGTAACCTGATGTGCTGGGCTAAAGGTGGGTATCCCACAATGCTGCAGCCTGCCACCTCCCATTGTCTTGATAGGGGAGCAAGAGATGTACAGCGGCCTCAAATGGAGGTGGCATCTGGTGCCCAATTTGTCATGCCTGAATTACCCAGGAGCTGATAAAGGCTGAAGTTTTAATAAAAGTTGGGAACAGCAGATAGCAGGGTGAAGGACACTGATGAAGTGTCTTGAGGCCTATTTCCAGCTAGAGATAAGAACCTACAGGGAGAGGTGGGTCGAGGGTCTAGCGCGGTGCGATAATACGCTGATGCTGGGGAAAAAATAAAAAGTGCTGTTGAAATGCAACACAGCACACATAATGGAAAAAATAATAAATAAGCAAATAAATAATGATGATGATCTAAACGAGGAGAAGCCAGGGTGGAGGCTGTGGAGTCCTGAAGCGTCTCTGCCTGTAATTTGGCCACCTGCCAGCAGCCATTGCTCACCCTCAGCTGCGACGGCAAGCTCCAGATGTGCCAACGGCACGTTTTGGATTTTGCCAGCTGACTGCACCGTTTGATAGCCCGCTCTCTGGATGCCCATCACCGGCCGCAGAGATAGAATTAAATGATGATGATCTTCCCACAAGTTGGGTGAGGAAACAACGCATATAAATCTTGATTTCATCTCAGCGTGAGAAGTCTTTATCCATCATCACTCTTAATGAACAAGTCATTAGCCGCGATGAATGGCGCTCTGGGCTCCTGCTCGCCACTGCTGCTTTTGTTTGCAGCTTTCAGGGGCAACTTCCTGTGCCCTTTGAGAGGGTCAAACTCATTTCTCCAGATGTGGGGTAACCTCTCTGCTCCTGGGGGTGGCTGCACATTCATGTACTAAACAGGGTCTGAAAAAATGAGGATATACAGAGTTTATTTCTGAGTGGGTTTTTTTTCTTTCTTTTCTTTTTTTCTTTTTTTTTTGCCACATTGTCACTTTCTCAGCAAGTCTCTGCATGCTCTCTCATCCTGAGAAGCGCATTAGCAAACTCTGTGGCTGCCTATTATGGTAATTTTATGTGCACAATCCTCCACTTGATGCAAGCTTGCTGTGTAAACAGAAAAAGGCTTTTTGTTGTATTGTAATAGAAAACCACCGAAGAAATGTAAAACCCTGCTGCGCTCCGGTAATACAAACATACACGAACAACAATGCAGCTCCGCCAGATTTATCCTGCATGTGCAAACTTGGTAACTCTTTTATCTGAAGCGATAATTCCTCTTTTTGAAATGAATGAGCACCTCGGCGAACAAGATATCTTCAAGACAAACATTTCTCGGGAGCCTTCGTTTTTATTTACAATCATGGTGCCGCTAAAAGCATTGTTAAAGAATTTAACAGGGTGCACCGTTTATACCCCCAGGCTAAGAGAATCTAAAACACTTACATAAAAGTTGGATGAAACTGTTGTGATCTTCTTCGTCTTCTTCTCTGAAGTACAACTGTGCTTGAAATATGAAAAAAAGGGAAGGCATCAATCCAGCTGCAGAGCAGTAAATGTGAAGAGATAAAGGTTGACACGAGATAATTGAAAATATCTGGCACTAATACACCGGAGTCTGTGTTTGTATTTGAACATAAAGGAGAAGAGTGGCATGTGACTTTCCTTGTTAGTGACAGCTGCCATGTTCTCCTGTCTGCGGGGACGTACTGTACTGAAGGATTCATCTGACTCCTACAGTAGGTTGAACTTCTTCAAATCCCCCGAGACACATCTGCACACGTTTGATGATTTTCCTGGAGAGGTTTCAGCTGAATCATTTTTTAGAAGTTTTGCGCAATGAATTCCCTCAACATTTAAGTCCCAGAAATAACAGAAGAAAACACAAAGAGATAGTGAATTTGTGATAGCTGTTTTACCCATGGGATCCTTCCT
Organism: Telmatherina bonti; assembly: GCF_933228915.1. Classification (NCBI taxonomy): domain Eukaryota; kingdom Metazoa; phylum Chordata; class Actinopteri; order Atheriniformes; family Telmatherinidae; genus Telmatherina; species Telmatherina bonti. The sequence continues at coordinate 25,993,112 of NC_136611.1, read as the reverse complement.
GCTCTTTTAAGACATAATGATTTCAGTTGCTATTGGCAGCACATGCAATGAGCAATGCTTTCACAATGCTGTTTTTTTTTTTGTTTTGTTTTTTTTTTGCCTAGTGATCAGTCTAATGCTTCAGTTGATGAAATAGAAATTTACTGATGTTGCAGATACGTGCCATATTTATCTATGTTTCCAGTTTCAACACACGCTCAGTATAGGTGCAGAAGTGAAATACCCATTACTGCATGTGTCAGTGTCATAAACAATAGCGTTGGCTCCTCGGAAGGAGGCAGGGCGATAATGGAGGCAGTGCATCAATGTTCAGCACAAGGTCTGCAATTCACACCAGGAGAACACTCACCTGAGCATCATGAATGCTGGTTGGAGATGGCATTAGCAGGAGCAGATGTGTGGAAGAGGGCCAGTTTGTAAAGCAAGTTCTGTACACACAGCCTAAAGGCTGAGCTGAAAGCAGAGAAAAAAAAATCTTTTTCACTGGCTCTCAGCTGTACTGAGCAAAAGCCAGCCAAAGAAATATTTTCTTGTCATGATTAAAAAGTTAACTCACTAAAAGTACCAAAAATTATCAAACATGCAATGGATCATGTTCGAGAAATTATGAGACTATCAGCAGCTCAACAATTTTGGATTTTGCTGTAATTTTGATTTTGCATTATTCTCAGTTCAAATGGATACATGCAGTTTGACCATAAGATAATAAATAATGGAAGCGCTAACAGTCTTCTACTTCTTCCAAAGTACATAAAGCAGTTCTATGAGCCTCACATGAACTGCTATGTGATGGTGCCTGAGGCAGAAAGTGCAATTACATAGAAGAATAAATAAATAAACAAGCATGATGGAACTTCCTTCAAGAGAACATATGTCTAAAAGTTGCATTCAAATAAGTATAAAATCAGGGGCATGTATGAGAAGATTTTTGTAGGAGCTTTTCTTGTGTTTCTGGGGAGTTTGATTCACAGTTTTATTATTCTTCAGGATTATTAATTCAAATTAAATTTACAAGAAAACACCCCTTGGAGTTAAAAAGAAGATTTTTTATGTCACTTAGTCATTTGGCTCAAAGCAGTCACTTAGCTGCTTAACCTTTGTTAAGGGTGTCAGCTGCAGTTTGTGCTTGAAATTATTTAAAAATCTTCCCCATTTCTCTTTTTTAAGAAGCAAACTTGAGTCTTGATTTCATTTGGCCTCTGAGCTTTATGTTTTCTCTGAGACTAAATTAAACCGCACCATAGCCTTCAATAACAAAGTCACTCCTTGTTTTTACCAGTCCATGACAAATCTATCACTAATCATTGCCTGCTCATTATATCTCTAACCCTTGGCTGTGCTATTGCCCTCCACTGTGAGTTCTCTGCTGTGACAGTCAACGACCAGCAGGCCGGCCTGAGGGGCACCGGCCAATCCTGGAATCTGACTGCTTCCCCCCAGGTGCCACCCCAAGAATAGACAAACAAGTTCTAACAAATATTTAGTCAAGTCAAGTACTTATCCCTAATGGGGAACTTTATTTATGAAAGCATCAAACAATAAAACAATAAAATCTCCACTTCCATGCACCAAACACGACTGCCAATAAACAATCATTAAAATAATGCTTCTATAAATAATGACGTAGATAAAATGCTAAAATGGATTAAAAACAGCGTACAGCATATGGTTGTTTACTAAAAGTGGAAACTGACCTTTACCTGTGCAAACCTCAGATGTCCATATGCAAACAAATGCAGGATATAATCTATTATATTTTGGGTTAATATGTTGTTTGAAATAAATACCATTATGTTCTTAAACATAATGCAATGTTAATACAGCTCCATCTCACCAGATGTCTACGTATCTGACAAGATTTGTCTGTCCAAACTCTTTACAGTTTATATCTATTGGCCGATGCTGGAGAAACATGCAAGTTTTTTACATTTTCCCTTAAGTATAAATAACTTGTGCAGCAGTGATTAAAGGTATATAACGCAGAATTGTCCTAAATAAATAATTCCATACTGGTATGACCTCTGTAAAGAATAACACCAACAGAAAACTATTGAGACACAGGTTTTCCACTGCAGGCTTACTAACAAATGAGCCTTTGCTGCCATTTTATATAGCAAAAAGCTGTGAATTATCCAACTTAAACAGGAGAATAAAATAGTTGCTGGACTACCGTGTCCTGCTTGTAGCTCACCTTTCCAGCAGAAAGCTGCAAACTCCTCATCTGTTTTGAAGTCCCTCTCCATCATGAATTGTCACCATCTGGTCAACACTACACCCATGCAGACTCTATTATTTCATTTTTTTCTTTATTTTCCTCCCTTTATTAAGGCAAAGAGTATGGATGTCCTTCATTTTAATGCAAAACATCAAGAGGAATGATTCACACTCTTTGCTTGATCTCCCCAGACAAGACACGCGGTTTTAAAGCTAAAACATGTAAGACTAACATGTTTGTTCCCTTTCAGCTACCATATTCTAAGATATGCAACATGGCAGCCTCCACCATACGGTGCGCCACCACCGTATTTATAAATAACTCATTCTAACACTTTCATTTGGATGCCATTATGATTAGACTTCAGTAAAATGTGTTTTCATGAAAACCATACTTGATTTTTGCTCATAACAAGCTAAATAAGTAACGTCCTGTTGGTCTCATTTACATGCGCCACGCCCTAATCTGGATCCACAGTATACCACCATCTTCCACCCGTTCTTATGAGATATTTTCACTTTTACTTGTTTGTTTTTTGGTTTTTATCTGTTGTAATAACTTCATATGATGGAAATGTGTTATCATTTTAACATGTATGAATTCACCATTATCACCATTATTGCAAGGCGCTTTCCTTTTTCTTCTCTCTGTTTTTTCCTGTGCGGTTCTTCTCCCTTGGTTTGAGGTGAATGTAGCTGCTCTGGGTGCTGCTGGAGAAAGAAACAGAGCATTGCTGTGATCACTATGATCTTGTCAGTAATTCAGCAGATCAGATGACACTTCAATAGAAAAGCCAGTGTGGGGTTGAATTTGAAAATTGAGATGACAACCCAAACAATGAAAGCTTCATAGTCCCTGTGTTGGTTTTTAAATGGTTGGGAATTCTTTTCCTGAACGATGTGCTCTGAAACAGCAATATTATCTCCTGTACTCAAAAGTACTGGCTTAAATATATTTGTGCAAATTGAAAAACGGAAGTCTCAGTAGGTGTGAATGTTGTCTAAATGCTGGATTTCATCTTGCCGTGTGCAGCGGGATAACTGTTCATACCGACTGTTTTTTTTCTTTAATTCCCCTGAAACTAACTGAAGAAGAAGCATTTTTATTCTTTAAGCCCTTCAAAGACCAAAATTGCTCACAGATTACCAACCAACAGTGACGCTACATTTTTAAGAGGTGTGAATGTGCTGGATTTAAACAAAAGCAGCTGTGGTGTAATGTTAACACTGAACTGTCCTGTCAAGATTTCCTTTTAAAGTGGTATTTTTTCATCCTCGCAGTTCTGCCTGATTTAAAATGCTTCGAAGGAACAGTCTGCAAATCCTCACTGAGCGGATTACAGTTGAGGTTAGAAAACTTGAGGCAGTTTCTTGCTAAATTGCATTGATATCAGTAAGTCAGAGACATGTGATAGTGCAGATGCTTTTTTGCTGCTAAAAGCAGCAGCATTTGTTTTTTGTTTTTGTTTTTTTTCCCCTGTGCTGAATTTATAAATTTATTTCATACACATTTTTTTTAATTTAGCATATCTTATTAATGAAATATGTTCACGCATAGAATGGCCACTGCTTTTGTTTGCATTGGAATACATTTCTTGAATTAATAGTAGATGAAGCCTTCTTTGTCTGTTGTGAAATTTAATTTTTAAAGAAGGCTTGTTTCCAAACGTGGCTCTTTAACACACATTTCAGAGGAGGGCTGTCAGCTTATGGCATATTAGGTGGATGGGTCTGTTTCCCCATGAGACATGAGAGGCTATCTTGGAGGGATCCCAGGGAAGAAATAGAGGACACACTATGTGAAAAGCTTTGCTCTGTCATTCCAATTCAGCACAATAAAAATCACACGCCGCCCGGTCACAGCTTCACCTAGAGCCTCCCACTGTACAGAACTAGACAATATATACAGCTGTAAAAACCATACAGAGAAACAACTCACACTTTGAGCTTATGGCAGTATAAAGTTAAAAATGTCAGAACTGTAATTTAAAGTGAGAATAAATGGATGTTAGTGTAGTAGAAATAAAAATTATCTTGATTACCCATTCATTAAAATTACTCTCCATGAAACTATATGCAATTGCATTCACACTGTTATTTGGTATATACTGTTTCAATGGTTAATAAGTGTTTTGGTTTTTAATATCCTCTTAGTTGCACTTTTTAGCAATGAGGCGCTTATAAATGTGCCCTGCATTTCTGACTGACTACAGCGAAACAAGCCTCCGCCACACTACTTGCCCTTATGGACCCAGAAAAACATGAAATCAATACTGTATGCATTTCAAGCAGGAAAATTCTGTTATTGAGTATACTGCAACATAATGGTTTCCATTATTGACATCTATGAGTTATGAAATAAAACCTAACGCAATGAGGATGAGGAAAATAGTATTTGAGGGTTTTTATTGGATCAGCTTAAAGTCAGAGCAGTGCATTCTGATGACAATAAAATGCTAATCTCAGCGAGGATATACCACATGAAAAAAGGTTAGAAAAGTGCAGAGCTATCAGAAATGCTAACACAAGAGCGTAAGAAATAATAAAGGCATCTTCAAACTTGTCTCTCTTAATTTTGGGACAGAAAATCAGCTGGAATCCAACTTGACACCAGTTCATTTGATTGGTTAGGTTCACCGAACATGGTGTGGTCGGCTTAGTGTTAGAGTATATTTTTATATATGGTGCACAGACAGAAATTTGACATATTAATCTTGTATGTGATCATGCTATTTCTTAAAAAACATCTAAACGTTTTATATATTTATTTTGGTTTTCTGCTTTTACTCAGAAGAAAAGGAAATAATTATGAAATCGGTTATTAATTATGGGTTCACTTTCACTGTTTAATTTTCTGTGCCAAAGGGGTCACTGTCATGTCAGGGGTCATGTTTCCACGTATTTCCACATATCTTTTTGTAATAAATCCAGCTTATTATATCACAAAAGTGCTGATGATTTGAGAGGAAGAGTTTAATTCAACAAAAACGTTATATGTTGTTATGTTATTATTTAGAAAGTAGTTTCTAGACCTTATTTTAAGCTGGCATGTACCGACGGTCACGCAATAATCAGTATTATTTTGGAAAAAGAGCACTGTGCAACTGATGCAGCCATCTAAATGTGACTGATCTTAGATGACCCTTCCTCTTTTCTTCCCCCACAGAAACCCCCTCTCACCCTTCCCCTTTCTTATCCATTACATGGGAGCTGAATGATGGTGATTTGGTTGAGGCCCAGTGAGTGCCTGTAGAAAATTGGTTGGTTGATAAAAACCCTCCTATCAAAGGGGGCTACTTTCTCATTTACATTTAGATGAGTATTGATTATTTATTTACTCAGTGGAGTGGGATTCTTTTCCAATCTTATCTCTCGTCTGTGCCTGTCACCTGGAAAAAATAAAGAGATAGAGTTCTTGACACTGCGCTAAGATAACAGCATTTTGTAGAACAGATAAAACTTGGAATAGCGGTCTCTGCCTCTACTTTCCCTTTTTCCTCCCAATTTTGATGGGAAGGAGGAAGTTTGGAAAATTAAAAGTGATAGTCTTGCTGAAAAGGGCAGAGGTGGGAAGAGAAGGAATCTCAATTTGCAGAAGGAACCAGTCAAATTAAGTGTCCAGATATGGTCAGGCTGCTTTCACTGGGAGAAATTGTATCCTTAAAGCCTCAGTAGTTAGACATTTTCATTCAGCCCAAACTAATATGATTTTGTTTGACGTCTGTAATGTAGAACAATAGTGATGATTTTATGTGTTAGGATCTAAGATTCTATCACACATTGCAGGAGTTGCACATGATCCCAGTGTATGCAGACTGTGTGGAAATGAAGCCCCTGGACATGTCTGTCATGTTCTAAGTGCTAAACTCTGGTGATGTTTGGGTGGTTGGGCTGGGGATTGGTCATGCATTGCCAATGAGTCTGGAGGCTTGTGGCAGCGCGATGAGCTTTGTGAGACTGACTAAAGGTGTTTAGGGTGGGAGGTGCAGCATGTGGGTGCTCTGTAGGAATAGGGAACCCTTGACAGACCCTGCCTCTTCTTCTCAGCTCTTTGATGGAGAGTGAAGAGTCTCTTGAGGTGGCCTCTGTCAGGTCTACTCCTTCTCAAAGCAGAGACACGACTTTAGCAAAACACTGCTGCGCCTTCTCACCCTTCAACCCCCCGGCCACTCCCCATCCTCTCATGGTCACTTTTCATCTCCTCTGTCACTGTGCATGGATGACGTTGCCACATGTAAATGTACTTGTAACCAATCTATTTAGAGTGTATCTAATGGGGAATTCTCATATTTTTAACCCCAGAGTATATCAAGGTTGGCAAAGTACTGCAGGCTGATACAGTGAGTGCAACTAGACAATGACTATTCACTGCTGCCGCACAGCGGGTGACTTATTATGCAGCTGACGGATTGTAGCCCATTTTTCTTTGTTAGTCACTCAGTCATTAGCCTAGTTACACATCTGGATCCCCACAGCAGTTTAAGAATATGGGAGATTCCCTCAAAAAGAAGAAAAAAAAAAAACATAATGAGTCCGACTGTAGAGGAACGTCTTTGTTTCCTGTATCACTAAGGGATTGGGCTAAAGTCTTTTGAAATGCAAACCTATCAGGAAGTTGTGAGTAAACAGCCCCCACCCTCAACTACCCCATGCTGCACCTCAAACGAAACATCCTTACTGCTCACCTGCTACATTTGCCATGTTGCAGAGAAAATGTAGCCATCCGTATGAACATCAGTCTGTTGATCAAAACCTAATCTAGAAGCTCAGCTAAGTGATGCTTTTATATTCAAACATTTTACATAAACTGTTTATGTGAAGATTATGATGGACTTGGGACATACAGGAAATTAACTTTTTACTTGAATTAAATTATCTTCATTTTATTGCAAAATATTCAGAATTACTTAATGAGTAGTGAGGACCAGCAGACACAGTAAGATAAGAAACGATAAGAACAGCGACAACCAGCATCAGTAATGATGACAGAAACAATGCTGCAGACACATGTACAGACAGAATGAAATGGTGCTCAGAACAGCCATGTGGAACAGCACGCAGACAACAGCCTTGAATACAAATGGTGCAGATTAGTACCACATTCAAACATCTGAACTAGTGCTCTTGTGAAGAATGGTTGGTATTTACTTTTAGACCCTATTTCTTTTTTTTGACAAAGAAAATATATCACATTACGGGAGATCTAAACTCTGTTATATTTCTCATTTATCTTGAAGAAAAATCTTGAGATTGAGACTTTCCAAGAGAGAAACAGAACAGCAGAAATTGCTCTGGCAATTTTAATTCAGTTTGAGGTTTGAGATGAAAACATTTGTTCTTTTTAAAATGTCCTCGAGTAGCGGTTTGCTAAAGTCAGCCAGTTCTAGCAATAATTAGTCCTTTTTGATAATTACTTTTGTGTCATCATTGTATCATTCATGACTCAACATAGACTAAATCATTCAAAAGAAATACAGCAGATGGTCTTGCATAAAAATAACACAATTTTGTTTGTATTATGACGTAAACATGGCAAAAATCCTGACTCATATCATTTACAATACAATAAGCCTTTAAACCACCACTATTGAACACATTTTCTCTTTGTGATGCCTCGTGTCAAAGACTAACTATTAGGCAAACAGCCTCTTACACACTACCCCAACACACTAACCCTCCCTTTGCACGTGCTCTGCCTTATTAGGACCATCCCAAACCAAGTACTGTGGAGGGCAAGTGGACCGAGCAGCCCTAAAACAGCGTGTCTGGAGCGTTCCACACTCCGGACAAATTTCCAGCTGGTGCACCGACAGAACGGAGGAAACAGCTTTCAAATCTGAGTTCTGCATGTTTGCCACACTGAGAGAAAACAACAAAAGGTTTAGGAAGGCTGAGGGACAGGCAGTAGGTAGGTAGATTTTATTAATCTCCAGAGAAAAATTCCCATTTCAGGCAGCTGGACATGATGAAATTAAATCAAGAAGGTATACATAAGAGTTTCACAAGAATAAAAAGAAAATATATTAGAAAATAATAATAAATAAATATATAAATCAATAAATAAATAATCAGAGGATTTAACTGATTGGAAATAGTAATAGAAAGACTTGTGGAATAATTGTTTTTGTGGAATATTTTGTGGAATACCTACTGTCATTGTAATAGCTGTTGAATTCATGATATTTCAGGAACAGTGGAGATAAAAGAAGCAACTGGTGTGGTTTTGAGTTACAGTGTATGATGGCCATTTAACTAATTCAGTTCAAACTCAATTCAATCTTTAAGATAAAAAAAGAGAAGATAAAACCATAATTAGTTGGCAGAGTCCAAAATTAACGTGGGTGGTGGCTTCCATCCTACCATTGTTAAGTTCGCCGATCTCCGCTCCTCCCTGCACGACTCCAACATCAACCAGTTCTTAGCCTAGACCATAAGTGCGAACAAACAGCTAACAAGCTAGCGGGACTAGAAACACTTTGTTTTGTGGCAAAACTCTTTGCCTCGGGTACTTTGATGACCACCAGGGCATGGTATGCATCTAACTTGTGCCATGGTGCACCAGGTGTGAACCAAACCCCGACTAAAACTGCCATGATCAGGGTAAGGGTACTAAGTTTAGGAGATGCCATCTATGGGTGCCCACTGGAAATTTACCCTAGTATCGTACCCATCTTTTATCCTGGCTCTATTCCGAACACTGTGAGCAAGTAGAGGTCAAGATGGATTTATACTCATGTGGCATCTGCTTATGGTGGAACCAGCACAGCTGGTGTAGGTGAAATGTTCTCTCACAATGGAGCATTACATGGCAAACGGTAAATACTGAGAACTTTTTATTAGTTGCCGTTATACATTTAGTTTAAGGGACAAGTAAAGACTTCAGATAAGAATATTTAGACTTTTATCCCCTATTTTACTTGGGTTTGAAATTGGTTAATACAAAAACATACTTTAGAAAAAAATGACCACATACATTTAGCACACTAACTCAACCAGACCTCTCAGACCTGAATGTGTGCCTTGGCATTGTTACTGTAGCTCGGGGGAAGACAAGTGAATTGGTCTATCAGCCCTCCAACAACAACACAGAGTGAAGGCATGGTGGGTGCAGCACAGACCTGGTTAGCTCACTGATTAGACGGCATGCTGTAAGGTTCAGTCAATCAAGTACACTTCAGTTCTGCTCATTTAAGCCCCTCAGTTAGAAATGACGTTTTCAGCTATCCCCACAGGACAACACAAATCCAAGAAGAGATCTCATGTTTCTATTTTTTCCTTGAGCTTGTAGAGACTCCAACCTGAGGCCAGAAAGTTTCCTCCTTAATTTTAAATTGAAATGAAGAGAAAAGCCTCAAGCTTCAGCACTCAATGGCACTTTTGGAGGAGGTGCAAGCATGGCTGGACTTGAACTCAAGCAATCAAATCAAATTCCTCCATCCGAAAGTGTGTTGTTGTAATTGATTGTGATGTGATCTAAATAGTATTTTGGCAACAGCAGTTTTTCTCCTTCTATTAATTTCCTGTTTGAAAAAACTCAAAGTTTTGCAAAGACAAAAAATTACTTTTGTTTCTCTATTCTCATTCAAACTAGCTAAAAATAAGTCTGAGAGTTTTGTTTTTACTTTTTTAAAATTGTTAATATTAGCACAATCTTTCAAATATTTTTCAGGAACATGCAACATAACATATATTCCTGTTTTGCTTATTTAAATGTCATTGTGTCCGAACGTTTGACAGTTTGAACTGCAATAAAATATAAACTTGGATTCCTGCCGCTTAAATTTCACAAGAGCCAGAAAACTAACCTTCATTTCAGACTCCCACAACCCTTTCTCTCTCTGCAGATGAGCGGGGCCAGAGGTTGGGAAGAGGACCTGTCTGAGGTCTGGCTACATCTGCCAGAGCTTCCTCCCACCTGTCTGATGCAGCTGAGATTTATGTGGCTGTATAGAAGGAGGCCAATCCAGTGTGCCAGGCCATGTGTAGGCTTCCTTTTACACTGACAGTTATGTGTATGATGTTGTAGCTGGTTTCCAGTGAGGCTTGGCCCAGTGTATCTGGAATCTGTCATAAGTGAAAGCTTGAAAAGGTTAGGACAGTTCAGGGAAGATAAATGGTGAATTGGGAGGACAGCTGATGTAGGAACACAAACACTTCAAGACGATGGAGCGGACCGAGGCCAACCCCCCCCCCCCCCTCGTCCCACACCCCCCTGTCCTGCTACATACTGTGGATGGTTCCTCTTCTACAACTGTTGCACATAGAGAAAACCATCCATTGTATGCTTTAGAAGTTTCTATAGATCATCTACATGAGTCACTCTATTACTCTCATCAAAACAAATGATAAAGAATGGTTATTAGGTTTCACAATGTCTTTTTGTGTAATAAAGCTCGTTAACCGTATTGTGCAAATAAATGGGAAGAATAATCAGTATACTTATTGACATTATGTCATTTCTGGTTAGAGCAGGAAGGGGACTCTCACTATGGCTCCAGGCTTTGCCCTCTCAAGAGGAAGAGTGCTAATGACTTTGGAAAGCAAGGATCGAAGGAACTCATAAAGCTCTGCAGAACGACGTGAAAGGAGGAGGAACATTATTAATCCTTTTCAATCTGAATACATGATGCTCAGTGCATTAGAGATTGCAGGCCGATACCGATATCGCACAGCTTCACAATAAATGATGGGGGGTGTGGGGGTGTGGGGGGAGGGGCTGTGTGTATGATACTAGGTTTGAGACGTTGGGCTTAAAAATAAACATTTTATTGTTTAGTTTTTCAGTAAAAATGTAGCAAAGTTATCTAATATGACACAAAGCCTGAAGTAAAAATAATGTTTTTAATCATACTTTGTATCAGTGAACTGAATAAAATGCAACTACTTTAGGTATTGCTTTGTTTTGCTTTTCTTTTCCTTTTTAGCAAAACCAGAAAAGTCCTACCAGGACAAAAGGCTACATATCGTTTTTTCATTTGAAACCAAAACTTAGAGGCACAAGCATGCAATGATTCTTCACAGAGATCCATCAAAGAGTTGCAGCGAGGACTGCAACATGGGCTTTAACTGAGTTTTGTTGAAGAAACAGCTGTGTTATTTATTTGAGGCCAAGATGAGATGCTGTTTCAGATACTGTTTCATCACTGATAGTGATCTCTGAAAACTGGACACATTTTTTGTCATATGTTTATACTTTGAGCACATAACTGTAATTGAATTGCTGTTATGCCTTAATAATACAGTAAATTATGCAAACCCTGAAGACTCTTTATTGTGTTCTTTTCTCATAAATGTGTCTCTCCAAACAAAGCAGCTGGCTTTGCCCTTTTTATCATGCTGTATTTTAAATTCGTCTGAAATTATGTTTTTTTTAATCCAGCAAATGATACATAAGTAAGTCCAGTGAGCTTTTGTTAACTATTGTTTTGTTTTTTAAGTGTTATTTATTTAAGATTCATCCAGTACCACTTTTAAAAGAATGCATTTCAGTAGGGTGAAGATTTAAGTGTAGCTATGAGTGGACTTGTCATCCAGTCTTCAAGTTATTAATATAAATATGTGTGTAGATATATATTTAAATGTTTTTTTTACTCATTAAACTGGCTCTTTTAAGGTTTTTACAGGTCTTTTATTTGTGCCAACATTTTTCCAGTTTTGTCCACTGCCTGGCCAGTCCATCAAATTCTAGACTGGCTCATGTGTCCAGGCTGTTTTCACACACAAACTCTTATAACTCTTTCTTCTGGTCATGTTAACTATTTTATTCCTGCTTTAGATATGACACATGTTTCATACTATTTTATTTTTGCTGAAAATAAATAAATAAAAATAAACAGCAAATCGATTATTCTCTGAAGTATTTGTGAGTCACTATGTGGCCTCACAGGTCCAGCCCACAGCACGGAAGCTGCTTTGCTTCCTCTGTTATTAGGAGATGACTGACAGCTGTCATGTCTTCGTCACTGCAAAGTGATATTTGTCAGAAGCCATCTCTTTGACAGAGGATCTTAGGGTCTTCTCAGCCAGAGATGGTTCACTGCTTCAATGTGCTGCAAGGCTGCACTTGCAGCAGAATGCTGCCTGTGATCAGTCTTTACAGACAAAATTATGTCTGTATTAATTTATATTATGTTCAGTCATTTTAAAGAGCAATATACCTTGAGTTCTTTATTACTATTATTGTCAATTGTTCTTTATCGTCTCAGTTGATCATGTTTTATTACTGAAAAAGCAGTGTAGCATGAATACACATGGATTTACAGTAATGATTATTAACTTCAACTTCATTACCTGCAAGGAAGACAATATACATACCTGTAATCTGTTCCTGCATCAGGCTGGTGACTGATTTTCAATGACGCATACTTTATAATTTATTTAAAAGTCTATCCTTCACCACTTCGGTGTACTAGGTGTTTGTCATCTGCATCAATCTGCTCTCAGCTGTAAAGTAGCACGCTGAGAACGAGCCGCTGCTGTAACTGTTGCTTTGTACTGCTGCCTTAACAGCCCAATCAGCTGGCCTCACTCTCAATTCCTTCATCAGTGCAGGGTGTGTAATGTACGATACAGCTTTGATTTATAATCCATGCTCAAAATTAAACAGCATAAATTACTCTTATTTACTCTGCAGGTGATAAAGATCCCGTCAAATAATGTCACTTGAGCATAATTTTTATAGAACAAATGAAATTTGTTATCAGGGAAAAGCAGGTCAAGTTCATCAATTAAAAGTCTGCTCTTTTTTTCTCCCCCTTCACTATAAACGGCTCAGTGCTATTTAAAATGATTGATTTTATTATTTCTTCATTTATTAAAGTACTACGTGAGGCTGTAGCATGAGTAATCAGGACAACAGAAACTGACTCAGCATGAATGTCTTAAATTGGCACTTCACATTTCAGCGGCCTCAACTTGTGTCTTCTTTATAAAATTTTTTCTCCACATCCCCATCCACAACAAACTGACAAGGTTTTCTTTCATTAAATCTAGATAAAACACAGAAAAAGCAACAGTTTTTGTCTAGAAGTGTCCCATTATGAGAAACACTTTAAGCAGAGCACAGATGTTAAGTGCTTTTCTTGTCTGTTAGACCTCTGGGAAATGACTTTGTGAATAATATATACAGCAGAGGGAAGTGGAAAGATTTTAATAAATGACTTGTCACTGACTCAAGTCATCCTATAATTGAGTGAAATCCATTTTTCTGAAATGCATTTTAAACATTCATGTTGTTGTATCTACATATATATTTGGGAGTGTGACATAGACATGAAGGGGTTAAAATCTGTGCTTCTTGGAGTGTGTCCCCCCAGAAAAGAGATGAGGTCCCCGGGAATGTTTTACAGATAAAATAAAAAGAATCAGGAGAATGAGAGAAAGAAGAGAAGTTGAATATATATTTCATGTGATAAGAGAAAGATGAAGTGCGAGAAAAAAGATTCCATTACAGCTGCGACAGTTACAAAACTGCTGCTGTGTAGAGTAGCCTCTGTTGAAAAGATTGATGCAATAAGGACTGACCTTGGCTTGGAGCAGGAGTCGGTGATGTATGTATGAGCATCTCCTTGCTAAATGGACCCAGATTTGTAGCACTAATATACATGGAAGCCCAGTACCAAACTCGCCATGGCTATAAATCAACAGCTACTTTGGGTGTCATTTCTGGTTTATATTCTACTATTGTTCTGTGCTTTTAATTCGTGTCACTGCCATCTGTTCATTTGATGCAGTTTCATACTGTGTGATTTGGCTGCGGAGATCCTGAGCAGACAGTCCCTGTTAGACCACTGGAGTGGATTAACTACGCTGGTAAATTCCACAGAGGCTCACAGCAGCTTTTTAAACAGAACCTCAACGTGGCAAAATCTTATCTTCTCACAGGAAAATTTAAATTTGAACTCAAAGGTTTTACAGGTTTTCAGGAACGTAAAATCCTTTGTTGTTCAACCTGAGCTTTTCATGCTCATGTCTCTCTGTTTTAGTCTGTTAGAAAATGAATTTGCCGTCTGGCCTCTGTAGGCATTTTTTTCAGTTTAGACCCAACAGAAAAGGAAACTTAATGAAATATAAAAGTCATGAAAAAAGTTTACATTTCCCATGAGAGCTTCAGCAAGCAAGAACTTTACAACTAGTATCATGTCATCCTCTAATGTAAGACAGTTCAATGCACTACAAGACCTGATTTATTTATTTATTTATATATACATATATATATATATATATATATATATATATATATATATATATATATATATAAATATATGGCACATTTTCCAAATTTTTCATCTGCATTTTAAACATTTTTCCTGTTTTTAAGTTGTTGAATTTACATCACATGGTTAGGGTTAGAGTAAAAGTATAATACAAGGTCTCATCCCATCATGAATACATTTAATCCAGTCATGTAGAAAAGAAAAAGTAAAGAAAAGAATGTTTACCAATGATATGAAACATAACGACATGTTATTGTTACACAAATGCATGACCTCAGACTTACAGAATCAAGCATTTTTCTGGCAATTTCTCTTTTTTTACTTCATATTGATGCAATATTCTGCATATTTATTTGCTCTTCTTTTATTCATGACCGTTCTCATATAACTATATTTTTTATATTTTAATATTATTTCATTCACATAGTTTGTGGAGAAGGTTTAATATGTATAACTATTAACTCTAGTAACATTGTAAACTTGCAATTTCCCTTGCTTTTTTGGAAACAGAGCAGTTCCTCATATGATCTTCAATATATTCAATGTTTTTGTTTTTGGCTTATAATCATGCTTATGTTCATGTTCATAGTTTACCATCCCCATAAAATATTACTGTTTAAAAACATTAGCTCTTCAGAGCCTTTTTCACATTTGATTAAATCGAAATGCAAAGGTAAAAGTTTTAACAGAAATAAAAATGGCTAGAGAGGAAATCTATAAGTTCTAACAAGGTCATCTTCAGTAGACTGCTGTGTGTTCCACATTGATGCTGGATGTCACAGGAGAAAAGCAGCGTTTCATGGGCAGAGAAGAGATATCACCAGGCTTGAAAAGATATTGGTTAAGCCGTCCGTTTTGGCAGCTATAACATGTCGGGGATTCTGCCACTAACAGGAGATAATATGACTTAATTTCAATTCTCCAACCCAAAGCCTTCATTTTTAAATTTATTGACATCAGCAGGCATAAGTACTATCTAGTCAGGTGTGTATCACAAAGTAAACCAGTCCAAGCTTGTTCTGTTATGATTTCAAGATAAGACAGGGAGACAAAAAGTAAAAAACAGTAAAAAAAAAAAAAATCAATAATATTCTAAAGAACAGAGAGCAACACATTTTGATAATATGCACTACTTTACCAACACTTTCTCTTTCTTGCTCTTTTTTTCCACCACACACAGGATCATATTTTCTCCTAAATGTGTGTGTAGTGGGGAAAATACAGTGACAGAGGTCAAAATGGGCATTTATATTTTCTTTTTTTTTCTGTCTTGCGCTATTGCAACACTTTGTGTCTTCAATTGTGTACATCACCCCAAACGAAAATCACCCTTTGCTGCCGTTAATAAAACCCGATAAGCCCCCCTTTCATCCCATGCTCGCTTCAATTTTAGCCAGCCACTGAAGTTATTTAATCAGTGCTGCAGTGTCCCATTCACGGCATATTACCAATTCCGTCTGCAATCTTTATCAGTGCAGTGATGTATGTATGAGGCAGATGTTCCAAGAGTCAGAGGAAACAGAGGCCATGAATGAATGAATTATTGGACTCACCAAAAGCAGCTATAGATATAGAATTTTGAGCCCTGTAATATGTTTGCTTTCTCTCTCTTATCTTGCCAGACAAAAATATACCTTATCTTAGACTGCCTGGGTCTGCGTGAATGTGGAGCCTCTCCAGATCATCCTCTTGTTCAGTTTCTTTGTGTTGTATTTGGATAGGTCGTTGCTGTTTGTTGACACTCTTGTTGTTTTGCTGTTGAGCTGCTCCACTGCATGTAACCTGGAATGGAATCTGCCGCTTTGTTTTGTGTCATTGCTGCTGTCACTGAAGGTGAGGGGGAGTGTGAGGAACTACTTTTGATACTGAAAGTACTTGAGTTTAGGCAGGCAAAACATAATAAACAATACAAATGCCACACCCCTTACTCTACCAACATTCAATAGACAAATATACAAACCGTGTCCTCCTTTTACCCCAATTTGGGGCCCTTGACAACAACAAAAAGCAGAGATACCAAATGGGTTTTCTCATGTTTCCTGTAATACACATTTGCAGTGAGCATGCAGAGAGGAGAAAGGGCATCTGCACACACACATTTATACATGCACACACACAGCTGCAAGCCAGAAATACACTGGGCTGCTGGATAATGAGGGTGGACAGGGCGGAATTATCACTTCACATCACAATAATATTATCCTTCTCACAACTCCCGCAGCATCTTCCATGACGGTGTGACATTTCCATTTTACTTGAGTTTAATCTTGGTCCTCTAAATAAAACCATACCCTACAGGCTCTTCCCAAACTGACCCAGTCCTATTTTAATCACATGGAATTAAATAACTACAGTTTAACACTGTACTTGTTCTGACAGCAGTCATGACAAGTATTTTGCACAGCAAACCTCCCCTCTAGTCAAATACAGAATAACAACAAAGTAAATAGAGGCTGAAGATGACAAGAGTGATACTTCTGAGAGCTATACAGGAAAAATGTTAAATATGAGCATTTACAATACATCATTAGTGTTTTAAATGAGTATTGTAATTAAGATTCATTGCGTTTTGATTGGTGTGAGTGCAGAAATAACCAGGCTTCCCATCTGTTCACATATCAAATGTATACCAAAGGTCCCAACCTGCTCTCCATAACCTCTTTGCTGCTAAAAAATAGACTCTTTTTTAAAACAAATATTATAGTTTACAATATCTTTTTTTATCACAATGAGCATCTGCATTAAATTCTTCTAATTTTCACCTCAGCGGATTGATGTCAAATGTGAGCATCTAACCACCCTGTTAGGTATATGATTTTCTGCGAGGAGTTGACATAAATATGCACTTGCATGATTTTTTTTATTGGCACCTTTGAGTTTTTCTGCAGGTCAAATAGCAGTGCTAGAACTTTCACTTTGCATCCCTTGTCAATTCAAATGCTGTGCATCTCTCCCTGTGAGCCAGCTCTCCTCCTCCATCTCATTCCTTTGTTGCACTGGGGCTGAACACTATGTTAACCTAGTAATTGGCACTGGGCCTTCCCCATTATACGGCTTTCTATTGAGCCGTTCTACATGACTAGTTAAAGAAGATGGCATGAAGATTAATGAAGTCCAGCTAATACAGGAGGGGGGGTACCTCTCCAACATTTCCACTGAGGAGATAGCAGAGACCAACAACAGTCTGCCCCCAGCTCAGCCGTTTCACTACACCTTTTTTATATTGCCTGTTTTAACCCGTGAACCCTGGACCTTCCGCTTGTAAAGCAAAGCCACCACAGCGTCCTGGTTTGATTGATGTCGCTACAGCAGTCACTCTTTTCCCTTTCAATTGAAAGACCCAGCTTTCCAAAATAGATTTTCCACCACAATTCATGGTGGCTAGCAGCAGACAGAAAGGCAGAACTGCCATTTATGCAGTTTCATTTAAAGCCATGAAGTAGCTGACATGTTCATTCATTTTTGGGAAATGCCCTTTTGTATAAGGTCTATAATCTTCACTTTTATATGGTACTGACATGGTTTCACTGCAGATGTTGAGCTATCAGTGCAATAATAGAACAGAAAAAGTACAAACACAAAAAAGACGTGATCATATATGATATATGGAATTAATCAAACAGGAAAGACTGAATAATTAAAATGTTATTTGTGTTTAGAAGCTATGTGTTTTTGGAGGGTTTATTGAATTATAATTCACTATGCTTGGGTATGCTTACACAACAATCAGCCACAGACCTTTCATCCACAACCTATTTGCACCAGAAGGATATAATAAGTTTTTTTTTGTTCTGAGGTTCCAAACTGCTGGCAAAGATATTCTTATAAATATTATTATAAATACTGTAAAACATAAAAACACATTGACTACTGACTATTAAAACAGAATTGTAAAATTGAAACAGTGTTTGTACAACAGCATACACACTTAAAGTATTACATGCAGTTTGTGTGCATGCATCACACAGTCTATGCATGACTAATGAAAACATGAGCATGTGATTCCTTTTTCTTCCTGCTGTTGTTTAAAGCTTAATGCAAACTCATTTACCCCTTTTTTACTCCTTGGTACTCCTGACTTATAACACTAAACACATGAAATGTTAATCTAAAAACCGAGCACTTCTCAATGAACTTCTAAAACAAAGATGCATTTACCAAAAAGCCTTTTTCTGGACATGTGACACGTTGATAGCAGCATGCTCTGAAAGCTCAGAGCTGCTTAAATGCAACACATGTGAAAGGTTGCCTGCAGTTTGTTCTTAGGGTGTTCTTGTAATCAGATAAATTAACTAAGGCTATCAAAAGATTGCAATAACACTCAGCGCTGCCATAAACCTAAGAGCTGCAACTGTGGCAGGAGCTTTATGACAGACGTCAGTAGAGCATGCTGATTTATTTGTGCACCCCTGTCCTATCGATCTTTCGTACTGAGGCCTAACTCTGCCTCTCAGGGGAGACCTCTCAAGCCAGGTTCTCACCAGAAACCATCAAAATCAACTTCAAAGCACCAGGATATTGAATATATGTGTTGCTGTTTTTATGACCCCATAAGACACGGCTGTTTGTTTTTTTTTTTCTGTTGTTGTTGTTTCTTTTGGGGGGGGGCATAACATTAGTACATCAGGAAAGAACACTGCTAATGAAATTAAATAGAAAGCATGTGTGGGTAGCAAAGTGACCCGTATCCCGTTTGTGCATGTAATCAATATTACAGCTTGGCCTCTCTCAGTTGTTACTTTAATCAAGAACAAGCTCTACCTCTCTTAATCGCTTGGTCCCAAGATGAATGTTTCACAAATGCTGCAGAACATATGCTTTGATATATGCACCTGATTGGTGTATGTAATATATGAGGGGCTTCCTTTTTCTGTTAGTTCCAAGAAATTGGATAATTTGAACAGAAAAACCCGCATTAATTATTCTAATATACAGAGACCTTTTAAGAATCCCTCCTTTTTCTTAAAGACACCTTTTTGCGGCTTTAATCATAAATGAAAAGTATGACACATAAGGGCACCCAATCATATGGTACATATTGCCTCATCCTTTTAACAAATATGTTTCACAGCCCTATTAAAAGGGGTCTTCATCTGTCCTGTCAAAAGGCAGCCTAGCAGGGTTTTTTAGTTTAATTACACTATCCAATTAAAAAAAGAAAAAAGAAAAAACTCAGCTGCATTCTGAGCCGCCTCTCCTTGGGTTTGAGTGGATATGACATTTACAAGGCTCGCCTTTCAAGCAGACAATGGCGTGATTGATGAGGTGCAGACGTTATGAAGGAGGCGATCGCCATGTGGAAGCTGTGCTTAGTGCACTTTGATTTATTTATCATCTGTTTCTGAAGCAAGGCTGGCTGTTTCGGGTCCACACACTGCTATGTGAGGCTATAGGTAGACTGTAGGCATGGTGTGTGTTTAGACTGCAAAACGACATTTTAACACAAGAAGTGCTCCTGCGAGACCCTGAGTGGCAGTATCTTAAGAAGTATCAGACCTCCAAATTGTCGTCCTCATTGTGTTGTGGTGTTGAGTCCACTAAATATTGCTGTTATTGACACTGACATGCTGTGGTCAACCAGCAGGAGCCTCTTGTTAGCTGACTCTTGCTGTTTGGTGTGTTTAGAGAATGATTAATTCATTCACTTGGGGTAACGCTGGATTCAGTCCACAGATGCTGACAAGTAAGAAATAAACACTCTGAGTATTTACATTGCTTTTATGTAAAAAAAATAACCTTTGTGAAAATACAAAATAAAAGAAAAAAGAACAGAAAACCAGACACATCTTATTTGATGTTAAAAATTACATAAGCCTAAAAAATGATTTATCTCACTAGGGTTCAATTAAAAGAGATTTTTCAGCCATTCAGTAATATTTAACCCGATACAACAGAGTTATAGTCCTCTATCATATTTCAAAACTGACTTTTCTATAGGAGACGGTAACATCTTGATTGGAACAACTTGAGAAGCGCAGCTGCATTGAAACTCAGTGAGGCGTGCTCGCTCTCTGCAGCAGCAGCACCAACCTCATCAGAATCCACTGATGAACTTAGCCTCTGACATCTCTCTTGTCTTCACACTTGTACAGCGACGGAGTCAGAATAATTTAAAGCAACATTTCATTTTTCAGCATGTATACCCCCGGTATGGGTTAACGAACATTTAACCACCAATCACGGCTTCTGGGATTTCCATTATGACGAGTATCACCTGCTTTTTAACATTGAAAAGTCATTACCAGAAGTTACTTTTATAAGATTGCACAATATACAGGTATGTAAACCAGAAAACATGTCTTTTCAGTTAAAAACTGTAAAAAAAAAAAAAAAGAAAAAAAAAAAAAGAAACAAAATAAGAAATAAAGAAAAAAACAAATGCAAGTTTATTGCTGTGATGTTGGGCCACTGAGTGACCACATATTTGTCAGGCAAAAACAAAGCAGATGCATAGAAAATATAAGAGATGAAGTAGAAAACCTCATCACCATCTCCTTCTTCTCAGTCAGACTGAGAAGTGATGGGTGGCACTGTTAACTCAGCATGATGATGGTCAGCCCTTGGAGAGGCAGCAAGGGTGAGCCACCTTTGCTGTTTATGTACTGCCTCCCTGGCAGCCTCCTCCATACGCAGACTGAAGGGGGGGAGTCAGGAGACAGATGCTTAACGACTCCCTCAAGGCCATGGCTCTGGCCCTTATCTCATCCCCAGTTTGTGCAGGTTGCCATAGTAACTGACCTGAACACTTGAAAGGATGAGTAAGACTACCTTGTATATTGGCCCAGAAGCCACTGGAAGAATTTATTGAGCACATATACTGTAAAAAGCCTGATGTAATATTGATTTAATGCATTTACAATGTTCACTGCTTTGGATTACTGTTTGCATAATTATAAGTGTGCCTTCTTTCCACTTCTGTGGCATATAGCAAAACAATTGAATCATAAACCTTCATTGAATTGATATTAGATTTTCAGTCAGAGCGGTTAAACATCCCAAAACATTGCATTTTATTTTAAAAAATCAATTCATTTTATGCTTTTATCAATCTACAAAGGCTGTATTCTCATTGTAACCATATTCTGCTTGGTGTACCTTTTAAATGACCACTAATGTGATCTCATCTGTTCTTGTAATCAAATACATGTAAATATGCAGCTTCGTTACATTTTTTTTTTTTTTTTAATTTGTATTTTAGTTTAGTGTAAAAAATTAATCTCTACATATTCATGCATAATATCTAGAGATAATTTGTGGTGATCAATCAGGAGACTTACAATATAATTGTCATCACTACAGTGTTTTTCAATTATTATAGAATCTCACAAATAAGAAATTTTGTGCTGTCATTACTTTAGAATAAGTGCATTACATTTACAGAAAAGTTGTGTCCCCCTGCCCCCCTGAAATAGTTTGTACAAGTTGTGAAAGTTGTTTGCCTTAAAAGAAAAAAAAAAAACTTTGGTAAAGTGAGAGTGAGCAAGCATTTTACCATTTTACCCATCTGACACCTTCTGTGAAAGTGCCAATGTCTTCATTACAGGCAGAGAACTTGTTTAAAGCGTCATCAATGTATTACATCATGTTTTGGGGAATTAACCAATAAATTCAGTGTTACTGTGCAAGTTTCAATTCAATTCAATTCAATTCAACTTTATTTATATAGCGTCAAATCAATGCTATCTCAAGACGCTTTACAGACAGAGGGGAAAACATAATGAAGGCCAATTCATAATAGCCTATATAAGGAAACCAACAGATTGAGTTGAGTCCAACTCAATTTCCCATCCTGAGCAAGCACACTGGCAACAGTGGGAAGGAAAAAACTCCCTTTTAACAGGAAGGAAACCTCCGGCAGAACCCGGCTCAGGACAGGCAGCCATCTGCCTCTGCTGTGTGGGGGGAAGAGGACAGAAAGACAACAGACAACAGGAACTGCTACAAGTATCATAGTACATTGCACTAGAAATCAGCAACATTTTCATTTAAACTTTCTTATATCTGTTAAAAGAGATGCACAAGCAGTTGTAAAACAATGTCAGATATGTTGCCACTTATTATTTCCCACTTTAGATACACACAATGAATTTCTATGAGAATGAAAACAACCTAAGCTCTAATACAGATCTACTACTCAGTGTGTAAGAATTACAACATTAAAAAAGAACATGCCTTTCAGGTACATTCGTTCAGTGTTCAGCAATGTTGACAACAAAATCTGAGGGGTCTTTGTCAGCAGAAGCGTCCATTGTTTACTGTCATCAGACTGGGTCTTGAGGAGTGAACTAAACTAACAAGGACTGCTTGCACTGTTGCTGGTTGCACCAGCATGTGCACCGTGGTGATCAGACAGGTGTTTTGACATCTCCCTCTCTCCTCTCTGAGTAACATCTGGCACTGCTGCCAGACTTAATTGTAACAATATTTTGCAGGCTGTCAGTAACCTGGACACTAACAAGCAAAACAAAATTAGAATGATGATGCAAGTACAGCTTTTTATTGTTGGCCGTGCTAAATATTTCTGGAAGCCAAACAAAGGCTTTTCACTAGTTATTTCTTTTTTGGATAATTTTTTTTTTTTTTTTTTTTTTTTAGATATTACATTTTGCATCTAAATAATATCTACATATTTCAGACATCACAATGTCCTGATACAGAATGTAACAGAACCTTGTGTCATGCTGTATTTTTGTAGGACAATGAAAACAGCAGCAGCTTAGCTTGTTGTAGTTCAGATATGTGCAAGCCTTGGTGTTACTTTGATCGCAATAAAGATTCATTTTTCTCATATGATATTATATATTTACAATAACACAGTAGTCACTCATCATTGGACACAGGTGTGAAACTTTATCAAGGGGCTGAGCCATACATCATTATATTTTCCTTTTTGCGGCCTTTGCTGAGAGTCACTGCAGTGTTTTACCACTAATCACCTTTATTTCAGAATTTTACTAGTGATCCTGAAATACTGAGAGTAAAAAAGAAAGAAAATCATGGAAAACCACAAGTACTTGACATCTTTGCAAAAGAAATACTCAACATTTCATTTAACCAGTCGAACAAAACACCAGGAGAACTCAGCAGATCTGCAGCGTCAGGTCACTGCACAAGTAATTACAAATATCAATCAGTAAAGAAAATAGTCTTAAGTTGCTTTATAGTGAAAAAAATTGGCTTCACTGTGGGTGTGTTAACTTAACCCCCCATCAGATTTCCTCCTGTCTCTCCAAACTGAGTGTGGCCTGATAACTGTCTACTACAGGTAAGGCTGCTCATTACTTATATACCATCCAACAAAGACCTTACCTGGCTGGTAGAAGTTGCAGCACATTGTAGTCAGATTGATATGGGAAAATATTACAGATTTGCTTCACACTAGACTGAAATATTGCAAAATGGCATTCACTAGAGGAAACTTGTGCTGTGTGTTGCAGAAAATGTATAAAATGGCAAGGGGCAACTGTCATGCTATCAAATTCAAACATACTTTGAAACTAAATCAAATAGCAACACAATAGTAAATAGTACTAATTACATTTGGATTGCAAAATATGAATGAGGGCTCACTAAAATAAAACGTTAGTTATGGCGATGACATGCTCTGCAGGCATCACAGCATACTGTGGATATGTCAGTCAACAGGTGTTTATTGGAGTCTGTAAACAAAGCTCCGTTCTGATTGACACTGGACTCCGTTTGACTTTCAATTATGTCTTAATACTATAGATGCTTTCTGCATGTGTGTGTGTGCTTCCGTGTGTGCCTATGTTTCTGTGAAAAATAGAGACAGTTTTATAAATGTACACAAAGGCTGTTAAGTAGAACTGTGGCAGAGAAATTAAATGAGTACAATAAAAATGGTATGAGACATTTTACGAGTGACAAAAGATGCTCACTTTTACAGCGTCCGGAGGACAAATTCCTGTGGCAGTTGTAAGGAACAATTACTTAAATAATTGGGCTTTCAAAGACAAGATTGATTGTCTAAAAGCTGTTTTCTGTGGAGAATCCATTAAGGGAAACCATTTTTTCTGCTTCCTTGACGTAGCGTTTTTTATTCATTTCTTCTTGCAAAGATGCATGATTCTTTGGTTTATTGCTGCTCTGTCACTGGTTTCTGTGATGAACTATTCTACAATGGCAAAAGTGAGATTCAGTATCAGAGGCTGATTAACTTGGTCTATCTATCTACTATGTATATATACGTATATAAACGTATATATATATATATATATATATATATATATATATATATATATATATATATATATGTATGTATGTATATATATATAGATAGATATATAGATGTGTGTGTCTGTGTGTGTGTGTGTGTGTGTGTGTGTGTGTGTGTGTGTGTGTGTGTGTGTGTGTGTGTGTGTGTGGATGCCATGTCAAGATTAAAAAGTAAATGGTGCATTGCAAGTGTGTTTGTGTGTATTTTCATCTAGCTGCAACAGTATGGCATCTTCTTTATATTCACAGAGCTTAATTAGCACCTATTCAGTAGATGCTCTTTGCTCTGCAAGAAGAGGCAAGGGCTGGGAGGCAGCCTGAAGGTTATCTCCGAGACAGGCTGCTCAGAGACGCCGCAGCTTCATTCAAAGCCGACCACGATGCATCAGGCAGGTCATGCCCCGTTGTCTTAAGCCGGATTCTGTTCTGACCCATGTTGGGGAATATATTTCCTCATCTAGATCCCATTTTTAGTCTATTTGCGATAGGCCCTACCCTTGACTTTAGTATTGCACTTTAAGTACCCAAATGATGGATTCGGCATCACCAGTGGTATGATGAGGTGTTTAGGGGGGGAAGAGAGGAGTGGGGGGGTTGTTAAAATCATATCACGCTGGTGGGATGATAAGACATCTCCCTGAATGCTGTTAATGCAAGGGGGGCCTGTGGCCATCTTGAGTTCCCCTTCTGTTGTGCTGATGGGACAGAGCCGCTGCCATCTGGTTCCCATCCTCCTCATTCCCCCACCCATGGACGCAGCAGCTCACCGATGCCCTTTCATCCAGCAGGTTTGCATTGTCTTCCATCTCTCCTTCTGGAGGTCATGTAGTGTGCAAGTACAATAGAATCAACAGAGGGGTGTGGGGGGGGGGGCATAACCAAGCCCCTGATCATTTGGAAATTATGCAGCCTAGCAAAAATAGCTAAAAATCAGGAGCAGACTCCACAGCAAAAGAACATCGTGTTTTGACATGTGCTGTTAAAACTTTAGGCTGCAAGAAAATCCCAATTAAACAGGCCTCATAACATGATCCTGTAAACCTTTGGCTTGATGGGAGCAACAGTAGAGTATTATGTTAATGTAAGAAGTGTATTCCAGGAAAGCAAAAAGTCCCTGTATTTATGTGTCCTACATCTCAACTTCTATTTCAATCAGCTCCATGCACCCAGACCCCCACCCCCCGACACACACACACACCTCCTCCTCCTGAATAGGGACCGGCAGTTTCACCCCAGGGCAGTCTGGTCTTCCTGTGACTGACACCCTCTGCTGCAGCCCCCCTACTAGGATGCTTCACACACAACCTGGGGGGCCCATGTAGAATTAGCTTTAAAAGTAGGGCACGGATAATTGTCTGGACAAGAAAGTGTATCAGTGCTCTGTCATGTTCAAGTTCGTGCCACTCAGCCTCATAAAGCTAATCCTAAGGAACTACCTCACGCTGTAGGGGCAGAGTCGCTCCGCTTTCTGACTTATTTCTCTGCGCTGGGACATACATGTTAATGCACTCCTCAGCCCAAGGCAGCAGAATATAATTAATATGTATGAAAGGTGAAAAAAGGAAGAAAAGAGGTGTTTTTGATTAATTGTTCCTCTGTGTTGGCTTTACCGTATTAATAACCAGGAGGATTAAGAAGGTCAGGACTGACCTGGTAAACATTAAAATTTCATGGAACCACTACACAAAGCTGACAGTAAAAAGACAGTAAGCGTACACACGCAGGCTCTCACACTGGCATGAATATAAATTACTCACATGGCGTAACACCAACCAAATCTGAAAAGTGTGCTGGGATGTCATTAATAATAAACAGGCCGGCTCCCATTTATTAGAATAGTGAAAAGTCATGTTTTCTCCAATGTAGCCTATTTTAAACGTGCGTCTGTGGGAATAGAGGAAGCACTCTGTGCTTGTGTCTAAGCAGGCTTTCCAGGTCCCCGCTGGGAGAAGGTATGGCTCACAAGCAGCTGAACACACTCCTCATTCTGGTGGGACAAATAGCAGGGGGGATATTTTGCAGAAGCTTTACTCTAGCTAGTTTTCCTTTACACTGTGTCTCTATTCTGCTTATCATGTAAGGATCTAAGATTTTATTAGCCATGAAAATGTTCCGTATATTTTTATGTCTTAAGCTATAAAATGTAATGAAAAGGGAACACCCCACAGTGCATAAAAATTGTGCCGATTTAGGCACGGCACTGGAGGATCCAGCTGATAGAAGGCCAAGGGGTCCATTTTTATCTTTTGATTCCTGCATTAACCTTGCATTAAAAATTATCTGTGTTATCATCAGCCTAGATTTAGACCAATAAATTTCAGTTTTATGAGCCATCTTGGAGGAGAATTATCATGATGTTATGGTTAAAGTAACATATGTTCCAATTTACTGACATCTACTGGATTTGACGTGGCATCAGCCATCCATTCACATAATCATCATCTTTTCATGGCATGAAATTCCCTGCAATAAGTTGCCTTTGGTTTTTGGTGATCAAGCAGCACATGGAGCCAGAAATGAACAGGCTGCTGCAGAACAGAAACCAGTGCAGCAATGAAAGGGCTTTTACTCCTGTGATTATACAACATAATGTAGCAGAATCACATTTTTAAAAAGACAAGAGACAACCACTGCCCTGAATAATACCTCCAGTTTCCCTCACGAGAATCCAATTCTCCTGCTAGGCTAAATCTTTATATTTGAACATTTTGTTGAGTAGAGACTTGTTAGCAAAGAACACAATGAATTTTTAATTATATTGAAATACAGCAAAGAAACCCTTTCTACCATATCAGTACACTTTGTTTCCTCTGCTAATGTACAAGACAGCTTGTAAAAGGACTATTCTGGCATTAATTTTGCATAAGCGGTAAATGATGGTTGATATATAGAAAGAATCACACATTTTTGAGGTCATGGGGGTGTTTGGAATCTCTGAGGTGTTTATTGTCAGATTCAGCCACAGCAGCTTGATAAGTGTGGATGTAAATCTAGTTTTTAAAGGTTAATGGTTTAGAGAATTCCTAGTCATAAAGACTTTGTCGTTGTATGTTTCTCTTTGTTTTCTTTCTGCAAAGCTGACTTGATTCTTAGTTTTAGAGGCTGAATTATTAATTAATAAATATTTATAAATAATTTTTTTTAAAAAACAACATGAAAATAAATAAATATTTTAAATAAATAAATAATTGATGTTACCTGTGATTGCTTTTACTTTTAAATGTCTTTTCTATTTATTCTTTGCTGCCTGGATCGATAGCATTAATCCCTCATGGTACTGTAAAGATGAGGCATAGAAATGCCACAAAAGGAAAACAAAAGTGAGTGACATCACCGACTGCCTGACACCTCTGCATGGTGCAAGCAGTAGCCTTTCCAGAGGTCACCTGGAGTCAGATGGTAGGAGCGAGACTCTGGGGCAAAAAAATGAGCTTTTCTGGACAGCTACTACTATAACGTGAATAGATGTGTTCCCCTTTGCAATTAAACCCTCCATGATTACGTCTCTCTGGCTATCGATTGGAAACTTTCACTTAATAACTACTAACATGGTCTCTTATGGTAACCTCGAGGTCTTGTCTTTGAGGGCTGATTGTGCAGAGATTTATGTTCACTTCCCTTAGTGACTCCTGTGGGACATTGTGTCATTTCTGTATTCCATAGTCTGCAAAAGTCTGTTCATATTGTGTTAAGCCACATTATTAAACACTGGCTTATCTTAGAGATGGCAAAGGTGGTTCGTTTTTGGATTTTTCTGAAAAAATGAAATTGCAAAACATAACCGTGCGTATCTGCATAGTCATTCAAAAAACATTCAAACCATATGCTTTTTTAATATTTGAAAAGAATAAAGTTGTGCACCACTTCATAGTTATTGAAATAAATCCTACAGAATTGATGAGAGCTAAAAACAGATACAACATATTTTTTATCAAAATAGATATGTACAGTGTAGTATGTCTCTATACAAAGCCTAATACTTTTGTATTTTGTTACCTAAATAAATGGCCTTAGAAAAATGCCTTTTATTATAGCATGTAATGTATTTACAGAAAATTAGTGTAAGATAAATAGACAATAAAAACCAAAGCCAATTCCATTCAGTGCATACAGATCCAGCTACTCTGTTGCCGAATAGTAAATTAATTTAGCAGCGGTCAGTTACCTTTCCTATTTCTCACTTTCCACCCAATTAGTCAGTTTTGTAACCCTTAGTAAATGACATATAGATCTGGATATAACCAAGGAAATGTTGAAAAGTAATAAGATTTACCACAAATTTAAAAAGTGATGTATATGTGTAGAGGCCATAACCTATATCTGTGAAGTAACCAAGATATTTGGCTAAATTGTTAGCCTGTAAACGTACTGGTGAAACACAGGTGGACTTCCCCTCAGGCCACTTTCATATAGTTGTGATGCCATGTTTAAATCTTTCAGTAAACAATGTAAAGTGCTGTATGCTATATGAGTATTGACTTGTAGGGAACTCCTTTTACCACCACTTACAATCATTGTGGGGTTAAATTTTGTTACATTTTGGGCAAAAACTGTCACACCTTGTGGAGAGGAGGAAAGCTATAGAGCTATCCTGCCTGGAGTAGTTTAGAGCTGGGGTAGGTTATGTTGGGGAGCTAGCAGGATCTGAAAGTGGCACCCTGACTTTACTCTGAGCATGTGGCTTGGTCAGAGTTTTTACAGATTTACAGTAAACTGAGGGGTCTAACTATATTTCTTATTGTTCACGATTACAGAATATATAGACTACTATCAGGACGAAGAACCACTTCACCCAGAGTAAAGAAAATGTCTCTGAGCAAGATTACCTACCCCAGCTTTAACTGAACTCCTGAATGTGAAATCTATAAATTAACAAGCCGATGCTATGCTAAAATACAACAACTATTTTCATCAGTTAAGACAAGAAATTAGAATATTGCAAAACCCATTCAGCAATTTTTCCGTTTTAAGTAGTCGTTTATGGTGGTTTATAGTCATTATACTGAAAGTAAGGGTGTGTGTTGTTGAAAATTGAATATGGTGTGAATATTGAAACTTATTGAAAATGTGTGTGTACATGTGTGTGGGGAAGGAAAGTGTTGCTTTTGATTTAACATGCATCCTCATAATATGAGGTGAAATGATATTATCATTTGGTTATGAGGATCAGACATGGTGTGCGATAGACTTTTAAAGGATGAGCCTACAGTTTTAGAGTGGAAACATGCAAACCTTATAATGAAAGGAGTATATGCAAGAGACAGCCTCAGATTAAGCACGAATACATTGAGACATCTTTGCAAAGCAATGCTTGTTGTCAGCTTTGCATCCTCTATAACACAAGGTCATAATTATATAATTATCAAAATGACTGCAGACGTTTTTCAAGAAAACACTTTCCCTAATAATCAGATGCAATTACACAGGCTACTTAGAGCAGTGTCCATTTCAGATTTACTTTGACTAAAAACTGCAAACAGGGAAAAGCACTGCTTTTGATTTTCTGTTTTGTTTAATTATGCTTATTAAATTTATTGTTAGAAAAGAATGAATGCAGTTAATACATCAACTTTATCTATTTATTGGTCTTCATTATCAGTCAGTTTCATCATTTTTAATCTGTCCGCTTCATAAAATACATTTTCTATATAAAAAAAAAAAAAGTGAATATGCTACAGCCCTCTGCACAGAAAATAGATGGATGAATCCATAAATATGTTAAAGCATCCTTTGCATTTGTTATGTTGCTTCCTCTGTGTTTTTCTTACCCTGCATCGGTAATGCCAGAAAACACCCAAAGGAAACATTGATTTACTATTTATATTTAGTGTGGTTAGTATGACTGAAATGTAAAGTACCAAACACTCTTTGATGAGCTTATCATCAAACAACAGAAACATGCTTTGGCTTATGACAGGATAAAATCCCCTTGCATGTAAATATTTCCTGGGACAGTTCCAAGTTGCTGTTTGCTTCAAATACAACAATGGCTTGTATAAGAAATTCACTCTTCACAGCTCACGCCTCTGAATCATACACCTGTTTGGTTTCAGCGTGCCAGTCTTCCTCGCTCGCTCTCTGCTCAGCCATGTGAACACAGCGCAGGTTGTCCACAGTACTGCCCTCAGGCCCCACAATGTGTTCATAGGCTGGCTGGCTGGGTAGATGCATGCATGAAGGTGAAGGTGGGGAATTAAATAAATAATAGCGTGGCCTTTCTCTGGGTGAGTAAGCAAAGACAGAAGCAGAGTTTTGAGTAGGCAGGCACAGTGCCCTTTTATTTCCCATAGCTTAGAGCCCATGCTTTTTATGGTAAATACAAAGATTATGATGATAAAGTATGTTTGCTGAGTGCAGAAGAAGCTAAAAGACAGCCAAGGAGAACATCCCTCCCTGCTTTGGATATATTTGTCTGCATTTAACCAATGTAATTCTGCACTAGTCATTAATGTTAAGCCTAGTCAAGTATTTTCGTTTAAAATGTACGAATAGTTGGTTTGTTTTCTGCTCTCTCTGTCTGGTGTCTGATCTTCGGCTAACTGCTGCATTCATCAAAGGCCTAGTCAGACACATAGAGACAATAGCTAATGAGTACGATGCTCCCAGTAGGGCTGATCAGGGCTTTGGTGCTCCAGACAATGCAACAACATCTGTGCTGCTGGTGTGTGCCGACAGAGGCATGTGTCCCCAGAGAGGAGAAAAAAAGGGGGTGTGTGTAGGTGGTGGGGTGGTGTCTTCACATGTCTCGGACATACAACCCTCCCTCCTACATCCAAATCCTCTCATCACCCATCTGTACAGGGTCTTGACACAAGGAGGAGATGGCTGCAGTGAAAGCATGATGCATTTCTCATCCAGGTACGCCACTTGTGCATAACTTGAACCCCCAGCTAAAAAAGCATTTGAAATGTCAAGAGTTTTAGGTTACCTCTGGAAAAGGGATAGAGATTATTTTTCCAGTGTGAGAAGGGAGGCTGGGAGGAAACAGGTGTGGACCTCCCTGTGGATAGATCTCCTCAAGGGGAGGGTTAGCAATGACTGGGAGTGGATGGATGCCTCCCCACAGGGAGAGAGGTGCACATAACTCAAGAAGATGTCGGCCTCTCCCATATAAAGAATTAGTTATGCTGAGCTCAACAGGCCAAGCATAAACAATAAGACTCCTATCCACTTCGAGCATTGCACTACAACATTTAGGGGAGTATCTTATTGTAAACATGCAGGTTTAGATAAAGAAGGTCTGTAAAAAAGGCAGGTTTGCACACTTGCTTCCACCCAGGCGGTGACCCATCAGGAGGACGAGGTGTGCCTGGTAATTAAAATGCAATCTCTGCTGCTGTGCCCCCTGGAGTGGCAGTGGCAGCAGATTCACCCAAGAGCCTGGGGGCGAGAGGTGCCACCTGCACTGCCACACCACCTGCGCCACCACTGCCTCCCTTCATTAAGCCTGGTATTTACACTAGCGCCTGCAAACCCCCCCCCTCCCTGCCCCTCCAACAGCTCCGGTCTTCATGGGCCCTGGTAAGGCAGCGCTTTATTAGAATTAATGTGGCACTTCAGAGGAGAGTGTCAGTGTGGCGAGTACCGGGGTGCCAGGAGAAAGAGTCCCCAGCTCTCCTCTGTCACATTGAATAAAGGCAACACAGCCAGCCTAGAGCTGAGATGAGCGTGGACAGCACATGACAGAACTGTTTTCCAGTGCTGAGGGAAAGTAAAGTATTCTTTATTCAATCTGTTTTCATGTTTACAGGATGAGCTATTATATTGTACATGGAGAAGATCAAAGCCCTGAAAAGAACGTAACGGTTCAAGACAGAACTGCATGTCAAAACATTTAACAGAAAAAACCGGACGTTTGACAGAGTTCATCAGGAAACACATGTGACAGTTGGAGAAAATTAATATCAGGTTTCGTGGGGCTTTGCATGAAGTGTGTTTTGAGTGATGTAATTGTCAACTTGATTAGCTCAAAATTTAACACATCACGTAGACAACACCCAGCTTTCTCACTTTAGATGTTAGTTTTTCAGCCCTACCATGCATTTTAAACAGCAGGCACAGCTCAACTTTCCTGTTAATGATGTTGTAAGTATCGCATTATAAACTCCCAACACTTTCATGTATGCAGCTATTTTCAGCCAAATATAATCTGAAACATGACCAAATATTCTCTTTATAAATAGGTCTGTATTGTCACAGTACATTCGCAATAGTTTGCACACTCTCAAATGAAGAAGTAAATCATTAAAAAAAAACAAAAAAATAAAAAATAAAAACAAGAACAGATAATTCAACACATTCAGCATCTTGCATTAGCATGTTGTGCTACATCCATGAAAAGGTTCGCGGGAGTGTGTTCCAGCTATTGTTAGCAGTATGTTTGGTCATTTCTGCTGGGATAAATTGAGAAGGAGAGGTACGTGGCAGCATGGATGCTGCATGTAGTCAAGCAGCAGGGGTAGGCATTAAAACCTAGTTTGCATCACTCAGCGCCTCCAATTAAACAGGAATAACCAGATACAAGTTCCTGTCTCCAAATATGTTTTATGAGCTCCCATGCAGCAGGGGAATTCACCAGAATATACTGTACATCTCTGCTCAGTTTGGCTATCTCTGCTGCATGCCTCAGTTCATTAGCGTTAAAAATGGTAAGCGTTTTACAGCCACATGTACTTTTAAAGTCTTATTAGCTTCAGTTTGTTGTTTAAGGGGGCACGCGAGGCTTCCAATTAATGCTGAAAACTAAAGCAAGTTTCCAAGGTTTCTTTCTGTAAGTTAAATGCAACTTTTTTTTTTTAATAAGCCACAGGCATAACTGCTAGCACCCTCCTTATCAGAGGCAGACATCAAAGGATTTTTTTTTGCAGCTTATGCTCACTCAGCTACATATTAATCCTAAAGACAAAATCTTAAACTTGACTTGAAATGAGAACTTGAAGGCTGACTTATGATTTGTTGATTTGATTTGTGCTCCTATATGCAATGATATCTAAAACTCAGTGAAAATGGTGTAGATCGTATTAATGGTGTCTGAGAAATGTGCTAAATAGACTGAAAAAGTCAAATTAGTTGTTGGGCTACAACTGTTTAAATGACTTGTTAGCTCCTCCCTTGATGTATGCAATTCTATTTTGACCCAGAAACATATCCATCTCATTTTTCTGTTACAGTTTTGCATCCAGCTCATTCTTATGGGTTCATCCTGAGCAGTAGCAGCAGCAGAGGTAAAAACAAAACCCCTTTGCATCTTCCAGCACTGGGAGGTGCATGGAAAGCAGGCCGAGCTGCACTCCCAATCCCCTTACAGTGCTGTCACTATTCATTCACGGCCTGCCCTTCCTCCTCGCGCCACAACCTCAACAGGGGCATCGCTCATGATAGAAAACAATGAGCATGATTTGTGAACTCTCGCCGTCTTTGTAATTTCATCAGTGTAATGGGATTATATTTCAAATCACCACTCCTTTGTTCATTACACATTTAAACTCCTGTGACAGACAAAAACTTAAATAAAATGTGCATGTCAACCCTGGTTGACTTTGCCTGCGCCTGCACTTGATTAGACAAACAGTGCACCGAGGCCGTGGAATGGGGGGAAATAATGTGCTCATTTATTCATTTTTCAGACAAGTCACAATAGATTTTTAACGACCAGCGTCTGACCTCCCCTAGGTACTTCTTGCTTAGGGGGGTTAATAAAGCCTAACGCTTTGGTGCTCAAACACTACGGCGAGGAGCACGCTGAGAAGATTCCTGTGATGAAATAAAGACGGGACCAAATCAAGAGTCTCAGAACGCCCTGCTCCAGCTCCGAAGAGAGGAAGGGAAAGAGAGTGCGGGGGTGCAGTGGTGGGGTGAGGCTGCAGAAAGAGACTGGTATTCCACTTAGATTCCAATTCCACAGGTCTCTGAGGGACAATTAAACCAAGTGAGGAAGAAGTACTCTCTTTTCTCAATGCACTGAGGCATGCATATTAGACGCTGCAGCCATGGTGATTCACTCACACACAGAAGGGTCTGCCAAAATTTAAACTGGGAAGCTTGCAAGAGCTGGTCTGAAAAACTTCACGTTGACATTATAGAACACAGACATCAGAATAATCCTGAACTCTAAAGTCCTATTGTGTGATGTTAAAGGATTTTCTTTGAGTCCCTGCAACATTAAAAGAAACGCATTTGTGAACAAAGAAACTTTGATATTTCTATATTCACGCCGATTAAGATGATGTGTCTTTAGATGTGGTGAATGTGGTAAAAAATGTCAAAAGTTTGGGCTCTGGAGCAAAATAATAGAGAGAGAGCCTGTGCACATGTGCTGCCACTAGACATCCATCTTGTTTCCCCGCTTACCTCAGTGCTCTATTTGTCTGAATCTATGTCATTTTAGCTCACTCAGGTCAACGACAATTCAACCTCCTCTTTTGTCTGAGGCACTTCAGAATCATAATGTGATGCATGTGGGATAGGAACCTGCTAAACACAGTCCCTGTCACTGCTCAGACATTGCTGGATATAAATGATACACAGCCTGCGCTTGCTTTCCCCATTCTGAGACCACGTTGCATCCTGTTTTCACCTGTCCGTGATCACAGCTTCCAGCAAATCGTCCTCTCAGACAGTGTCCAAGATGTGTTATCACATTAGGCCACGGTTATAATTCCAAAAACGCCAGAAACAAACAAAAGACGCCTTACTGGTAACTGCAAGAAGAAATAACAAAAAGATTTGTTCAGACCAGTGAATAATTCATACCTTTTCTGGACTCAGCCTCATTTCTCTCCCTTTAGTTGGTGCAGCTCTCTGCTGGGCGCCTCATGGGAATGCAGAAAATTACATCCTACCTGATAATTAGCAAAGTTCAGAGCAAACTAAAAATCTGCCCCACTCTCTTTGCTCCCCACCACTGGCAGCTTTCTCTTAGCAACTAATTAAGTCCGCCTCTGAGGTTTGGTTTTTTTTTTTTCAGACAGAAATGGTGCTGGATGCTGCAACAGCAGAATTAAAAAACAATAGGAGGATGGATGGAAATGAAGAGCGAGAGTTCATTCTTTATTATGTTTTTCCGTTTCATCTTTCCGTACCGACGAATAAAATATCACAATTGTATTCCTGGAGGGAGTATTATTATTTCACACATGGATGCTTTCTTCAAATAGAAATAATAGCGTTGGCCACCATTATAAATGGTAGCAAAGAGCAAAGCACCCTCTGTCCATAATGTTCTTTAATTATTATAATGTCATCATCCATATCCGGCAATGTTGCACCAAAAGAGAACAGCAGGGCACACCGGGCATTAAATGCAAATCACTAATCTCCCCACAGTTGAATGGAATCACACTACACAGACAGCATTATTAGTGATGCTATCAGCGCTGCTGCAAATCATATTTGAGTCTTTCATATGACTCATATGTGTTCATAGAATGAAATTTGGCGCATGTTTTTGCGATATACTGTA
Organism: Telmatherina bonti; assembly: GCF_933228915.1. Taxonomy (NCBI): domain Eukaryota; kingdom Metazoa; phylum Chordata; class Actinopteri; order Atheriniformes; family Telmatherinidae; genus Telmatherina; species Telmatherina bonti. The sequence continues at coordinate 25,956,986 of NC_136611.1, read as the reverse complement.
TTAGCTTCATATAAGACTCCTTTTTTTTTCTGAGCTGTCCCAGTCATGTGAAATCTTGAAAGAGGATTTATCAGCAGGCATAGAGAACAAAACTGTGACACAGGAGCAACAAACTAAAAGCTAACTGTAATCTGTCAGAAACCTTCAGCTAAACACAGTACAAGTTGCTCATTAGAGACACTTGAGCCACTAGGCCTCTGATGACTCGCAGTGTAAATGGAGTCAGCTTTTAAAAGGCAAACCAACAGCCTCCTTGATAAGGCTCTGGGCTGCACTGAGACTGTTTGTGATGTGCAATCCATGAGAGACAGAGGAAGCAGGCAGGCAGTCATTATTTTCTCCACAATTACCTGAAGTCCTTGATAACGAGCAAAAAGAAAAAAAAAAAAAAAAGAAAGAAAAAATGCCATATAATTAGAAAAACACCAGCAACACCATTATTGTCAGGAGAACACAGCAGTATAATGAAGCAATTATAAATGAGCAGCTTTGTGCTTGTCATTAATTTCTCCTTTTAAGGATGTGGAGTTGAAGCACGCCTAAACAGCGGCAAAGTGAGCGGAGGTGATGTTTAGGTGGCTTAGACTACAAGAAAAGGGTGTTTTGTATGTGTGTGTGGGACGCGTTGAAGCGTACGCTGAACCAACCAGCAGTGAGTCCACCAAGTCCCAACATGGAAAAAATTTTATCTAAAGGACACTTTCAGCACTTTTTTTTAAAAAAAACCTTTCATGCAGGCACAATTAGAGCTTTTAGCTGGTAATGTGTGTTTGTGCACAGATGAGGACATGGCGGCTTCACTTCAGCCACAGACAGCTGGATATCAGAGCGCTGCATTGATGTTGTTTATTTTTCATGAAGTGGAAGATGCTCGGCTGCTAAATGAAAGGTAATGAGGAAAAGTACATGCTGGGCCAGGAACTTGCCCTTTTCACACATCATCGCAAAGATTGATCTTCCCCTTCCCTTTCTCTTACTCCATTCTGATCTCACTTGAGAGATTACTGCATTTGAAATTCATACATATTTTCCTTTGAAATGTATACTGTGCTCCAGAAGCAGGCGTGCAATTAGGCAACATGTTGCATTTCATTAAAAAAATTTCTCCCCAGCCGCTGAGTGGATTAAAAATGTGTCTTTTTTTATTAATGAGCCGTTCCCCACTTTGATTCCTTCACATGTTGAGATGAGTGGAGACAAGCTGTAATCCCAGTTTCCTCCTGGTTTGTCAGGTTCCTGGTTTGACTGTGTTCAGATCAGCTCTTTGCTGCCTTTAAGGCATCAAAAAAGTAAAAAAAAAAGGTGAACAAAAGACACAAGCGGTGAGTGAGGGACGTCAATTCATTGGGTGTGCACTAACAATGAAACTCCAAAGCATTATCATTCTCAGTTAGAAATGCCATCTTATTAACACATACTACAGCACACTTCATCATATTGTCTTGAGAAGGCAATTGTATGGAAGGGGCAATTAGGACAAAGAAGCTGTGAGGTTGCCATTATTTTAGAATTTAATGACCACGCAATACGGCGCTAGATGTAGAAATGAGGGCTACAATACTACAATTATGCATAATCTGGCAGATCTTACTGCACCCCCCACACTTCTCTTCTTGTGCCTTGAATAAATTTACATGGAAATGCATCTCTGCCTAATTTATTCAGAAAAAGTAGAATATACATTACGAATATTTCTGTGGACGACATCAGCAACGTGCAGTTAGGAATTTAATGACTTATTTCTTTGTATTCGTGCTTATGGATTAGGTCAGGGAGAGCCTCCTCCCAGGCAAGGTTTTTGAGGAAACAGATAAATAATTAAACACAGACATATATGTATGTTGATATTTATATCCCCTTTATTTTTTGCTTCCTGCTGCTGTGCCTTCAGTTCAGGAAAAGAAAGCTTTCCGGCCCATAACTCCTGAGATTCTGGGCAGGAAAAGTATGCTCTGTGTATGCGTGCATGTCAGTATATGTGCTTATATTCTGCAAAAACCAGGTATGTGCCACTTGTTGTAGCAGGATGCATGACACTGGACACAACCCAAAAGCAGGGATTATTGACATAGATGCTCCACCATTAATAAGTCGCTGTATCCTTTGTGTTCGGGGTCGCCATTGCTGCAGTTAACTATAACTTGTCAAGGCTGCTCCAGCCGCACAATGCGTACCTCATGCATCTCCTGTCAGCAGGCATAATTCCTGGATGCCGGCACGCTGCTGATTTCTGCATAAGTGATGCGAGCCTTCTAGTAGAGTTAGGAGCCCAAGTCTTTTGCCATTGAGAGATGTTCATCACTCTTGATCTAGCTCTGTCAAGACCTGGTGTTTTAGTGCCTCTCACGATTAGGCAGAATTGACAGGCCAAGAAGGCAGTGAATAGCAAAAATGTGAGGAACTAAGGGGGTGTGGTGCAGGCTGTAGGGTGAAGTGGAGTGTGGCCGCCATTTAATCTGCAATTTATCAGTTTAGGCTGCACCATGTAACATCAGGGAGATTACATTCCAGGGAAAAGGAGCTCTATCTTTCCATCCCTTCCTCCTCTCCTATCTCCTCCCGCATGCCTCCTAATGTTTTCTGACGGCAGAATGAGGAGGACAAAGAGGGAGGACTGTCTTTATTGTCGCCATTATTGTTTCTGAAACCCTTAATTAATATATAGCATTGTGGACTCCACCGCGAGTAAGCAATGAGGTGCCGGTGACAGAGAGATGGCATGAAAGAGGTTTGCTGCACTGAGACAGGCTGCATCTTTTATGGAAGCCATTTGTCACAAAGTAAAAGTTGGGTCGTATTTAACGTGCACAGGCACACACGCTGTATGTGCAGTCAGACGCACACATTCTGCCGGTGAAGCACATGACCTCTGACAGCTGATCACGTTGGGCCAATAAATACTTAATTGCCATTTTTCCATTGGAGTGCTTTATTGATGTCATTTCAGAAGTGATTAATATGAACTGTTAACTAGCTGTTGCATTTAGCACTAAATAAGACTGAGCTGGCATATTGAATCTTTATAGATTTCTTTGACTTTTCCAACAGCGTACTTTGACTAAATGAACTACTTTTTTTTTTTTTCACAAAAACATCGAAATGACTCAAATGATGCTTTGCATTTAATGACGTGTACTAATCACATAATGTTTTATATTTAATCATCAAAGCCAAAACCTGTAGACGTGAACATTTAGATGCCCCTACATACACCATGGTGTCTAAAGGCCTATTATCGGGATCACTTGCTCTTTTAAAACACACTGGATGTAGTCACCGGCAGCATGTGGAGCACTTGGGTTTTATCTCTCAGTCTAGAAAGGCAGAAACAGAAATATGGAGACATGGCTTACAGGAAGGAAACCCATGGCAGCCTGATATTAAAATGGTTCAGGAGTCAAGTAGAACAAGTCAAGCAGCTTGAGGGCAAACAAAAGAGAGAGAAGGAGGAGGAAAAGAGCAGGTCATTCTTAAAAGCTAATGGACTGTCAATGGTCATATTGTAATTTATCAAATATTGTAAAACATGTTTGCTTCATGCCTGGACTGGGCTATTAGTCTTTGACTGTTCATTATTTAAATGAAATCAATGACCTAAAATGATAAAAACATCCTAAAAGAGTTGGGATATTTCACATTTTTCAATGTTTTTTGTTTCTTAAATGCTGTTAATTTACATTGGAATGTTATTGCTTCCAATTCAGGGTTTTAGGATCTTATGTTTTCATATGCTTCTGGGTTGGTTGGATAGTTGGAAACCTTTTTGTGATCTGCACTGCTGCTCATCACAGAGATATCTACCAGACAGACATCACACACGAGTAGTGGGCCATGCAGGGCACATACAAAGAACATATGCACATACTGAAATAGGAGTCAAATGCACATTCTACCATATACATCTTGCATTTTTTTTTAAAAATGAAACAAATTTTTGTAAATTTTTATTCTAGCAATATTTTTTTTTTTTTTTTAAAAAAGGATCCAAGCAAGTTGGTACACTGTTTTGGCTCATGATCAGTCTTTATTAAGCATGTGTGTATCCTAAGGGTGAATTTCAAGACATATCCAGGAGGAAGTATGACCAGCTACACATATCTGCACAGCCTCTCTCCAGCGACAGAGAGCTTGATCCATCCTGAAAGGGGGATTGAACTCTCACAAGATGAAGACATGACATCTTCGGCTTACTTGATGTCAATGATAGGACAGCTCACTTGTAGATCGGGCATGTTGCCAGCCAGCTCTCCCTGGGTCCTGAATGCTGTCTCTGAACAGAGGCCAATGCCACAGATGACATCCAGGGAAGCCCATCACCTGTTGCTTAAGGACAGCATAATCAAAGTGGGTCATTGCGGGACGCTGGCCTCACAGTGTGTACACAAATATCCAACGCTCATGTCTGCATGGATGTGAATGTGTGCATGCGGGTTTCACAGAATTTGTAAGGGCAACAGCCAGAGCTGAGCCCTGAAATGTACCCCAATGGCATCAGCAGCACATCTTCAGCCTAGATCATGTTCACAGTGAGGGTTGTGCCAGAAGTCACCGATGCTCTGTCCAGTTTTAAAAGAAGGGGGGAAAAAAATTCAAACAAATTTCTCCACATTGATTTTTAAAATGTTTAGATCAGCATTAGTATAAGCAGTGTGGCCATTCCTCCAGGCAATGACAACAAAGGAGACTTTACGTAAACAAATAACAGCTTTATAGATTTGCATGCACCAAGATAAAAAAGCATTATTTATCGCCGTCATGAGATTTTTCATTCAGAACACTTGACACTTCCCTAACAATATTGCTTAATTGCAACCTCAGTGAAACATGCATGCTCAATCAGAGAAGGAGTTTACTGTTAAATTTATGGAAATGCACGTAAGAGCCCTGTGTTGGTTGTAGGGTACACCTGCACTTGTCAAGGTACTCAAGTACACTTGGTAATTGGCTGTTGATTGCTGCCATTAACATGTGATGGCTAAGTGCATCTAATTCCTGTTCCATTTGCATGGTTCAACGTGATGTCACCACCCACTCCTTCTCTGAAAAGTGATTAGTCGAGCCTGAGAAAATTGTTCTTTTTCTAATGAAGAAATACATAAGGAAGAAACGCAAGCCTAAAAAGCGCCACCATAAGCCTGTAACCTTTCTGATATTCTTTGTGGTGAATTGTTAATAATAATGAAGGGAAAGTCATTCCTCCTAATGTCTTCCAGATTTTAAAGGATAAAAAGCATCACATGCTCTGGTGTGATGCACAGATATCATCATTACATATCTGTGTGTTTGCCTTATTTTTTTTTTTTTTCTTTAACAGAATCCTTGCCTCAGCGTTAAAAAAAAAAAAAAAGAGCTATTATGTTATTTGTCACAAGGCACAAATCTCAGCTGCAGTCCTTTGTCCCTGTAGTTTTAGCTGAAATGATCTCAGAGTGATATTCACTTTTACTATTTGCATCTCTTTCAGCAGCAGCACCTCTGGGCACTTGGTATCCCTTTGAGTTTTAATCTTCTCGTCTGCCTGCCTGCATCCTTGCGGCTGTTTCATTTAAGTTTTAATATGTGTATTTGACATTTTGTTCATTTAGGCCCAGCCCCCCCCCTCCTCTGTGCCTGTGCACCCCTCCTCCTCCTCCAACATTTAATTTAATTGACGTGCTGCTGCCTCGTGTTGTTTTGATTCTTAGCAGAGAGCAGAAGGTTAGTCCAGCCAGATATGCGCACTATGGAACCGTGTTCCATGCATTGTAGGCACGTGAGGAGGCGGATTTAGGGCGCGCGCTTTTGGTTGTTGCATTGAAGCAGGTGCGACTTGGCTTGAAGGCCATGTGAAATAACAAAAAAATCATTCCTGTATAAATATTTCAAATTGTAAGCAAATCATTCCTGTTAAGTTTCTTTGTCTAATTAGTTGCTGAGTATTTCCTACAATAACAATAATAATAATAATAATAATAATAATAATAATAATAATAATAATAATAGTAATAACATATTTTTTAAAAAACTGGAAATAAACAAAATAGGGCCAGTTCCAGACATCAGGTCCAGCTGGTTTAAATGTCAAGCCGTCTTGCCCCATGGTGTTCTTTGTTTGAGCAGCTTTCGGATCAGCTCTGCAGACCGTCGTCAGGAATGGCGCGTCTGCCATCTGCAGGACGCTGAAGGTAAAGCAAAAGCTTACGCTCGGGTTTGCACATACTAGATAACATATGATTGTTTATGGTGATGCAACTGCTCACTTAGGGTCTTATATTGTTAATATGCATATAAAGCTGGAGACCTGCTGGAAGAGCAATCCAATAATGTTGTGGAATAAAGTTGAAATCAATAACAAAGGTCGTCTATTAAGAATGCAGTTTTCATTGTGCAGAACACGAACATTTACACCACGCAATTTATCAGGCAACAAAGATATTTTCAACAACATATGAATAATAATTTTAGGGTTTTTAGGGAGCATTCATTGTATTTAGAACTTGATTTAGAACTTAATCAGCAAGACTGCAGTTTCAGGCCACTTTGTCATGGCTTTTAGTTTGTTTCCACACAACAAGGAGTGAGTCTTAAAGGAATTTATGGGATATGATGAGATCATTGTATGATGGTAATGGGGGGGGAGGACACTGTTCTGCAGCCAGAAAGAACACCACCAACAAGTGAAGTCATGCATGATCCCCGCTGGACTGATCATCTGTTATCCCACAGCCATCTGGGCGAGACCTCGGGCCTGCTTATGTCTTCAAGCAGCAGTGACATCAATATAAAACACAGATGAATAAAAAAAATAAAAAATCATCACATGATCCATCTGCCATCACCTGTAGAAAAAGGTTTGTGGAAATGCTTGTTTAAATTGAAAGTTAACATTACACCTAGTGTAAGGGAGGTATTACCCAACTAAGGGAGGTATTACCCAATAAAACACAGTATGTGGAGTTTTAACTCAAAACAAAGCCAAGCTTTTCATGTGTCTTATATCAGCCACTTGCCACACTGTCAAAAGATCCAATCTCTATATCTGGCCTATCTAGCCATTGGCTTATGCAACTAATTAACTTCACACACCAAAATTTGAATTTAAATTAACAATCGAGAGATATCATCAGGGGACACAAAGCACCCCACGAAGAAGTTTATGAGGGAAAAAAAAGAGGAGTATTAGAAAAGGCAATCGGTGAAGTAAGGAGGGCTTCTAAATGAGGGGATATCTCCAATTACAATCCACTGAAACACTTGTCAGCAGTAATGAAATGTTTGCTGAGAGCTTGCTATTTGTGGCTGCTAGATTGGATGCTGCTGCTCCACTGCCCCCACTAACAATTATATTCCATGCATATTATATTTCTTTTTGAATTTACCTTCTTGCTATTATGAAAACTGTCGAATATACAAGATTACCTACAACTGTCCAAGAAGTCACAGAGTAATAAAACTACACTGCGCAGCGGGTGAGATATTTAATTCCTGCAGAAACAATGCATCTGAAGAGCAACGAAGAAAAAAAAAAAGGGGGGGGGGGGGGGGGGATATCAGCGTCTTTTATTGTTTTTAAAGAATTACATAATGCATTAATCACAGTAAAGACAAACTGCCCCCATCCCATATCAGAGTTGTGCAAGCTTAGTTAAATTTAAAACTGGATGCAAGATGTAAAACTTTTTTTTCTTTTTCTTTTTGTCTGCTCAGCTTTTCAACTCAATTGTACAGGGAGCAGAGCGGTGAAGCTCTGAAGAACAGACCAGCTCTTTAACCTGTTCGTTTGCATACAATGAAGGCTAAAAACTAAGAGTTGCTGACACAATTGCATGTATTTCTGTGCAGTAACTTGCAGGATTCATCATTACATCAGGAAATCATTCGTCACCACCATGATTGGCTGTCTTGAGGATGAACTGACGCACAAGCCAGGCCGAACAATTTTATCAAATTTGTGCAGTATGTATTCCCAATTAAAGTGACATCACATAAACCAAATTAGTATAGATGTAACCTGCAACTTGATTTTCCAGTGCATGGTTTTCTCATCAAATTGATTACAGCGACTCTGCAAGGAAGTACACCACACGTACACAAACTTATTTGGATGCCATTGTAGACAGATTTAAAATTATCTGCAACGTTGTAGTTTAATGTGGCTTTTCATCAGTTTGAAAGAGTTAAAAGTGAGGTGCTTCACTTTGCCAGTCAAATATTATTATAATCACAGGTTACACATGAATGAAGAAGGCTAAAAGGAAGGGTAGGATAAAATCCACTGCTCCCTGTCACAAATCCAGGGAAAACACATCTGTTTTGTGCAAAATAAATCCAGTTCTGATATGCAAGTATCACAGACACTTAAAAAAAAAACCAAAAACAAAAAGCATTGCATCCTCTTGCAAGTTCAGTTGCTGGCCTGTGGAACACACTAATCCTATTCTACAGTCTATCATGATTAAGAATGTACAGACCATTCAGTGACTTCATGCAAGAGGAGGCAGAGGGTCAGCCAATCACACAAGGATCTCACACACACTCACCAGACAAAAAGAAATCACACTCACATACGACACCGGCCACTTTCGCATAAACTGCAAGTCAGTAACAAGTCAATAGTGTTGATTATTTGCTCTTCTACCCTACTGTGTATTGTGCTGTCAGGTCATTATTTGCAAAAAAAAAAAAAAAAAAAAGTAAAGGATGATCAAAAACAAAAAACAAAAACAAAAAAAAAACTATAATACATGTGGCACAAAATTTCAAGAAAATAAAAAGTTTCGTCATTTCTTTATAATCAAAGACATGCTTGAACTGTAAGAGGAAAGACACGATGACACTGGGATATCACAGCACGTCAAATTTGGAGGAAGAAAAGTAAGTGCACATAAATACGAGTCCCTTTCTTCAATTTGTAAGGAGGTAGAGAGCCTAAATAGTTTGCTAGTCTGCCTATGTTGATGCATGCGGCATCTCAGGTGCAACATTAAAACTGGTGCTGCTTTCCGCTAGCAAAAGCTTGTGTTAACCGGGGGGTGGTGAGACCACAAGCAGCATCACAGCAGGTCAACGTCCAACTTTTATTCCGATTCTCTCACTGGTTTGCAATTTTGAAGCGGTCCAAAAAATAATCCAGTTATCAGCTGACAGGCTCACTGGCTTCAGCTCTGAGGTAGGATCTAGATTACCAAAGGGAATTTTTGTTCCAACTCAGGTGCATTAAAGGGACTAAGTCATGACAATCAGAGGTGCGGTGATGCCCAAGTTCCAGCAACGAGAGTCGGACAAAAGGAAGTGGTTGGCTCACTAGTGTCTGTGGGGAAAGAAAGGAATAATGCCTATTTTACATTTTATTAAAATAAAGTGGGGGAAAAAACAAAAAGAAAAAAAAAAACCTTTACATATGGAGCGCCACCCATCAAAGGCACTATTTTCAATTTATCCCTAAATGCCACCATTGCTGTGTGAATGACCCTGTACATTGCCCAGCAACCGCACCAAAGGGCTACTCAATGCTAAGGTGCCTTTCTAACTCAAGAATTTCATCACTTTCCACAGACATCTAAATGGGCTTTCTTTTCTTTCCTTTTGTATTGGATAAAATATGAGAAATAAATACAAGGAGTTTATATAAATATGAGGGCCCTCATGTCCTAATTGATGCATGTTTGAGAATAAAATATTCCAACCAGGAATTAAGCTGCACAACTGTTTGATACATCAACCGTATAATAGCATTGTTAATTGTGAGTTAGTCTTAAGGTTTATTTAATTAAATCCCACCGGCTATGACTGTAAATCCCTGCGTCAAAATGCATTTAAACAGCATGTTACTAGAATTTCCCGGGAGCCCCCCTTCCCATTCACCTGGGTGAAAAACAAAAAGAAAAAAAAAAAAATCCGTGATCAAATCAAGGAAGTCTGGTCCCTTTATATAGGATTATCTTTTACATTGATTTAATGTCATATCGGTAACTGTGTATATATAAAATTCCTAAACCAGTCCCCGAAGAACCCAGCCCAAGAGACAAAAGGATAAAAGGAAATTTCAATCAGATTCAACGTTAATATGTTGTCTTTTTTTTTTGTCTTTTTTTTTTTTTTTTCTTCCCAAAGCCGCTTTTGTTCCACTACGGCTAAAACCTGGATTTGTCCACATACATACAGTAATATATACTTTGTAATCTTTCAACATCTCTGGCTATGTACAGTCTATACAAATAAAGAGCAGGCTGACGGCCAGGTTCTCTAAGCTGTGCAGAGGGAGCAGTTGGTTGGGAAGTCTCCCAGTCTCCCGTCTCCTTCCCCTGCAGTCTGCCCATACAGGTGGCTGTTCTGCTTCACTTGCGATCGTCGATGGTCTTAATGAATTCCACTGCCGCGGTGAACTGCATCCACCAATAGCACTCCTCCCCACTCAGTCGGCTGGCGTAGAAATTATTGATGTACTGAATGGTGGACAGCAGGCAGGGCGGGTTTGCCTGGAGGGGAGGAGATGGAGGGATGGGCCCACATTAGCCACTCAAAGAACCTCGTGCAATAGCATACAGATTATAATCAGAAATATGTAAATGTGTAAAATATCTCCACACAGGTTATCAGATAGTCTTTATGGTGCACTGCACCTACAGTCATTTTAGAAGAGGAATTTTAAGTGATTATTCTTAATCGTCACTGACAAGAAGTCAACAAGTGTTAAGTGCAAAATCCTTGCAAATGGAAAAGTTTACCAAATGACACCTAACTATTGAGTCAATGTCAGCAGGAGCAGTGGAAAGAAGACTTACCCTTATGAGAACAAAGACAAGCACCGGGACAAAGTCATCGGCTCCTGGCACGGAGTCTTCATTTGCTAGACTGAGAAGGTTCATGATGGTGGAGCACATGCGCAGTATGCACTGGACTTTGTCTCGCGGCGTCTTGTACGCGTTGATGGTTCTGATCTCAGCCTGAGCAGAGGGCCAGGGAGCTTCTTTCAGGTAAACCTACAAGCAGGAAAGAGGACAAACTAATTAACTTATGAAAGCCTGAATAGCAATGCAGAAGTTCAGCGTGGAGAGACGAGAAAACACGACGATACCTCTGGGATTTGAAGGGCTTTATGATTTGCCGTCACAACTTTTGAGAGCCGTTGGATATGTTCATGGAAGAGCCTGTGTGTGACAAAACAATTCAGCGCAGGATCACACACATTTCACATATGGACTGCAGTTTTTTTCCCCACCATCCATATCAAGTTACATTTTAATTTAATTTAGTATGAAGTCCCACTCAAATACTAACGAGCGGTCGTGTTATTTCAGCTCAGTTGCTGTTCTGGAGAAAATCGCACTTTCCGAAGCAAACCCAAAGTAAAATGAGCATCTAGAGCTAAACAGAGTTGATGCTTTTGTTTTGGTCTCCTTTGAAAGCAGATGTTGTAAATGTAGTGTATGTATATGTGTGTGCGCAGTGATGTGCACTGCAAAAACTCAGCCTTAAAAAACAAGAAAAAAAATATACAAAAATTTGGTAAATGTTGCTTAAAATAAGAGAAATCCTCTGCCAACAGAACAAGAAAATTTGGCTTGTCAAGACTTCCCAAAACAAGTAAAAAAAATACTCTTAAAACAGAAGGAATTCTCTGGCATAAAAAAAAAAGAGAATCTTACCTTTAAAAAAAAAAAAAAAAAAAAAAAGCATATGTGTACTCAATTAAAAACTTTTTAATCTTACTTAGATTTCAGTTTTTGCAGTGTGGGTGGGTGTCTGCATGCATCTGTTTGTCTGTGTGCAGGTGTGTGCGTGAGTTCAGTTGAGTGAGTGAGTTGTGTTAAGTGATCATGCAAACAGAACTACGCCCTCTCCAAGGCTCAGGGGCAGACCAAAGGAAGGCCTGAAGCCCCCAGCAACCAGCAGGGAGAAAATAACTAAATCCTCCTTACAATGATAAATTCAGTCCTCGCCTGTAAAGCGGTGTTTGGCCCTGTGGGTAACACAGCTACTCACTGGTCTCTGAGAATATCACCATCCTGATTGGGATAAAAGGCCAGTTTGAAGATGCGGTTCATAACGCTGCGCTCGATGGCCATCTGGGCATCCTGCAGCTGGTCCTCGCTTGCATACTGCCAAATGGCATCACGGGCCATGGCACCATACAAGTAGCGCAGAAAATCCTCCACTGCTGCCGTCTTGTCATCAGCTGCTGTGCACCCCTGGAACGCTGGAGGGGATCGCAGAAAAAGCAGATTTAACCCAATCATAGGATAAACAGTGCAACTTCCGTGAGATATTACCATTTCTTTCCAGTGTCATGCTGTGCTTAATGTCATGATTAGTATTACAGCATGTCACTGGGAAGTACATCAACTGTAAGACAAGTTGATGATTCCATATCAAATATAAACACCAGAACAAACACATTTAAAATTATGACTTGCAGAAAGCACTAAAGATTAAAGGACTAAAGGTCATAAAACTTAAAAGTCTGTTAGCATTTGGACACCTGGATGATGAAAATGTTAAAAAAAAAAACCTTTAATGAAGCCCAGCATCTTGGCCTCCATATGTTCAAGTAGTAACCGGACACAGACAGTGGTGAAGTAGCGGTTGGCGACCTCCTTGTCTCTTAGTACCCTCTGGAGGAGCCTCTCCAAATGGGCCTGAGAGGTCTGAAGGCCCTGGCGACACCTGGTTAGATAAGCTATGTATGGAGCCCGCTTTCTGAAGGAAAAAAAACACAAAAATATGCTTTTTATTATTTCTACAGTACAGGGAGCGGCTAAACACCCAAACTGTCTGAAACTGCGAGCATTGTGAGGTTACCTCGCGTCAGGTCGCTGCAGACGTATAGATTTACCTGTAATCCTCCGCAATAGCAGCCAGCAGCTTCCTGCAAGTGCGTGGGTCAAAGCGGCTGACGCAGCGTGTGGTCTCCTGGATCTGGGCCATCTGGTTCTTATCCTGAAGGTTGATGGCCTCGGCTAACTGGACCTTCAGGAAGCAGACGATCTCGTTGTCTGAGAGAAAGAGGACAGAAGAGACAGAAGTGAACAACGCCTCTCGCTGCTGTTGAATCTGCCACCTCCAGATAACAATGTGGCAGTGTAGCAACAAATTAGGAAACTTTAGGAATGAATGCACATCATATGATGTCACGTCACGGCTTGCTGTGCTGCTGTCGTTCAGGTTATGGCGATGATTCCAGGTGGAATGCGAGAAAAGTGCATTCCACGTCATTTTTTCTGACGTGTTCAAAAGTCACCATTCATTTATGAGGCAATATATGTGTAATTATTTAATAACATATTTGCAGGAAAGGGGTGTTTTCTCTAGATCTTGGCCCAAACTTTTAAAGGTGAATCAGACGTTGGAGGTTGTGCAGAATTGTTTCCTTGCTTAAGGACACTTTCAGCAGTTTGGATGCTCGCCAACAACAGGGCCGTGCACCTTGCTCCCTGTGGTGATGTCATACCATGGTACAGACATACTGGAGAAGTTGGAAAACTTCCTAAATGAAAAGGGTGCGAGTTTAAATGATCCATAATAAATAACACTGAAATGCATCAATACTGTAAAAAGTTAAAGTAAAAAAAAAAAAAAAAAAAAAAAAAGATTCTTCTCAGAAAAACTAAAAGATGCTTGAGGACTCCAACCTTCAGGGTCCATGTGATCAGGCAGTCCATTACGTGTGGTTGTCGGAGCCATAATGGGAAGAGCCACTGAGTCTGCAGAGCACAAGGCCAATCTTAACTTCTTCTTTGCATCACTGGAAAAAGAAGATTAAAAAAAAAAAAGAAATCAAATTAATAGCAAAGACAAGAGAGAGCCTGTTTTAAGAAAACTATAAGTAACTAATTATGAAGCGACTGCAGAGGATTTTTCAGTGTGCGACCTGAAAGAGAACTTGGAATCATGTTGCTGTGCCGTCTGGCTGGCCGAGTCTGGGAGGTCATCGGCGGAAATATTCTGCAGGTTATCTTCTCTTGGAGAATCATGCACATTGTCGTCAACACAAAGATCTGGAAAAGTACAAAAACACAACATGAAACTCAGGTCATATGTCTCCTGCATGCATATGCCATGTGGACATTCGCCAGTTTTTTCATTTTGATTCCCTCCTCCCACCTCCTGCTCCATCATAAGAGGCTCCTGCTGTGGCTCCATCACTTGGGCTGGTCCTCTTGATGTTCCTATACTTGTCCAGGATGTCCTCAGCTGCCTGGGTTTGGGTGTTCTGCCTGAGCATTGGGTCATCTAATTTAAAAAAAAAAAAAAACACACACACACATGAAACACGCTGCCTCACAATAAATCCATGATGAGGGACGAGTTCTAACAAGAGTTACAACAAACCTTGTGAGATTCGCTCCGGGGCAGTTTCATCTTTCTCCTGTTTGTCTCTTTTCCGAAATGCTGAGATCGGAGCTGTGGACGAGAAATTAGTGTTAACTGACGACGAGATGAAAAGACAAAACTTTTGCTAGCACCTGATGACGGACCCGGTTGGGAGTCATCTGCTGACAACCGCTTTGGTGAAGCTTTGCATTTTCTTATGAGTTGTACAAAATGAAAAGCCTTCCATACAGAATGAACCATCCAGTGTCAAAAAAGTTAGCAAAGGAGCAAAACAATAATAAAATGGCGAACTAAATCTTTGCTTTACAGCAGAATGTCAGAAATGTTCAGTGTAACTCAAAACGTTCGTCGTTGATGTAAGCAGTCCTACCGATGCTTCTCTGATTAACACAATGGTGCCGACAGGACAAACAAGTTACAGTTTGGCAACACATGGGAAACATCTGGTGAAGCATCGCTACACTGATATACTGTGTTACGCAAACAATGAGATGATATCGTAGCAAAACAATAACAGTAAAATAAAAACAGAAGGGTGTAGCGCAGGTGCATGGATGGAGAGTGTGAGATCGGGGGGGAACTCAGGCACCATGTCACATCACAGATCTACAGCTCTAAGGTGGCATCTACAAAGCAGCATGGCGCGCAACTGCTGGCTCCAGCAGTAAAGCCAGCTCAGCGACGACAGCGTTACCTGGGACATCACTCTCAGCCGTCCAATACAGCACTGTGAGGAACACAACAGACAGTAGGGCTGTGACGACATGCTTTTGTCCTGATTCGATTCCGATTTTTTTGGGTGCCGATTTGATTTAAATTGCGATTCTCACAGATCTTCGATATTGCTGATTTTTGTAGATTAAAAACAAAAAAAAAAAATGGATAAAACTCTTATGAGCATTGTTTTTCTTGATTTCAGTGAGGAAAAAAACAACACAGTAGCCAGACCATCATTCTGCTGCCCATGAAGACAAGTAAAGAGATCAATAAAAATAATAAAAATAAAAAATAAAAAAATTATTATGGATCAATCTTTTTTGAAAAAAGAAAATTTTTGTTAAAAAAAATTTTTGAATTGTGAAGCAAAAAATCCTGATTTTTTTTTTAAATTAAAAAATATATAAAAATAAAAATAAAAATAATAATAATAATAAAAATAAATTTAAAAAAAATAAAAACAAAAATTTCCGATTTTTGATTTTTCAATCCAATTTTCCCACCCCAAACAGACATGGTTGGCACACGCTGCTGCTCTGCTCGACAACAGGTTGTACCTTCTCATGCAGAGCAACAGCACAAACACAACAAACTCTACAGTGGTTTTAAGGGAGGCTTCCCAACTCTCAGCTCATCGTGTGCATACAGTTCATACAACTTTTTTGTTTACAAAACAAATTTTGTATCAATAAGTGAACGCAGTTTTTCCATGCTAGCACAGCTCATTATTTCCCAGACAGATGTATGAGGGACTGTTGTAGAGTAGAACTGCAACAAGAGATGTGTCATCTATCAGTGCTGATGACAGAGAGGTCTATCTAATGACCATTAGCCGCAGGCTGACAGCGCTGCTGGGAGGGCTACAGCCATGCAATCTACACGGTGAAGCTTCTCTTATGACTGATTAGCTTTGAAAAGTCCAAATAAACCCGCAGCTTGTGAGAGAAAAAGAAGTGGACACGACTGGAGAAACTTTGAACAACAAGAAACATCATTTTCCAAATGGAACTCCATCAGCAGCGGAGTGGACCTCATGAATCATCGTTCTCCTTCTCACATTATAAAGCGCTTTTGTTCTGCAGTTCAAAGAGCAGTATTTTCACTCAGTAGTGATTAAGAAGAACTTTGTTCCTCCGCAGCAGAAATGGGTGGACGCTCCAATCGGAAGAATCCCTTTTTAAATGAAGACGAGCTCATTTCTCATTTTAGAAAAGACGACCGAGTGATTTTTTTCTTACGTTTGGGAATAGCTGGCACAAAACGCTTCTTCCACCACGGCCTGTTGCGATCAGACTTCTCATCATCGCTGTCTTTCCTGTCTTCCACCTTTCAATGACAAAAATTAAGAGAAGAAAAAATGAACGTGAGTAAGTGCTTTATTAAAACAAAAGAAAAAAACTATAAAGTTATCAAGAACACAACTTTATATAAGCAGAGTACACTTATCACTTGTTACCTCTCCTTTCAGAGAGTCCTTGCTGGGTGATGAGGATGGTCCTGAGGCGAAAGCCCCGGCAGGGTCGCGCTCTTCCATCGCCACCCGCCTGTTCAGGCCGGGGTCACTTGTGGGCCGGCGGCCTGGGCACACGATGTCAGAGCTGCGGCTGCGGACAAGCCTGTCAGGGAAGGAGTGGCGCTGCTTGGTGAGCTCAAGCTCCGCCTGGGCCAAGCAGTGAGGCGTGAAAAGAGAGTGGCGGTTCTCCTGCCCCAGGGAACTGGCTTCAGGAATAGGAGGATCAGGAGGAGGGTGTGGGGGCCTGGGATAGTGCACTTTGGGCCTAACTATTGTCCCAGTGGAGGAGCCTGAGGCAAAAATTAGAATAAGGAAATGTCTACAATTACTGTTTAATAAAACTAGAAAACACTCCAGCACCTTTTTGCACTGTTAGTTTATGTTGAGTCACTTTCCAGCTCACTGAGTTTTCGCTTTGATATTTTCAAAATTGCTTCCAAATCCTAGGATCAACATTAAGAAAATTTCCGAAGAAGGCTGTTTTAGACCAAGACATCTCCCCTTTATGTTTAAAAGAGCCTAATAATAAGTGGAAAAAAAAGCCTCCAATGTGGATGATAGAGCTAAAGAGAGATGTTGGTGGGAGACGAGCACTAGGTGTAGGTAGGCCACCTGTTCCAAGGGTAGACTCTCTCCTGAAAAGCTTCCAATGGCAGCCTTGTGCCATGAGCACAGTGGGACAAGGGGACAGTGCCAAAGAGCCTGGGGTGAGGTCTCTAAACCTGTCATCCCTTCACCTTGCCACAGGCACGCAGCCACTACCATTCCTCTGTTAGACATTTACTTCCACCACAAACAACAAGCAGAGGTAGGATCAGAGACTATTAAGAATCATTTAAGATAGTAAATGAGGCCGAATGGCGCGACATCTTACTTGCACTTCTAATGAAATGTCCTGTAATTGGAGCAACGGCTTACAGAAAATGATTTTGGTTAATTTCACACAGCTCAAGCTGTTCAGTGACTCCATGGCAGTAGGGCAGGAGTGTAATGATACTCAATTCTTGCTCTTATTGGCTGTAAAACATTTTGAGACTGCAAATTACCTTCACCAGAGGAGAGGGGATCAAACATAGCCAGCAAGGAATCAGCCTGTGAGGGTGGAGATGTCAGATTGTGGGCTCCTGCAAAGACACGGAAGAATCAGGAAGAGCGTTTACAAAACAGACTACAGATTAATAGTTAAAGAAATTTCATTCTGATGTTCAAACCTGACTTATGAGTCAAAAAGAGAGAGAAGAAATTATTAAAGAATGCAACAATCACAATTTAAAGTGGAAAAAAAAGTGTTTTCGTTTTTTGGCAGGTGTAGAAGTGACAGTGATAGATTGCTCTGGTTTGTCCAGATTATACCAAACACCTGGGTGATGGCTTAGCCAGCCTTGTGGGAATGTGACTCTTTCCTACCGTGGCTTGACTCCTCCCCATCTGGACTGGTCACAGAGTCCTTCCCTCCGAAATCTGAGCTGCACTCTGATCGCAGGTCTTCGATCTTGTTGGGGATGTCTTCTGAGGTTGCACTGATACCTGTAGCACCCAAACACAAAAAAAGTCCAGTTGTGCTGACACTCAGGACAAAAGTATCTCAATATCACCTCTGCAGTGAAATGTTTTAGCTTGGTGGCCAATCCCCTCTGCATCTACAACGGCTGCAAAACAAAAGAGGATATTTTTCTCTTTAGACTATGCTGTATGGTCTCTCTCAAATGGGAACCCACTGGGAACTTTAAATTGGTGGCGTAAGCTCCCATGGGTTAAGGGAAAGACACAGGTAAGAATGATCATCAGAAGCAGACTATCCATCGGCTGGTTCCTGTGGGATTTCTCCCGTGAGCTGAGCTCGGAATGTCACCGCTGGCTTCTTAATCTAGGATACTACTTCATGCACGTCAACGAAGCATGTCTGCCTGAGCCCACGGACAAGACAACCGGCATTAACCTCTGTGTCGTACAGAAAAATTCACTCCGATCCTATTATTCAGATTAACAACCCTCCCAGCAACAAACATGACCGTTCCACACAAGGAGAGTGAGAAACGGTTTGTTTTGGGGATTTTTTTTTTTTTTTTTTTTTTAAAAGCCTAAATGCAACATCGTACCTTACCTAATGACTTTACAAAAGCGTAAAAGAACTTAAGAGTCAACCACAAAAACAGACTTGATCGTTCCAGGAGGAGAAAAAAGTCGGGTAATGCAGGGATGAAGCTGTTAGATTTCTACCTGAAACGACGCTGAGGCCTGGGGTACTGGGTCTCGAGCTGACCTCTCTGACCTCTGTGTCGTCAGAGGTGCTGCCAACTCCTGAGCAGCTCTCCAGCTCCTGCAGACGCTCCTCCTGCTTCAAGTCTGGAGCTTCTGCGGATGAACGACACAAAACACAAAGAATTTAAAAAATGACACTTTAACCAAAAAGTCTGCCAATAATTCGTCCTCTTCTCGCCTGAGGCGTGGACAAAAGCAAACTTTAAAAAAACCACTGGTATCGCTGCGGCTTTGTCCAAATGATGGTCCCTCTCCAATTCCACCACCACCTTCCATTATGATTATTGGGAAACCATGTGTGCACATATGCAAGAAATATATCAACGCGTACATTTTCTTCTAACTGCCAATCCAAACAATAAAGCTACCGCGTCCAATTCTTTGGCTACCCCACGGAGCAGTTGGGTCAAACCCAGAGGCTTCATTCTAACAGCAGAGCTCATTTGCATGCTCGTTAGTAATAATGTGTTGGTGAAGTGCTCTTCAGAGTGTAGTTTTCTGCTGCCTGGCCATGAAACAAGCACTCTACTTGAAGCAAGCTTGCGATCACACCATTATTGAGGCAAACAGGGGCACCAAAACAGAACAAAAGGCAATCATGCATGTCATTTCTGCACCACACATATTGAAACAGTGCATTACTGCAATTAACACAGGCCCAAGTTTCAAAGCAACACTTAGCACAGTTAATAAAGCTCTCTATTGATTTTTTACAAAACACTGGTTTTTCAAACTGGTGAGTCAAGCACAGAGTTTCTACTTGATATAAGGCTTGGTCTGTATGTTCACTTTGCAACAGCAGACAACACAGAATGTGCATTTTGCATTTAAAACAGAAACACAACTGATAAAACATACCCCGGGTGATTAGTGACATAAAATTGAACTCAAACCAACACCATGTTAAGACTTGCCAGATAAAAAAAGAAAAGAAAAAAAGAAAAGAAAAAAAAAACCAGCACTGTGTGAGCTGAGTGTAAACCGAAGACAGCTGCTGTCCTTGTGCTTCCCTCCCCGCTGTTCTGGTACAGGTGCAAACACACCTGGTGGTCTCTCTCTAAGGAAACTCTTAGCTGCTTTTTACTGGCACGGGCAGATCTGCCCTGAAAGACATGCGGGTGCACACAAATATGATGACAGATGCGTGTGCACAGTTTCGGTATGGAATGCAGCGTATGTGCACCTGGTGTTCCCTCCCCCCACTATAGCGAAAACACATAAATATGCACACGTGTACAATCAAACACGCATCTGAGGCCGTCAGGTAGATGGAAAGCAATAATCAAGACAATAGCCAAAGCAGAGGGTGTGTGCAGAAGCAGAATAGAGCTGTTGGCCCACCTGAGTCACTGGGAAGAACCTCCACGCTCCAGGCTTCACTTGTGGTCTCAGAGATAGTGGAGCCATAGGGGTCAAGCAGAACTGAACCCGAGCCAGGGAGACACAGCAGGCTGCCAAGCATGTTCTCTGCAGCTGCCCCTGTGGATGTAAAAGAAGACAGAGGGTTAACCTTCCCGAGCATCATTAGCCTTTTTCTCTTTGGAAATTAAACTAATTGGAAAGTCAGACCAGTAAGGAGTTGCAGTTGCAAACTTCCTGCATGCATATTTACATTTAATCCTCAATCCCACTGGAATGTCACTTTAAATAATCATTCGTTTTCATGATCAACTATTCCATCACGTACGTTTCTTAATATACTAATTATATATTTAGTCTCACAAAAAAGGATGAGCACATCTTGGCATCTTTTATTCTATTTTAATGGCTAATTTTCTATGAGAGCAAAAACACAAATGGCATATGAGAACCCCAAACTGGTTCTCTTTTAGCTTGATGAATGACTGGAAAGACTGGTTGTTTCTATATTCACATCATGGTTTATAATGCATTTCACTGCCCCTTAATTAACAAATTAACTGTTCCATCACTTTGTGCCTTCGAGTGTGACTTTCAAACTGCACAGCGTTATAGTCTGAGATAAGCAAAAATATGACCCACTGAGACCTGTGAAGGGGTTCAGACTCAGAGACAGCTCAGCGAACCACAGGCACATACACCACTGTGCCAGAGGCCACAGGTTAATGGTAACATCTCATCCTGCACTGGCCTCCAGGGCCATGACTTTGAGCTGTTGATTAAGCCTAGCATAATTCACGACCAAATTACTGCTTTGTCCACCTTTCCACAAAGTCCTCGCTGCCGTGTCCTTCCATCTCCACCTGGGAAAGTGCGGCTTAACAAGGCGGAAGAATGCGGAGAAGGAGGGGGCTGAGCGAGCAGGTGTGAGTGGGAGTCACTTTCCAAGGCCCGTGACCAAAAAGTCAACCTGTGGTAGCTTCACTCCCTACTACGTAATGCTTCCACTTCATGGCACACACACACAAACACACACGCATGCCAGCACCCAGACAACAGTGTGTGCCGCTGCTGGCGGGAGAAGGGCTCTCATTGGCAGTGGGAGAGCTCCATCCCGCTGTCCATGTTTACAGTCTTCAAGGTAGGGGCGCAGAGTACTTGTCTTTCAGGTGGATGATTAAATGAGTGGCACAACAAGAAGTGAAACAATTAGAATTTCTGCCTCATTATCATGGTAATCTTATCAGTGGGATAATGAGGTATTAATGGATATTTAATGTGCATCTCATAACCCAATCCCTTGGAGAAAACACATAAGGAAATCGCTGTAAATTCACTTAATGATGGAAAAGTCCCCCAACGCCATAATCCGAAGAATGAAAAATGGTCCATGCAAATGAGAAGGAACCAAGGTCAATAAGACTGCAGGGACTGAGTGAATGTCAGAGAGAGAGAGCGAGCTAAGCAGGGTGAGGAATGTCAACAAAAAGACTGAAGCCAAGGAGACAGGCAGGGTCTGAATGACATGCAGACTCAAGATATTCTGTCTACCACTGCTTCCACAGTAAATGAACCTGTTAGGTTTCCCACCAGCATTTCACTATAATAGTGTGGGTCAAACAAAGCACAGAGACTCAACCTCGACTTAATCTAGGGATGGTTTTATTATATCTGACCAAAATATATGAAGCTTCTGATTTATGTGAAAATTATACCATGTATGTAGGGAAGTGTTGCAATTTGGTAAAAAGGGTAAACAAAACAAATAAAGACTGTAATTACTAGGAAATTGGGATTTTTTTCTTCACAATTTTAAAATCAAATTTTTTTTTTGTTTAAAAAAAAAAAATCGATTATTCTTTTCAAATAAATAAAATTACTGCACTATACAAATTTTTGTCATTTTTACTGTTTTTATTGAACTTTTTACTTGTCTCCTTGGGCATTATAGCAGCAGAATGATGGTCTGGATACTGTGTTGTTTTTTTACAGATTGAAATGAAGAAAAAAATGACGAGCAAAAAGAAACATTTTCTACTTTTGTTTTTTGTTTTTAATCTACAACAATCAGCAATATTGGAGAATTGTGAGAAACGCAATTTAAATCAAATCGGCACCCAAAAAATCAGATTCGAAAGCATATCATCACAGCCCTAGTAATATACATTTAAAAAAAGAAGCGATCGACAATATTATAAAGAATATAGTTTGCCAAAAGGAATCTACTTTTTAAATTTGTTTTAAAACCTTAAAATTTACAGATATTAACTGAAAGTAATGGAAATTTTTTGACTAGAAAAACAAGGCCCCAATAACACTGGTTAGTTTTAAGAACTAAATTGAGCAAAATGTATCAACAGAAGGGATTATAAGCAGAATATTATGAAATAATATCAAAGTTGAACTTTCTTGATCTTGGGAGCTAAAGTCTTTGGTTGGGATCGAACAGCCATAAATAAAATCTGAATCTAGCCAACTACTTTTTTTGGTTGTTTACTTTGGCAGCATGTTAAAGGACTATTGTCTGTTAAGATGCATATAAATCCATTTTCAGTCATTGAAATTGCAAGCATATAAATACTCATAATACTCTGTCTTGTGTAATATTGAAGCAGGAAGTTGCATAACAGCCTTTAAACTCTATTTGAACTTTTCATACTTACAAACATAAAACGCTCACTGTTTCCAACATTTCCATACAGGCCAAAATATTACTTTCAGCACAACAGAAAAAAAGTGTGCAGATTTATGCAAGTCTTATACAGATGTGCTCCATTTCTAAGCATATTCAAACAAGGCCCTTTGATGCCATTTCGCCCTAATACCATAAGGTGATGACATTTCCCTAAATCTTGAGTCCTACAGATTAATAGTAAACGCACATAATCAATTTTCTCACTAAATGAAAGTCTACATATTTATATCACCAAACTGTGCCACACCTGCTATTTCCTGCAGCCGATCTTCATCCATATTTGGGTCAAAGTCACTGCCAAGCACGTCAGTGCTCCAGGTTTCACTGACTGTCTCAGAAATGTCACGGTCATCCGTCAGACCCATCATGTCTCTGATCTCAAACTTGCGCAGTTTGTCATCCAGGTTGTCCTGTGTGGTGGCTGAAGGAGATACACGATTCCAAAGTTAGACTGAACCCGCTCATTATTCATCAATGAAGTTTCATGACTTTCATTTGTTTCTATCTGAAACCGGTTTAGAGGCTTCGGAAAACACATTTTAGCAACGTGCGTAAACAGACACATACCCTGCTCATGCTCTAAAAGCTGCAGGGCTTCCACCCCATTGCTTCCCGAGGGTCCAGCTCCCAGTTCAGACACAGACTCCCCCTCCAGGTCCAGAGATGACACCGAGTTGGAACGGTTTGACGGACCTGATGTTAAAAGAATAAATCATGAGAAAAGCAATCAGGTCATTTGGTGAGCTGAAGAGAACCAGGCCTTAAACCGAAATTAATCAATTCTTTAAAACTTTTTTTTTTTATGCTTATATAGACTTTTTTTAGATTACAAATACATACGGAGACAAACACATTACGCTAAATCAGTGTTCCTCATTGCGCGGCTCGCGAGCCGGATGCGGTTCACTGACCCCTGACTTGCGGCTTTTGAAGCAGCCACTGGCTTTCTGAAAATGTTATCTAAACAAATCATAATGATCCTCAACGGCGCAGTTCTCTCCACAAACAAGAGCTGCAGACTGCTTGCAAAACTTTGCTGTTGTAACGGCCCTAACTGACCCTGTCAGAGTTGCCAGTTCTGGCTTATTTCAGCTGCACTGAACTCCACCAAAGAGCTGCTCCACCGGTAGCTCCTTATATATTGAAAAAGAAACACCCACATTGCAGAAGTATTACTGTATTTTCACCATATATTGCTGCATAAGAATGCCGTTACTCCATGCAATATTTAGGATAACAACTCCTTGCTAAAAAGCTGAATGTTACTGATTTGGCAACATAGCAGGATACGTAGCGTGTTTTTTTGGTTTTTTTTGTTTGAAAACTTGGGTCTCCTCTTGTCTTAGTATATTGAGTGCAGCTCTTGTTGAATTAACAGTGAGGATCACTGTGTTAAATCAAAGTTAAAAACATCACTTTTCATAAAAGAAAGAGAAAAACTTGGTAAAAGCTTGTTATCTGCAGTGTTTTAGCTTTCTGTGCCATCAGGTTGCAGACTGACCCTCTGAGATTCCTTCCAAGTTGTCACTGCAGAGCGAGAAGCGCAGCGTTTTGTCTGGTTTACCATGCAGCTTTGTATCATCAGCACTGCCATCCCCCTGGGCGCCATCAGCCATCTGCAAGTTCAAAACCTACAGTGCAGAAGAGAAAAGAAGAGCCCGCATATTAAAGGAAATATCATTTATGTTTGGCAGGAATCTGTTTTTTCACATGAGACATTCTTGCCTTGGGTACTACCTCATATTAAGACAAAAGGATCAAGGAGTTAGTTTTGCATTAGAAAGATGTAAAATCAACACACACTGTAAAAAAGCATGACGTATACTATTAGAGGTTTTACTCCCCTTCAGTGACAGGAAATAATATTAGACTGAATTTATCACATCATCATCTCTCTGCAAATGAGAACATTAATTCAAGTCACATTACCTCATTCTCTGACATCATCCCAGGGACAGTCTGAGGACCAGTTCCGAGAGAAATTACCAGCACCTCCTCTGGCATCAGCTCCTGCAAGGACTCTTGGGAGCTGGCCTCTGCCTCCCCCTCCTGGGCTATGTTGGAACGGCTGCGGCTCCGAGCAGCTGCTGGGGGGTTGGAGGGGATAAGAATTATTTTCGGACTATTACGCTGACCAATAATACAATATTATGCTTAAAGCTTAATTTTGTACAGGCTTCAAGCTAAAGAAGAAAAAAAGAAGACTCACTTAACACGTCATACCAATTTGTTGCTTTTATCTCTTATTCATAATTAATAAGAATTACATTAAGAGTTACTTTATAGGCTGTTTAGTGTTTAATGATAAATAATTCATTGGAACTGAGCTGAAGCTCAGTGACTTAGTGAGTTTAGAGAAAGACTTCAAACCCCTTCATCTTTAAGGTAGCAACACACTGGTAGGACATTTAGGATGGGTTTTTCTCAATTCTAGATGGTAAACAGCTGTTAGTTGAAAATAAAATCTATACCTTAAATTTAATCTTCAACTACGCACAACAGCTCACTGCTTACAGTCAGGACACACAACAGCACAGATGAGTTTTCTCATGTATTTCTACAGCAGCAGGCATCATATTATCTGATCGGAATGTGCATATTTGAAGCGCCACATATAACTTGCTTATAACTGGGAAACACCTGGCTGGTTAAAACAGTAGAGTAGAGCAGCGCCACACCACGTTGTTGTTGCTAGAGATAATTATTACTTTCAGAAAGCTCCCATGAAAATGTCTTTAGATTCTTCAATTCCATAGGACGAATGTATTCACCAAAACCATGAATACTAGTCTGGACTGTTTAATCTATATTCTTCAATAATAACATATCAGTGATGATATGGTCAGGTGATCTAAGGCTGCAGTTTCTGCTAATCCATCTCTAAATCCTTCTAGTATCAGTATAGTTAAACTTCCCTCTTGTTTCTAACAGATGAGTAGATCAATGGCTATATGAAGACCAGTGCACAGGATAGTAGGGTTAGACACCTTTTTAATGGTAACACAAAAATTGCACTAGAGGCCTTTACACACCAGGGCCGATGCACATAAATGTCACAAAATTGCAAATAATGCAATTCCTTCTTCAGTTTCTTAACTGCTCCGTCCAATAAAGGAAGTTGGAGTCGATCCCAGCAATCATGTTAATAAATAATGAAAATTCAAAGACAAACTTGCAAGGTGGCAAGGTGGATTCCACATCAAGCAGTGGCAACAGTGTGCTGATGCTACAAAAGAACTGGTTCTGTACTGGGATCAGCCGATTGTAGAACAGAGAGTAGATCTTGGGGAGTTTCACTGTGTAAGCTGGACCCTGGCGGCTTCAGGACAGACTTTAGGAAGTCCGTGGGACAGTGCGGGGCTCTGCTTTAGCAGCTAGCTCATTGCTTTAAGAAGCAGAGAAAAAAAAAAAGAAAGATTTTTTTGGCCATGGTGTTACAAAGTTGGAATAAAATAGCAGCAACAAAGTGACACCTGCATAGCTGGCAACTGGTAGTTTATCAGTCAACATCCCTTCTCTGATTGGTCAATTACATACATGTTGGATTCTAATATTAAGAATTATTTACTTGTAAAAGAATTGTTTAAAAAAAAAAAAAAAAAAAAAAAAAACTACCATAGTCCCTAATTTTCCATTGATTCTATAAAAAAATAAAAAAAAATAAAAACATTACCATACGAATTATTTGGAGGAATTGGGTGTGTAAAGGCCTTGTCAGAGTACTGTTATATCAACTGTGCCAAATTCAAGTATGAGTGATATTTTTTTAAACTACAAGCACATTCTTGTTTTCCTTCTTTGATAATATACATGAGAACTGGTTTGCTGTTTAAACTTATTCATTTTCACATCCAAACGCCCAGTTTTGCATTCTGCACAAGAAAGGCTACAACTGGACCAGTTCAAACTTTAATAATACCCATCCCTGTTTACCAGAAGAGGGAGCGAACACAACAGAAAACTATATTCCCACTCTACCTGATAATGAATAGCCAAATTCTGCTGAACGAGGAAGCAAAAAGAAAAAGTGGAAAACAAAATGAGCTGAAACAATGTCTTAGCTCTTATGAGCAGCAAAGGCATCGTGGAAAGCAAAGCAGGCATGGTGAGAACACGTGGACAGCAGCAGTGCTACGTAACAGAAAGCATGGTTACTGTGCAGCTCAGAGAACGCAATAATGCTTGATGGGTGTTATCCAACACGTGTAGCTGGGTGAGACCACAAACACAAGGGTTAAGCTCTCTCCTGCTCAAAAATAACTGACAGGCTACCCACCAAAAGGGGTTACTAATGGAATGTGAGCAGACAGAGTGGTGGCTGTGGGGTCCCAGGATGTTATAGCGGCTAAATGTTGTCCTGGTCATTCATTGGCAGCACAAGAGGAAAGGAGAAGGACAAGGTAGGGAAGTTGGAGAAAGAATAAACAATGTCATATAATCAAACAAAACAACCACAAGTGGCTGATTTCTAATTAAAGGAGTGTTGCCATGGTACCATTTGTCTTGAAAAGGCTAATGGAGGCAATCTATGAATTTTTTACATTAATTCCAATTAAATATAGTTCATTTATATTTGAAACTTTAATTGACTGTCATTTCTGTAACTGAGCTTCAACCCAGGCAATGCTAATTATCTCTGTAACAAGCTGAGAAGTAGCTCATTAGCATCCAGTAAAATGCCGACTTTCACCAGCTCTGCCTGTTGGTTGCATTCCTCATTAGGTTAAATATTAAACTTGTTCTTTTAGAAAATAAATAAAAAATATACTTTTATATTTTAGGGTTTTTTTTCAACTCATGGTATTTCCGTAGAAATGTTTTAATGAAAATATGTTTCAGTTATGAAGAACTGACAGGAGGCGTCGTCGTATCAAGCGATTCAGTAAATGATATCTAATAACTAAGCAGACGGAGGCTTAAAAGAAATGGAGATTGGTACCTAAGGGTAGTCTGTTCTTCTTGTTAGCAGGAGTAGTAGCTGGGGAAAGCTGGGGGGTGTTGGAAGGGGTGAGCTCCAGACTGTTGCTCTTCACGGTTCGAGACTGGGGCACATTGGCCAGCAGGGTCTCCAGTGCCATGTGCTCCTCCTCTCGAAGGTGATCCCCGGCCATCACATTCCGAACAAAGTCCACCTAAGCAACAAAGTTTTCGGGATCATTTAAACACACCAATCTTTGGACTAAGGTCCAAATTTAAACTATGGTCTTTGATAACTTTGTACATTTTTTTTTAAAACTTTGAGAGTTACAAAAAAAAAAAAGCATTTCAGCTTCTGAAAGTGCTTGCATAAACAACAAAACGTTTTTTTACACACATCCTGTCAGGTCAAGCTAAGCCCATCAAGCTGATGCATGAACCTTTCCTCTGAACATGTTTCTGCTGTGTTTGCAACTTATTTGCCTGCAACCATAATCACAGTCCAGTCCATATCCTTCTATGGTTGCCTTTTCCTGCCAAGTTACATATAGTCATATTTTCCACTTATCTATTAGAGGTGACTTAAAATGCATTAAAGTTACTCTGAAATACTGTAAAATAACCTTTTCTGCAAGAACTATGTGGCAGCTGTCTGATGCATTTCATAACAAAATGAAAGAAACACCTCAGACTTTCAACTTGCATAAAAAATTACTTCTTTTATTTTCAAAGTAAACTTAAAACAATACCTACCAGTGCAAGTAGTTGATTATGAGTAATATAGACTGCTGTCCTACTGAGGCCCTCTAGAAGGTTCATGGAGGACATGGGTGGGGTCTCAACTGCTCGTCCTCCAATCACCACATCCAGAAACGCAGCAACACAACTCTGCCAAATAAAAAATGAAAAATTAAATAAAGCCCAGAGAATGTTTGTTCACATTAGGAGAATTATCAAAAAACGCAAACTGGATTGAAGAAAAAGGGTTTTCCGACAGCACCTACCTTGTCAAACTTAGACAAACTGCTTTTCCGTCTTGGGTCTGCGTCGTCATCGGCCATAGCCAGCTGCTGCAGGAGCTGCCCAACCTGCGTAAGAAAAGTTTGCAAGTCAGACTGCAGCTGAAAGGTTCAGTTGTGTAAAAACATGGAGACAGAATTCTGCAGAACTTGCCTGCATGAGATTAAAGCGGGCCACCTCATTGATGGGTGCGTCTGAGATAATACCGTACTGCTCTGGGTTTACTATAGCTGGACATATGAAGCAGGTCAGGAGTAGGTCTGTACACATGGTGCGCACCTCGCCCACCTCAAGACGCTCTACGCATGACAAAGTCTTGTACATCTGGGACACAATCCAGCGCAGGCTGTGAGGAAAGCAGTAGGTGTTTTGCTTCAAGTAGCCAATAAACTTGTTAACCAGAGCCACCAGCTTGGCTTCATTGGCCTCAACAGCAGCCTGCACTCTTTGCTTGTAGCCTTCCGAGCCTTTCTCTCCAAAGCGTTCCTGCTGGGCTGGAGTGAGGCGCTCTGTCACCTTCGCTGGGTCAGTCTCCAGGTGGTCCTCGTCCTCCACCAGCAGTTGCATGATGGGTTCATGAAGGGTGGCGGTGAGAAAGAGCTTGGCTGAATAGAGACCTTCAGAAAAGAGCTTAAAGAGGATGCTGAAGGCACAAGTTCCTCGTCGGAGTAGACGTCGAGGGTTGTCACTTTCCTTCAGCTCAAACTCGACCAAGTACCTCAAAACCTGCAAGTTGGAAAATTAAAAGTGAAAAAAAAAAAATCATAAGTCATTTAAAAACTGAGACCCTCTTAGGCTGTCTTATGATGAAGAGCCCTGACCTGGAGGAGGTAGCTTTCATCTTCCTGCATGATGCAGTTGCCATAAAGTGAGGTAAAGACTGTATGGATGACACCCTGGGTGTGCTCCTGGTTCAGCCTCTCCCCTGCCACCAGGCAGGACGCAACCAGTCTGGGATTTTCCCTCAGCCTGGCCACGAATTCGCCGTAGATTGTTTCCTGGAAACCCAGAGTCTTGTAGCCATCAATAAACTGTGTGTCTTCCAGCATTTTGGCATGTTGGCAGCACTCAGCCGGGGAGGCTTCCGCACTGTAGAACAGAAATGTCTGATTACAAACGTAACTCATACAGCAGCTCTTGTACTTGCTTTCATTTGCACAATATTTTCAAAAGGCTGAACATGGATTTGTGTTTTTGAGTTTGTATAAGAGTGCATGGCACCCCATGGCACCATCGGAGCAATACAAGGTGATTAAATGGTGGGATTTAATGTAGTGTGGTGGATTTATTTTCTATAAATATGTATTTTCCATTCTGAATGAGAACAAGCCATATGACCTTGGTTAGCTACATAAAAAATAACTTGAATAATACCACAGGATCAAGTGTTTGATACTTCACAGAGCATGAAAGAAAAGTAATGATCTGACACTTATGTGTGCTCAGTATTTTGTAACTTGGTTCTTGTGAACTAATGTGTATATTCTTGCAATAGGATCCATAGATTTACTGTTCCATCTCACCACATAAGTGGACTACCACTGTAGTTTAGGGATGTTTTTCCTCATCAAATGATTTTCAGACTGCAATTTAGGATGGTGGGCTGCTGTGTAACCTGTACTGCCACCCATCCTTGGCTATGCTGTATTGATGATGTAAGCAAAGCATCAAAGCATGGTTCTGCTAATCTGCTGCTTAAATAGTGTACAGACTCTACCTGCTTGTGGTGCTGCTATCATAACAGTTGCCATATTAAAATGCTGTTTAATGTGGAAATGATGAGAAAATATCACGACGACGATCCAGCATCAATAATAAACTTTTTTCAGCTGAACTAACTGAAGAAGTGGGCCTTCAACTAGTTTATGGTGCATTTAAATCAATTAAGGAGCCGCTACATTGATCTAATTACATCTTCAGGTTTGATATTGGTTTATATTTACAACCCCAGACAGTATCTTTTAGCATTTATGCAAGTTCACTCAAAAAAATTACACACCAAAATAAATGGATTAATGACATTAAACAAAAAAAGAAATCAATTGCAAAATTATTTTTGATCAAATAAACGACTCTTCCTCGTGTAAACAAAGAAGCTTTAGTTGTTTTGAGTAACAGAAGTTAAAGACATTAAGCATGTACTTCCAGTAATTACAGGTCTGACCTGGTGAGAATGAGACGATCGAGGTTGATCCTCTGCTGCTTGGCAATCCAGGCAGCCCGATACAGCCTCTCGGCCGTCTTCAACACATCGCTGTTGAGCCTCTGAATCAACAGCTTCTCCGACGCCACATACAGCCGCTCCTGTTTCAGGTGGTGGGCCAGAGTGTGGATGTCTGGCTTCACCATCTTCACCGGCTCACACGGGCAGTGAGGCAGATGGCTGGAGCAAAGGTGGGACGAGATGGAACAGAAAAAAAAGTAAATGTGGTGAAAATGTGGAACAAAAGCAAAACAGAAGCTCAAATAATCTTTCAATCAATCGTTGGTATGAAATATATTTCAGTGATTTCATTCCTGTGAATCAGTTTGCTTGACAGGAACAGATGTTATGTGAGAAGTCCAGCATAATGTCTGACTCTGGAAATGTTTTCCTGTATGTCTGACAAAATAGGCCACAAAGATATCATCAGGGTTATCTCATCTTGTGTTTCAATTCCACAAATCTAAAAAAATTTTTAAAAAAAGGGAAGCCAAAGGTTTGGGTTGAAATGATCTGTCAATGAATTGATTCAAGCAACAAAAAATGGATTAACTAAGCATTACGGGATCATTCAAGAAGAAACGGGCCATGACTTTGTCTTTTCCGGTGAGGAGACTTGATACTTTACTCAGTTTGAGAGATTTTAAAATGTTGATCAAGTTTCTTAAACACTTCAAAAAGTTGCATACAGGTTGGCAACTGCCTTTACTGGTTACGTATTAGCATGAAAAGTAAGAACAATTTCATTTTTATCAGCGGATTTACACCCATTGACACATCTATAAGCCAATTAACAGACTGATATTATTAACCAGTACAAGGATGGCTCACTATTGACTAAAATGAGCGTGTAAATGACTATCTACCTCACCGAGGTTGGAAAAAGTGCCATTTCTTTGTGCTTGAAACCAGTTTCATGTGGAAGTAATAATCCAAGAAGTTTCAGTTTGCGTATTTGTTGACACATGAACAGCATGCATCTTGCTTTAGGAAGATACCCTGCATCTCCCTAAGCATTTAAGTATCGAAATGAACACAAAATCAGGAAACTAAATGAGAACTCTGCCATTTTGACAAACAATAAAACATATATCAGCCAGTCAACTATTATTATTGTTATATACTCTGATACATGTGGGATAAAAAACATTTTGGGTGAAATTTAGAAGTTTTAGCTTCAATAGTTAAAACATTTCATCCCACATGCTCAGTGACATTTTCCTAATTGACATTAATTCATAAATCTCTGCACGTGCTTTTGAACTAAGAATGATTAAAAACAACATTCAGAAGTAAATGTTCAAATATTAACATGTTGACTTATGATAAAAGGTAAAAAAAAAAAAAAAAAAAAAAAAAAAAAGCTTAATTTCCATTAGTTACCAAGAGTATTGCCACATCATCTGAGTATTTGCATTTAGTTATCATTTGCAGTCAGAGTGCTTCACACACTGGTTCAATGACAACAGCAGGGACAAGCTTCTTCAAAAGCCTTTGGAGATGCTACCCAGCAGAAAATGCTAATCACTCTCTCTTCAACATATACACAGCCAGAGCGTGCAATCCCAGCTGAGTGCATGAAATCTGAATGATTTCTTGGTGAATCATTTCCACAAAAGCCTCTTTGTGGTTGCTTGCTAACGGGGGAAAACAGAAAGCACACTGATTTAAGTGCGGAATTGGGGCTCTGGGCAGAGAACAGAAGAAGACCAGAGAGAACTGCTGGAGAGTGGGAATGACTAAAGGCTGCGTCATTCTAAACAAGCAAACAGACATCCACAACGCTGGGGTTGATACGCCTGACAAACCTAATTGGTTATGTATATTTAAACAGAAAACGACCGGTTCCAGACTGAATTCCCATCACAAACCAAGAATAACAAGTCATTAACAAATATGACTCGTGGATTCAGCACGTTTTTCTGTAGCTGCAGTGAAAAATAAACATTTATAGGATTTTTTTTTTCCAAATTTTTAAACAGACAGAGCTGCTCTCTGTTTGCATCTCTCCACACTGGAAAGTTTAACCTTGAAAAAGACTAAATTACTTCTGAATCAAAGAGTTACACTTTCCTCGAAGCATCTCTCCTTAGTATTTCTAACTACCATGATAAATTCATTTTCAGATCATTTCAAAATATTAACATAAAATATGCAAGAAGGCAAGACTAAGAGATCTCCCTATTAATGCTGACCAAGAACATGTTCAGTGTAAAGTCTTCTAAAGTTGTTCATCAGCAGTGACTAGAATACGGCTGCAGGCCTTTATGCTGTCGTCTCAATGCCTTTTATTTAATTTATAACATTTCTTGCTGAAAAGTAAAAGGTAATATTGCTTTTTGTTTTCTACAATTGTAAACTACAAACCCAAGCACTATAATCTGACACCATCTCTTTCCTCTTTATCACTGCTCTGCAATAGGTGTAACAATATAAAACCTCAACTGTCAAATGCTATAATGTCATCATCAGGAAACTGTAGCCTCCACAGTTTAAAGTATGGATAATGGCAGATTTTGTCTCATGGGTGTTCAATTACAAGACTGTTATCTTGTTGGTAAGATGCAGAGTTGGAAAATGAGTGAATGGCTTCTTGATCTTTCGCTCTGTGATGATTATTTTAGCGCTAAGTAGGTCAGCACAAAGCTACCTTCTAAACTTGTTGACATTCACACAAAACCAAAATGTTTGTTTAGAATTTTCAGCACCCTTTCCAAAAATATACAACGTTGAGTATTCAGAAGTCTGAGTTACCCAATTCTGAAGGTTTCCCCAAGGCACCACAGCTGCTAATCTCAACGAATTTGGCTCAATTTATTCAGATGACTCGGCTCAGTTACTTTTCCAGCATGATGCTTTATGCAATCGAACAAATCATTCATTATGACTGCTTCATTTACTGTAAACCTTGAAAACTTTTGGCTTTTAATGAATAGTGTCTAAGAGAAGTCTGTGTGGTACAACTGATGTAGTCTCATAATGATTGTTTTATTTGTGGGGTTTGGGTATAAATATATACAATTACAGAAAAAGAAAATGTTGTGATGTTTATTTTCTCTAATATCATGCAGTCTTGTACTCGTTAAATTAATTCTCACACAGCTATAGAAGCTAATCACTTCTCATTTACATGTAAAATAACCTTTACCTTTACAGACGGATGAAAAGCAGTACTGAAGTGGTAGTGATTGGGAATATTTCTCTAAAAACAAGGTAGTTATCAATATCTGACTACCAGAAATAAGCCAGAGATCTGGCCAGTTCAAAGACTTGCATGGATATTTGCTCCTGCCTCAAAGTGAGCTTGTTCAATGACCTTGCCACTAACTTTGAATATATATCATTCTTTTGTTAAATGCTTATAATCAATATTAAATATTACGAAAAATGTGTTTAAAACAAAAAAAAAAGAAAAAGCTGCTTTCTGAGAACTTTTGTATATCAGTGAAAAATCTGAATATATTCCACCAGCCAGCTTATCAAGTCAGTAAAACATATATCTGTTTAAAATGTTCCCCATTAACAACTGGTATCAGTTGGCTGACACTCAAATAAACTTCCACGTGCAAAAGCATATTCTCAAACACGTAAACTCCTCACACAAAAAGCAGAAAAACAGCTTTGCTATTTGTATCCAGCCGTGAGGTGAGCTGCCTAGTGAACCACCAAGCTCCTGTACAATCCACAGCAGAGAGCTACCTGGTTAGTCATGGAGAGCACAGAGGAACTCGGAAGCAGAAGAGAAACCAACCTACAGACAGGGCGAGAGAGGCCATAACCGGCTACGCTGTGCATTGTATGAGATAATGCTGGTAGTTGTGGCAGGACAGTCACATCATACTGTGAAGATGAGTCACAGGAGAGCCACTAGTTCAACCACAACATACACGGAAGCACTGCAATTATCACGGTAGAATTATACACAAGAAGCCGGGAATGGAAAAAAGACAGGACGGTCCACTTAACACGCTACATAATAAAAGAGGTCAGAATTACATGGGGAAAATAAAACACAAAACGATTGTACTTTTAAGAGTAAACATCATAATGTCAGAGTAAAAATGTTTGGAACAGAACCCACTCCTCCCACGGCTAAATCCCACACACATCAGACCAACCAAGGAACAAAAAGGTTTGTTTTGTGTTTTAACAGATATTTTAAGGATTTCACTTTCCACAAAAGGCATTTGTGACTGAGTCTTCACACTTCCCTTTCTGGTAAATTCCTGCACTGCTCAACAAACAGTGCAAGCTACTGCATATACTGTTAAGAAGTGATATTTCCCTCCATCTGCCTGGATAAAGCAGCTCAATACTTGTTGGGAATTATTTTTAAAACAAAAAAAACGTTGACTTAGACTGCAAAAACTGCAGGTCTGCTGAAATTCTCAGCTGCTTGAATAAAGATTTTAAAAAAACTTGATTTGCTGCCTTCTATCAAAACAACTTCATTTTTAACGCTGAAACTTTTACCTCATTTTTTTATTTGTTCTTTTATTTCTTTTTCAATTTTGTTTTACTGCTTCCTGCACTCTGCTGTAATGCTTTAATGTTTTTACGTAAAGCACTTGGAATCATCATGTACAGGATATCTGCTACACAAACAAGCTTACCCTGCCTGTCAGTGTTAAAACTTTTGGGGAAACAAAAAGAAACAAAAAGTCCAATAACAATTTCCCAATCCCAATTTAATCTGCTAATTTTGGGGATCAAAACAGCATCTTTATGACCCCGTCCGGCTTTCATTCAGTTCATAATAAATCGATTAGTAAGGGAAAACCAGCAGACTGCATCTTGACTTCAATCCAATCCCCCATCCTGAACATGCACAGGGCGACAGTGGAAAGGAAAAAATTCCCATTAAAGAGGAAGTGAAAAACTTCCAGCACAACCCAGCTAAGGGAAGACAGCCATCTACCTCAACCGGTTGGAGTGAAAGAGGACAGGAAAGAAACAATCAGCACAACACTAACCCAAGGAAATACACTGCAACTACATCCAGCTCTTGAAAACTGCAAAGGGAAGCAAAATTAACTAAACTGACTGTTACAGCTATTAATCTGGAGTGTTTATTCATAGCATGCTATCAGATTAGTCTTAAGGATAAAAAGGTAGAGATAAAAAAAATAAAAAAATTCATGTCATCCATTATATGTCAAGGTTAAATATTAAGATTTCTAACCAACTTCAAACAATAAAAGGTTTTACATGCCTAGTCAGTTGATGGCAAGCATTACAATGTACTATTCATTTTGATTTTACTCTAAAGTATATCTCTTTATCTGCAGAACAAGTATTCAGCCTGCTTCGAGGCCCTCTGACACAGCATCAATGAAGGAAGGCCAAACAATATCTCAATTAAAAAATGAATCCAAGCTGGGGTAATAGGGGTAACAGGAATTTAATGAATAGGTTAAAAGTTTAGGTCTGCAGAAGTGAATATGGGGGCATAACCATACAAAAAAACTTTATAAATTTGTGTAACATCTGTTATTGAAAGAAGCATGTAATTAAATCATAATATAGGTCCTCTCTTTACACGAGTGGAAACTTCTCAGGAATAGTAGGCAGGGTGATGGGCAAAATATCAGGATAGAAACCGATAAAGCACTGACTTGATTACAAAGCAACTGACACTCTTGATGGCAGCTTTCCATTAAATGAGTAATATTAAAGTTTGAGTCACAATAAGCTGAAATAATAGCAAATACAAGTTCCCTAGAATACTTTTCATAATGGACATTCTGGCAGGCAATGAATAAGACAATGAATTATCATCATTCCAGATTCAGAACCGAAACTGTGTCATAAATCGGTCAAAATTTTGTTCTATTGTTATCCATCTGACTCATTTTTCAGGCACTGTGTACAGAGGAAGAAAGATGTGTTCATCAAGACTCGCGTGAAGCTGATTGGTACTTCGACAATTCAACAATGACAACACAATGAAGGAAAAGATTTTATGTAACAATAATCTGAAGCTTCTATGCAGCTGTTATCGTTTTCACCTAAGTATTCTGGGGCAAAATGATTAAATCATAGTCATCTCATTATAACTGTATACTCAAGCAGCTGATTTTAAAATTCAGCCATTAACACTTAAAATTCAGAGACAGCGAAACACTGAAGCACTTAGCCCATCACATCCTCTATCCTGAATTGTATATTAGGGTGTTAACATTTTCATTTCATCGGCTCAGTGGATGAATAGAAGCTAATTTTGCAAAGAACCATTTAACTCCCAAAATTAGCAGCAAAGCGATGAGGAACATAAAGTTTATAGCGTCCTACACACGATGTAGTACTACACAACCAAGATTTAGCATGGCAGCCGACATAACGAAATGGTTGTTACCATAAAATAATGTCTTGTACCGCCTGCTAGGTTGACCTGTCTTAAACCACCTAGATATAAGCTCTGACTTGTTTAACTAACGTAACATTTGGATGGCTAACTGCGGTTAATCTAACTACAAAACCACAAAGCGCTGGTATTACATACCTAAGAAAGAGTGTTTGCACTGATTTGGAGGAGGGGCACAGAAAGCATCCTGGTGAACTGGCTAACATAGCAGCAGCTTGCTATCGTTAACCAAGTTAACTTGACCAGCGTTTGCTAGTCAAACAAGATATGCTAACGAAAAGCTAGCTTCTTAGCTACGTTAGCTTAGACTGTAGGATACTCAGAAACTAAACGTGATCAACAATAAACGCTAACGTAAGTTGAAATACTTACCAAACCTTGCTGATCTCTAGGAATTGTTCACAACGTTTCTAAACACGACCGATTAGACAATTTTTCGAGTCTAAGAAATTGTTTGTTGGCGGTTAGCTGTCTCACACTGGCTTCTGCTAGAGCGGACAGTTCTGTCATTTGCTGTCATCACGAGGAGACCTGCGCAGCCCGCATGCGCACAAAGGGAATTGTTGGCATTAAAGGGAACTTTCACTCTAAACTAGACACCAAGCTTTATCTATCTATCTATCTATCTATCTATCTATCTATCTATCTATCTATCTAATCAACTTGTTAACTTTTCATTCTTTAGTTTTAGCAATTTGAGTGACATGATAAATGTTCATCCATTCATTCATTCATTATCTTAATCGCTTAGTCCGATTAAAGGTCGCAGGAAAGCTGGAGCCTATCCCAGCAGTCTTTGCGTGAAAGGCAGGGTCATGATAAATGTTTTGTTTTATTGACAGAAGTTCAAAATAATACTGGGAAACAATATTAAGCTGTGGCCCTCTGTATGCCTTCTCTCAATCGAGCAAAATAACAGAACAAAAGAACAGAATAGGCATGATATTGAGACCAGATGCAGGCACACATCCCATGAAATGGTGAGTGGGATCCATACCTTATAGATTAACAAGTACAGGGACATGAGGACGTCCTTCCTTCCTTCTTCCTTGCGTAAGGTGAATATTATTTTTTCGGTTCTGCCAACACATTCATATTGACCCTTATGGAGACTATTATTAGCCATGATTGCACAGTGCACAGTACATAGAAACAATATAATAGCATTTTTCTCCAGATTTGGTTTCTATTCATTAAAATGGCATTGTTCTGAGCCATATGGTTTCAAATATTCAGTGATACTGAAGTTGATTGCAGTAACCATGTGGCCACATATTTTTAGATTTACTTTTTCCTTTTGCAGAATGCCAGCATGAGAGAGTACAGTTTGCTGTTCAAGTTATGTAAGAATTATCAGCAATTTATCCTTTGAAAATCAACCAAAAAGTAGTTGCAGTCTAAGCAGTAATGGATATTTGCTTCCACTAGGTGGTGGTATAATAGCAGAAAAAGGAGCCACCTGAAGACCTTATGATTCAGCAGTACAGTTGTTGCTCTTTCACAATTCCATAATAGTGGGGAACTCTCCATCAGTTCATTCAACTGGAATGTAAACCAGTCAGTCAAAAAAAAAAAAAAAAAAAAGATCATTTCATTAGCAACTGGGCTAACACAAATACTTATGGTAACTAAGCAATCTACAAAACGCTGGTATTACATCCTCACCCTTTTCAAAAGTGTTTCCACTGATTTGGAGGAAGGTCGCAGAAAGCATCCTGGTGAACTGGCCAACATGGCATCAGCCTTTCATAAATATGCACACTGCTTGCAGAAGTTGTACACATAAACATTTAGCTCCTTATGGCTCAATAATCTACTCCAAAATTGTTAATTTTTCTTCTGAAATGTTATTTTCTAAAAGTTAAACTGTCCTTTGTTTCAACTGTGCACTTTGTGTTTTTATATAGTTCAAACTTAAACAAAATAGCTAATTATTTCAAGTGCCATTAACTTGAACTGACATGTGTTGGTCTAACAAGCCTTCTATTTTCATAAATTGTTGGTTGGTTGAATGGTTGGTTTTTCTGAAATGGTACTCATATGGATATAAACTTTTAACCGATTTATAAATATTTTAAAGAGAAGGGCAGAGTCATGTGATCACACTTTAATTCCCATTTATTATATATTTATATATAGTTTATAAACATCACAAAATAGAAACTCGAAAGTCTTGCACAAAGATATATAATCAAGTAAAAGAGCAACCTTAGTTCAATGAACAATGGCAATTAAAGCAGGCATGTCTGACTTTAGTGCTGCAGCTATGTTAAGAACATTCTTGTTTCATAATTTAAGTTGTAGTGCAAAATGTCTTAATTGAAAGGAATTATTTTGTATTTATAATAAAATAGGATTTTACAATATAGATGGTAAGGTTGCTCTTTCATTGCATATGGTTTCATCAAGACCATATTGTGGCATTAGTTTCAATAAGGTCCCAAGGTCAGGATGTTCCATGTTCTAATACTTAATACATGATTGATAATATACTGTACCTTTATGTTTCTAAAGCATCAAGTGGTTTCTCATTAACATAATAAATGTACTTAGAAGCATTAGCTATATTAAAATACCTGAATATAAATGACATGCTTTGAGCAAAATAATTATCTATGTATAATAGTTATACAAACCTAAGTCTAGATCTGTCAAGCCTTTAGAAATAGCTTTCTCCGTACATTACTTTGTGTCAAATGCATTTTGCTTGTTTTCAAATAAAGGCCACTTTCAAGCAAAACAAATTTTACAAGAATGGCAAGCATTTTCATGAAAT
Organism: Telmatherina bonti; assembly: GCF_933228915.1. Taxonomy (NCBI): domain Eukaryota; kingdom Metazoa; phylum Chordata; class Actinopteri; order Atheriniformes; family Telmatherinidae; genus Telmatherina; species Telmatherina bonti. The sequence goes on along the minus strand of NC_136611.1, from coordinate 25,916,847 downwards.
GAAATAAGCTCCAACTAAAATCCTTAATGAAGTGGGAAACAGATAGTTTGATTGTACTTCTATGTCTATGAAACAATCACTAATATATAATAATAATTAAACATATTCATACAAGCACGGCATATCAAATAATACTTAAATACTTAACAGTTGTAATACTGCAGTCACAGCAACATGGTTTAATATAAATTAATGATGTAAAATTTGGTGAAAAAATGAAAAGCAGGTTACTGGTAATAATATGGGATTTGGCTGTGCCAGCTATAACGCGGAGGCAAGTACATGTGTGCGTCCTGAATATCATGTGCTATTGTGTCCTCCTACAGCTTAAATGCCTGGTTATCTGGGATTGAGTCTAGTCTACATGCAGGCCATTAACTTTCTGAGAGCAACATGAATAAAACAAGCCAAAAACAACATACATGAGCCTTTAAAAGTGTATGTAGGCCTATATCAAATATGTTGTGTTTTTGAGAGTGAGGCAAAAAAGAGAACTAATGGAAAGAGTGAGACAAAGAGAAAGATTAGTCACATATGTACAGGTTTCCAGATTCATGTTCAATTTGCTAAATCACACCATGTATTTACACTAAGTACATAGCTGACATCATTATCATTACTTTTTAGTGCTGTGTTATATAATATCATCTAAGAGATGAGGTGTACCCAACCAGTCTAGTGTTCTTGGCTCAGATGCAGCCATGATCATGCACATAAATTGTTTCCCTGTTCGTTTATCAATTGGGTAAATGGTTGTGGGAGTGAACCTTTTGTTGCTCTCCACAAACTCACACAGCTGATTATAGATTTTGGGGTACTCGTGACGAAGGAAGACTCCTCTGGTCCTGAGCTCACGCTGGATATTGATAAAGCACACCTCTCTGGCTTTTCGTCCCTCCTCCCCTTCCTTGTCAATGTCTGGTGTGCCAGGAGGTGGAGTAAGGATGAGAGTTTCCATCTCATTTTCTTTCCTCAGTACTTTTTTATCAGGACTTGAAGAAGCCAGTGACACCTTTGCATATTTTCGAACTGTTGGTGCTTGGACCCTTGGTGAAGGTAAGTTAGGCACTAGTTCTCCAACAGCTATAGATACATTCAAGAGGAAACATTCACTGGGGTCGTACTCATTACCCGCTTGCTGCAGTTCCTTGCAGTATTCACCAAGGTTGTCCTTAAAGCCATCCAGCTCTCTGAGCGACAAGTACGTGGGAGACATGAGAAGGCTCTGAAGCCCAACTTGCAGGAAGTTGTCAGCTGTCTCTGGATTAGCAAAACCCAGAAAGAGAACGCCTCTCCCTCTTGAGAGGTAGCCAGCTTTAGCAATCCGTGAGAAGGCTTTGTGGATCTCGGAATTCTCTCTGCAGAACTTGAGAGTGTGGCGACATACACTGCTGACACGGCCATACAGACATGCCTCTTTATGAGTTTCCCAGTCATCCCTGCGACAGTTTCGTGAACAGTAAAAAGTGTAACAACTGTGACATGATTTAAAGTACAAGCAAGCATTGAACATATTTTCAACACGGTTGCACTTCTTGTTAGCACACACCATTGTGTCATCTTCATCTGTGCTGTGGTCTGGAGAACACTCTTCTGCGCTTCTTTGTAAAGCGTCACACCCACTGTCTGGGTCTTTGACCGTGTCTGGGCTGGATTTAGAGGATGGCAGCTGTGTGTTCAGACTTCCTAAATTTTCAAGTCCAGAGGATCCTCTGTCTTTGTCAGTGTCTTCGGTGATCAGTTGTTTTAACTGGTCCAACAAATTTTCACTTGTCTTTCTGCTAGTTGGTGGCTTGTAGTCCACAACCAAATCAGCTAAGAGTTCATCCAGTTGCTCTAAACTCTGCTGCAGGGAGAAGTTATTGTGTTTCCTTTCTTTGGTCATGTCTACTGTGTTAGAAGCCTGCTTCTGCAATCCCTCGGGAGGTGTTGTCTTCTCATTTTCTGATATATTCCAGCTGACAGAGTGGACATCGCGTCGCCTGCTGTTGCCTGCACAGATGTCATTGTCCGTTATGGTGATTTCTGGTGTCACAAACCAGTTTCTACTTTTGATATTCCTCCATGGATTACTTGAACCCCTCTCCAAGGAGTTTTCTGACAGAGACAAAGCAGCATAGCGCCTTGGTGAGCTTGAGAGGTTAAGTATAACAGGCTTTGATGTAACATCTGAAGATGCCCCATGTCTTGCTTGGTAAAACAGATTCTCATAGCTTCTTCCACGTGGCACAAGTTGCTCTCTGTCATGCTGTGGATAAAGAATATTGTCCCAAGACTTGGAGTGGTTTTTGGCATCTGCTCCTAGTCGACTTGTCTCTGTACAGCTGTTAGTAAACCAGGGGGGTATACTAGGGTTCTGTCCGGCTCTTGGTGGTGTGGCCTGAGAAGACTGGTTAGAGTAACCAGATATACTGGAGCGATACCAGTCATCTGAAAATGCCTGGGACATTCGAGGACGTCTCCGACTCTCTGTATGATATGGCCTCATTGGGAAATACTGCTCCTGGGGAGAGCTTAATGGTTTGGAATACAACAACCTTGAGTTACTTGCTTGGTATGGACTGAACTGACCATCATCTCCATAGTAAGCTCTAGAGAGTGGAGTTTGAGAATAGTATGACCCTGCCTCACTTGTGGAGTAAGGTCTGCTATAGACAGAGTGTGATGGCTCTCTGTTGGTAAGGTGGTCTGTGTAACAAGACCTCACAGGGAGTGTGTGCACCCAGCGAGTTCTTGGATCATACTGACTGGTCAGTGTGCTACCAAGGCTAGTAAGACTGGACCGATCATCCGGAATGTATGTCCTTGAATAGGGATGGACTGGATACCGAACAGCATCCTCGGTATAGAAAAACTTGGTTGGTATGTTGGGGTTTGAGTAAGCTCTTTGTTCCTGACTCAGATATGGTACTGCTGGTGATGACATCCTGTTTATGTCTAAATGCTGGTAGGAGATAGGAGACATGCTCGTGGTGTAGTAATATCCTTGTCTGAAATCTCCGCTGTAGCATTCACTTGGAGTGGGCGTCGGTGAAGAGATCATCTGCCGGGGTACATACAAACCTCCCCTGCTGCTAGCCTGGGAGTACCTTTGCCAAGGATGCTCAGTTTGCACGTTGGGAACCTGTCTGGACGTGTGCTGCAGTACAGCAGCATCTGGTTTAATGTCCACACGGCACCTAACGTGAGGAGTTACAGCTGGTTTATCAGGCTTTTCCTCCTCAAAACAGTCTGAAACATAGAGTGGCGAATGAGGCTGTAGTTTGATCGGGTGGACCTCATTCACAAAAACCCTGTTTGCAGTGTCTCGTTGGGTTTCAGAGGTCCTTGATGCTTCTGGCACACCTTGAAGTCCTTCCCTCCCCTTCCTTGCCCCTGGTGGAGATACAGATATGGGCACAGGCGTCAGGGTAGCCTTCATTCGAGGAGTACTTTTAGATCTTGATCTCCTTTTGGAATCTGACCATGTGAAGTAATTGGTTTTGTTGTGGGTGGCGTGCTGCTGGAACTGTTTGGTGTTGAAAAGATCAGGAGAGGAAAAGCGAAGATGTCCAGGTTGATCCAGTCCATTCCAAAGATCTTTGTTCAAAGTCTGGTTCTCAGACCTCTTGTTCGGGTACTCCATTGAGAAGGAGAAGGACTGCGGATCATCCAGAGACTCGATGAAGTCAAAACTGCGGCAGTGTCTTTTGTTGATTATCTCTGGCTTATCTATCATTTTCAAGTCACATTGCTTTGAAGAATGGAGAGAAACTGAGTTGTCAGCGATGGGGTATAGTGCAATATCCCGATAGAGAGTTGATGCCAGGATATCAGGAGGATGAGTTCGAGTCATCTTACAGGATTTCCAATGCTCTCCAGTTAGTGTGATTCAAGATCAACACAACCTGTGGAAGAGAATTAAGGCAAATACAGATTAAGGCACTTTTATTATGTGTAGAATATTAGGCATTAAAAAACATTCATCCAGAGCAACAACTGCTACCAAGGTAACATAGGTTACTATGTGTGAATGTAACAGATGCAGTTGCTCATTTACTAACCAGGTAAAAAAGAAAACACACACACACACACACTCTCTATGCTGAGAAACATAAAACAACAATGTGGCTGAGCAACATGGCAACTATGATGCTTTTAAAGGCTTGTGTGAATATAGCTAATGTGATTTAAATGCTACTAGTCTACAAGAACATATAATTACATCATTCTAGTTGGACAGAAAACTCTTTGCTAAGTTGAGCAGCATTAGAAACTACAACATTGTCATCATTACTGCTAAACAGAAGAGAGAAAAGCTTATTATTAATGGCAATATATACAACAGACTGTCTAATAAAGTCTAAAAAGGAATCATTCATAAATATGGTTGTTAATAATAATAAACTTCAGCCACAGTAATTTAGAAGTCCTGATTAAAATATAATTTTGAGTAAATGAACTACATCATTGCATCATGTCTTGAGTTAAAATTAAAACAGGTAAGCTCAATACGTTACCACAAAAGCAAAGCTCTTAAATCTTAATAATAAATAAAGCGTCTGTAAATTTCTTTTTAATATATCCAGAAATCTTTTTTATTGTGAGAAGAAAAAAAACAACAACATTGTGAACAAAATGTTCCAACAATGGGTTTTTATGTGTTTCACACACACATGGGCTTTCTCTTTGGCACTCACCCACAAGCCAACCCTGAGTTACCATCTGTTCATCATGATGAGAGAAGACTGACCAACCATCTCCCTGTCATGTCTCCACAACACACCTAAATATCACATCTTTTCACAACCAGGCTCGACACACAAATCTACACAGTCTGTGACTGATTTGATTGTTTTCTTAGAGCCATATTGCAGAACAGGGATGTGAAGATTTTGCTATAATTGGGATAAAAGAGGCTAACTGCATCATGTTTTATTCCAAAAAGATTTTAAGATATACATAAAAAAACAAAGTAGCTGAGCATTTAACTTTTGTTTTGCCAAATCCATATATCAGTCTGCTGTACTTTTTGTTTGTTTAAGTGCACAATCCTTTATAGTTTTTTTTTTTTACAGTACAGACTGTAGTGGACTACTATTAGATGCCTTGAGGACACGCTTCATGGCTGATTGTCAGTATAATGAAAATTTGACTCAGGACTAATATTGTGAGAAAGAAAGTATTTGATTGGAGATTTTAAAAAATGGTAATTTTGATAAGAAGCTATCCTTTTTTATTCATAGTATTTCTTAATTAGAGTCTTTATATCCTTTATTAATATGTGGTAAAATGTTTATGATAATAACACAGAAGTTGGTGAGCCAGTTGAAACAATCAATGACAATTACAGACATAAATAGTAGTTATTAGTTCCAAATCAGGTTAAATCAAATTACGTCAAAAAAAAAGATTTTAAATAGGTTGGAATTTATACTGAAATACTGAAAGTAATTTTAATTAGTAGGGTTATTGTGAATATTACCAGTGACTGCCCTACACTTTCCTTCAGATGAACTGAATAAATCATTCCTCCACTCATTTGTGTTTCAAGGCTCCTTTTCAGGGGGGGAACTACACTTTTTCTACAATATAAAACCACATGCCACATACTGTCTCCATGGCTACAGCACACAGCAAGGAAACCATTAAGCACTGCTGCAGTTGTAGCCCACACTGGTCTCAGAAAAGCTAACTTATAATCAGCGTGGACTTTGCGGGGCTTTTCCTTATGATCTGTAATAACAGGATGCAACACTTATAACAGACAAAAGTTGTATTTTTCAGTATCCTAACCTACTTTCTCTATTAAACAACGATGATAAAAAAAAAAAAAAAAAATTGACTGAACAAGTGTTTCGCTGAAAGCAACTTCGACGGCTACATCGCATCCTTAGGCTTTTTTTTTTTTTTTTTCATAATGGAACATCTTGATGCAGATTCGCCTGAAACCTCCCAAAGGGCCCGCAAGGCGCATTCAGATGGAAGCGTCACCAAACGCACTCGTGCACCCCGTTTTATTTTGCTGCTGCAGCACCGGGCGGACGGCCCTCCATCCTTTGCGGCTGACCTGCCTTTCAGCCCGGAATGACATCATTTGCGGAGTAAAGAATGCAGCAGCAGATCAGTATGAGGACACAAGTCCGCTGGAAGCGACAAGCTAAAGAAAACGACTTCGGCTAAGTTTGGACCTTTCGGATTGTTGTGAGTGAACACAGGAGGCCTTTACCGTTTTGCCAGGGAGTCGCAGGGATGCGGCGGACATAGCGAAGCTGCAGACTGTCTCCCCGTGATGTGAAGCTTCAGCCCCGCTGCACCTGCCTACCTGATCCCGGAGCCGAGCAGTCGTCCTTCATGCTGTTCTCTGCATCACACACTCGCCTATGGCTTTGTATATGTATGTTTTTTGTGTGATGGAGGGGGGAGGAGGTGTGTCTCAGCTTGAGCTTGTGCGCGTGCCTATGGAGGCGTGGCTGTGCGTGTTTTGGGGAGGAAGGAGGGGAGGGGGAGGAGGACGCTGGGGTGCTAAGTCTGTGCCGTCTCAGAGCAGCAATGCGGTCTGCTCATCAGAGCTCTCGTGGGGTGTTTTTTTTTTTTTTTCCTTTGGTCATTTTGGTCATCCTACAGAGAAAGGTGCTTTCTCGTCTGTGCTGACAAACAGGACACCTGACTGTTACAGTTTCACAAAGTTCACCCAAAGCTACCTGCAGATTCAGGCTCCTGCACTTGGCCGATCTGCTGGTGTCCCCTCCTGCATTGTTGGAGATGGGGCCCAACAGTCTAATTTTAAATGGTAGGAGTAGATGTAACATTTTAGTCAAACCCCTCTGATTTTTTTCTTTTTTTTTTTCTTTTTTTTAACTTTAAAACTGGAATTCTTTGCAAATACTTGCAAGCATTATCATTCTGTTATTCATCATATGTCACGTGTAAGGCATAAGATATGTCTTACTAACATTTAGCGCTTTTGCTTCACAAATGGTGTTTCGAGCTGACTATTCTTCTAGCTGTAATGGAGTGTTTATTAACACATACTGTATGGTCCTGTTGCCCCTGTGACAGTGAGTGATGGAGTCCTTTTTAGACCTCTGTGGTTCTGAATAAACATTTTCTCCATTTTTGGCTGTCTGTTGCTTTTTTGTTCACAGTTTACCCTGTGCCACACACAGCTGACCCGAACCCTCACCTCCCTACCTCTTTCTGCATTGTCAGAATTGATGATGGGGACAGCTGGCTGTGAGCCTCGGCACGAAGCATGTGACTGCCGCAGAAGAACTGCTTACTGAAGCACTCTTCCTGTAGATGGAAATCACTCCAGACAAACAGCGCTGATCAGGCTGAAGATTACAATGATACTTAGTTTTGACAGAGCTCATTTTGACACACTGCTCTCCAACACCTCAGCACAGTAAGATGATGACCAGTGTTTTTAACCTTTTTTATTGTTACGGTAACTTTTCTTGCCTGCACAGTGGTTACAAAACACTGAAGCTAAACCAAAGCTCCATCTGTGTCATGCCACGTGAATGAGCCATGATTCAGAATACAGGGGCTCTCACATTGTGCATGCAGCATCCTTGAGAGTGGGCTTTATCTGAGCATGTGTGACTCACCCTCTCCAGCACAGTGCACTGGCATCAGTTTGTGTCAGCTGTTGGTTGGGAGGCATGAGTGTCTGTCAGCTGGCTGCCAGCAGGTGTATTAGGCACCTTGTAGAGTTTGTGGAGAGAAAATCAATGGCTCTCTGTTGATTAGAAACCCCACTGATGGGGATCAATCAGGCTGTATCGCCACAAAGTAACAACACAGAAGTGGAGTGCTGCTTCACACTGCTTTGACTGCTCAAACAAGCTTTCACGTAAGTCAGTAAACAGCCTTGAGCTCTTTGCTGTCTCCAGTTAAGTGTATGTTAGATTAAGTGACTTTGCAAACTTATTTTCTCAAGTCTGTGTTCCTATCGGAGGGGATTACTTAGGAGATGTTGGGGATGCACCCACAGTTAGGCCCCATATGTACAAGTCCGGCCAAAAATAGCCAATGTGGCAAGCTAATGCCAGGCAACTCTAAGCGTTTTCTTCCTTCCTTTCTTACTGTCTTTCTTTTTTAACTGTAAAAACAGATTAGGCAAAGCAAGAGATATACATTTGGCGCTGGTAAGGCGAAGAAATTCAGTGTGCTTTGCCATAAAAAATACCCAAGGATACTAAAGATGTCGTCTGCGGCAACTTCAGTGCTGAATATTTCACAGATTAATATGTATCACATGGAAATGACAAAATGTAGCTGGTTCCTTCAGATCCGCTCCCGGAATATTTTCAATGGACTTTCATAAAGATCGGAGTGAAGTGCAGCATTAAAGAATCCGAAGCCTCAATGGGAAATGCTCCCAGTTTTCCTCCAAATTCCAAATGAACTCTGATTAAGTCCTCAGCAAATTAAAACACTGAATCCTCTTTGTCCACCTCTCTTGGCTTAGAAAGATGTGACAGGTCACATAAGGTTCAGAACATTCAGACCGCATGTTTTCATTGGGGATTTAGAAGCAGCCATGTGAAGTATTTAGATGCTTTTTCAGCTCAGTGGGGCCATGTAGAATCCATGCTGGCGTAGTCTTGATTCTTACTGGATCAGCCTAGATTAGATGCAAAAGATTGTTTAGTTTATCCGGAGTGAAGAAAATTGCTAGAGGCGCCACTGGTTCCATTTTTCAGGTAGTGGAAAATGGTCTAAAAGTTGCTACATCAAGAGATTTCATGGTTGCTGTGCCTGAACTGTAGACTAGACAAAAGAAGTTATAAATAAAATAAAATAAAATTAGCAATTTCATAGCTGTGACATATTTTTTATCTCAGCTTAATTAGAAAAATCATGTTTACCTTGGTTGCGCAGAAAAAAAAAAAGAACATTTCAATCCTCCTAAGTACCGCTTATAAACAAATTCATGTGCAAGCTGAGCCATTTGGGAGTGGTATCCATGGTAACCCACACTGAGCAGGAGCAAAAGAGACAGGATTGATTTCAAAAGGAATGAAGTAAAGTGCTTATAGGAGTCGTCCATGGAGACCATAAAAATCTACGTCACAAAGATGAGATGCAGGAAAGAGAAAATTGCTCATAAATCTTCAACAATCTGCAGATCCATGCATCTGCAGTGGCAGTGCAGCCTCATATCGAATTTATGGACGTACAACCCCATGTCTTTCACTGCCCAGATTATCTCCAGCAGAAATGACAAGTTTAACATGAGGTTTACCAGAAGGAGACACCCCGGGAGCCTCATGGTGAAAATAAGATAAAAAAGAAAGATGCACTAGATGTGGGCATGTTCTCAGATCCTCTCTTGGTGCATTTAGGTCAAAATAAGAATAGTGTAGATCTTATTTACAGCTGCTCTGAGCAAACACAAACTCCTCTGTCTTGGTCTCTGGAGTCACTGTAAGACTTCCCATGGTGAAACTTAATTAAATCTTCATTACACACTTCTCTCTCATCCTTCATCTGCCATTTTGGCATACAAATCACTCAATCATGTGTGTAAGTTTATTAAAGGGAAAACACATTTGGAACGAAGAGATGGGCCTCTCAGCGGGGGCTCGTTTCTCTCTGAGAGCTCCTGGTGATGCAAATTATTTGTGGTAGTGCATTGTCTCCATGATATTGTTATGTAACAGTGCAGGAACAGAATGCAGCTACGTTTAGCGCTAGCAAACAGCTTCAGTTCAGAGTTTCCTGAGATTTTCAAACAGTGATTAAGGTCAGCAAGAGGTTTCAAAATGCAGGACTGTCATAAAGGTCCTGCTATTCAAGACTGAACAGACAACAAATCTTTTGTGCCTCAGTTGGGAAGAATCAATGAGGGCCTTCTGAATATGGATATCATTCACCCTCCATCCCTCGGCAGCACAATGCAAAGTAGTACTGGCTTGCACTAATTGTGCAAAGCTGCATGCCACGCATAATGGCTGCAACAACCACTGTCTCTCATTTGTATGACCCTTTGGTAGCTGAATCATAAAGATTTTCTTCATCCCTTCAGAAAAGTATATTAAGAAGTTTTGTTATATATCCTCTTCATGTGAATGAAACACATCGTAACTTGCACCCACCGCTTTGAATTTTCCCCACAGCATTTAGACGCAGTGCACTCATGGCAACCCATCAAATTATGTGTGCAAATCCGTTTTGACACATGCCTCCATTTTTGAATTAATGGCATTTAGATATATGTAATTACACATGCTAGTTGCAGCCATCCAGATGCACCTGCACTTGCAGATTCTCCAGGCTGTTTAAATGGGTCAGCTCTAGAAATATCCTGGCTCGGGGAAGAAATCGTGATGGCCCCTCCTCTTGTCTTCTCTCCTGTCTGTAACGGAACAAGACTTTTGCTTGTAAGACCCTTGAATCCTTTATTTGTAACCGGCAAAGTCATGAAAGTTGCATCAGTACAAGCACAAAAAAAGTCACTGGAAGAAAATAATTATCTTTTCGTGCGAATGGATTTGCCAAGCAGGGACAAAGTCTATGCAATAATAGCTTCTGGTCTCCTATCAAGATATTCAATCATTCTTCCAGTAGAGCAATTTAGATGCCAGGAAATTAGTAAAGGGTATGAAATAATGCTTTACCGATCAAATTAACATCCTACCGTCTAATTAAACCTGAGTTTGGTTGAGAATAGTATGGCTCTCCTGGGCAGGTTAAAAAGATGCAAGCAAGCAGGCAGAGCTTCAAAAATTGCACTGACCTTTTGTGAGTGAACAGTCATAAAACACCCTGACTGCAAAATGGATTTTGCACACCACTCACTTTTGTCTGCAATGAAAAAGTTTCAATGGAAGAATAAATTGATCCATTTGGTGATTAAAACTGAACCCTCAAGCACCATGCACAAAATCTATCAGCCAAAATATTTGGACTCGGGAAATCCTTTTTACAAATGAATGTGGAAGGGTAAACTACACAGTTTTGATACGTTTGTTTAAGCTATACATGCAGTCATTGATTTATACAAGACTAGGCAATGGAGCAAATCGTTCTCTTGAGTGGAGACAAGCATAGTACTAATAGCCTCTTTCAGCTCCTGCAGCTGTGTTCAGGAACATTGAAGTCCTAATAAAAGACCAGAATAAGAGGCAACAAAAAACTTTTTCTCCCAGTTTCGTAGGATTTTAATAGGATTACACTATCATTGGTATTGACGCTTCCTGTGTGACTTTGGCTTAAACATGTTAAAATTCATTTTGTGTCTCAATATTCAATGAAGATAAAACGATATTGCTTTTCATCACAGAGAAAAAGGCAAACATGATGAAATCTGGCCACAGATATAAGGAAATAGTTGATGAATACTTAAAACAAAACAAATTAAAATGAAATCTTAAGTGACTGCATATTCTGGTCCCCCTTGATATCAAACAAGATTGCGCATGCTGATATTTAGTCAAATGTCTTTGCAAAACAGCCTTAAAACCGCCTCAGTTGATGGCTGTAGACCTACACCACCTTGTGGTCATGTTGTGCTGCTGTTAAATCTGCTCTAAAAACTAGTTCAGCTCAGCTAAGATTGCAAGACACAGACAGCCAGCCGTGTTGTTTCAAACAGCCGGTCATTGGCAACAACACATTAAAATAGCCCAAACAGTAAACTGCAGCCACTGCAGCACTAAAAAAAAGTCTTAAGCCATCCCTCATAATTTCATGTAATGGTCAGAAAATAAAAAAATAAAAAAGTGGTTAAACAATTTATTGAAACATGAACAAATGCAAATGAAATGAATCTAAACTTTCAGTGGTCGGATCAACTAAATGGTTTGAAGAATCTCCAAGGTCCTGTGTCAGATTTTTGCTTTTTTCTTTTTTCTACACATAGATACTGTTCGTCAGCTGTAGATCCTTTTAGTCCTGACACGTCTCATTTTATCCTCCACTGGTCCAGTTTCCTCTTTTTCCAAGGTCTACCTGAACTTGGGTGTTCAGTGACCTTATAATGTATTTCTACAGAAGGGGTCAGGTAAAGGTTCAGTTACATAAATAGTAATTGATGCCCAAAGAAAAACTATAAGAGACTGATTAATGATTACTCAAATCCATTTTAAAAGATCACAAAGAAGTTTATCTGAAAAAGAAACCAAATTTGAAAGAAATGAGGGCGATCTAGACCTAAACACTGTATTGTACTTCTTTGAATCCTCAGCTTAAAAATTCCACGAAAACAGGAGAAAACAAATCGGGATATATACTTGTAAACAGACTATTTTCCTCATTAAAAGACATGAAGTAAACAATAACACGTGCAACAGCTGTTGGTCATAGAGTTTATTAGACATGTGCATGTTTTGTTAACATACTCATTTTCACATTATATAGCTACATTGCATATAACATCAATTTATTTTTATCTTATAACATTGAATTCAATAATCCACCATCATTTCAGTTATACATTGTCTGAGTTTTGCTTAACAAAAACCTCAGATTAATTCACTTACATTTATAGTGTACATTTTTAAGTCTGGCAGGCATGAACCGACATTCAGTTTTCACTCATTCACAAAGTTTGTAATGATTTTACTCTTTACACAATGATTATACAGTGCAATTAGAAAATGATAAAACTAGAAAAAAAAATTACATTCACAGTCAAATACTTCCACCACAAATAATGCAGACCTTTAAAAAAATCTGTGAATATCAAAAACATAAATACAAAACTACAGAACTGCATTGCTGTCCCAGCTCATTCTAACTGGCAAATGTTGTCCCAGCATGGCCAAAAGGCCTCTGAGTGTCAGAATGACATTTTTCAAAGTTAGCTGTCCATGCTAAATGAGAGAGCTCATTTTCATAAATTACACACTCAGTGTAACAAGTACTGCTGCGTCTCTCGACAGAAGGCTGTGCTGCAATACATAATGCACAGTTATGTACTCTCAACTGAGTTAAAGTAAAATTTTAAAATGAGGCCCTGAATTACTGCTGCATAAACCTATGAGGACCTGATCGTGGTTCTGAGAGAAAAAAGTGATGCAAAATAATTAGAACAACAGTCCACAATTTTCTAAAATAAAAACTGAATTTAAAAGACATCAAATATCAACAAGCACAGACAGCAGAGAAGAGAGGTGACAATCTGCATCACTCGAAGCTTTGCACAACACATCTATTTGGTTTGATCAGTCACAAAACAACATTCACACATTTATGCACCATTGAGCACAAGGGGTCACTGTGGCTACACAAGCAGACTGATAAGCACAGGTAGCATAGAGAATCTGCAGGGGACTCGGGACTCCTTTCTACTTTCAGCTATTGGATCTTCTCTAAAATGCAGGATATTGCCATGTTACATCAACATTCAAATGTAATGCACCCCTTCTGGAAGACATTTTAGTGTCTAGAAAGAGGAAACTGGATTTCCATAGTGTTTAAAGAAAGCTTTGTCAGTGCAAAAGTTGGGTGGCAGTAAGTGCTAGAACTACTGCAGAGGTGCGTCCTGCAGCTGACTTTCCTTTACCCTTATATTTGACCCTTTCTTTATTGTATAGATAAGCTTCAAAAATGAATATTCCTTGGCTGAGTATGCTTTGGAATATGGTATAAATTGATTAAAAATCAGAGACATATATTATATGGAAGCAAAGAGCCTGCTGATCCAAAGCAGACCAGGGTTGTGATTATGTGCAAAGCCCCAGCACTACTGCTACACCCTAAAATCAGCCTGATTTAATGTAAAACTTACTATAAATCTGCTCAATTCAATAGCTACTACAGTCAAAAGTTAATAAAATTGCTTTGAAAAAACTGGGACAATGAAATGAAACCTTAAATAATATCATTTTTTACTAACTGTACCTGAACAGTTAACAACCCTGTCTGTGCCATTCCCAACCAGAACACATCTGTCTCAGACGCAGCATCTCAGAGCACAAACACTGAGTTGCTGCCTTGTCGAGCGGCAGAAAAAAACCTGAAAATGCAGACTTCATCCATCAGTCCGTGACATTGTATTCAAGTATCATTTTGTTGTATACTCTGTGTGCAAATAACAGAACATTTTAATTCACAAAAAATGCATGTTTGTCTTATGTTAGCTGTAAACAACCGAGTTAAGACTGTAATGGAAGACCTTCAGCCACACACAAGAGTCACAATCAACTGGACATCCCTGAGACAGCTCCATTTGATTTGACCTTGTCTGTGTAAGGCATGCTTGCAAACAGGAGTTTTATATTTGTGTGGCAACAAAAAAAAAAGAAGGAAAAAAGGAAGTGTGAAGGAAATGTGCGAATGACCATTTAATTACAACACCTACTGTACAAGGCTACTTTACTAACTAGCTTACCCACGTATGACGACACAGTTACAAGCGTCAAAGTCAGAGGTTGGAAAGTGCAGTGACTGCCCCCTGATGACATGCAGCTAAGACTTTGCAAACAGATAGCGCCTTAAACAGATCTAGCATTTGCAAACACTGGACATCCTACTTGTGCAGTGGAAGTAAAACAGGGACTGTACAATGTTTTTACAGAGGAGAAAGGAAGGTGGACTTATTTGACCTTTTTTCAAAAGGCAGAATCTTGTATTTTTGAAATAGTGTGGATAAACTTGTGGGATTTGGGATCAAACTACTGGGTTCACACAAAAATGTTTATCAGCTTTTTTTCTAATAATTGAGAATAACCATTTTCCTCATTAGATTACTGTTAACAATAAAGCAAGAGAGGGTCTTCGTTAAAAAAATGGCAATTCTCCCCATTCATATACCATTTGTACAGTCCCTTCATTTATTTTGAACATAAAAGCCACAATAACAATATACAGCACCAACAACCAAGAAGGACCATAATTGTGTTTGTTTCTTTTCGTATGTGTAGTGTGCCGCATGCATATACAAGCTTCTGTGTGATTTCAGCAGATGACTCACAAACAAGGCAAGAAAATGTTTCAAACATCAGTGCCTGACCACACCCTTTAATACATTTCAATTTTAGCGGCAGTGCGTGAGAATTTTTCCTATCACTCTGTAGACATAAATTGGCAATCCTGTTGGTCCTTACTCGCTGGGGGAAGAAGGTATCTGTCCTTCAGTTTGCCTGTCCATGTTTCTCTCAGTAGGAGGAGGGGAGGAAGGGTGGGGTTAGGGGCTGGTCTCGTGCCATCTCAGTCTGAGAAGAGACTGGCAAAAGATTTGCGTAGATTACGTATGGTTTCAGCCTTCACCTCATCCTGGCTAAGGCTGGCTCGTGGTGCCGGAGTTTCTGGAATGTTGAAGGTATTGGTAAGAGACTGGGACTTGCTATAAAGAAAGGGAAATGGCAATAGAGGAGAAGGAGAGGCTATTAAAGTCATGCAGCAAACCAATAGAATGAGAAGACTGGAGCATGGCAAGATAAAGAGAGAGAGAGCGATATAAGGAAGAAAAGGTTCAGTAAAAGATGGCTGAAGCCCATTCCTTCTCTGGGGTCATTCAGTATTACCTTATCATTTCAAGTCAGCTTTGATATGATATGAATAGTGAATGACTTTGCTGGATGCAAAGTGATGCATGTTTTACCACAGATTGGTGAAAAGTGAAAAAAAAACATGGTTATGTGAGTCATTTGTTTGTGAAAATCATTTGTTGGAGAACTTATTGAGCACAAAACTTGATTCCAGTTAAACAAATCAATCCAAATGTGAGGAAAGTGACTGAGTCTTGCATATCTGTGAGTGGCTTGATTTATGTTGCAAAACGTTGAATGATGGGTTTCATCATATTCACTTCCAGAGCTTCTAGAGTGTTTTTGTTGAGGATTTGAGAAAATGTCTTGCAGCTTTGGCTGCCACGATTAGTTAACTATTTCATTAGTCCTCGACTATCAAAGTAGTCTATGACTAATTTAATAATAAAGTAATTTTTCTTTGTTTTAGCTTTGCTTTCTTTCTGATGAAAAGATTTTTTTTTCCAAAAAAGTCTTCTTATTCTTTTTAAAGTGTTCTAAAGTTCAGATTGATTAAATAAACTACTTGTGAATGTTTATGCATTTCTGTCCGTGCTCTCAACAAAGATAGAATTTCTTTTTGTTTCCTTTCACAAGCTTTCTATGTAATCTGAAATGATTTCTGCAAGTGAACATTTAACAAATGTAAGAACCAACAAACCATGTGCTTTCAGAAAGATCATTTGTCACCAAGGAGACTTCTCATGTGGCATGCATATCTGAGTGCAAGCAAAATTAGGAAGGAGTCTTCTGTGCACATCAGCTCTGAGCTTCACGACATGAAAATGAGATGAAACTGATCCCAGTGCAGTTTTCACATGCAGCTACTTACTTCAGCTGTGGAGAGCCGCCCATAGCTGGACTGTCCTGACTGGGCTTCTGTGGGGGCTGAGGCTTTTGTTGCAGAGGGGGTCGTCCTCCTGGACCACCCTGACCTTGGCCAGCAGGTCGCGGCTGCTGAGTGGTGGGTGCTCCAGGCCGGCCTTGCTGGCCAGGGGCCCTCTGTTGCTGTGATCCCCCCTGTGACTGCTGTCTAGGGGGTTGAGCAGGTTTCTGTTGCTGTGGTTGCCCACCTGGAGGTTTCTGGCCAGGGCCGCCTACTGAGGGTTTCTGTTGCTGTGATACAGACTGTTGCCTCTGAGTTTGAGGGGAACCTCCCTGGCTTCGCTGAGGAGCACCTTGACCTGGAGGCCGAGGTTGGCCGGCAGGTCCTTGACCAGCCTTAGCCTGGGGACTGGGTTCAGCGGTACCAGGGCTAGGGGAAGGTGACTGGGTCTGCGCGGGAGGTTGACCTTGAGGCTGTGGCCGCTGTGATGGAGGGCTTTGCTGAGGACCACCTGTGGTAGATAAATTAAGGCAGCTATGGTGTTCATATACACTCAAAATATTATTGTCTAGACTTTTGAAATGAAAACAATATATTTTGGAAGATAACTTTCGTTACCCTGAGGTGAGGGACGCTGTTGAGCCTGTGGCACTCTGGACTGTGAGACAGGCTGAGGAGACACTGCTTTCTACAAAAAACAGATTTTTTACATAATTATTTTACCACCATGCACAAAGCAGAGAAAATGACATCTATACAAACCATGCAGGCACATCTCCAGGAACAGAAAGACTTTACATAAACATGTTGAACATTATAGATGTGTTTATGATGTCAGTGCAGGATGTATGTATAGCACTTTATGTATAACTCCATTTCCTTCTAGTTGTTATCTAATATGTTCACCTGATATCTCTGCACTGCTAAGTCGAGAGCCACGGCGGCTTCCTGCATGGTCCATTGCTGTTCTTATTAGTTATAAACACTAATATAATATAACTTATAAGTTATAAACACCATAAATGTTAGGTTAATCTTAACTATGCAGATGGCAATAATTTGTATTTATCAACTAAACTCAAGTGCCAACTTTTTCAGCTGGAAAAAAAAATGACAGAAGCACACTTTGAAGATGAATATGACATAACTTGCTTTTTTTTTCTTACTTTGGAAGCCTAAAGAACTGAAAAGAGCCCCAGTCCCAGTTATAAGTTACTTAACCCTTTATAGGGCACTCAATGAAATACCTTGAACTTTGTCGTTTTAACCTAAAATTGTCCCTCTGGCATGTACCAAGACCTTCATTCTGTTGTTACATTTTCTTATTTGTTTTATGCTGAAAATGAAAGAAAACAAAGTGATCAAAAATAGACTTTATGCCTGATAAAGAGTTAATCCTGAACCAGAATATAAAACAGTCTGAACTCTAAGGATGAGCTCTGCTACAGTTAGAGGCAAGCACCTTTTGTCAGACTGTTGCCCGATATCATGACTGCTGCCTTTCCATCAGTAGTATCCTAAGTGTCATATGTTAGAAAAAAGAAAAAAAAAAAGAGGACAGTGTATCTGTAGTTTGAGCACCTGTGCCAACTGCCCCGCTGTTGCACGGACAGCGGAAGAATTCGGAGTTTGCGGAACAGTCTGGTTCATTGTCAAAACCACTAGTTCAGCAATATGAACACGGTCCTCTTCCTGCTGGTCCCCAATCAGTGGCATTGAACAGTCATCAACCTTAAACACAACATGATGACATGTGGATACTTCCAGCATGACAACTATTCATCTTTACAATATTCATATTATCTTCTAGTACCTCTATAATGTAGTCCTTGCCATCTTTACCATGTAAAGCCTCCACAGCACAGATATCTAACCCTCCAAAGATATCTGCACAAGAATCCACCCACATCCTGTACCTGCAAGAACATTTTAAACAGAAATGTCACACAGTGGAACGTTCATATTATTGGCATGTTCATAGCGTTTAGCTCCATGCTCTTACTTGTCTGACATGGCCACCTGCTCAAGCATAGACGAGCCGGTATTAGTTTTCCAGTTGCCAGAAATTGATGTCCTCCTGTTAATGAGAAATAAAAATGGCTTTACGTGTTTTTCGGCTTTCATGTGTCACAATCCAACGTGAATACTAAGAACCGAAAAAAAAACCAAACAACATAACTCACATATATGCCTTGTAATTGCTGCCAATCTTCTGGATGCGGACGTCATACTTTGCATCGATGAAAGGCTCAGATGTCGCATATGTCTTGGTCAGTGCCACAACACTAGCAATGTCTTGAAAGTCATACTGATTGTCCACTTTTACCTTGTGAAACAATATCACAATCAAAACATGATGGCACGTAAAAGTCCTTTCAATGTAACGATCATGATGAGATTGTTTCTTTCTTGAACAGTGTTACCTTTCCCATCCCAGAGTGAGCATGGCCCATCTTCACAACAACAGGATACCGAGGGGAGCTAATCTGTAACAACACATTCACGCTCTCACATTTTCATTGGTGAACTTCCATCATGCTATTCTAATGATTCAAACATTATTTATGTGATCAGTTTCAATCATTCAGAGGACACAAAGCAGCACTCGCTTTTCCCCGCAGATAGTATCATTCATGTTGATGACTTGAAAGCAAGCCCTGTTTATGTCAGCTTGTAACTGCAGGGGTGGAGATGACTGCTCTGCAGCAACAGTCTCCATTGAACTGTAGTGACACTGATTTGGCACAGCAATAATCAAAAGCTCAGCCTGCATCAGTAACAAAAAGCCCAACAAAAATCAACTCCATGGAAAATTAGAACGGCCTCCGCGGCTACATTAATGATTTTCCAGTTTATTACTTCCATAAATGTGACTGCTGACAAATCTGTGCGTGCATGTTTTTTCTTTACAGGTTGCCTAACATGAACTCTTATGCATGTGCTGAGGTGAAAAGGACACAGAGGGAGGAGAAGAGCGCACTGCAAAGAACTCACCATTTCCTTGTGGTTTGGATAGTAAACCTGCTCAATCAGTGGGAATTCCTCAGGGCCCAGCTGCTTATGGAGTCTTGACATCTGAGCAAACTGAGGAAGACACAAGCCTCAAGATGCAACTCAAGTGAAATTACACTGGTTTTAAGAGAACTGCAGTAATTAAACACTACATACCACCCAGGGTTTGTCACAGAAATTGTAAACAGAGTGCAAAGAGTTAACACTTGGCACTCCAGCATACTGCAGTCCAATTACTATGTTGCGATGGTCTCCATTCTTGTCCATGCTGAAGGCGTGCTGTCTAATCAGCACAAAGTCTGGCTTAAAGGATCTGGTAAAGACGACATGAGCAAAATATTAAACTGCATAGTTAGACAGACTTATGTCATGATTCAAGCATGTGTGGATTTTCAGAGCCTCAAATTTGCAGCAGTGCAGTAAGTCTTGACAGTTGAGTACTTACTTAGTAACCCTATGGCCATTTCTGATTGCATCAATGTCCACATTGTAGGAGCCTGTGGCATTGGCCACCAAGTTGATTTCAGAGAATTCTGCCTGAAAGGACATCATCATGATCAATCTCTGCTAAACATCATAAAATCAGCAGTGATCAGAGTCAGGGTAAGATGTAAAACTTTCTCTATCAGCAAAGCATGCTGGAATAACAAGAGAGTTAAACGTTGTCTTTAGGGTTTTCATACAGTCAATATGCAACAAGAGCAGCAAGAGCAAGTCAATGTTACAAGAAGCAGATACAAAAATAGGAAAAAAGATATAAGTGCCTGCGGCATTTGAAAAGTTGAGGGTCCCTCTGCTCTTAACATGCTATGAATAGCCACTGGGTAAAGCTCTATCCATATGTTTTGAGGCAACATGTACGTACTCAGAAACTGATCTAAATGACTATAAATCAGTTATCGGGCTACACAAAGTGATCATTCATCTGTATCACGAGTTGCACACAAATATGAATTCTAAAAAAATATTTTTTAAGCTGAATATCTTATTATTCAGTGAATATATCACGAGGAAACACTTTACTCTGGGAACAAAAGTGGTCAACCCAGTTCAAGTTCAAGTTTATTTATATAGCACATTTTGTGCAACAGCAGCTGCCCAAAGGGCTGAACAATAAAGGAACAAGCTACAAACAACCTAATGGGTATTAAAACGCAGTCAATGGCGAGCTGGACCAGAGACATCATCCTTCTATGAACTTTGCTTTTGCTTTTAGGGGCAATAATGACCAGCTCATTAATAATGCCAAAGCTTTTATCTTGCAAAAAATCTAAACTGTGCATCAGGTCTGTCGCTGTTTGGACGCAAATAGATGTGAAAAAGCACTAGCGATGCTCGAAGCACAAAATACAAAGCTCATATGAAAAAATCATGCAACATCTCTTCAGTTTTGGTGGTTTCTTTTATCCATTCTACTCTCTATTGTCTTTATTTTGCTAATTACATGTCCTGTGTTTTGGAGTAAAGATGAAGAATAACTCTTAAACCTGCAAAAACTTACCTGTTCTACCTTGATGTCAAATTCACCATGGACTTTTCTTCCTCTGAAGACCTTCACCCTAAATGTTGCACAGTGAGATGAGTCCATTTGTTAGTTATATGCAGGTGCATAATGCCAATCTAAACAGGCTTTTTCTCCCTGAAACTAACTGCTCACATTTTCTTTGTCAGCAGGGAAAGTAACTAGATGATGAGAATAAGATAGGTCGGTGTAAACTTGCTAATTGGTTTACATCACCAGAATAAAATCTTACATCCACTAATAACTGCCAGTAATATCAGAATTTATTTAATTAAAAAAAAAATGTTATCACTTCCAGATCTAAATACAGCAGCTTGATGCAAAATACCCTGAATCATCCTGGTGGCATCATCCAGTTCAGAGCTGTTGCAGACAGATTGTAACCTGAGTTCATTGCAGAAGGTAGCTGATCAATGAAGATGGCTTCTCTGCAAGCTTTTGGTCGCTGCACTTGTGCCATTAACACCAGCAGTGCACAAACAAACAAATCCTGGCCTAAAGAGATCTAAGCAGCACACTGAGGGGCGTTTTCACGTCATATTCCTCGCAGATGGACTAAATCATATGACCTTCCAGGCCACAGCAGCCCACGGTCTGGCACTCATTCATTCCTGTCTAGACGAGCCGCTGCGCCGCCAGTGCGCGCGGTTCTTACCAGTCGGTTTGCTGGTCGTCGATAACAAGGAGGATCTTGGCATTGCTGGAAACGCCTGCTCGATCCGCCGCCTCGGATAAGGTTGCAGCTGCAGCAGCTGTAGTCTGCTTCACAGCATTGGATATGGAGGAGAAGAAGCCGGAGCCCCCACCTGCAGGCTGCTGCTGCTGCTGCTGACTGGTGGACTGGCGCCTCTCCGCCGGTCCCGGCGACACTGCGGGGCTTTGCTGCGGCGGGTCGGGGCGTTGGAGGTCGCTCATGTAACCATTGGGGAGGTTGGACATGAAATTGCTGTCCGACAGCCGTCGACGCAGGTAGTTCATGGTGGAGATCTTGAAATAACGGCGAGGAGGAGGAGGGGGGGGGGGGGGGTCCAAATATCCTCCAACTGAGTACTACTTACAACTTGGCATGCAGTGAGAAAATGAATGAGAAGGGTTGCTACTCTCCCATGTGCAGAAACAGGGGTCCTAAAGAGAACAAGTGGGATTTTATAATGAGGAGATGTTTCATTACGAATCACATTAAGAAATCGTGACTGGCTCAGGTAAAGGAAAGCACCGTACAGCTTCCATGTTTTAGGTGACAAAATATTTTAAAACCAAACTAGTCGTCCTCATTTTAAATGAATTATCATCACATGATAATTCCGGGATCATAACCCAGAGTGACATCCATATGTATGATGAAGCCTACCTGGGAAGGAATCCAAACTGATCCGCCCAAAAAGGATGAGATGGTGGTCTTTTAACTAAATATGTCTCAGGAAAGCGCGTGCATCCAGGTGACTTCCCTGTCCTCTGTGCGGACGGGCAGCTCGTGCCTCGGACTTGAACCTGGGAAATAATTAAAGCTACAGTCTCTCCACCATCACCCACCGTCCTGTTCCCCCTTCAGTACCTAGTGTTTCCAGTCTGCCCTGCGTCACTCCCAGTCATCCTGAGGGAGAGAAGAAGCCTGCCTGCGAAGCTGGACCGCCGTCAAGGTACGCAGTGTGCGGACGCACACTTCCGGGCGCTACGTACAAAATAGATGCTTGTGTGTGTGTATGCGCGCGCGCGTGCTTTGCTGCTTAAGATTGAGAAAGCGATATGACTGAAATCGAAAGCCCAGTTGACAGTTTATAATTTTTGTC
Source organism: Telmatherina bonti (assembly GCF_933228915.1). NCBI lineage: Eukaryota > Metazoa > Chordata > Actinopteri > Atheriniformes > Telmatherinidae > Telmatherina > Telmatherina bonti. Next base: position 25,894,236 of record NC_136611.1, on the reverse strand, counting down.
TGAAATATATTTGAAATTCTCCTAATAAAGAATCCTGAATCTAATGAAAACAAGTTTGCTCATATCTTAGAATATTTTTTTTTTTTAAAAACGAATGGAAAAATAATTGGGGCCTGTTTTTTGTTTAATCTTGATTAAATAAAGATGTAATCAGACTTCCTGTGATCTGGTGGTGTTATGTGACTTGACGCAGCTCTGTGATGGCCTGGTTGTGACGGTGGTGCTGATGAGAGAGCACGGGGACAGGGGCGTCGCTGTCTGACACGTGATCCTGCTGCTCACTCAACAGGACGTTTAGGGATGTTGCACTTCTATATTTATAACCTGTTGGAGCCAATAAAACATCAGTGACACATTTCTATACTCAGAGTAATATACTTATTTGTAGTAAAGGCTACAGGGTTTGAGAGCTGCGCCATCTGTTGATGATCGTCACTAATCAACACAGACCCTCTGGGAGTCTTTACTATGGAAACTGCACTGTGTGTGTGTGTGTGTGTGTGTGTGTGTGTGTGTGTGTGTGTGTGTGTGTGTGTGTGTGTGTGTGTGTGTGTGTGTGTGTGTGTTACTACCACGGTGCAGTTTCCATAGTAAAGCATATGACCCTATGGAAACTGCACCGTGGTGGTAACAAGGACGTGTTCACAATGGAGACTAAACTGCTGGAGCATTTCTCTCCCGAATCATTAATGCCTTAGAGAAAAGATGTGTATTCTTCTTTAACCTGATATAATGATATCAATAAACAAGCTCATGTTATTAAAGGTGTTTTGTTTCACTTTGCATTTAGCTGGCAATGTGCAGTTGTTTCATTTTGAGAGTGGAAATAAAGTCAAAGTGAAAAAGAAAGTTTTTTTTTGTTTTTTTTTGGTCAGGTCTTATAAGTAGGTGAATACAACTTAAGATGAAAAAATATTATATCTTGGGTCAAGATGAACTGTGCCAATATGCAGGAGTGTGATTCACAATCATGAGCCCATTGAGTAGCACATGTAACCTTGGTTTATTATGGAGGATTTCTGACTTCCAACACTGCTTCAGTTAATTGTTTACAGGCATTCATATGTACACAGTTTTCTTTAGGTCCTAGTACGAGTTTCAGTCAGGTTGAGGTCGCAACTTTGAGGTCTGGGCCATTGCAACATGTTTCTTTGTCTGTCACTCTGCTGTAAATTTTATGGTTTCTTTGGGTTCATTGTCATGTTGCATGACACCGTTCTGTCCTAACAATAGCTCGCAGACAGATAGTTACACATTTGGCTTAATAATACTTTATTCAGAAATGTTCATGTTTGATTTAATGCTTGCAACATGTCCAGGTCTTGTAACTGCAAAACAAGTTCATGTCATCAGAACGCCACTGCCACGCTTGACAGCTGGTATGGGCTATTCTGCTGATATGCTGTGTGACTTTTACCAAACATCATGATGTGCATTATGACCAAACATTTCCCCTTCGGCTGCATCTGTCCATTTTCCAATGTTTCAGAAGCTTTTTTTGGTTTGTTCAGATGTAACCTTTCAGTCCTTTTTATTAAAAGGAAGCTGACAACCCTTTTAAACAAGCCATGCGCGTCCAATCTTTTACTAATCATACTGTGATTAACTTTGGATAATCAGTTATTATCATGTAGTCTGAAATGTTGCGCTTGGTTTCTTTTCTTTTTTCTCTCTCTCTCTCTTGCTCTGAGCACTATCTGACCTTGGGGTAAACTTGCTGGATCATCAGCTTCATAGACATTTGTTTTTTCTTTTTCTTTTACTTGGGAATAATTTCTCTTTCCACATCATGATGGATTCTGAAATCACTGTTCATGTCTTTTCTTTGTAACATTGTCTCAACACACATCTGTGTTACAGAGCCAACTTGCAAAATGTCTACTTTTGTAAAGGAACTTACAGTTGCTGATATATTCATCGAGTGCAGTCTTGTCAGCAGCACCTGGCTGCCACCTACCCACTTAAATAAAAGGGAAGCAGTAAGAGTGAACTTAGTTTTGTTTTTTTGTTTTTTTTTTTACATACTTTTAAAGAGTATTAGGTAAACATCCAACTTACCTTGGCACCTTATTAACCTTGAAAAATCCCAGCCACTACAGCCTGTAATCACAAAACTCCATGCTGTTTGATATTCAACACATGAAGACAGAATTTGGTAAAAGGGCTTTTAGTTGCTGCCTCGTGGAATATTCTGCAAAAAGACCTAAAGCCCACTCGGTCACACCTGCCAGCTCCTGATTTTAGAGTTTTTGTCATCTTCATGTGTATGTTTCTAGTTGACACTGTACACTGTTTTTGAAGGGGAAAGTTCTTTGATTTACCTTAAAATGTAAACTTTTCTCTATTTTATGCCACATCTCATTGGTTTTATTTTTTATGTGTACTTGTATTTGCAACTTCTTTGCTGCTTTTCTTGGCCAGACCTTCAAACACAAAAGAGATGAAAATCTGAGTGTGATATCTCCCTGGTTAAATGAGGCTCAATAATAATAACAGCATTTTTGTACGATGTCTTGGCATGTCTTGATATGTTAAAACTGGGAAGGGTTTACTTAAAAAGACCATCAGTGATAGGCTACTGCTGGTCCAAGGTCTATCATTTACAATGTTTATTAATCATTTGCATGTTTGGTTGACTCATTGGTCACCAACCATTCAGATATCTTTAGGCAGCCAGAAAACCTTCAGAATAAACTGCTTTCCAGCCCTGACTGTCAGTGATGGGGTTATTTGGGTTAAGAATAAATTAATAGGAATATCTCAGGATCTTTTTTGGCATTTTGAGGGACTTCATATCCAGACTAATGAAAAAAGGCAGAAAAATAAGTGATTAAGAATTGTTAGTAAGCAAACATTTAGCTAGATGGGGAAATTTATTAAGTGACAACAGTTTATTTCTAAAAAATAAATAAATAAATAAATAACACAACACTTTAAATGTTTCAGGATTGTGTAAGTGAAATAAAATCCATGCCCACAAACACACTCCAGACACACAAAGTTGATTTTTTTATAACATGTTAATGTGCTCTATATTTTATTGTACTTGCTTCTATTTGTTTCCATTGGTCATACAGTAACATATCAAGCTTTTATTAAACATAATTAGGAACTTTAATGTAATAGAATTGATCATTACTTGAATACTTTTCCATGATAAACAACAACCTCCTTCACAGACATGATTCAAATGGATTTGTGTACTGAAGCTGTATAAATATAGTTTTTCTATTTGTCTCCATATCTGGAATTGTGCTAAGAGCTGATTTATATAAATTCGGGTTTGTTTTCTTTTGTACTCAAATAAATAAAACAATATTATTACTAATCAGATGATAAACTGGTTTAATTCTCTGCTCTGAATTGATTGTTCAATTTTATTAAAGAGCTATTAGAAGTTGATTGAGAGAGCAGTAACGTGATACCCTCAGTGCTTCCCCTTGTAAAGTTTTGACCATCATTCAAGTAATTACTGTTTAGAAACCGTGTGACAAAACTGACCTTTGCAGCTGATGATGTAGCCTAATAGTGTATCAGCTATTACATTAAGCTTCATGAGCACATCATGTAGATTTCCCACACTTGTCATTGCATGCTTGTGTTAGGAGGCTTTATGGTGAGTTTCTAAATTATAAACTGAAGCCATGTTTGTCATTAACATATAATGGCAGAAGCGTTCCCCACTTTAGATTCCTTGGCAACGTGGATTCTTTGAGATTTAGTGTTTGGCAAGCCCTGAAGAGCATTCTTGTCCACGTGCACTGCAGTCAACAGGGGAGCTGTTTCAAAACTTTAAGTTGACTGACCACCTACAGATTCCCTGCATTTCTCAAAGAGATTCCTTAAATTGTAAAATGTCAGCACTTCATGGAATCTGTCAGTGACCAAACATGTTTTACTTGATCTATGAACAAAAAGCTGTGTATTCCTCCTTATTTATTTAAAACACACCGTGACAACTTTCTGCATTAAGATGCAGATATTGACGCATGTCATGTTATTACAGTAGATGTCTTAAGGTGGCACTGTTGGGCTAAAATTAAATCCAGCATGGTTTTCATGCATGTATTAACAGCAGGGGCTTTCTAGCAGCTCCATGCCATTTTAGACTTGTCAGGACATTGCAAAGCCAATATTTAGTTGTAAGAATAAATGGCTTATACATCAGGCCAACACAAATAATAATTCTTCTCAATAACAATTACAATGAATGTAACAGTATGTTTTGTGACTCTAACATATCATTCTCCCTCTTAAGTCATTTTAAATCTATGTGCGTGTGTTGGGTCTATGTCATTGTATCCGAGAGTGGCCATTTCCTCAGTACTTCAGCTCAGATGAGATTGTTCTCATGGCTGCAGAATTTTCAGGACTTAGGAGTCTTTGTCTGGCCATCAACAAAAGCCTTTGGATTACTGGTGAGGCGGGCTCAGAGTACAGCTGCAAGCGTGTTTGGGCAGGTCAGAGGAATGACTGGAGCCTCGGTGGGCTAAGCACTCAGAAAAATGCAGTTTGGCGAGATTGCGGATTGGGAGGGAAAAAGGTGGGTGGGACAGGTGCTGATTCCATACAGGGAAACAAAAGATACCCTTCAACCACAATAAAAGTTGTGTGCACAACAAATTTATGGCTAAAGACATGTTGTCTTTTTTTTTTTTTTTTTCTTTTCTTTTTTTTTTTTTTTTTGGCTCATTAAAATATCTATAAAAAACAAGTGCTGGATATTCATTCACACAACATGGCATTTAACAGCTTCACTTTCCACATTTTATACTGGCCTACCTGTGAGCACATTCCACCTATAACACAATAACAACACGGCCTGAATGAAACAGAGTTTGCTATTGGCCCAGGCAGCAGCCAATCAGCGTGCAGGGGGGTGAGTCACAAGCAAAGCCACTGTGCCTATCTGCACACACCTGATACTTTACCTGCCTGAGCTCAGACCCAGCATCTCATTACCTTTCCAATACAATCCATAACTGTGGTTCATTGTGTTCCTCCAAGCTCCAGCAGACAAGGTGCTTCTCTGTATTTACCTTCACTCCGACAAAGACAAGGAGCCATGGCTGTGGCAAATTTCCAGTACATTACTCGGATGAGCAGTGGCTTCAAGGTCTACATATTAGAGGGTAAGCTTGAGTAACGATTTTCCTTTATCCCTTCACTTAGCTTGATGATCGTGGCTAGTTGTAAAACATTTAATGGTGGAATTAAACCTCTGCCATCATGATTCTATCATATGCCGCTTATTCACATTTTTGTGATTTCATATGATTTTGATCTAGTGTTGTGTCACAACCTGATGCTTTATCTGTGTTTGTAACAGTGGTATTTACCTTTGTTGGGTCATTAAATAAATGTAAATAAACACACAATTAGAAAGAAAGAATTGGTTATAACAAGATTTTTTATAAATATACATTGTGAAATGTGATGACCATCTTTAATGAGTAACTTATAGGAGCAATCGTCTTACATAAAGAATAAAACAGTCAATGTGAATGGGCTTTTACTGGTCTCACACTTCAGCTAAGAGTCCATGAACTATATGGCATTTTGTAAAATTACAAAATCTATTTAAACGCAGCTGATCAGAAGGTCAGGCAGCACATATCCCTCTGCTTATAAGGAAGAAATATCCATGCCTGAGGCATTAGAAAATCAGCATAGGTGTGGTAATACCTGCCCCCCTCCACAATAGCATTCTGTGTAAAGGAGTAGCACACAGGTGTTAGTGTTTGTCAAGTAGGAAATGGAAACTAAAGTGAGCAGAGCAGTCAAGTACGAAGACACTGAACTGCTCTTTTTGTCTTAAAATGCAAAACAGATCATTGCCTATTGTTTCACTTCAGTCGGGCTGCAGACACTATTGCTTCCTGAATGGAGCTGAACGCTCCCGCCATCCCATCAAGTGGGGATATTCGAGTGCTAACTGAGCATACAGTCAAACAATGGGGAGAGTGTAATTATTCTGCCATTGCATTACAAACAGTGCTTGTGTTTGAATTGTATGCATGGGGCACAAGTTTTAGATGTGAGCTGCAAACTGATTTCCTATGTTGATCTAGTTGCACATTAGTTAACAAAATCAAAACAGAGTGGCATTCAAATCTCTTTAAGTTGCACTTTAGAAATGCTCTGCAGCAAACTTTTCCAACTCAAAAGTTACATCATCAAGTCTATCTCTGTGTGTTTCAGCATAATAAATTGCAATAATACTTTATGAGCACAGCTGTGTGCTACTTTGATGGCTGTTTCACAAATGGGTGGCACCCAAGTCGTGGTCGTGACACCCTCGGAGCTACTTGGTGTTTATCTTTTTTCTTCATCCTAACAGAAAGTCCTTGTGAGCGTGTGACAGGGCTGAATGCCAAATTTATGCAGAAAAACAACATTTATCGTTAGCATTGAATCAGCTGTGTAGTGTTGTAACCCTCACTGATCAGGTAGATCAAGTTCTACAGCTTAACGGAGTTTACAATTAACGGTGACCAAGAAAAAAAAAACTGAAAAAAATTTTTTCCCACGAATAGTAGTCATGCAAGTTGATGTCATAGATCAAAACAAGCTGTTACTCATCACTGAGTGTTTGACACAAATGCCAGTTAATGGAATTAATCAGGGATAATTTGACCTGCAAGATTGATTTCTTATTGTATACTACCTATTTTAAAATGTCTTTCTGGTTTACTAATTCCTTGCTTAAATTTCTATAGGACAACCCCACCTGAGGAGTGAGGACAGGTACAGACACATGGCAAATGATCGGGCAAGAGCCCCAGCTGTGTATCCCGTCAAACGGAAGCGCAGCCATGAGAGGAGTCTAACTCTGGAAGAAAGGTAATTTAAAGCTTTAATTTAAGTTTAGTAAAAAAAAAACAAAAAAAAAAAAAAACACCAACATTTAATTAAAACTTGTGTCAAAGAGATGCAAACATCTTTTAATGACTACTTCTTTAAGGCGAGAGCGGGCAATAAGCAGAAGCATTGGCAAAATGGCCCAGAGAGCTGCACCCCCACCTGCTGTTTTCAACAGTCAACAGTCACCAATGTTGACCCAGAGTTCAGCACCCAGTCTCACCAGTCCTCTGCCTACCCATCTGTACTGCACACCAGCCATGGATGAACCCCTGGCTCTCATCAAGAAACCAAGAAAAGACCCAGAAAGCACTCAGGAAAAGGCTAAAAGCTCCGTTTCCAGTCAAATCCAGGTAATTCAGCTAAGTCAAATAGTGCTGCTTGTCTACAAAAAGCTGATTTCATGAAAGCTTAAAGATGTTCAGATGGTCATCATTTAGGAAACGTGGCACTGCTCTCTGTCCCTTTGTAGTCTCTGGGTAGCTCCAGGCTACCCACAGCCGTGGTACATTTCTCTTCTTTAGTTAGTGAATCCCAGAGTGTATGCAAGCCTAAACTTGCCTGAGCTATGCAATCCAGCAGGATTTGGGAAGAAAATGTGAGCAATGGAGGGAGGAATGCCATCAACAAGACCCAACAGACTGCTTTCTTTTTGACCTGTTTATGCCAACACACTGGGACTTATCTGATTCTAATGGCAAATCCAACCAGTTGAATCACTTTTCAAACCATTTCATTTAAACCCAGTTACACCTGACATTTCATCAGAGTGCACATTCAAGTTTAGGCAACATGTGTGCAAGATTTCCGAGAAGTCCCAGAGCTGGGTTTCTGATGAAACACACTCACTGTACTGTATTAATCTAATATGATTTAATCAATACTTCCTTTTTCTTTCAGATGCGTCCCTCTGTGATCACTTGCGTGTCCTCTTTAAGAAGCCCCTCCAGCAGATCTGAGATCCACAAAAGCAACTCAACAGGTCAGTCTCACACTCCCCAAATGAGCTCACTCACCAGACAGTCACTCCCTCGTCGTCATGCTCCCCTAATGGTGCAAATAACCACATACTCTTACTCACTGGTGTTTATTTGACGTCTTTCATGCACCTTTCCTCTTCCAGCGGTATCCAAAGGCAACTATGATAACGTTCTTGAGGAGCATTTTCAGAGGAGTCTCGGAGTGAACTACCAGCAAACTCGTTCCCAGCAGCTCTCCATCAGTGTGTCTGTCGATGACCACTTTGCCAAGGCTTTGGGAGACAAGTGGCTGCAGATTAAATCAAAGTCTTCTTCCTGTTCCTCCACACCTCCCAGCAGTCCAAGTGTTACCCACTCCCCAGCCTACAGCCACAGCCCAAATCGGTGCCGCAAAGAATCCGCCAGCAGCTTGTCACCGATTTCCAGTCACTGGCCTGGCAATTAAAGCAAAAAAAAACCAAAAAAAACCCCACACACACTACAAAACACTGATCCATGTGAAAAATTGGACTTGGTGACTTTTTTACATTTCATTTAAAGCAGCTGTGCTTGTGAGTGCGACGGGAAAAGCAGACGTTAGGGTTGAGACCGATGAGAGAGTACAGTCACCGTGGACCTGTGTGGGTCCAAACCTAATCCGCGTTGATGCAGATAAATGTAGCATTAAGTGGGACATCCTTGTTTTGTTACATTTCTATCTTCTTTTTAGCATCTGAATACTTGAGATTCTGTAGTTGGTGATCTGAGGTGATTGAAAGAAAATCAGCCTAATAATCCTTTACATTTCTTTGATTTTATGTCTTCCTTACAGTACAGTCTGAATGTTACAATGCCCTTATGTTATATTTATATTCTGATACTGGGTTCACTAGTCTACATGACTGGTATATCTGCTGTGTAATATTATTCTTATATGCTGTATAAAAGAGTTTTGAGTATCTGTTTTGAGTTTTGAATAAAGATCTAAAAAAGAATTGCCCACATTTCTGTGTTCATTGTTAATAATGTAGTTATTATTATTTGGTGGGCCAAATTTTTATGGTTTTTTATCTGAAATATGAGTAAAGACAAAGAAAACACTGGGCAGCAAAGTGGCAATGAAACACTGTCTGAAGCTAAACATTACACAACCATCATAAAGTCATGAGCACTTTGTAAAAAATGGGGAGGGTGAAGTACCAGACAAGGTAAAAGTTCTGAGTCAGTCTTTGTCCGCAACGCATCCGGCTCAAACACACCACCTTACAGTGAAGGCTGTTGCCTAACAGACTGGAAATTAAAAGGCTGAAGGAACAACTCATTCTGGACTTTTTCCCGTAAGTTTGAGAGAATGTAGGGAGCATGTCCCAGCAGGCTCTCAGCCTTGTGTTTTGACATTCCTGTCTCCTGAGAAAATGACTCTGTAAGATCCTACAGATCCTGTTTGGCAAGGGATAGGAGGGAGGGATGAGGGGAAGGAAGGGCTGGGCTAACATGGGTCTGAGCATGAGAACCAGCCACGCTCTTCAGTTGCTTATTTGCATGTCCTATCTTGTCTAATTTTTATATGTTAGGGAGATTTTAGGGGGGAAAAAAATCCCAAAGCCTCTGTACTAAAAATGACAAAACTGCAACCATTCAGAGGTAGGAATGATTGTGGATTTTCTGAAAAATGTAGTAACTTGGAAAAGAGGTCAAAGGTCAAAAGAGAGAAACAAGTGAGAAGAATATAATCTTATGTTGGACTGATTATAACCGCCTACCAAAGATGTAATGATGAATGTCACTGATGGTTTGAGTTCAAACATCTTCCCAACAGAAACAAGACGTTGACACCAAACACAGATACGGGAACAGATAGTGACCAAACTGGGGATTATTTTCCCTCATGAAGTCCCAAACTGGTATTTCCACAAGGTATACACTAATCAGCCTGTGTAACCTGAATATGGCCTTTGATGCCACCTAGAGGCCCTTAGGTAAACCTTAAACAGCCAACATTGTCAAGTGACAAATGGTCTCATGTTGCACGATGAACAGCACAAACAGCTAAAACAAAGCTCTGGAGAAAATGGCTGGACAAAGACTTCCATTGGCTAGAGGGAGAATGGAAATGACTGTGTTCTGCTCAACATTAAGAAGTAGTTGCACTCTTAATAAGCTTTGTAAATATGAGTAAATGTGTTTTTATTCAGAATTACAGGTTTACATTCTAGAAGAAATGTCATATCTGCGACCGTCTTCATCTATTTCTTGATAAGTTCTGTGTTTTCTCATAGTTATATGTAAGCGTTCCAGTAAAATACACTGTGCTGAGCTATTAGATTATGTTGTTCAGAACAACTGAGATGAAAGTAGTTCAGAGTTTGAATTACATAGATCAACTTGCCATGAGAATCCCGTGATTAAATCTTCTCATGCCACTGAAAAATAAATGTGCATTGTTGCGTGATGCAACAATAATAATCATCACACTGAAAACTTAAAACAAAAAAAAAAGACAGAAAACAACATTTAACTCATGGCAACAGTAATTAAGTCTGTCTTTCAATAGAAAGGATTGGCCATGTCAATCTGGGAAAGTTTTTTAGCCTTTTTCTGTTAAATTACCATAAACAAATCAGCAACCTTTAAGCAAACAATTTAAAGTATCACACTAATCTCATGAGAACATGATTGCTAGGAATGTGTCTACCTTGGTGCTGTTGAGTATGATTCATTTGAAACGTTCTTATTCAAGCATTTAGATTCACATGACAATCAACTGGTCTTAGACAGTTTTGTGCCTCCAAATTGACAGCCACTGTGTAAGAGTCACACCAGTAGACATTATTACATCAGAGCTGTAAGCTCTCAGGCTTGACCTGACCCTGGGCTTTCTATGCGTAGTTTGCATGTTCTGTTCATGTGCGTGTTCTTTCATGGCGCCTTATTTTCTTCCCACAGTTTAAAGTCATGCATGATAAGTGAAGTGATTCTAGCTTGGTCGTAGCTGTGAGTGTTCATGGTTGTTTGTTTATGGATGAATGCACTGTTTTGTTAATAAAATTAGAACTTGACCTGTAGAAATGATGACCTCTGAAATTATTCATGCAGACAGTGGAAGAGTCTCTCTATAATACAAAGGAAGCTTTTTTTGGGGGTTGCTTTTTTTTTTTTGAAGCAACGAAGAAGCCACAATCTTGCGAGTGTTGGAAGACTTCCTGCTGCCGGACACCCATCTGAATTAATTGTGCAGACTTCAAAATCCAACTCTGCACACAACTCTGCTAATTACCATCGATCTGAGATAGGGGTTATATGTTTATTAAGTTTACTCTATCTTAATGCGAAAAAAAAAAAAATATATATATATATATATATACATATATATATATATGTATATATATACACATATATATATATATACACATATATATAGATACATATATATACGTGTGTGTGTGTGTGTGTGTGTGTGTATGTATGTATGTTTAAGGTTTGATCTTTTGCATTAACATAGAATGATAAGAGCTACTCTTGCTGTTTCTGCCACCTTTGCATTTCAGGTTTTTCAGGCCACTTGGACAGGTCACGTGTTTCAGAGAGGTCAAAATATTCCACAGTGGTGGCACTTGTGTGCACATGTCACTTCCCAGCCATTTAATCTAACAAGCACTAAAATAAATAAGTAATGAACAGGAACTGATCAGCACATTCAGAGGCGCTCTAGCATTGCAGACCAGAGTCAGGATTGCTGACGTTGAGGGCTTACTGTGGCTTTCCTGGAGTTTCTAAGTTAAGTGACAGGTTGATGAGTAACATAGTTTTCTCCATGTGCTATTGCCTGGCTAAAAGGTAGTTTTTTTACAGTAAGAATACACATCTTTCCTCCAGGAAGAAAAAGATAAGGATAAGGATAAGGATAATCAAAAGAAAAGTGTAAGTCATCTCAAGCTGGCAATATAATTATACTTACTCCACAGCTTTGGTATCAATAACATGCCATATTTACCCAGCAGCCGACACAAAAATCAAATCATATTCACATTTTTGACACATTTTTTAACATTATTACAATCATATTCACATTTTTGACACATTTTTTAACATTATTACAGGCATATATATATATATATATATATGTATATATATATATATATATATATATACCACATATGTCACCATAAATTGTAACACTGTGACCTGAAATATTCCTCTTTAGAAATAAATAGATTTCATTTAGACAGAACAATAGTCATTACTGTTTCTTAAAGGTGCTTGAAAAAAAAAACACAATTTGAGGATAAAGTAAAGGAACATCAGCAAAGAACTATAATTATTTTTTCCCTGTCAACAAACAAGCTAAACATTAGCTTCTGTACTGCTGTTGTCTCATGACCAGAGTGGGAAGGCGTGTTCTAACTCAGTACAACATATAAACCAGCCTCCAACAGGGGTGGCCACACACTGCAGGCTGCTGCACTGCCCTCGACTCGCGACCCCTGCCTCTCTCGAGTGTCTGTTGTTGTAACTTTTTCACACCTCACAGCAAGACAGCGTGAGCACAAAGGCCCCGCTTTCTCCAGGAAAACTCTGGTCTGGTCTCCTGTAAGTCTTTCTTATTTCATTCCTTTCTGGTTTTTGTTTAAAGTTTTCTCCATGTTGTCGCCTAATTTAAATTATGCAACAGCAACTAATGAGATTAACATGCCACATTTTTTTTCATACTGATGCTGATTTTGTTCAAAATGACTGACCAACAGGGGTGAATAGGCCAATTATTCACAGCTTTCAAGTCTCTTTTTGAAGTTTTAAGTGGTTTTATATGCATGTGGGATTTAGAGGCTACTTAAAATGAACAGTACACTAACAACTAAACACTGAAAGAAATACACATTTAGAGAAATAATTACAGCTAAAAAAGTTTATATAGATGGACTTAATACAGGTATTTTGCATAATCCAATTTACTAAACTTTCAGGAGATTAAAACCAGCAGATGAGTGATGAAGCTTAAGTCATTTATAAGGTTTCCAACAACACTGAACAGAAAATAACTTACCCGTACTACTGATTGTATGTCATAAATAATATTATATGGCTCAATGTCAAACTACTTCTTGTTTTGAAAACACTTAACAGTCTCTTTCTGTTTTTTATGTAAACAATTTCATTAGTGTTTTATTTCCACAACTGCACTTATGCATCCAGACACAAAAGTAGAAGTTGTTGTGTTTTGCAGACTCATACACACACACACTACAGCAATGTTATTTTTTGGAGCTTTAGACCAAACTTAATGTCATACCAAGCTGAGGAGGTTTTTATATTACTGACAAGAGACACTTTTCTCTTTCATAGCTCAGTAAATCATGTATGTTGAGAAAAGTTAAGCATGCTCACTGGTGTTGTTAATATGTAACACAGCTTAGCTGTTGTTTGTGTCGGATATATATTACCTTCTGACTTCTGCATTTCTGTCTCTTCACAGTGTGTATCGTCCTACTATCCGAGGCTAACTGTCACCATGGATGTCTCTCTCTTCTTCATAATCTGTCACTTTAACATAAACTCCACAGAGAAACATTATATATCAAGCTAGCAATAATTTTTAGTAGTTTTTTAACACCTAGATCTGAAGTGCTACTAACTTATTTTTAAGATAGATCTTTATTTATACATACCAATTATACAAAAACATTTTACCTCAGAACCTTCCTTCAAACTACAACAAACTGACTTAGTTTCTTTTTTTCAACTAGATAATATTGCAAACAGCAATGGATACCACTACACTAGCAACCCTGGCAGCTGCCACTACTGCAGTTTTGGCCTCTCAGTCGGACATGTCAGGCTACTTGTGGCTCTTGGTGCTGGGCTTCATCATTGCGTTTATCCTGGCGTTCTCTGTGGGGGCCAATGATGTGGCCAACTCCTTTGGTACTGCAGTAGGCTCCGGTGTGGTCACTTTACGGCAAGCCTGCATTCTGGCCACTGTTTTTGAGACGGTGGGTTCAGTGCTGCTGGGGGCCAAAGTCAGTGAGACCATCAGACAAGGGATCATCGATGTTCGGATGTACAACGGCTCGGAGCATGTCCTCATGGCAGGATCTATAAGTGCTATGTGTGGTTAGTATGCGTGCAGAAATGGCTTCTTAGTGTCTGTGAATGAAAGTATGAGCATTTACATTGTTTACTGTCCCCATTCATGCTTTTGTGCAACAGGGTCTGCTGTGTGGCAGCTGGCTGCGTCCTTTCTGAAGCTCCCCATCTCTGGAACTCACTGTATTGTTGGTGCAACAATTGGGTATTCCATGGTAGCCAGAGGCCACCAAGGGGTCAAATGGATGGAACTGCTACGTATTGGTAAAAAATTTGTTGTTCATTATTTTTTCAATTGAAAACAACAAACTGTTTAATCTGAACAAAAAGATTAATGTTTTGTCAAATGTGTTTTTTTTTTTTGTTAAAGTGGCATCCTGGTTCTTGTCGCCTGTGCTGTCAGGAATTATGTCAGGAGTTCTCTTCTACTTTGTCCGCAAATTCATTCTGAACAAGGTAAGACCACTTTTAAAACAAAAAATATTCCCATCTTTAGGATCATAATTCATTATAAATCAGAAATAACTGAAATGGTTTAACCAGTAGAAAATGAAGTGATACCAAAACAGAGTATTTTTCTCATCTATGATTGTAGGAATTTAGAATACGACAAATTAAAAGTTACTGTGAAAGCATTGTTATGCTGTTGTAGTTTCCAGTAAAGACATTTAAGGCTTGAATTATTGTATTACTAGGGTTGGTTGTTAAATACATTTAAAAGCTCGGACACACAAAAAAGCTTTTCATTTTATGTGACATTAAAGCAAAATCTAAAGGTTTTGTTCTGCCTGTTAAATGTACAAATTAAAAAGTGCATCAGTCTCTATCTTAAGGGTAAGAAAAGGGAAAATGGAAAAATTGTTGCTCCACCACTTCATCTCTGAAATTAAACATATAACCCAAACAGTTCTTGTTTCTTTACAGTCGAACCCTGTACCTAATGGACTGAGAGCCCTTCCTGTCTTCTATGCCATCACAATGGGCATCAACCTCTTCTCCATCATGTTTACGGGAGCGCCATGTGAGTATCAAGCTCGCTCACCACATTAGTATTTATTGTGATCATTGCTTAATGCACTGAATGACTGCACAATATGATGAAATCCCTGGAAAAAACCATGGGGAATTAATGGTCACAGAGTGCGCAGAGTAGAGCTGACGATAGCCATGTAGGTGTTAAAAACCCAAAACCTCTAAAAATTTTTCAGAATATTAAAAAAAACCAAAATGATGTGAGGACATTTTATTCTTGATTGGCTTGATATGTTTTGATGTTTTGTCCAGAAAAGGGGCAGTTACAAGATCCATCTTTATCCTGTTTTCTTTTGTCCATGTCATAAAATGAAATTTATTTGCTGTTCAATGTTGAATGAAAACAATATGAATAATAAACAACAATAAACAAACATAAGAAGGCATTATATTTGAATGTTATCTTCGTTTAAAAATAATACAGCCATCTGCACACCTAAACAGTCTGTGTAGTTACTGATATTTAAGGCCCGTCATTCTCCATGTTCATGCTAAAGATAACAAATGGCCTAAAATTTCTGTCTCTTCTTTTTCTGGTTTTGTTAAGGTCAATTAGTATTGATCAGCTATAAAACCCTGCTCTAGAAAAAAACTTCATCAGCAGTTTAGCCTTTCAGAATGAATATTAAAGGAGAAGAGAAATTACAACTCTGTTTCTAACAGAATGTTTATCACAGTGCTGCCAGACTGGCTTCACGCTCACTATCTGATTGGAGGAGTGTGTACCGTCACTGATACTGTTGTCCAGAAGACCTTACTGACACGTGTGTAACAAGCCGTTGAGACATATTGTATAAGTTTGCATAAATCACATGACTACCGCTCAGGGAGTTAGGAAACGGTAAACATCACAAGCCTTCTCCTTCTCAGGATGTTTCCAAATGTTCACTAAGGTTTATATAAGTACTTTTTTTAATACAAGTACTTTTATACATGTTTTTTATTTTCAGTGATGCATAATGAGTGTTGAATAAGAGACAGTTAAGTGTCTGTACTGGTTTGAGGTGGTGCTCCTCTCATTTTCCTGTCTTGTGTGTGCAGTGTTGGGCTTTGACAGAGTGCCATGGTGGGGCACGCTATGCATCTCTCTTGGCTGTGCCTTTGTCACCGCTCTGATCGTTTGGTTTGCTGTCTGTCCACGTCTCAAGAAGAAAATCAAACGTGAGTATATATGAAAGTTTCACACTTTTAACTGAGGTTGAAATTGTGAAAATCTTGAGTAAGAACACTGAAGGTAGATGGGTTTGTTTTAACGCCTTATTGTAGATGTTGTTACATTATATTCTGCTAACTATGAAGATGAAAGATGAAAATGTCTGATCATGGAGTGAGATGAAATTTGAATTGATCCAGCACCGCTAATAGAAAACTACCCAGCACAAAATAGGCGAAGAAATCCTCAAATAACAAATAAAACTCCAGCTGTGATGTACTGCAGGAGAAACAGCAGCTGCTCCCTGTGAAACTCCGCTAATGGAGAAGAATTCAAGCAAACCAGCGCTAGAGGAGCAGCCCTCAATACCATCTGACCCTCAGCACCAGATTACTCCTGTAGAAAAAGTGGCTTTCAAACTGGGAGGTTCAGAGGAAGCAGACTTAAACAGTGATGTGGAGCCAAAAGATTTGGACCTTTCCAGTGGTGAGACATTACTGGCATGAAATATTTGACAAAGTTCTCTGTCTTCTGCTTCAGATGTTTAATTATTTTGTGATGTTTATAAAGATACTGTTCAACCACATGTTATTCAGACTCAGACTTATTAGATCTATGAAAAAACATGCTTTTATAGGTCTAAATGGCACCATTGGCCCCATGATGATCACTGATCCTCACAGTGGACGTTCCCACACAATCCACAAAGACTCAGGCCTTTACAAAGACCTGCTCCACAAGCTCCACATGGCCAAGGTTGGCGACTGCATTGGTGACAGTGACACAGAAGAGCGACCCATGCGGAGGAATAACAGCTACACCTCCTACACCATGGCTATATATGGAATTCAAGGAGATCCTAAATACAAAGATGTGGACACTGGGTCACAGAGAAGATCCAGGGTGGACAGTTGCAGCAGCTACAACTCAACTGTGACCAATGGGAGTGCAGTCCAGAGTGTAACTCAAGAAGCTGGCATGGAGCTCGCTCTAGAGGAGGACGAGCTGGAGGTCGACCAACCTGCTGTTTCCACGCTTTTCCAGTTTTTGCAGATTCTCACAGCTTGTTTTGGCTCTTTTGCTCATGGAGGAAATGACGTCAGGTGGGAAAGGATTGTTTTCTTTTTAGGAATATATGAATGTGTAGTCATACAGAGAATTAACTTTATATATTTTTTATTGCTAGCAATGCGATTGGGCCTTTGGTAGCTCTATGGCTTCTCTATGAGAGTGGCTCTGTAGTGTCCAACGCGCCCACACCCATCTGGTTGCTTCTGTATGGTGGAGTAGGAATCTGCAGTGGACTCTGGGTTTGGGGTCGGAGGGTTATCCAGACCATGGGCAAAGACCTCACCCCGATCACACCCTCTAGGTATGGCATGTATTTACATCTTGTGTTAGCTAAAATGATAATTTATCATGCTGTGAAACAATGCTAATATTTTCTCCCATTTCAGTGGATTCAGTATTGAACTTGCTTCAGCAGTCACTGTTGTTGTTGCATCCAACATCGGTCTTCCTGTCAGCACAACCCACTGCAAGGTAAAAAAAAACTTCAATATATTACGCTTTACTGTTAGAAAAGCCATAGTGTCTTGTGTCTTTTTGGCATGATTATTAACTGATTATTACCTGATTATTAACTTATTATTACCTGATTACTAACTGTCATATTGGGTGCCAAAAGGTGGGATCTGTGGTGGCGGTGGGATGGCTGCGCTCCAGGAAGTCCGTTGACTGGCGTCTGTTCAGAAATATCTTCATCGCCTGGTTTGTTACAGTCCCTATATCTGGGCTGATCAGCGCAGCCATTATGGCGCTCTTCATATATGTCATTCTGTGAGTCTCCTGCTATCCAGCAACACAGCTGTTGACATTTTTTTTTGTTTAGATCATTGTTAAAAATGTGTTGAATATGTTGTTTATGTTCTTTGTTAATGATTTCTAAATTGTTGAGTGTAATTACAAAGTTAAGTCTATTTTATCTCACGTGGAAGTGTCCATGAATTATGTAGACACTATTTACACTGCTGAAATGTCCAAAAGACTGTGATCATGTATATTATTTTGTATATTTGTATAAAAACAAGAATGCATTAATCAAATCAGTCATTATCTCACAATGAGTGGGAATGTAAAACTGTCATTGTTTGTGTGGGGTTTTTTTTTTTTTTTGTTCTTTTTTATTTAACCTTTATTTTATCAGTAAGTTTTATTTCGATTACAAGATCTCAATCGCCATGACAGCAACAGTCTAAATTACATCAGAGACAGGAATCATTCAAACAACTGTACAAAAAAAATGTAATCCTAAAAAACAACTAAATATTTTTGCATTTGAAATTAGAAAATTAGCCACTTTAGTGAAGAAATTTCTATTTATTTTTGTCACCTACAGAAATATTCTGTCACGGGAGGGTACTATGAGTGTGTATATGTTAAATTAAGCAGAATAGTGTGTAATGAAAGAAACACATCTTACAACTTTAATTTCTGTGAAAGTATATATATTTTTATTTTTGCTTTTGTTTGTTTGTTTTGTTTTTTAAATAATAAATGTGTAAATATTACATTGCAGTGGTAAGGACTTCATATTCATTCAAATAAACCTTAAATCTATTGTCTACATCTTAGTTACTTATAAGTATCTGTTGCAATTTTGTTGTTTTCTGTTTTTGTTTCTGTTTTTTTAAATACACTGGGTGATGCTGTTGCTGTATCAGCCAGCCAAAGTACTTGTATACTCACTATCTACTTTAGTAGGAACGCTTGCATGTTGCTTTTTAACACAAATAGCTAATCAGCCAATCATATGGCAACGACTCAAGGCATTTAGGAACATAAGCATTGTCAAGATGATTAGTTAGCGTTATAAATGAGCATCAGAATGGAAGAAAGTGGATTTTAGTGATTTTGACCGTGGCATGGTTGTTGGTGCCAAACAGGGACTTAGTCTTAGTATTTCAGAACCTGCTGATCTGCTGAGATTTTCACACAAACACGTCTGTAGACTTTACAGAGAATGGTCTGAAGGAAGAAAATATCCAGAGAGCAATTTTTCTTGGAGACAATGGTTTGCTGCTGCCAGGGGTCAGAGGAGAATGGCAGACTGGTTTGAGATGATAGAAAGGCAACAGTAACTCAAGTAACCAGTAGCTCCAACTAAGATATGCAAAGAGCCATCTATTCTATTCTATTCTATTCTATTCTATTCTATTTTACAGGCATATAGCAGATGCCTTTCTCCAAAGTAAGAGAATTTGCATCTATCATTGCATAACATGTCAAGCCCTGAAACACATGGGCAGCAGAAGCAGATGACCACATTCTGCTGGGAAGATGTTGTGTTTTTGTGCATGGAGTACAAATAACCAACCTGCACAGGTGTTCAAGTTAAATGACATGTTTACTGATTATTTTAAGTCAAAATGTCTGCTGTGAAAAAGGCCAGGGAAGAACTGTTGTTCTCTGCTGGGAACTGATCTGCAGTCCGTGGATCGATTGGCTGATCAACAGATCTACCACCCTTGTGCATGTATAGAAGATAACAACCCATACTGCAGACCCTCCCTGACCCACTTTCTGTACATCTTCTAGCTGCTTATTTGGGTGTCAAGTTTGAACTGTTAAATTACTGGAAGGGAGCCTAAAAAAAAAAGGTCTTTGATTTTACTGAACTCATAGTTGCAGATTCGCATTATCCGATAGTTAACCATTACATTGCTTTCACAAATCAGACTGATTTAAAAGAAGAAGCTGTGGATTAAACAGCAGCTGAAATCCAAAGCAGATAAACAAAAGAGTCATGTTCACTGGAAAAGTGCCATCAAGTTTCACCAACACAAACAGTCCATGTGATGGTGCTGTTCTCCACGTAGCTGACACCGTTAATGGAGCTTGACATAATGTTCTTCATCGCAGTGTTTTCGGCTTCATTATTTCTCCAGGCTATTGGCACAGACAATGGCTTCTTTTGATTTGCATGTGTCATCCAGCAATTGTGAATCTGACATGTGATTCTGTTTAAATGGTCTGGTTTAAAATTATGCCCTAAGTTTAAACTAATGAAAATATTTACAAACAATCCGATGAACAAAATAAAGATATAGACCTAAAACCTATCTACAGAAGCACAGGGCTGTTATCCAAATTTGTAAAATAAAAACGTAATGATTTATCGTGAAAACGTGAAATGTGTCATGTCATAACATGAGAAATTCTATTGTAAGAATGTGAAACACAAAGTATTGTAACAACAACATCTGCATACATGCAGATGTGACCTGGAGATGTTGGAGCAAAATACATTTTATGGAAATTATTCTCATCAAGCAGAAAAAATTCAGTTATTCTTTTGTGCAAGGAATAATTGTCTATCTATCTATCTATCTATCTATCTATCTATCTATCTATCTATCTATCTATCTATCTATCTATCTATCTATCTATCTATCTATCTATCTATCTATCTATCTATCTATCTAATAAGAACTGTAATATTGTGGTAGTGGCTTTGAAGGTTCTCCTGTAGTGATTTTGTTTTACCAGCAGATGTCTCTGTTGCTTCACTAACTGCTCAGTTGTGTAATGGCTTGTAGATGCAGATGAGTGACAAATCAAATCAGAAATCAAAATTTTTGAGCTCGGCGTTGAAGTACTTCAAATGTCCTATTTGCCTCTTCATAAGGAATAGTCGCCATCCATGAGGCATAAAGTGTTGGTCAGTGCATTTATGCAGTTGGAAATGGTATCAATAACACAAGACAGTAGTTGAAGTCAACTCAACCATATGAGCAACTATGTCAGACAGTACTTTCCACTATCATCATCAAGAGTCAATGTGAAAAAATATTGATTCGAAGAGTGTGTACAATATCTTCATAGACGATCCACAGACTTGTGGAATCAATTAACCTGATCACAAGATAGTGTCACATAGAATTCACTCATGACTAAGATTTTACTAAGCTGAGCAGCTTAGTAAAATTTAAATGATCAATGTATTCTTGTTACTTGTTCGTAAGATATTGTACAACAAGTTCAATACAACATTTTTTGCATTTGCCTGTACATTTGTTCATCCTATCTGCTTTTAATAATAAAAATACTGTTAACAACAGCGAGCTAAGGATAGTATACATTCACTTGATGAAAAAAGATGGAAAATGAAGTTACAATTTTATAGTAAACAATCGAAATTTGATCTTTAACAACATCTATTTGTTTTTGCAGGGGAGTCAGTTCATAGCTGTTATCCATCCATCCATCCAAACATCCATCTATAGATCCATCTATCATCATTTATACATCTATACATCATCCATCTATAAATCATCCATCCATCCATCTATATATCCATCTATACATCCATCTATACATCTATACATCCATCCATCCATCTATAAATCATCCTTCTATCCATCCATCTATTCATCTATACATCCATCCATCCATCTATAAATCATCCATCTATCCATCCATCTATTCATCTATACATCCATCGACCCATCCATCTATGCATTCATCCATCCATACATACATACAAATATACATACATCCACACATCCATCTATCCATCTATAAATCCATCCATACATACATACATACATCCACTCATCCATTTATAAATCCATCCATCCATTTTTTCACTTATCTGGGTTGGATCGTGGCAGCCTTCAAGACAGGAGAAGTTCAAACTTTCCCTTCTTCCAGCTTGTCTTGGCGATCCGGAGGCATTTCTAGTCCTTCCTGTGTGTCTGGGGTCTTCTCAGGACCCTCCTCATTGAAGAACATGGCAGGAACGCCTCACCAGAGAGGTGTCCAAGACGCATACTATTTCTTTATTTTATATAGTTTTTTCCTGAAAATGTGTGGATTTGTGCTAGGAATTTGTTGAGTACTTATACTATTTAAGATAAAATCCTATGACCCATTGTATTTCAAATAGTTATCTTTTTGACAGAACATGATGCAGTTTCTTGTTCGTGCTAGAGGTAGGTTGTAACCATAGACGTTGTAACAGAAAAATAGAGAAAATAAAGTAATTTGTAAACTATATATGAGCAAAGGTTAGGGTCAAAATATCTAAATACAGTGTTACTGGTGTAGTCCAGGGTATGCGCACTTTTTTTACAGAGTATACCCAAGGCCGGATTATCCAATGGACATTATGGGCACAGGCCAAGGGGCCCTCGCCTACGTGGGGCCCATGTGGGGCAAACACCAGCAGTTTGGACATGAAACGAAATGTACATAAAAGCCAGATAGTTACACCACAGTGTCTAGTGTCTTGTTATTGGTACCATTGGCTGAGAGATGTTAGAAATGTCGTTTCACAGTGTATCATTCACAATTTTCAAAATGTTGTAGTGGGAAAGGGCCCCCCTTGAACACTCTGGGCCCATGGGCCTGTGCACTTTTAATCCGGCCCTGGGTATACCTACTTCTAAACTTGTAAGCTCCCTGTGATGCTGCTTTTCCAGTTACTCATGTAGCTACGTCGCCCAGCAGCTCAGCTAAGGTTACCGATGCTACACTGCTGCAGTTCACCACTAGCTGCATTAACTTTAGCTTGAACATAGACATTATGAAGATATATATACATAAGTCTATGGGCCTGTCTCTCACCAGCTCTATGTGCCAGTATCGGTTTAAAAATTTCGTAACCCTTCCTCCCTGAAACCGAAGAGCAGAAATTGTGTGACAATGATATTGATGGATTTTTGGGGTGAACTAAATGGAGTAATCTTAAATGTCACTTTTTTATTAAACAATGTTATTCTGGGCTATTCATGTTTTTGTTTGTTTGTTTGTTTGTTTTTCTAATACAAGGGCGAAAATTTCTCGAGGGACCACTACACCACTGGTGTTAGCCTCCTATTTCTCCAGTCTCATTCACCTCACGTAATCAGAATATTTACTCTGAAACCGGATACCGGAAGTTGTAACTTTTCCCAATATTTTTTCCCCCCTCAATTGACATATTGTACTAAATTTGATGTGTATGCATACAGGTGTCCCTGGACGTGCGTTCTCGGATACTCAGTACTGGGTGTTTACAACACGAGCGCCTGGTTTCATGTATGTTGTAGCTTGTAGGAAGGGAATGCGCGTGTGCGGCGGAGCGGCGTCGCTCTGCAGCTCATGCTCTGCAACTGGGGCATGCGTTCAGACACCACAGCGGACCAACAAGCTGCTGTGGTCGGGATCCGATTGACGGGAACGAAACGGCGTCTTGGTCCTCTGTGACGAATAGCAGAGCCTCGGCGCATGGAGGACGGTTTCGGGTTTTAAACGTACGGGAGGCGCACATGATAGATGTGAGAAGGCAGGTGGTTTTGGGGGATTTCGGGCTTGGTTATATTTCCATTCGTTTTGTAATCAGATTTTCGTCCGGAGCCTGTTTAGATGCAGCGTCTACCTGACTGATGTTTTGCCCCTCAACTAACTACAGGTCTGTATTACTGATGTGAATTCAAGCATGTTTTTCTTCGTTCAGGATGAATCTTTACACACGTTTTTATTGACAAGATAATAAAAAGCAACAGCGCCTGCATCGCTTCTCTGGCTTTTTTTTTTTCTTCTTCCCCTCTATGTGAACAGCAATGTGTGATGTATCTGAATGGTAACCTGTCTACTTTAGTTGTAGCATCATTTAACTGTTTTTGTACCCTCCTGCTCTACACATCTGATAGATATGTTGACAGATATTTATCATCATGCAGTTTATATAGGCTGGAAATGATCTGTGATGCTAAGAAGCACAGACCATCAACAAAAGGTGCTGCAGCACAGAACAGCTTAGATTTGTGCCATTTCTGTTGGGTACTGTATTAAAAAAAATTGCTCATGGGATAAATCACATCATTTGTTTACTAGTATACCTGTGCTCCTTGTTTCTTCTACCTGCTGCAGATCTGCCGTGTTTGGCTGTGAATCTCTGAGACTCCTGCAGCTGCAGTTCTCGTCATCAACAACATCTTCCACTTCAAACGCGACAAGACACACAAGGACAGGAGCTGCCTTTGGGCTGATCAAAGTGGCAGCCGTCAGAAAGTACCTGCAGATGATGACTCCAGCAGAGCTGTTCCGAGCAGCATGAGATAATTTAGGACTACCACGCTAATCGCTGATTCAAGCATTTTATTATTGTTTTTCCTTGTTTTGAGGGGCGAATGAAAATGTTCCAGTGTGTCAGTTGACTGACAGAGTTGCAGTGGTGTTCCAGCACGGGACATAACCAGCAGCTCAGGCGCAGACACCACAAAGGAGATGGCCCGTCCAGGATCAGGGTTGCTGGTGCCCATGAACGGAGTGGGGTACCCCCCTCAAAACCTTGCCAGGGTGGTGGTCTGGGAGTGGCTGAACGAGCATGGACGCTGGAGGCCGTACGGTGCGGCGGTTTGCCACCATATAGAGAATGTACTGAAAGGTGACGCCCGGGGAAGTGTCGTTCTTGGGCAGGTGGATGCTCAGCTTTCTCCTTACATCATCGACCTCCAGTCCATGCACCAGTTTCGACAAGACACAGGTAAGAAATGTGAGGGCTTCCTGTTTGCGGGCACTGAGGTTTTAGCCATATAAAGAAAAGCACCAAAAAAAAAAAAAAAAAAAATGGAAACAGAACAGTGTACCCAGTTGATCTCATGTCCGAAATACATCAGTGAATTATCTTTGGCTGTCTGGGCTGCAGATTATGTCATTTTTATCTCACTGGGACCATTTACAGCAGAGTCAGCTTTCATGTGGTTGCTACACAAATCCTGTAGTGCAGGATTTCAAGGGAGTGAATAACAGTCCCAAGCGTCTTGTGTGCTTTGGGACTCCTTTAAATGGACCACAGGTTGAGCTTTCAGGTGTGATAGCAAAGGGAATACAGCGCTCTGTTTGCAAAAGATTAGTGAGGATATTTTCACAGGGGAGCATCATCACGCAGCTGCTGGCATGCCATGACCTTGGCAAAGGTCAGCATGTGCATGCTCAGTGTGTGGTTACTCATCTGAAACAACAGTATCACACACACATGGATCTGTTAGTGGAAACAGTTACTGTGTTAGAGCTGTTTCATTATTTCAGACTTTCACACGTTGGAAGCATGTTTCAGTTTAATGTGGGATCTGTGAGAAAGCACGAGATCAATATCATCTTGACTGAAGGATCAGTTGCTTCTGGCCAAAACATGACAACAACCAAAGATGGAAAAATCCACTGTGGCCAGTTTCTGTTTGGTTCACATTAATTCTCTCTGATGATCACTTACTTTTTAAGTAGATCCAGTTGTTTTTGCTGTACTTCAGTGCTTAACACAGTCTGCTCATGTCCATGTGTGTGGATTCAATTTGCTGTTGTACTCCTGTTAAGAGTCCACATCTGGAAGAATTTGAGGCATCTGTTGAGAGTAGCTTCAAATAAATCCCATCTTTCAGTGTCGTTTGTTTTATCCCCACCTCGCTGTGTTGGAATTGATTATAAACATTTCAGCTGCTTATAAAGTCTTCTGCGTAAGATTCCTAGAGGTCGAATCTGTAATCAAACATTTAATTTATGAAGTAAAACAAAAAGAGTAAAACCTTGCCATTTAAAACTCAGAGGCTGGGCTCTTACTGTGTTTACAGGCGTTATGTAACAGCATTATGTAGTATGGGGAGATACACATGAAATGCGGAAGGTGACCTCACAGGGCATGGATTTGCACGTTGTTGCTTTTCAGTAATCTGTTGTGGTTAATTTCATATTCATTTATACATCCATGTAAAGAACAGAACGCATCTCTACTGCAGTAAACTCCATGTCATGAAATATGTTTTTTGCACCACATCAGCAGTGTAATACCGTCTTCTATCAGTGTCCGTTTTTCCAGCAAATGAGTCAAGCTGTAATTTCTGTGCAAAGTGACGCTGCCAGGAGTCTGCACTTGCTTGTACTTTGACAATAAACATGAACCAGATCAAAAATTCTCTTAATAATCTATGCTGTATACACTGCTTAGCAGCACAAAACCACAATGAGGCGTACTTGAAGACGACCTGGAGTCTTATTGGACGAGCGTCTAAAGCACTGAAATCCCCCCTTTTTTTTTTATAATTGTGATATGTAATGACAGTAACGTTGATTGAAGAAATGATCCATTCATTTTTTGAGTTGCTGAACGAGAGCACAGCCGTCTTCTTCATGACTGTCGGGTCGGCAGTAGAATACAGTAAAGGAGACGCTTGGCTGACTGTGCTCCTCTTGTCGATGCATTCCCCTCTAACAGAGTATAATGCACAGCAGCACATGAGTCTGGGGTTGACTGGCTGTGAGATGAGCCACTGAGCAGTCTGTCAGCCATTACCACAGCGCAGGAGCTAGGCCTGACGTTTATCGCTCCTCATTGTGCCATTTAGTGTGTTGCCTTCCCCCTCAGCTGGGAGAAACCTGTCACACTGGGGTCTGACGGACAGCATATCTGATCCCTGCTGCCTCCTCTCTTTTCTCTTTGCTCATATCCTTTGGACTCTCCTCTCTCGTTCCAACTACACACACATCTATACACAAGCCTCAGCCAGGTCATTGTCATTGACTGATTGAAATTTCCACGTGGGCTAGCTTTACAGGCTTTTGTGAGGTTAATGTGCTGCTGCTTGCACAAAGGAGCTCTTTGCATTTGTTTTTAATGTGGATTGTGAGGCATCTGTGTCACACTGGTGTCTGCTGTATTTGTAGTCATGCAGGTCACCCGCAGTCACTTTCTCTGTTGCAGGGCTTACGGAGTGTCCCTGTGAGGAAACTTCGTTGCAGAGCCAGTTGATCTTGTCCTCTTGAGACCTGCTGTGTATGTTAGTGTATATGACGCCCTCGTTTCCGTAGCTGTAAGAGAGTTGACTGGCTTTTGCTGTAAACTTGTGCCCTCTTCTAGCTGCGGCGTTTGTGTCCTGTCCCTGCAGGCTGTGAAGGAGCACCGGGCTCTGCTGTGGCTTTGGGAGGATCTCCTGTGGGTGGCAACCATGAGGAGTTACACCAACTAATAAGGCAGCAGCTGTAGTTTATGGTGTGCTTCCTTGTAATCAGTACATCATGACGACAACGCTGGCACGATAGACGATGCAGCGGGGACTCTCTCTTTTGGTGGCAACCTCAACACATCTGTATTCAATTGCCTAAAACATAAGACATGGATTTAATCTCAGTACATCTGCTGGTGATGAACGCTCGTCTGTGGTGAAATCCTGACTGAAGACACTGAGACATTTGGGTCCAAGCCAAGAGGGATTGATCTGTTCTTCTCCCCAGAGGCACATTTGAACCTCTAAACACTGCTGAGAACGGATCCCCTTTCACTACAGCCACTCCTTTAGCAAAACACACAGGCCACTTCTCTCATATACCAACACTTGTGGGCTGTCAGATGGATGCCAGTATCGATTCTGCTGCCTGGCTTTTAAGCACCGACATCTTCAGGATTTTCCCTCTGGAAAAGTGGCACAAATCGGAGACTGGCTCGTTTTGTTGGCATTGTCGCGCCATGTTTGGATTTCTGATTTATATCAAGCAGAAATCAAATCTGGGAACATGTCAGAAAGTCAAAACACAGCATTTACAACCTGGAAAACTGCGCCTCACTAATGTTTACAAAGAGAATCTATTTCTTAATTTTTTAAATACTAAAAAAAAACCAAAAAAAAAACCACAGTACCCTAACTAGTGGAAACCAGTCGTAGAGTTTTAGCAGAATGCAACACACTTTTACTTCACTTCAGCTTTCATATCAAACAGACTGTGTGAACAGACTGCATGTGCGGTTATTTTGTGCATTTTCGTGGCATGTTTATGTGTTGCAAACGTGCGCATTGTTTTGAGACGGTCCATGTGTGAGTGCAGAGATAACTCCCTATCAGCAGCTGTTGGCTGCTGTGCTGCCGGAGCAGGGCCTTTGTTTGTTTTGGTTCCAGATGCATGAGAACCTCCTGTACTCTGGTTTATTTCGCTCAGCTATGCCCTCTCTAATTACAGTAAAAAAAAAAATAAAAAAAAACCCACCAAAGGACAAAGACCTTATCTTGTGTTACGTGTTGAGCTGTCAAGCAACAGAAGCCATGGCTGTGGTTTCCATAGCTTAGCATATGTAGGGCTGCAGACTGTTGAGGAGGAATGTGCATTTGCTTTGCTTTTTCTTTAATGTTCTCTAGTATGGAGTAAGTGTGCGTGGGAGCTGTTTTGGTGGTCTGTGGGAGGAAGCTGTAAAAAGGATTCCTGCTATGTACGTGCGAAAGGTCAGGCACTGTATGCATCGGCTCTGACTGTGAAATCCCACCTGCGTTAGAAGAAAGCAAAAGGAACTGAAAGTGGAACCCAAAGAGAGTAAAGGTTACACTGAGTGAAAGTGTCGCAAAATGCGAAGACCAAAGTAGAAACGGAACAAAGACGGAACCAGTAATGGTTAGTACTTTAGCCTGTTATTGAGTATGTCCATACTTTATGACTAAAGTAGCGACATTGTGATGTTAGCAGACTCAAATTGTCGGGTAGCACAATATTTTGGTCCAGGAACTGCAGTTTGATCTCTGAAAACTGCAGTGAACTTTTAACACTGAACAAAGTTATGGTCACACTCTGACTTCAGTCATGTGACCTCAAGGTAAACAAGTATAATACAGCCCTATTGTGTTATAAATACAGAATACTTTTTGTCCCTCAAAGTATTTTTTTTTTTCATTCGTGTTATTAGAGAGGGACTTTAGCAGGAACCAGCGAAGGTGTGACAGTGCTCAGAGATCCATTGTTGACCCAGCCAGAATTCCACTTGAACATTGGCAGGAAAGGGACCGGAGCAACACTGTGGAGTGAGAGGGAGGAGCTCGCAGAGGTGAGGAGGGAAGAGGAACAGAGGGCGTAGTGGAGTGGTTTCCTGATGGAAAGTGACAGTTTGAACTGAGGGAATAAATCTCTGCAAGCGGCTTTAGCGTTGTTGCTGTGAAGTTTGGCTACCAGGGCCTAAAGGTTTACTACTTTTAATTATAGAATAATCTACCCATGTTTTGCTGTTGACTGACTAAACATTTTGTTCATAAAATGTAATGAACAGAGGCTGTAGCCTCCCCACAAAGTCCCAGAGTTGAAGCTTAACACTGGCACACTGCACGAGACTGTTAACATGCAAAAGACACAAGAAAATAATGACGTCTGTTTATTATTCAGTGGAGTGAAATGAATAAAAATGGTAAATCCATTGAAAAATGCTTAAATGTTGTCGAGTCGAAGATCGGGGTTTGTGGTGCTTTGGTCCCTTTCTGTTCACATCTTTAGTGCATTAAAGTGATGAGCAGGTTTCTGTTGCTGTGGCTTTTGTTGCAGAAGCATCTCTTTTTAACGTCTGCTTGAGCAAGTCACCACTTTTAACTTCAAAAGTGGATATCTTGCTGTTTCATCAAGGAAGCAGCCTTAGAGCTGTTCTCTGCGCGGATTTCTTATCGGGGCCTGTCTGGGAGGTCTGTCAGATCAGAGCATGTTGTCTGCCTTAGCCCCTCAGCCTCCTTCTGCCAGAAAGGAATGCAGCATCATCCCAGCATTGTATGAGCAAACTATCCTCCATCCTCTGCTGGTTTTTATTGACTGATCTCCTGTTTTACGAAGGCGTGTCGATCTGTCATGTTGGATAATGTCTTAACTCTTTAGTGTACCGACAAAATCTTTGCTCGCTGCCATTTTGAGACGGGACAGTTCTCTGCTGTTATAGCTGCTGTTGCAAATGTGGTGTCTTTGATCTGCTGGAGCTTGTGGTGTAACATTTACTGAAAGCATCTCTTGACTGCAGCCAGAGCCGCGCTGATAGTCCTCAGGCTGCCAGTGGTTGCAGTGAGCCAAACTCACAGCTTCTTTGATCAGCCTCAAAAGTCGAAACAGTGCAGAAATAGTTTTTCTGCATCCTAACATATTCACTCTTTTCATAATAAACACACACACACTCCTCTGCAACACTGTGGATGCATGTCAAACCTCTAAGATTGAAAAGGTGAGATTTTATTTTTTTATTTTTTTTTTTTAAGCAAATCAGATTTTTTTTTCCCACTTTTAGTTAGCTTATGTAGTGGTTTTCACTACAATTTAATAACCAGCCAACCGTAAAGAAAAAACAGCAAATGTGACTTTAATGTGCTTAAATTTTAAATTTTTTTTTTTTTACTGTTTAATAAAGACTTTGATCAACACAGTAACACATAATTTCCAGTGTGAAAGACATGAATATGCACGTGAGCCCCATGATAGTCAAAAACGTTGCCAAACCAAAGTTCAAACAAAAGACTACAAGATGATGTAAAACAATAAATGGAAAATGAATGAATATATAAATACAACCACCCCCTCCTGGAGGATTTTTTTTTTCAATTATAACAAAACCCCAAAATATTAAATTTTATTGACCAGCATGTTTAAAACAAAATACGTTGACCATGGTGCTTTACAATTTAAACTAAAAAAGAAAAACAACATCCAACCCAGACAAATACCAGAAAAGAACACAAAAGCCTGGATATCAATAAATCAATCTTAGTTATTAGCAAAGGCATAACTCTTTATTAAATCAAGTTTGTTTGGTCCTGATGTGGAAAGGAAAGCATCTCCACAGTTTGGGCCCAGCAATACAAACCCTTTGTGTTTTGACCTGGACTGTGGGACAAACAGGAGCATCTGATCAGCAGACCTAAACACTTTGGAAGGGATGGTCAAGGTTAAGCGGGTGAAAAGATAAGAAGCTGTGAACCGATGTATGCACTCAAAGGCTTACACTTAAAAGCACTTGGAATGTGTAATAAAGTGATCTTACGAGTCATCTCGATGACAAATCATGAGTCACTTTCTCAGAGTCAGAAGAAGAGAGAAATGGTTTGACCTTAGAAAAGGTTCTTAGCTGAAAAATGCTGGCGCTGATGACTGATTTTTATCTGTTTATGGATAAAAACATGACTTCATACATATAAATATATAAATATGGCCGTCTATGTATGTTTCATCATGTTATAAAGAATAATAATCCCCCCCCTTCATCTCCTCTGTGCCGACCTGGTGGCTGTTCATATCAGGGTCCCTGAGAGTCCATGAGAGCAGATGACTAACATAACACATGAAGCTAACACACACAAACAAAATGAACCAGCAATGGGGAACAGAAACCAAGAGTTATAAATACTGAAACACAGAACAAGAAACAGCTGACATGGGTGAAACTAACAAGACCTGGTGAATCTAATGAACAGGAACAAAGGCTAAACAAGAACAAGACATGTGAACTAAACAGGGAAAACTACCAAGTAAAGCAGGAAACCAGGAACTAAAGATTACATGAAACATCACATCATACCTCATATTGTGGAAACATTCATTCAATATCCTAACCGCTTAATCCGATGAAGCTGAAGCCTATCCCAGCAGTCTTTGGGCGAAAGGCAGGGTACACCCTGGACAGCTCGCCAGTCCATCGCCACACAGAGACGAACAACCACTCATGCTGACACTCACTCCTATGGGCAACTTAGAGTAACCAATCAACCTAACATGCATGTCTTTGGATGGTGGGAGGAAGTCGGAGTACCCGGAGATGGAGAGAACCCACGCTTACATCGGGAGAACATGCAAACTCTACACAGAAAGGCCAAACCTCGCCCCAGACAATGATCAAACCGGCAACCTTCTTGCTGTGAGGCCACAGTGCTAACCACCATGCCACCGTGCAGCCAGTGGTGAAACAAAACAAAAAAACAAGTGCAGACTTCTTCTTTTCTCTTCGCCTGCCTTATTCTATAACATGAGTCTTAATTTTTTATCATGACCGTAAAAGTTTTTGCCTTTTTTATGGCAAAATTACACTCAAAGCATCAGTGGAGAAGTGTTTGTTATCAAACTGCAAAAAGAAAATAAGGTTTTTATCAAGCATTGTGAATTTTTCAACTGACATTAAAATATAATTGTTTTGTTTTTAATAAAATAAAGACTTTTTTTGTATTTTATTTAAATAAACTTAATAATTAGGTAGTAAACTTGTGTTTTACAGATTTTGTGAATACAGAACAAGTAATAGTTTTAATATCTATTACAGTTCAGTAAAAACTTCCTGTCAATGCAACTGTAATTACCAGTGGCAGAAGTATCAACAACCCGGCTGCAGGAGTCTTTATGCAGACTCATATTCTTCGAGCGAAGCCACAGGGTGTCTGGGGTGATGAAAAAGAGAGCAGGAATTACTCCGACAAGGCATGGGACGAGCTCATGCCATACAAGAAATATCACTTATTTTGATTGTTTGCTGCCCGGGCGCTTGGTGGAATGTCGATGTGAAGCGCTCTTACCCTCCTCTCCTCCTTTCTTGATGTCACCTGTAAGTATTTCTAAATCATGGGTCTTGGTGGGAGGCCAAATCCTGCCACTGTTCAGCAGGAGAAGCATCCTGCAGTAGCCTGGGAGGTGAGGAAATTTGCCAGATGCTCTTGGCATCCTGCATTTTATGTGCTTCTTAGAAGAGCTGATCACATACCATCACTTTTTTTTTTTTTTTTTTTTTTTTGCAGGGAATTTATTTCGGATTTAAACCACTAATGCATCAAAGTTGAATACCATTTGTGTCTCCTCTGCTTGTCCTTTTGCAGAGAGGGTTTGTATGGGAAGCAGCTTCACCTGAAAGGCCAGATATGCATTTGAAACGCTTAATTAAATTTAAAAGAAATGCGTCAAAACAATGACATTCTGATAGAAATGCAATGCATGTGGTGCTTTATGCCAACATCTTACTCATTCTTCGTATTCAGACTAAAAGACACAAGGTATATTGAAAATAAATATGTTTTTGTTTTTGTTGTTGTTTTTGGCTTTTTGGTTAGTATTTTTTGTCTGTTTCAAAATGTTGCAGCTGTTATTTTAGATGCGTTGCAGGACCCTGGATCCGGTAGGTAGACAGTCATGTCAGACAGGGTCCAAACTCTGCTGTCAGCTTACCAGAAATCCAAAGCCTAGAAATTTTCTCCAGCATTGCACTCTGAAAATGGAAAATTAGAAGCTCTCCTTAAACATACATAACACCACACATGATAAATCACCAAAGATCAGCTAATAAAAGTTTAAAAACTTCCACCCCAAATGTGTTAAAGTCATATAGTCTCAGATTATTAAAGATAGAAATATTATTCAAAATATTTAAATCAAGTTTGATGCAGGGGAAAGTATCGACCTTAAAAGTAATCATGCCATATATTTAGTACTATTTTGTCTTAAATTACTTGTATGTTTAACAAACCATACAGCCAGGTGCTCTTCCTCAGGGAGCTGTAGAGCTTAGAGTCCAGCGCTACAGGAAAGCTGCAGTTTTTAAGAGAGTAATTGTAAGAGTTTAAGTAATTCTTCACCACAGATATGAGCAGAACCTAAATTAAAATTAAGTTGACCCTCATCTGTTTCGTAATAAAAAGACCTGAGAAAGTCAGAAATTATTTATTCATCAAAGTTCCATATAAATTATGCATGTTTCTACCAGCTGTTACACACCTGAAGGCATGAAGTCCTCTTGAAGTGATTTTTGCACTGAAAACAACCTTTTATTTAGATATCAGTGCACCAAAGAAACACCCTTTTTTCAGCACAATTCTCACACACACCATTTATATTTCAGCAGCTTCCTTTTCCTCCTTTGATACCCGAACAGAACTGATGATTTTAGGAAAGCGAATATGTGAGGGAAGTTGCTGCACATGCATTGAGTCTCCGGTGTCAGTGCACCACGGTGTCGTCATCGCAGGCGGAATCTGCAGTCTCTTTCAGTTCGAAGCACATCCAACAGCATCCTTTTTTTTTTCCCTAAAGAAACATGACCTTTATTCTGCTGTGACATTTAGCATGACTTGGTTCTCTGATAATTATGTCAAATATAGGAAAAGTGTGTGCCATAAAAACATGTTGGTATTAATAGTTTTTTAAGAGAGTTATTTATAATGAAAAAGATGGTTCTTTATTAAGTTTGAGGTCTGAACACAGCAGAAATGTGATTACACTTGTAATTCTGCAGGGAAATGAGCCTGGGTCTGATAAGAGGAAAATCTCCTTGTGAAAGTAGAACATACTGAAGGTAGACTTGTGTTCGGTAAATCCATCTCGGCATACAGCGGGTAGAATATTTTGAAGCCCTCTCAACGCTCTCACACCATGTCCACTTTACTGCTGATCAAAGCTGACCACAGTAGTCTGGCAAAGCAACACGTTGCGTTAATGTAGGCAGACATTTCCTCTGATAAGACCTGACTGTGTCTGACAGCAGCGAGGAGGGCCATAAAAGCCCACCTCAGCAAACTCAATGACTGCATGCTGCTTTTGTCGATGAGTAACGCACAAGTGTAATATTCCAAGCTGTTTCTGTCAATAATTTGTTAGAAGTTAATGTTGCAACCAAAAAGGATCCATGTTGGGAAATTGTTTTAAGATCCACTCAACATATTTTAGGTGAAATGAGTATTGAGTAGGGTGACGTAACACTGTGGGCGGTTGCGTGCTTCACAAAAGTGAGTCAGAAACGTGTGACGTCGAAACACTGACCACACAATAGAAGATGAGCTGGCATTCACGTACGAGCCTTCCTCCTCTTTTTAGATGCTGATCTTATACTGTTAACATTTGTCGAGTGCAGTGCATCGGTTGTAGTTGTTGATCCAGTTATGCAGCAGTTAGTGTTGCGTGCACAGTGTGGCAGAGGTCATTTGATGGAGAACACGTGGTCTATTCCTCAAAGTCTTTCTGATGTTGTACAGCCATCAATCAAGTATCCGCTGAGCAGGCTAAAGGGTTTCACTGCTGCATGGTTGGTCGCAGTGGGGCAATGTCTGACATGAAATATTGGGCGGTCTTAGACGAACACTGCATCATGTTAGAGTTTTGAGAGAATTGCAGGTGCGTGTTTTCTAAAACAGTAATGTGAAAAAGAAAATGTACGTTCTTTCAGTTATCTGCTTTTATGTATCTGTAGATAATAAAAAAATAATCTGGTCCTTGGTGAAACTGAGTAAATACGTTTTTTAAGACAACAGCATGTGGGATATTTCACCATGTTATTTATAACAAACTAAAGGAAAATGCAAAAGCAGTGTGCGGAAGTCTACCAAGTAGTTTCTAGCACCACTTTTTGTGATAACTTGAAATAATTTTCTGCATTTTTTTTCTTTAGGAGGATTTTGCTTCAGTTGTCTTGACAACATTGCTTCTGGTTATTAAGGTTTGTGAGCATTTGTTGTAGCACTTTGTTTTCAAGGTCACACCAAAGCATTTAGGCCTGACTTTCATGTGGTCATTGCAGCACTTAAACTTTTTTTCTTTTACAACCACTGGGACTGTAAATTTGCTGGTGTGCATCATCTTGCTGCATGAACCAGTTTCAGCCAGACGGCCCCAGATTTGCTTCTTGCTTCATATGAGTTTATGGTCAACTCTGTTGCCCAGTCAGATTCCATGGCTGCAAAACAAGCTGTTTTTTTATGGCCACACGTCTTTCATTGTCTCGTTTGTGGTTTGTTCTGGTGTAGCTTTTCTATCAGGTTGTTTTTATTGAGAAGAGACTTTCTCGTGTAACCCTTCCAAACAAGCAACACTTGTTCAGTGTTTTTCATGCTCTACTATTGGTAATTTCATTTTGAACATACTAATCTACAGTTTAAGATGTAATTGTTTCTTCTTTTTTTTTGTCATTTCTCTGATTGTTGTCTGACCTTGAGGCGAACTTGCTTGGATGTCCACACTTGGAAAGTTTATCCTGAATGTTTTCCACATTGAACAGTCTTTCTCACTGTGCAATGATGAACTCCAAATAGTGTGGAAATGTCCTTAAAGCCCTTCCCTGAGTGATGGAAAGTAACAGTTGCTTCTCTGAGATCTGCTCTGCTCTTCTCTTTGGCAACATGTTAGCAGATAACCTCCAGACCAGCAAACTGCCGACATATTTTAAAAGAGGTGCTCAGACTTGCTTGACTGTTGTTTTGAGCAAATCGAAAAGTTTTTAAACTAAAATATTGATCTGTTGATATTTTATGAAGCACCAAACATGCAACACAACAAGAAGTGACACTGTGCCACTCTCTTTTTCTGTTATGACTTTTTCACAGATGAATGCTGGTGCACGGTGGCGCAGTGGTTAGCACTGTGGCCTCATAGCAAGAAAGTTACTAGTTCATGCCTCTGCTTGGGGGAGGTTTTGACCACGGCCTTTCTGTGTGGCATTTGCATGTTTTCCCCCTGTATGCGTTGATTCTCTCTGGGTACTCTAGCTACCTCTCATTATCTGAAGACATGCATGTTGGGTTAATTTGCTACTCTAAAGTGTCCAAGAGTGAGCGTGTGTGGTTGTTTTCTGCATTGTCCCTGTGATTGGACTGTCCAGTTTACCCTGCCTCTCGCCCAATGATTCCCCGCGACCCTAATTGGACTAAGTGGTGGAGGAAATGGAAGGATTTTACTGAAGAACCTCAAATTAAATAAAGACTGAAACTATGCAAAAGGGAAAAGCAAATGAAGTCTGTAAATTGTTCACATAAAAAATTCTGAAATGCAGCTGGATATGGATGCAAATGCATTTGTAAGCAACTTATATGTGCTTGAGGTTGGAGTTGGTCTGCACTGTAGCCCCCACCCTACTCCCTTCCCCAACACAAATCCTTAGTTAATGGCTTCATAATACTTCTGTGCTGCTCACAATAATCTATAATCCATGTGTTCTCTTAAAGCCATCATGTGTCCATGTGCCAGAATAATCAGTCTACTCCATTATAACACGGGAGGAAATCACAACATGCATCGTAATAAAACATCAAAATACATTCGTGATGCATTGCATGTTTTACTAAATGTATATGTTAGATGTTTTGTCATCAAAGTTCAGGCATTACACAAAAATGCTGAACCACAAACATCTTGCAACATGGTTTTCTTTTGAATGTAATCTTATGAATTTCTTGAGAATTTAACAAAGTGAACCACGTTCACACTTAGATAACAAGTCCTGATAAGAAGCATAAGAAGCAAGTTGGCAGCTAATAACGACTGTTTGTACAGGATGAATGCAGGTAACAATTACCAGGAAATTAATCAAACTCATCTCAAAATGAAATTCTATGTAAGATGCATTAATCATATAAACTGACTATTATATCGCAGCATTCTGCTTTCCATGTGACTGTGCTTCTAACAGGAAACATTATTTACTGTAACACTGACCCTGCTCTGTGGCTGTCATATAAAGCCATGCTGCAGGATGCTTGTATGTGTGCCTGGAGCTGTGCCTCCTGCTCTCCTGCCCCACTGATGTGACGGCGCGGCGCTGAAACGATAACGAGGTTCCTGCTGGACATGATGCTGCTCAGGTGGTGTGAAGTGGAAGCGGTTGTGCATCTAAACACACAAACACATGCCCCCATGTATTCATTCACACTCACCTCTTAACCGTAGCACTTCTCCTGTTTCACAGGCTTCCTGATGCACGCTCACATAAGCATAAACTGTACTCATACAACGTGAGTCACAGAACCAACGTTCCCCGGCCGGGGACAGTCACGACGTTACAACGTCAGAAGGTTGTTTCAGGGTCTGCTGCAGTGCAGGAGCTGGCAGGTGGACAGGACTGTAACTTAATTGTCTCCAGATTTTTTTTTTTCATCCCCTCTGTCTTTTCGTGGTACCTCAGTAAGTGCAAACTCTGCACAAGTGCAGAGTAACTGGCCGGCTCCCTGCACCGTGGTGTGGGAGAGTTTGGAGAGTTGAAGGGGATGAGGATGAGGATAGTTGCAGTGGAACTTTTTTTTTTTTTTTTTTTTTGACAACTTTGTCTTGCTGGCAGCAAAACTATTAGTTGGGCAGGTTTTACTGCAGTGTTCACTTTCTAAACTCAGGCAGAAGAAGTGAGACGTCATCCTTTTCTTTTTTTTTTTTTAGTCTTTGGCAGAAAACCACTCATCACATGCCTTCTATCTACTCACTCTCTCCTTCTGTACTCATGTACTATAGCTTTTTTTCTTTTTTACTTTTCCCCCTCCTCCCCATTGCTCTGGCTTTTTTCCATCTTCATATCCTCCTCCTCAGTCCTCTCTCCTCCCACCTTTTTCTACCCCTCTCTCTCTCCTCCTTGTATCTAAATTCTCTCTTCCTTTCTTCTCCCCCCATTTCTCCGTTAGTCTTTCCTTCTTTCTTACCTCCACTGCAAACCATCGGCTTCACCTCTGCTTTTGTTCGTCAATCAATTTTGCCAACACAGAGATAGCAAAGCTTAAGGGAATCAAATTCACCATTTACGGCCGTAGCACATTATGACAAAGTGCATTCTGGGAAAACTAAAGTGTCTTGTCAGGATGGAAAGTAATCTTTAATGTGTGATTTTTGTGAAAGGGAATCAGAAGAAGTGGGATATTGTAATGTTTAATGCCGTTAAAGCAGCTTAACACCAGTCTGTCACGCTCATTCTTACAGCCTGTGATCTCTGGGTATTCACTAATGAGCAGATAATGCTCTTACGCATCTTTCCGACTTTGATGTACAGGTATGACAACAGCTTCTGAGAAGAAGGGGGGTTTTACATCTAAAACCTCAGCGGTGCATGCATTGCAATGATAAGTTTTTCTCTTATCATATTCGCAGGATATGTTATCAGATCTTTTGGAGGGATGATGCTTTCTCTCAGTCTGTGGGGCATTTTTAACCAAAGCAATATTCTCTCTATCATCACTAATAACAAGCTTGGGAGAATTGTTTATGAAGGCCTTTTTTTTGGAGATGAAAGTCTTTTCTTTTTTCTCTCTCTTTTTTTTTTTTTTTTTTTTTTTTTTTTTTTTAGATGTGCTCTGAGGGTTTATGTAAAAATATCAAACATGCTTCAGTAATTTTATTTCCTGCATACTGGAGATTTTTTTTTAGCATATTCATCACGAGTTCACTATTCATGTGAAAGATATTAGTAAAAGCTCTATGATGCTCTGTTTCCGCTTTGCTGGTTTGATTCATCTCCTTTCTACACTCGCTTTTTCCTGCTCAGGGTGGTGGGTGTGCATGACATGTTCCAGCTGACATTGGGTTAGAGGTGTGAAAAATTTTTGAGAAAAAAAAGGGGGGTTAGAGGTGCGATACACCGAGAACAAGATCGACATGATTTTTTTCTTTTTTTAATTCAGCTAGATTTTTTGCATGGCTGTGCACCAAAGCATCCGAAGTGACTTGTGACATATAAAATGTGATCAATAAACATAAAATGCATGTTTTGTGGGTGGGAGGAATCCAGGGTACCTGTGGAGTACCCATACATACATGAGAAGAACATGCAAACTCCACACAGAAAGGCCCCTGTTTCCTCCCCCTTCAGCTGAGACTCGAACCAGCGACCTTCCTTATGATGTGATGTGCTGCAACCAGCGAATAACATTCTTCTAACTATCCATTAGTTCATACATCGAGCATTTATTAAAAAAAAAAAAAGAAAAAAAAAGAAAAACTCCTGGAATTCCAGTGAATAAATGTGATTTCCACTTTTATTTTATGATTTAAGCTTTAATATGAACAAATTTGAGAGATTCGGATCATGGCCAAGAAATTATATCACTTAGTAAATTTACATTAATTGAAATTTTGCTTTTGGAGCTTCAATAAAGACCCCAGGAAAACAAGTTGAGGGGCTGCAAAAGGACCAGGATAAGAAAGATTAAAATCATGATTCTAGTGAAGTGCAAACGTAGAATTGGATTATTATGAATTCTCTCACAAATGAAGACACTTGTGGACTTCACAATCTGATTTTATGTCTCTTCTATAGTAGAGAAGAATTTGTCGGGAATGGTTAACTTTTTTTTTTTTTTTAAAAAGAAGCTTTTTTTAAGGTTTTATAGTGAGAATATGAATTTTATTTCAGAACAAATTGCTGAACAGATGTCTTTAACAGATTGGGGAAAAAAAGAAAAAAAACTATGTGTGTATTTTTGTCCTGGCATCATATTTGGACATGCAAGGATTTCTTCCCAACGACTGAAGAGCTCTGCACGGGAGCATGAGTATTTGTCAACCAGAAGCGGTTTAGATGTTTCCCTAAGTGAAAACATTGATGGACAGGAGGTGGTAGAGGCACCCTGAATGTCTGAAGAAACGTCACTTATTCTGTGTAAATGATTCTTTGATATTTTAAAGAAAATATAACTGATGTTATATTATTGATATAATTTCCTTTTCTATTTAGTTCTCAGCAGGACAAAAGTGAATTTTCCCCAAAGATACACCTAAATTACTTTAATTACCAGAAGGAAATACCGCAATAAATAAAAATGTATGACACTGCTATTACATAGTGGTATGTATGTAGTATGGATGTAAGGTACATACCAGTTTCAGAGTAATTGAAAGTGTGCTGATATCACTTTCACAGATATTTGGGACATCTCCAAAGTACGTTTGCTGCTGAGGTTCTACAGCAAATTTACTGTGTTACCTCCTCAGGCAACAAGTAGCTTTTGTGGCTAATTTTTGAAAAAGCTCTTCAGTGTTATGTTTAAGTCATCTGCTCCAGCTTCACATTCTTAACTTTTTCCTTTTGTCAGCTTCAATTCCAGTCATCAATATTCTGTTTTCCCAGAGTAAAAGGAAAAAATGTGTCTTTGCTTCATGTAACGTGATAAAAGATTATTCACAGTGTAACAATGGCACGGACGGCTTTCTGGTAAAGAAAGAATGAGAGCAATGGTGTGATGTGTACCCTAGTTTGTTCAAATGACACAGACACTGAAAGGTGTGCGTGTGTGTGTTGGGTGCGGGTGTCTCTTAAGACTCATGAGCTGTGACTGCATCTCTGCAGATAGAAGTCAAGTAGAAATTGACTTTCCCGCATCTGCTTCAATAAATGTATTCTAGTGTTCCTGGTAAAAGTCGTCTCAAATTAGTGAGACTAGGAAGACATTTTTATCCTCGTTCACCCGGTTATCTCCAGTTTCACTTGTAGTGGTTTAAATATTTTTAAGCGTATATATTTTGGTTGTGCTGAGAGAAAGATTGTTTTTGTGGGGTTTTTTTTGTACTTCCTTATATTCACAGTATGTGTCCTTTAATAAATAGGCTTTGAAACAATTTTGCAATTCTGTATGATTGCTGACCTCTTTGAACAACAAATTCTACATTTCCATATGTGCATCACATGCTAATTTTTCAAAGGTGTTGCAGTATTCAACCAAGCAAAATATGTTGGCTTTACTTTCTGAAGATCCTATTTAATGCAATCTGTCAGCATTTAAAGACTGTATGCCTCCTAACCTCATCCTTTACCTCTCTGTGCTTTGAAGACAAGAGACCAACATCTGCATTTCAACGTAGCTCTTTAAACAGAACCGACTAGAAAATACAGGCTTAAAAGAAATTGGCTGCTTTTTAACTGATACAAGATCTTTAGTGTAACTTTTCTTTTAATTGAACATTGAGCTGTCGATTTGTGTGTGTGTGTGTGTGTGTGTGTGTGTGTGTGTGTGTGTGTGTGTGTGTGTGTGTGTGTGTGTGTGTGTGTGTGTGTGTGTGTGTGTGTGTAAGCTTTCTCTGTTACTGGAAATCCATAAGACAATGCTCCAAGTTCCTAGATGAAGGTAAAATCCAACAGAATTTTAAAATATCTGAATGTTTCCCCTGATGGGAAGTTATAATGCTGTTGTAGTTGTTTTTTAGCTGTCGGCAAGAATGCAGCATACTTTGAAAAGCCACTGACCAAACATAATCTGTTCTTTTCTTTCAGCTTTGGGTAAAAAGTGTGAAGAATTACGCATTATGTTCAGCCGCTTGTGCAGTATTCTTCGGCAGACAATCAGCTCCAGTAGCTCCAGATTGGTCCCCAGCACCGAGCCAGCTTTCTTGATCTTCATTTTTGACAGTTTTGTGGGAAATTCTCTGCTTACAGTTTAACGTCCAATCTGTTCCTTTACCACGACATGTCAAAGTTGAAAAGTACTGCAGAACCTCAGTCTGCTCATACAGTCTGAAAGTCTGGGATATGTTAGTGCTGCTACATCTCAGTGGAACATATAATACTGAATTCTTTTTATTCTTGCTGTGTCCTTGTTAGTGCGCAAAGCTCGTCCATTTTCGAAGCTAACAATGACACGTCACATATCATCATAGCAGACGATACAAGGTGAAAAGACCTCATTCTAATTCTGCAAAATCAATAATTGCATCCATGACTTTCAAGCCCCAGTGTGTGAGAATTACGCTCATCTAGCAGTTTGCTAATTGAATGCAAACCATTAAGTAGTGCTCTCTGGCACCTCACTGTTTAAACCGTTTTTACCACAAATGTAAAAATGTCAGCATCATGCACAAGTTGGAGTATTGCATGAGGTGGTAAAGTACAGATTGATATAAAATTACAAGCATGCCCTCCATGTCTTTGGTACCAAGCTAGCTACTGCTAACGGCTAATGTCAGTCAGTCAATCATTTTCTGAACCGTTAAGTCTGATTAATGGTCGCAGGGAAGCTGGAGCCTATCCTTGGTGTCACTGGGCAAGAGGCAGGGTACACCCTGGACAGGTCGCCAGTCTATCTAGCTAATGTCATCGTGTGAAATCATGTGACTTGAGGGAGGACGTCAACCCCCCACCCCTCTTGTCAATTCAGCTGAAATAAACTCTGAAACATGAGGAATAACTCTAGGAAAATAGGGCTAAAAGAAACACACGGTTGCCTGCGGGTATCATTTCTGTGAAGAGTAACACCAACTGAAAACTGTTACAGAAGAGCTTTTTCCAGTGTACGCTAAATAGCAAATTAGTAGTTTCTGCTGGCTTATATAGCAAGTAACAGTAAACAGTCTGACTCAAATGGGAAGATAAATGCTGGACTACCTGCCCTCTTTGTAGCTTAACACCAAAATAAACTTAATTGTAGATTGAATTAACTTATCTGTCCAGCAGAAAGCTGTAACCTGTGTGTCAGTTTTGAAGTCCCTCTCCATCTTGAACTGTCTCCATCTGGTACACGCTACACCCATGTAGACTCTCCTTTTCTCATGATTATGTCTTTGTTTTTCTTGTTGGCTATTTTTTTCTCCCTCTTGTT
Source organism: Telmatherina bonti (assembly GCF_933228915.1). Classification (NCBI taxonomy): domain Eukaryota; kingdom Metazoa; phylum Chordata; class Actinopteri; order Atheriniformes; family Telmatherinidae; genus Telmatherina; species Telmatherina bonti. The sequence goes on along the minus strand of NC_136611.1, from coordinate 25,851,082 downwards.
GGGGAAAGATTATTGACACTCCTCCATTTTAAAGTTAAACGACAAGTTGAATGATCCACACTCGTCTTTGCTTGTCCTCCCTCCGACAACACACACAGCTAAAATGTGAAAGGCTAATAAGTTTGTCCCCTTTCAGCTACCTTATTCAAAGATTTCAATGCAACATGGCAGCCTTTGGTTTTGTGTGCCACTCCCTGTGTTTTTATAAATAACTCGTTCTAAGCTACAAGAACACTTCCATTCAGATGTGATTGTGATTCGACTTAAGTAAAATACGTTTTTATGAAAGCCATACTTGATATTTGCTGATAAAAATCCAAATAAATTACACACTTTACCTTAAATAAAACATCCTGAAGTAATCAAATTAAAATTGTGAAAAATCATCATTATTAAGAAAGGTATTACGTTGCATTGCCAATTAATTAAATTTTTAATGTTTTGAACATTTCATAGAAAACTTGGTTTTCCGTGTAGTCAGTGCTTTTCACATGCACTTTGTTTTTTTTTTTTTGTTTTGTTTTTTGTGAACAACTAACCAGTAAATAATCCATCACTTAGATTTTTTTTTAGATCCATACTTTTCACCCAGTACAACAAGTAAGATCAAATTTATAGGATATCATTGATATTGGAGTTTATTTACCCCTTTATGAGCATTACCTGGCAGCAGCCATAGATTAGCTAGATCTAAGTACCTCTCAAACAGCATTGAGTTATATGATGCTGGACCTGTTACTGGCCTCTCTCCCTCTGTAGTTAAATGGAAAACGCAGCGCTGTGTTTTAATAAGCTCCACAGAGCCCCAGGGAGGTTGGAGAGGTTTGTCAATTACAAGATCTAGGCGCTTTTCGTGTGCCCTCGCTCCTGCAGCAACAGGGTGAGCGGGAGCAGTTAACTACAAGGTGATGTTATTCAATGACACAGATCTCTAATCTCTATCCAAGAGCTGAGAGTCATGTGAGAAAGAGCACGGTATGGCATCTAGAGAGTGACAGAGTGGAAAATGTGAGGAATAGCTCACAGTGCGACAGTGTTGGTCAGGATCCAGGAATGATGGTGTAGAGTGAGGAGGAAAGCTGGCGTCAGCAGTAGATGATGAGTATGGGAGGAGTTGATTCGGCTGTTCTCCGGGAAAGGAATAGTAGGAAGGTTCACATGTGGGCAAACGTACCTCCCATTGCTTTTTCTGTCAGCTGCACCAACGGCTTTAGTGACAATAGTCTTTCCCCAAGCGTTTCTACGGAAACAGAGTTTGAATCTGGTGCATTATATATATGTAACTCTTCTGGTATTTCCTGTGGTGACATCAAGTCGCTGATTGCTTCCAGTAAGGGTGTTTTCTTCACACTTTCTTGGTTGACCACAGTACAGATATGTTAAGATTGTGACACGTCAGTCAGAGATTTATGAAGAATTTTGCTGCTAACCGGAATGAAGCAACACCACTGTCTGCAGAAGCTTTGTGGGAATTTCTTCATAACTCCTTCTTTCACACCAGTTTGTTTCAAGATATGATCTGTAAAAGTAAAGGAAGACAGAATTTAATGAAAGCATATAGCAATAATGATAGTTTGAGTATATGGAGAAAAAAAAGCATTAACGTTCTGCTTTGAGGTTAAATTACACCCTCAAGCCGTCCTACATATCTTGTATTCTGGATGGGCAGTAATTGTGCATTCCTGAAACAAGCATACAGTGAAATTAACTACAAAGTATCATACCTTCCCTGCAGTTTGCCTGTAAGGGGAGCTGAGGATGTTGCAAGTTAATGATGCCTGTCCGTCCTTTTCAAAGAGTAATCCTGCCTTCAGTTCCACACAAAACACAAAGCTATTAGGGATAGAGACTGGCATGGCCTCATTTCCCCCCCAAGCTAAGATGTGAAAGGCCAATTGAGCTCACCCTGAACCCACCCAACCCTTCATGAAAGTGGGGTTAGAGTCCCACAGTGAGCCAGATAGTAGCTATACATCACATTGCTACAGTTCACCCTGAGGTGCAGGGGGAGGCGACAGTGGTGCTGGGAAAGGACAGCTGGAGGACATCGTGGGAGAGTGATAAGTGATGAGAAGGGAAGGCAGGAAAGATGGCTGCCAAAGGCACATAAGGTCAGATGGGAAGTGACCACCCTGGCTTTGCTTCCTGATAGGAAGAGCAGGAAGGGTCAAGCAGAAAACATCAGCAGCCTAGTTCAGGTTTTTTTTTTTGGCAGGGACAGGTAGTGTATATACAGCAGTAAATTATGCAACTAACATAAGTTGCAGGGTGTGCGTTTTATTTCAAATTTCCACATCAGGGTCTGATGCTGCAGTTGTGCTGGTGTCTCCTTTATTTCAGTTTCATGAGATCGAAGCTATTAAATGTTAAACAAGTAAAGAAATTCCATGGAAATCATTTGCACCATTGTAGCTTGTTACTCTCCATGGTAACAGCATTTAGTTTTAAAAACCTAAGCCTGTAATTATTAAAATCCCAAAAAATGATATACTGTATGTTCCTGAATTGTGTTTCCTCAAAACAAACAATAAAAAAAAAAAAAGTTAGAAGCTGGGATATATATGCGCAGGTCAGTCTGACATGTCCACAGCCTCCACGCACTTCTGCTGGGACTCCTCCAACTTTACAAAACTCACTCTACGAAGCTCATTCTGTAAGAAACAAAACACCGCTGACTCTCATTCGCTGTGCTTGAGAATGATAAGCTTTACACATTCAGCAGCACCCACTTGGTCTTATTTTTGTGTGATCAAAACAACAACAAAGTTCTCTCAGTCTTGCCAACTTCTGTCCTGGGCAGAGATGACCCCTCCTTGATATTTTGAGCAGTAACAAGTGTCTGTTATACCAGCAGTTCACTATGACAGTGGGACTTTATAATTATTCAGTATGGAGAGAATCCTGCATAATAAAAAGATCTGAACTATTGGATATTAGTTGCATTTTATGAGTTTTATGCATTGCAAGGAAGTTGTTTTCATCATGCAGAGTCAGCTGTCAAAGAAAAGACTTCAAATTGTTCTACAGAGCATTGTTTTTACACATGATAAGGAGAATCATGTCATTTTGCTTCAGTTGAATAAGAGAAAATGAGCAAAGCTCTGACAACAGAATCATGTTTTCCACATTTTTGTCACAGTACAAATACTCTCATTGACAGTGCAACAAATACAAAGAGCAGATTCAAGAAGACAGTATGGAAAAATCATTCTCACTAGAGTGGCAACACTTTGCTGGTTTTGGGTGTCGTTGAGAAACTGTTGGCCACAAAATGAAAACCGTCTTTGCTGATATTTTATGAGACACTACCGTGTCTCTTAGTAAAGTAAATCCACGACTGTCGCAGATAAAAATCTTTGGATATGACAGAAAGACTTACTGAGTCCGCTGCTGTTTCATCGCAGCCATAAACAGAAGGTGTCATGCTCACCATCTTTGCTGCAAGAGCAAAACACATTCCCTGCTTATGCTAGCTTTCCTGCAGCTTGCTAGCTTCTCGTTTTACAGGTTCTCACCCAGTCATGACACCCAGTCATTATGTAGAATTCATTTCTCTAATTTTCTTCGACAAACATTTATGCTTTGTCTCTTTTGAGACTGTAAGTTACACTCTACAGATTTAAAGCTGAACATTTTAAAGGTGTAAGAACTACTGATATTTCATGGCACAGACGTGCATAGAAATGACTTCTAACACCAAGCACATTTGTGAATGTGACAAAAATTCTTCCAGACATCAACATGTTTTCATCTTTGATTGGATCCGTTGGCTTTACATGCAGTACTGACTGTAGTACAGATAACTGCCTCGAGATTGTCTACATGTGTACTGCCTTCCTGTAAGTGCTTTTTAAGGTGTTACTTATCCCTAACAGGACTGTAGCACTACAGACGTAAACAGGGTTTTCACTTCACACAGTTATTTGCCTATTAAGAGACTGCAGTAAAAATAGTGCCACAAATATGGCTGCTGTCATGTGGACATGTAGTAGATGTAGATGTATATGTATAAGGCTAATTCTAAGTGAATTACAATCATAACAGTTAATTTAGTAAAATGATTAGAGACAAACAGAAACACAGTTTTAAAGGCTATTTTACATTTCTCCATCATTGGCCTTTGATTTTGATATTGCATCTTTAACTAAAGCCCAAATTATTGATGCATCTTACATGCTGTAACATATCATATGGACTTGTTAACAAGGTTAAACATGTCATTTTTAGCAGAGAAGGGCTTTGATGTAGTAGGAGGTTAGGAGCTTCCACATATCATGGTTTTATTACTTCCTGCTCACTTGGCATAATTCTGTGAGACCAGTCTTCGTTGTACTAATAGGCTTTCAAAAAGACATATTGTTCATCTTTCCTCACCAAAGTGGAGAGGTATAAATTTATGCTTGGTAGTAAAACATCCCCACATGTTGAAGTATTTATGAAGCATGTGCTGAACCCACTCCTGAGTTAGACTGTGTGGGGCAGAGCTGCTATTGATCGTGGTCAGAAACATACAGTGGTGCTCAAAGTGTAGAACGTAATGTGACTTTCAGGAGTCATGGTGCTGAAGAGTTCAGATGTGTGGCTCCCCATCCCAGAGCTTTCATCTTCTTTAGAGTAAAGATGTGGACTGAGTTTTAGGAATTCCATTGTTGTTATTTTCTTCTTCTGTTTTTTTTTAAATGGTTAAGATGAAACCACAATAAGCCATGAAACAGCGCTGATACAACTTCCTAAGAAACTTGCATATGTCTGGCTGACTGGAGATGTGAGACACAGACAGCTGGCTCACTGAGCAGTGATCTGTGAATACGTGTGTTTGTGTGTGTGTGTGGCTCTCAGCTTTTCAAAATGAAATTAGCTATCAAACCAAGTCCTTTAAGAAGCAGTCTGCAGCAGACACTCAAGGTCAGACTTGCTGATTCTGCTGATGCAGATTGTTCCCTGCTGTTGGCACCAAACTGTCACATGAGGGGTTACCACTGTCCACCCCCCCTCCCCACCCCTCCTCTCCCAAAGTCAGCCCCACACCTATTCATGGCCTGCACACACTCCCATCCCTCCATTATCACCGTGGTCCTCCCTTGCATGGGAGTGTGCATTTACCCGTTAAATTAGCTGCAGGGAGGAGGGGTTACGCTTCCTGACGGAGTGCCTGGATACCCTTGCTGACGTGCAGTACAGAGATGAATTGGGTAAGGTGTCCTGATTTCCCATGTGACTACAGTAATTGTGTTATAATGGAGGTGGGAGCTGAATGGCCATCACCAGAGGGACAGAGTTGCAAAGCTCCTGGCTCAGTGTCCCTTTCTTTTCCTTCATCATACAGTAGGGAGTGCAGACTGAGACAGCAGGGCATTTTGGGTATGTTGCCGGCATTTTTTAAGTGCCACGTTGGCACTTTTTTATGCAGTGGAAGCGTTTTGCATTGAGGAATTTTCACACTTGTTGAGACTCCGCTGTTGTCTCAACACTAGTTTCTTGATGAGCCTGAAACTGTAGAAAAGTCCATTTTTCCAGTCACTTATTTACTTAAGCAATCTTTTAATATGATGCAGACTATCATAAACTAACGTAGTTTTTAAAGAATCGATTATTCAGAGACAAACAATTATCTGTATTTTCTGGCTTTATCAAGATGGTGTATTTTCTTAGTTCTGGTTTCAGACTTTATGTCAAAACAGTAAAAAGAAAGAGACGCTTGAAAAATTTGCTTGGATGCTTGGATGGAAGTATAACATTATAAACATCGGCCTAATATTGAGGACATCTTCCTCATATATCCACAAGTGCTCTGTTTAGTGTGTACAAATATCTGAGGGTGTTCTTGAGATTCTTCTACTGGAATGACAATAAATCCAATAATAAAGTAATAAATCCAATGGGGGCCTGTGGGTTGTGGGGTGGGGTCTTTGTGGATTTGGCTAGCTTCCTGGAGATTCTATCCATTCCCATTAGATCAGTATTTTGGGAGGTTTAAAGCTCTTTTCCATTTTTTTTTTTTTTGAGTCTTTATTAAACAGTTGTTTTAATGTCCTGTCACAGAAAGCCGCTGCTGCTTGTCAGAAGAAATGCTTAGGCACGAGGCAGCTATCAAAATAACACCCATGTAACAACCAGGATGCAGCTTTTTGTTGCCGAGCATTGCATTGTGACAAGAGGAGGAGCTTTACTGACTTTATCTGACAGTGTTTTGTTTTATTATGGTTGACTGGTGTATGATTTTCAGTTGAACTATGTGATTCAACTCACATGATTTAATTTACTCACATAATTTAGCTGCGCAACTCATGTTTCATGTCAAGACTTGAAAGCCATCATGTCCTTTACGATGACCTATTCATGTTTCTTTTCCTCTTTTCTTTATTTTAGGAACCATGAGACCAGTTCAGAGAAACTTTTATGAGCCGTCATCTGCTCCAGGGAAAGGCGTGGTGTGGGAGTGGGAGAACGACAACGGCTCATGGACACCATATGACATGGAGATCTGTGTGACTATCCAGAACGCCTATGAGAAGCAGCACCCCTGGCTGGATCTGACCTCTCTGGGCTTCTGCTACCTCATCGACTTCAACAGCATGTCGCAGACCAACAGGCAGAGCCAGCGCAAGCGACGGCTACGAAGACGCATGGACCTAGCGTACCCCCTCATTATGGGCTCTATTCCTAAGTCCCAGTCCTGGCCCGTGGGCGCCAGCTCCGGTCATCCCTGTTCCTGCCAGCAGTGTATCCTGGTTAATAGTACAAGAGCTGCCTCTAATGCTATTCTGGCCTCTCAGCGGCGTAAGCATTATGGAGGGATAGCGGGCAACCCAGGCACTGCTGGAACCCATGGTGTAGTACGACAGAGCAACACTTTCGCTGGTACCTCCCTCTGGTCTCCAACATCCGGCTCCGCCAGCACCAACAACAATAACATAAGTGTGGGAGGTGGGCAAGCTAAAGCTGAACAGGTGCAGTCACCACTGTCCTCTGCCAACTTCCCCTGTTCCCCTGTGATGCCATCTCTTTCATCCGCCCATGGTCACCACACTCTCACCATTAATGGACAGAACAACCTGAACCGGCCCGGCACCCAGCGTATCTCCATGGGGACCACCCGAGGAGCCATCCCACCAGGGTAATGATGTTTACAAACAGAATCATGCATTTCTTCTATTTTACAATTCAGATTTTCTAATCGTACCCTTACATTTGTTGTAGCGAGAGGGCGCAAAGAGCTAGCATTCAGTTGAATTTACAGTTCCTCCGAGGCAATGGTTGGATATAAAAAGCCAATATGTCTGCCTCACAAAGCTTTACGCTGAACGTGTCTGGTGTGTGGTGCTCGTTCGCTGTCTTTCTTTACTTCCTCCACTGCTGATTTATGACCTTTCTGTTTTATGTGCTGATCAATGGATCTGCAGAGAAAAGTCCGGTTTATTCTCGTTTGTGTGACTGCTCTGAGCAGGATCCCTTTTCTTCCATATGTGTGTCTGTCATGGTTGCTGTTCCATAATGAGCTTACGTTGGCCCCCAGTAGGCATGAAATACTGCAGCTCTTCTGGATCATTCTGTTGCTTGTGCTTTAAAAATTGTGGCTATCAGACTGTGTTACGGTCGTATTGTCATACGATGCAAAAATAGTCTGACGGTGCATGTGGAATATCTGAATGTGCATTTAACTGGATCTTTGTTTCACTGTGCGGTGTGTGTAAGGCATGTATACGCGCTGTCAGACATGTGAAGCGGGCATTGGTGTAACTGTGGAAACCTATTTGCCATGGCGGCAGAGCTCCACTGGGGAAGAGTGAATAATGGATCAAGGAAAAATGGGAGCTTCAGCAGAGCGCTCTGACCTCAGAACGATTCAGAGAAAGAAACCAAGGAAAAGAAGTGTGTTAGTGTTGAAACCGATACTTCTTTTCCTTACCCTGCTTTCTTATACTAAAATAAACCTGATCTAATTTGATTCCATTCTGTTCTCACTGCTCATGGGGAGAGACACACTTAACTTGTTTGAATAATACGGTCCATCACTCACACACCTTCACTTTCTGCCGCCTAATCCGGGTCACTAAATCATACAGGGTTTTCATAGCTGCTATGACTTTGTTTTATCCATTCAACATCTAAAAAAAATGGGTGTCTCTGTGACAAAAAGTATCTGTCATAAAGAGAAATAAAATAAGATAGATTGTTCAGAGACGTCTCTTCTGTATTTCAAGAATTCAGTGAAGTCTTAGGTGCGAAGAGTTGTGGATTCAATGTGACTTTTTAACCTCACAGCACATATGGTGCTGTGAAGACGGTGAGAGCTAGAGCAAGAGAAAGGAAGAGAGACGAGGGGGGGGGGTGAGGCGGAGTACATTGGTTCCCAGGCGAGTGGCTCGACACACAGGATGAATGTGGTTAGCACACACACACAGCAGGACATGAGAGCTTGCAATCACACAAACACAAGTTGAAATGTGAACTCCCTCGCACGTTCCCACAAGCGTGCTGCAGACAGATAACAGAGGAACCCACACAGAATGAAAATCATCAGATCTGTTTTTCACACACCCACTTCCTAATATAACTGTTGTTGTGCAAGAAATGTATTTGTCACAGCGGGACTTGTTTACATGAGTTAAATTAGCTGCTTTACATATATAACCATCCTTGTTATATGTAATTGCAAAAAAAATACTTCTTGAATGTGGCTGACTTATCAGCATGTAAGCTCGCACAGTGCCACAAATGTTGCTATGGTCTATATTCACTGTGACAACGGCATTTCAGATATTGATTTTTTTATATTATGTCACAAAACAACTGGTTATGGTTTGCAAAGAGGATGGGGGGGGGGGTGGTATTGTGTTGCCTAATGCACATGTGTTACGTGCACAAATATTAGTAGTGGCACCATCTGCTGGATTGTGTCAACACATCGGTTTATCCGGGAACTGGGCGGCCCACACATCTCCACCTGTAGAGTGTAATGGTGACAGATGCAGACTGCTTACATACTGCTGTTTGCACTTAAGGAGGAACTTCTTATTTTCATTCATGATCTGATTGTTTTTGTTTATTGGTTGGTTAAACTGTTCACTAACTGAAATTGTCATTTGCTGAAACAAAAGGATTTAAATGTACAGTATTCAGTGCAAACAGGGGGTTATGTGAATCTATTATGAACAATAATTCCATTGCATTTATTTAATAGCACTGATAAATGAATTTGTACGAAAAAAACATTTTGGTGCTCAAACTTTAATTTATTGTGGGACTTCTTAAATAAGAGCAGTGTAGAAATGATGTATATAGGCTCAAAGAACCAAATACTGAGTGTAATATTTGGTTGACTGTATCTTGGAAGTTAAACCTTTTTTGCAACTATCAAAATGTTTCTAGCAATGTGTGTTCAGATATTTGAAAGAAATGTGTTTATTTTCTCGATCCAATCCAAATTCGTTATATAATTCGGCTCAACAGAGTTTTGGAAGTATTAAGTTTCATGTTTACCTGCTTTAACGAATTATCAGCCCATTTAAACTTGTGTTTGCAGTAATTGTCCTGTTGGTAAATCAAATAATTCAAGTTTTCAGGTGTTGTGAAGTTAAAGAATTTCAAAGTATTTCTCCTCTACGTTGTTCTATCCTCTTTGTGCATTTAAGTATTATTTCAATTAACCTTTTTTATTTACCTTGTTCTTCCCAGCAACACAGCAGCAGAATGGTGTTCTGGCATTTGTGAAAATGGAGCTCGCAAGATTTGAAAGTGGCTTCCTGTCTTGGCTCCTCCCCTACAGATTTTGCTCCTTGCGTGATCAAAGGTTTTTTTCTTACCTCCGCCAAGGAGGTTGTGTATTTACCGGCATTTATCTGTTTGTGTTCAAGATAACTCAAAAAGTTTTGGACGGATTTTTATTACATTTTCAGGAGTTGGAAATGTGAAAAGGACGAACTGATTTCATTTTGGTGGTAATCCGGATCACTGTTTGGATCCAGGAATTTTAAAGGCCTTGGCGAAGGTTTGCACTTTCCGCGTGTTTTTCTGGTTTGCAACTTTTTCCACCAACGATTTTCTCTTTCTCAGCTGTTCAGGGGGAGGAGACAAATAAACCGAGCCGGGTCGGGAAACCCTTCCTGCATTTTCTCAGCCATGTGTGACTTCCGAGTTTCTTCTTCACTACTTTGCATTTTCATGCTACTTATATGCAGGGTGCGCGATGCAGGCTGGGGAAGAGGACAGCCGGAGAAGAAGCTTACGAAAGAAATTAATAACTCCAATTTGGTCCGAACATTTTTCGTCAGTTTTTACAGATTTACAGTCAGCTGAGGGATCTAACTATATTTCTTATTGTTCATAATTACAAAATGTACAGACTACTATCAGGACGAGGAACCACTTCACCCAGTGAAAAAAAATGTCTGAGCAAGATTACCTACACTAGCTTTAAGTATTATTATTTATTTTTAAATTTGTCTCTTGCTGAATTTACAAATTAAAGTCAAAGCTGTAAGAAGGGTGGGGCAAAAAAAGGAGAGAATAAAACAGAAAAGAAAAAAATGGTGAAAAGAAGAGAAAAAGAGACGGCGATACAATAGATTAAACGTTACAACATGAGCTGTTCAGTTTAGACAAGCAAAACCAGACAACCAGCTGCTACACCTGAAAGGAAACATCTTCAGATAAACAAAGCTGGAAATCATCTGGAGCACTTAAAAAAAGCAAAGCTGGAAAAAATTATGCATCACAACAACAAATACATCACCAGCAGAAATAAAAATCATGCACGTAACTGCTGTTGGTGATTAAACCTGCGGGACAACACAGTGACTGTCACAGCATGCAGGTCAGTGAATGTGGGAGCAAAGTATCAGGCATGAATAGTGATCGGTTATTGTGCAAATGCAACAAGGTCACTACAAAGATCAGAGGCAGACCAGGGACCAGCTGCTAATTCATACTATACTATACTATACTATACTATACTATACTTTTTTTTTCTAAAACATTTTAAAAACAGCTGATCAAAGTGCTGTACAGTAATAGCAAGTTAATAACAATAAAATGGTGAAATAAAGACATACATAAAAAAGAACAGTTAAAATACATATAAGGACATGACAACTCAGTCTTGCTCAAATGCCAAAGAATAAAAATGTGTTTTTAAACGAATTTTAAAAACACCTAGGTAGTTAGCCTGTCTAACCTGCAGAGGCAGAACTGAAAAGGCTCGGTCTCCTCTGGATTCACACTGTGACTTAGGGATAGTTAAAAGCATCTGGTCCATGCTTTCACCTTTCAGAGCCTGTATCCGAGCCAGCCTGCCACAGAGACGACCATGCATCCCGCCACAATGACCTGAAGGTCCAGGTACCCCCTGGACAGCCATCCAGTATGGGCCAGTATCCACCCTAATCTCAGGCACCCCAGGGACCAGGGCACAAACCACCAGTTCACATAAACTTTGTTTAAGAAAGCATTTTCATACAACCCCAAGTTGTATAAAAGATTGAACGTTATATAAAATGGAAATAAAAACAGAATACAATGGTTTGAAAATCCTTTTTAACCTATATTTAACTGAATACGCTACAGATATTTATGTTGAAACAGATAAAAACTTTTGTTTTGGTTATTGCAAGTATTCCCTCATTTTAAATTTGATGCCTGCAACATGTTCGAGAAAAGATGAGGCAGGGGCAACAAAAGACTGAGAGAATTGAGAAATGCTAAAAAAAACACCTGTTTGGAAGTGAACAGATTAATTGAAAAAAAATCAGTGTGTCCTGACTGGGTATACAGTAAGTAGCATTGCTGAAAGGCTCGGTTATTCTCAAGCAAGGATGAGGTAAGGCGCACCACTTTGTGAACGCTTGAGCAGAAATGTTATAAAACCAACAGGCTTCATCACATTTCTCAGTCTACAGCTGCAAGGTGTTTAGGTGTTTAATCAGTCACCAAGAGATTCAGAGAACCTAGAGAAATGTCTACATGTAAGCAGCATTCATAAACTTGTAGTAGGTGCCCATGACCTTCAATCTTCCACTTGGCACTGCATTAAAAACCAACACCATAGTTATCATCAACAAATGAGCAAACCGTCGTTCGTTAACACATTTCGATGCAGCATCTACAAGTGTAAGTTAAAACTCTGCCATGGATAGCAAAAGCCATTTATCAACAACACCCAGAAACACTGCCACCATCTGAGATGGACTGACACAAAGTGGAAAAATGTGCTGCAGTCTGACGAGTCCACATTTTGGATTGTTTTTGGAAATCATGGACATGGTGTCCTCTGGGCCAAAGAGAAAAAAGAACTATCCAGGTTGTCACCGGGGCAAAGTTTATAAGCCAGCATCTGTGACTGTATGGTGGTATGTCAGTGCCCATTGTGTGGGTAAGTTGCACATCAGCGAAGCTGAATGCTGATAGGTAAATACAGGATTTGGAGCAACATAGATTGCAATTCAAGCAATGTCTTTATCAGTGACATCCCTGCTTATTTAAGCTAGACAATGCCAAGCCACATTCTGAAAATGTGGTAAATCAGTGTGGTTTTGTTGTAAAAAAAAAAAAAAAAAAAATGTGGCTACTAGACATGCCTGCAGTCCACACGTGTCTGCCTCTAAAATTGTAGGGTGCATTATGAAGGGCAATACGTGACAATGGAGACCCCAGACTTTTGGGGAACTAAAGTTGTATATCAAGCAAGAATGGGAAAGAATTTCACCTACAAAGCTACAACAGTTAGTGAACTTAGCTCCCAGACACTTATCGAGTGTTGTTAAAAGTGAAAGTGATGTAACGTAATGGTAAACATGCTCCTGTCTTAGCTTTTTTTGGAATATGTTGCAGTCAAATTCAATATAAGAAAATATTCTAAAAAAAAAAAAAGCGTAGTTTATTTCATTGAACTTGTAAACAAAAGATTTGCAAATCATTTTTTTCTGTTTTTATTTACGTTGTACACAGTGTCCCGACTTCATAGTGGTTGAATGATCTTATTACTCTGATCAAAATCATCTGACCTCAAAGCTGGCACAACCAGTCTAACACACCCAGACACTGATCAGGTCACTCCTTCCTACAATCAATTCTCAAGTGAGCTTCTCGTGTGCCAAAAGTTCAGTCTTGTTTCCTATGCTAAGGATTTATGTCTTATGATTTATGTCTGACTTTCTGTTTGTTGGCAACTTCATGCAAAAATTACTGAGAGGATTTTTGTGATTTTATTTTTGGAGGACGGGTCTTGGTCTCACTTGGATATCATTACATTTTGGGAATGATCTGGGAAGAATTGTGGACACAGGAATTTTTAAAGCATTCTTTACGATGTGGGTGGAAAAGGGCTGCTTGGCAGAGGTCTGCATTCTCTTGAGTGCTTTTCTAGTAGCTTTTTTTTTTATATAAAAGCAGTAAAATTTAAGTGTGTATGAATACAGCTGTTTTTCACACATATTTGTTTCCTCTGTCAGATCTCTGACTGTGTCAGCAGCAAAATCCTTACTCAGCGTAAAGATTCTGATGTGAATCTGACGATACTTTTGTGCAGTATGTAATGATCTTCTCCACCAAAAAACAGATTGCTGCATATCTTGAACATTTTTGACAGTCCACATACTTCAGTCAATAATTTGATTCCCCTCTATGGTCCCTGGTGGGCCAGTAAAATGAACAGATCAAACTAACCACAGTTGGACTCTGAGTACTCTGCCTATATTTGTTCAGTCTTAATAGTTCCTGAGATCTCCTGAATTCTAAACTACTCAGCTCGTATAAAGGTGACAGTCGGGGTTCAATGCCAGACCTGGGAAAACTAGATTCCTCTTCAGTATGTTGTACTAATGTGTAGGTATTTTTGCTAACAGTCTTGCAGTTTGCGGTTGCTCTGAGAGACATTGCTTAGCTGTTAACTTGCGACACATACGGTTTTATTGTGAGAAAGGTTTTTTTCTCCTAAAAAGGTGACTTCACCAGAAAAGCAACTTCAGATACCTAGCTGAACCTTCAATAACAGTGTCAGCTGTAACTGTTGCCACATACATATTTGATACTACGTTTTTGTCAGCAGTTCTTCACAGAAGACATATTTTTGCCATTATGCTTTTTTTTTTACACACCAGGTTCAGTTTATTATGAGCTGCCATATAAGACAGAATATATTTTTTAACTCTCACACACAGCATATTATTATAATCTCCACAAGCACCCAAAATAAACTTTTTTTAAGAGAAAAGAAATGCATAAAAACATAAGGAAAATTCAAAGGCTAATGTTCCTCTAAAGTAAAATCTTTTAAAATAAACAGATTTGTATTTTAACTAAGCTGATTCTTCCAGGAGATCCTTGCAGGAAATTTGGTTTGGTAGATTTTACATGATCCAAGCATCAAACATGATGCCTCCACAAAAAGAGGAAAAAATCTGGATGAGTCTATAAACGCTGAACCACTTTTCAACAATGACTTTCTCACCATGATGCGATCACTTGAAAAGAAAAGACATGATAATATGCTTGAAAAGACAAACTTATGATTGACTCAACACAGAAGCAATTTCTCAAGAAGTGTAGGTTTTTTCTTGTTTGTTTGTTTTTCTGGGTTTTTTTTAATCAAACCACTTCTTTGTGTGTGTAACTCAGTTAAAGCCTGTGTTGCTAAAAAAAAAATGAAAAGCTGAAAAGAAAAAGTTCAGTATTCCCGTGAAAGAAAAACTGTTTGAATAACACGTTGCTGTCAGCTGTGTTTATGAGCCTCTTGTGTTCAGAACGCTGCTTTGAGTGTTGGCCAGAGGGCTGTGATTGTGTGGAGCGCACAGATCATTATTCCTCAGTGAGCTGCTTTGCCACTCTGCTTTGGTGCTCCCCTTAGGATAAAAATTAATATTGTAACGAATGAATAAACCATGAGAGCTCATATTGGCCGAGCTGACGCAATTTTGAAATAGTTTCTGTCATTATACCTTATTTTCGGGGTATTTCTTGTAGCACTGTGACGTGTAGCGTCCCATTTTCATCCTCACTGTGTCAGGGAAAGGTCTTGCCTTTGTTTCTTGCTAACTACATCAATATAACGACAAAGCACTGCAAAATTCTCTTCATCCAACCCTCCCCACGCTGAATTTATGGTGCATGATAAACAGATGAGTAGATATTAATCCGCAGTCAGCACTTTCTTATCTGGGTTTAATGTGGGTCTCTATTTGGGGAATCACTTCTGCTTAAGTCCTCAAGGAAAGCTGGATATTCCCTCTAGATGAAAAGGATAATACTGAACAGAGATGGAACGGTGATCTTCATGCCCTGACCTGCCATGGACCAGAAATAATGTGGATTAGGATTGTAGGTACAGCCTTTTGTCAGTGAAATACATTTAATTTAGGTAAAAAAAAAAATGATAACATTGTAGGCATGAGAAGTGCTTTGCAGATTCTTTTAAAGACACTTTCCTGGCAAAATGAAAACAGGAATATAAAATAGTTTAACCGGCAGCATGAAAGAAATGCAAAGGTGACAGGGTTCAGTGTGGTTATCACAGAGAAGCCATATTGCAGAGGAAATGCAAAGAGCCTCTGCTTGTTTACTGATGATGTGCTATAATTGCTTGCATCTGAGCACGAGCCAACAGAGCCTTTTGTTCATTAGGAGATTGATTAGATTCTGGTTCTTCTGCGGACAATTTGATTAAAGATGGATCCTGAGCCACTCATTATATGTCATTCAGTGCAAAGGAGTTGTAATTTAATAATCTATTGAGGTCCACTGTGTACAGGAAGTTCAGAGTTTTTAAATACAACCCCAGTTCAAAAGAAGTTGGGACCTTGTTTAAAGTGAAGATTTATAATGCAGAGATTTACTAACCTCATTAACTAGTGTTTTACTCACAGCAGAAACTAGAACCACATCTGATGTGCACATCAATATTATCGGGATATCAACAATAAAATGCCATATCAAAAATTATCAGCATAAGTTTTGACTTTTTTAATGACTTGATTACACCACATGCACATATTTTATATCAATCTCTTCAGCTGAGCCTCCTTTAACTAAAAATGACAAAATATAGGACGTGTCATGTCAAGTTTTCCAGATATTTTTTGTTTGTTTGGCACAGTTTGCTCCAAAAATATCAGTATTGGGTGATATTGATATTGGAAATTAAGAGTTGGACAAAATCGGTATTTCAGATATTGGTTAAAAATCCAATATAAAACATCACTAATTTAATGCATTACCTCAAGGAGTAGGTTATAAGTTAGTAGGTTAAGTGGCAACCTGAAAAGGCAATTATTTAGTAAAAAAGACAGCGTCTTAGAGAGGCAGGGAGCCTCAGAAATAAAGATGAAAAGAGGTTTAACAATGTGCAAATTTAAAAGAAAACCTGTCTACTAATTGTGGATCAATTTTTAAAATAGGGTTTCCTTATGTAAAACTGTGAAGACTTTGAAAATTACATTATATACACATAACAGAAATCATCAATCAGCATAAGAGTTGGAGAATAGAGACATGTCTGTAGACATGGGACACAGCCAAACGTTTTTTTTTTGTTTTTTTTATCATGTTTAAATGCCTGCACTTCTGTAACAGGGTGGGGGTGCATTAGTGCCTATGGAACAAGCAACATGCACATCTGGAAAGAAGAAAAAAAAATGCACCATCTAGGATTTTCTTCTTTTTTTTTAATTTTCCTGGAAAGCATTGAATTAAGCCAATGCTAAACATCCTGTTCATCTATTACAGCAACATGCTACATAACAGGAGAGTCCAGGTAATGGACTTCCCTGTCTGCAGTCCAGACTTTATGTAACTAAAAACATTTGGTACATTATGAAATGCAAAATAAAACAAAGAAGTCCCTGGACAGCAGAGCAGCTTGAGTCATGGCACAGTTACAGTGCTCATAAATCTAAAGCCTCTCTTGTATTCATGTATGAAAGATGGAGGAAATATGAATTTCCAACCTGAACAGTTTAGTTTGTTTTGCATTTTCTGGATTTCCTGGAAGTCTGAATCACAGCAGATGATGCAAGCCAGGATATTAGCGCCAAAAGTACTTGACTTTTATTTAGTAAACTTTACATAATAAATGAGTCGTGTCCAGCTTCCTCCTGAACATTAGTGAATCCTAACAATGCTTATTTTTATTGAAGCAAAGGCTGACTAATGTTTTTAGCTTTGTGTTAATTAAAATTCCCACTCTTTGGCTATGTAAGCTAGCATTAGCAGCGACTGACTTCCATGCTATCACATTGACAACATCAAAATATAAACTAGCATGGAAGCCAGAAGAGACGGGAAGTGTCTTAAATCTTAAAAAAAAAAAAAAAAAAAAAAAAGACAACCACACTTCTTGTGGGAACTGTAAAAATGTAAGTTTAGTCTGAACGGACTCTAATGTGCTCATAGAGCTTCAGGCTGAAAGAATAAACTTGAGGTCATCTAGTTTTTTTTTGCACTGTCAGCACAGTGTGGGGACGTGGCTTGCACCTTCAACCCCCTGTGCTTCACACCCAACCAGGATGGACACGGTCTCTTTTTCATTATGTGTGTATTTCTATATAAAGTAAACAGGTGAGGAGGGAAGAGAACAGAGTGAGATGAGGGGTGGCAGCTGCAGGCAGCTTTCAGGCTGAATGGCTGATTAAGGGCTCAGCCTTGTATGCCAACAGTTTCTGCAGAGCATAAATAGGCAGTCACAAACTTTACAAAACTTGTTTACAAGATGTGCATCAATATGTTCTGCTAAAATAAAGCATAAACGGAGTGTAGAGAAATCTGTTTCTTTTTCACTTAGCAGGTACATTTTGACAGTCTTTGTTTAAGCTGCAGATTCATTTTGTTGACATTTCTTTGTGAAAGTTTGAATTAAGCAGTAAAACTTTTTTTTTTTTTTTTTTTTTTTTTTTGGTTAGATATTAGACAGTGCTGTCTGTGGTTTGTGGTTTTGCCCCCCTTTGCTGCTGCAGCCCTGAGGGGGACACAATTGTTCTGTGAGGGCCGGTCCCAAGCCTGGAGAGTGGAGAGGGTTGCGTAAGGAAGGACATCTGGTGCCAATTCACCTGCGTGATGACTCACTGTGGCGACCCCTTTAGAGGGACAAGTCGAAAGGGAAACAACAACATTAGACAGTCCTACAAGTTCTACATAGATCATCTGCTAAGAGTGTGTATACGAGGCGCAGACAACACATAGGGAGACGATGTTAGGGCTTCTCATGGTGTGTTGTCCCCTTCCGTCCCCCAATGAAAATGAGTTCTTTGATCACTGCGCTCTTTGTGAACAACATGAATTATGCATGAACTCATAACAGGAGGCTTCTTGTGCTCTGTGTTTTAATTCGTGCACTTTTTGGCTGAAGTGCATGTTGAAATGAAGGAGAACCTCTCCTGCTGGATGGTTCGTGAGAGTAGCTTGTGCTTTACTTCATCAGTCATACTTTTGGAATTAATTGTTAACATGATGTTCCCTTTACTGAGATGTTTTCCTCAGAAAACAAACATTTCCATCCACAGTCAAAGCTGGCTACCCACATCTGATTCAGGTTCATATTGAATGAAGGGCAGCCGCATGCTGTGAAATATCGACTGCTTAGTGTTTGCTACAAAAACAGGCTTCGGGAGGTGAGTTCACCTATTAATTCTTCTTGCGTGGCTTAAGGTGTGAAATAGCTTCTTTTTTCTTTTCGCTAAAGTCCGAAACATTTTTTTCAATTTGTCACATTTTATTATGACTCATACCAGTGCTGCACACGCTGGGTTTTTGATCTACCAGTGTGAGACACAGTAAGTGAGTATCTACAGGAGGCGCTATGGAAAGCGTCAGCTTCTCAGCCAGGCCTCACATCCCTTTTTGTTTTGCACTGAGCTTATTGAAGGGCTTCCCCTGGCACTGGAACAGAGGCTCTCACTTATGTCAGAGCAGTCTGTTGATGTGGATTCATACAGGGAGCTGATTGATTGTTTTGATTTCTGTGTTTTTATCTTTATAAAGATGTATAGATAACTTTTTATGATGTGTGTGTGCTCTGCCGGGTGTGACCATTCTGATGTTTTGGTTTCCTGTATCTCTTTGGGTAGTTGGTAATGTTTTATGGGTTTGTTTTGGGGTTTTTTTGCTCTGTTGTGTTTGTGAACCAAGTGTTCTGTTCAAGGCCTGTTTCAGCTTTGACTGTTGTTATCTTCAAGCTGGGAGTTGTTTTGACTAGTGCTGCCAGGCAGAGGTTGTTTAAAGAACGCTGTAACACTCTGAGCCAGGCAGAGCTCTCGAGACCTCTCGCTCGCAACATCTGTGCATGATCAATAAATCTGAACAGAAAACAGTTGATTTATAGATGTATTTCTCATCGGATAAATTCCACGACATATATTAAATCATATTTTAAATATAATATTTAATTTAATTATTTGGAGTCTTTGCTCCACCATATATTGTGAAATAATTGTTTTTGTTAATATTTAGTGATGCAAAACAAAAAAGATGCACACACAAAGCTTTTCACACTTTGGTGCCCCTAACGAAGGCTTATTCAACATCTGTCTGGCATCCAGGCAGATGGTGACTCTTCGCCACTTCCTCTTCCTTCTCCTGACTTTTACCAATAATGGCATCTTGGTGAATGATCAAAACAGCCAGTGTGAATCGGGCGTCTGATACGGAGCCATAAAGCAAAACACAGTTAGTGACATGACAGAACGGGCAGGAATGCCAAGTTGTGAATCGTGTTGTCTCAGCACCGGGATGCTGCATGACAGTGACAGCATATACACTACTCACAAAAAGTTAGGGATATTTGGCTTTCAGGTGAAATTTATGGAAAATGCAATATGTTCATGCTACAGTGATATAATATCATAAAAGTAAGACATTTAAGTAGAAGGATGCACTACTGATTTCCTCATCTCAAAAAATTCATTCAACACAAAAGGTAACAACAATGGTAGTTACACCTCAACAAAAAAATTGAACGTCTCAATATCTTGTCATGTGCCCTTGAGCATCAATTACAGCTTGACAACGACGTCTCATGCTGTTCACAAGGCAACTTATTGCCTGCTGAGGCATGGCATCCCACTCTTCTTGAAGGGCAGCCCTCAGGTCATTGAGGTTCTGGGGTGCAGGGTTTCGAGCCTCTACACGACGGCTCAGCTGATCCCACAGGTTTTCAATGGGATTCAGGTCTGGAGAGAGTGCAGGCCATTCCATTTGAGGTACACTAGTCTCCAACAGCCGTTCCCTGATGATGCGGCCTCGATGAGCAGGAGCATTGTCGTCCATGAAGATGAAATTAGGCCTGTGCTGTTCATGTAGGGGCACAATCACTGGATTAATGATGTTATTCAGGTAGTATGGGCTTGTCACTGTACCATTCACAAAGTGTAGGGCAGTTCTGTACCAAGTGGACACCCCTGCCCACACTGTAACACCGCCACCACCAAAAGCTCGCCTGGTGACAACAGTGGCTGATGCATAGCGCTCTCCCTGACGTCTCCAACATCGTTGCCGGCCATCATTTCTGCTCAGTGTGAATCGACTTTCATCAGAGAACAGCACTGAGGCCCACTGGTTCCTCGTCCAGCGTAAATGCTCCCTGGCCCATGCAAGACGATGATGCCTGTGCCTGGTGGTGTGGTCAGGTACCCGTGCAGGTCGTCTAGCACGCAGACCACGCTGATGTAAACGGTTTCGAATGGTCTGACGTGACACTTGGGTGCCTCTCACCTCTCTTAAACGTGCCTGGAGTTGAGTGGCATTCATCATCCGGTTTCTCAGGGCAGCGTTCACAATGTAGCGGTCATCAGCACGGGATGTGGCCAAAGGACGTCCACTTCTAGGCCTTTCTGTGACTCTTCCAGTCTCTCGATATCTCTGTTGCAACCTGCTGATGACACTCTGTGACACTCCAAGCTCAGTGGCCACTTCTGTCTGAGAACGTCCTGTTTGAAGCATCGCAATGGCAAGGGACTGTTGTTCCATTGTTAGGTGTTGTCTTGGTCTCATGATGTCAAAATGTGAACAACACGATGAGGACAACTGTTTAAACAGCAGCTCTAATTAAACCAGGACATTTATTGGTCAATTCAAGGATCACACACCTGCCGTGATTTTTGCTGTTAAGCTCCTTGTTAGAAAACAGCAACTTGTGCAAAATTTGTTGAAACATTTAACAGTAGGACATGTGCATTTAAAAGCTTAGAGAAGATCACATTAAGTTCACCTGTACAGGTTTGAATGCATTTTAGGCTTGTTATGAAATTTCACCCAAAAGCTGAATATCCCTAACTTTTTGTGAAGAGTGTATGTTAGCGTGTCATCAAAACAAGTCAGAAGCAGTTTTCAGGTTGTGAAGCTGTTGTTATGTTTTAATTATATGTTGCCATCAGAAGACACATGACCAAACACCCTGGTGGCATCTTATTGAAGGGTTTTTTTTTTTTAAAGGGGTGCTATTATGGTATTTCAAGTTTTCTGAGCTTTCTACAGTGTTACAGTGTTGAATCCTCATCAGACATGTGAACGGCACTGTTTTTTATCACCTAAACGCATGTTTGAGTTTGAGTTTGAGTTCCAGTACGCTCTCCGTTCGGTTTCCATGGCGATGAAAAACGCGTCATTTTAGAGAGTTTTTTCTACTTCGAAATCCTTGTGACGTCCCGGGGGATAAGGTTCGGTGATTGGTTACCTTCTACTGGTTAACAAGGGCATGTACAAATACATCAGGCGGGTGGAAAACGTGGGATAAAGTTATTTCCAACGATGGCTGGTGAGTTTACCAAAGAGAGACATCCTGCTGCATTCGTTGCTGTGGGTTGCTGTTTTCCACTTCGTTTTCAGGCTCTGATTCAGGTTCCAACATGTAGGGCTGTATGCTATGTTTTGACATTGTATTTTATTTTTTTATTGAGTTCATATTAGCCTAATCCTTCTGTTTATGAGATGTTACAATGACGGCGAAAGCAGGTGCGGTGCGCGCTCCCAATGTAGTGCAGTGGCGGGAGGCGGGGCTTAATGCGGAAGAGTCTCAATCCACTCGTTTTGCCCACAGGCTGATCTGACAGCCTACGGAGAGGGTCGGTCTGAAGTAAATAAAGCCATTTGTGACAATAACTCGATCAATCCCAGCCCTTCTGGTCTCAGAAATAAAAATAGATTAGCCTGAAATGCACATAATAGTTCCACTTTAATTAAACAGACCTCCAAACTATTTAATCTAATTTCAACTAACAAACAACACAAACAAGTCATCTGCTGACCACAGGCTGAAGACGCTTAATGTGATTTAAGAAAAAGTTCAGAATCTAATCACTGTTTGTTTATTATTTATTTATTTACCTGACATGGACTGCCAACCTGTCCAGGGTGTAGGCTGCCTCTCGCCCAATGATAGCTGGGATAGGCTGCTTTTTACGGATGGATATTGTTCGAAGTGAAGCTTTGGCCTTGGAGTTGCTGGATTGTGTATTCATGTGGATGCCCTGATGGTTTTTTGTGCTCTGCTCCATAAATCTTGTGGAGTGTGCAAGTCAACTGTCGTCTGTGTTTGCCACAAACTCCAACCTCTCCAAATGTCATCCCGAATCAGGCTCTGATACGGTGCTGTGTACATGAATCAGGCCGTCTCATTCCATTGCAGTTGTGTTTGTGTTGAAGTGGATGACATTTTAACTTCAGTGTTTTCTGCTGCTTACAGAACACAACTTTCTGCTGCTTTTATGTTTTTCAGCTACGGCATTATAATGGTACATAATTCTTACAATTGTAAACCCAACAGATGCCAAAATTTCTATTTAGTTTCATTCTTTATCTCCTCCTGTCTTAGTGTTCCCGCTCTCCCAGTGAAGAACCTGACTGGCTCTGGACCAGTGCACCCTGCACTAGCAGGTTAGACCACATTTGTGTATTTTTTTAAATAATAATTTACCTACATGTGTTAATTCAAAAGGAATTTACTATTTTGTATTTACTGTTTTCTTTTTTTTTTTTGTTTTACGTGTGTGTTTGTGTGTGTGTGTGTGTGTGTGTGTGTGTGTGTGTGTGTGTGCGCGTGTGTGTGTGTGTGTGTGTGTGTGTGTGTGTGTGTGTGCGCGTGTGTGTGTGTGTGTGTGTGTGTGTGTGTGTGTGTGTGTGTGTGTGTGCGTGTGTGTGTGTGTGTGTGTGTGCTCTACACTTGCATCAGGTATGACAGGTATCCTGATGTGCGCTGCAGGTCTGCCAGTTTGCTTGACTCGAGCTCCAAAGCCCATACTGCACCCACCACCCATCAACAAAAGTGACATGAAGCCTGTGCCAGGGATCAATGGCATGCGCCGCAAAACCAAGAAGAAGCACCTGAAGAGAGGTGAGTTTGAACACAGCTAGAGAAGAGCATGAACCTAAATCACTAGAAATGCCAGCGTTCTACATATTTGTAGTGCTTTGTTGAAACATACAGTGGGGATGAACAGACCAACCACCGACAGTCAGCAGACTGTTTTTATGTCCTGCCAAGCTTTGCAAGATGTTCCTGTATCAGCTGTCTGTGAATCAGTTGTTTAGTATGCAAATTAACCTGCAAGTAAACTGTTGAAGGATTCATCATTGTTTATTACACACCTTTCATTTTAGCTCCATGTTTTCAGCTCAACAAAGTTTGCTGATGGTCACTTGGAAAAACGGGTCTTTACCTTTTAGCCAAGGTTTATAGATTATAATGATGATTTCTATATCAGATTGGAGTTCATACAGTAGGGCTGTGATGATATGGTTGTGTCCCGATTTGATTCGATTCCGATTTTTTTGGGTGCTGATTCTTTTTAAATTGCGATTCTCACAATTCTTCATTTTTGCTCATTTTTGTAGATTTAAAACAAAAAAATGTGTAAAACATTGTTTTTGCTCATGTTTTTTCTTGATTTCAATTAGGAAAAAAACAACACAGTAGCTAGACCATCATTCTGCTGCTATAATACCCAAGAAGACAAGGAAAAATACCAATAAAAACAATAAAAATCACTAAATTATATGGATTATTTTTATTTATTTAAAAAAAATAATCAATTTTTTTTTATTTATTTATTTTAAAATTGTGAATCAAAAAATCCCAATTTTCAATTTTTCGATTCGATTTTCCCACCCCTATCATGCAGTAAGATGCAAAATATTATTTTATAGATGCTACATGTAATTTGTTGGAGGCAGCTGGAAGGAGGGTAATTAAACGGGTCGCGAAACTGAACTGGTTTAAAAGGGGATTTCATGTTTCATTTAATGGCTCTGAAAATAAGGAAGTGTTGGTTGATCGGGCTGATCTTCTCAGAGGTCAGTGTGGCTGTTAGATGTCCATCTTAGTAATGTTTTGGTCAACTTCATACTACTTTACTGTTAACACAGTTTACAGGAAATGATAAATAATTCTGTATTTTTCTGGTCCTACTTCACTATAACTTCCTAAAACAGTGTTGATAGATGGCTGTAATTTGACCATTTTATTTAACACATTCTGTGTAATAATGAATATATAGAAGGTTGTAAATGAAGGAGTTTGAACATCAAATTTCCTCAGAAAATCTGCCACTTGTGATAATCTTCACAAATAGCTGTCTCAAATCAAATTAAACCCCAATCACCATAAAGCTTTAGTGTAGTTTAGTTTGCTAAAATATGGATATAAAATAGACAGCAGGGTTTTTATACAGACTCTGACATGTACTGAAACTGGTGGTAAAATTGTGGGAAGCATCCTGCAAACTCTTGTCTGGTTTCTGTCAGTTTCTAACAGCAAACTCCAAAACAGCATCTCTTTGCACAAGTCTAAGAAGAAGTTTCCGCTCAGGGTACTGTGGCATTGTGCTTTCTGATCATTCAGGATGATCAAGTTTAACATTCGAACTTCAACCAAGTGAGAATGATTTCACATAGCTGACATGCCTTTTTACTTTGCTACAGCAATGATTTCCTTTGAACTAAATAACTCTTTGCTGTGTTTAATGTAATCTCTCTAAAGAGAAAACACCCTTTACATGGCCGGTTAATGAACAATGTATAAGTCTGTCATCATGGGTAAATGATCCTGTGAATGATGTGTAATTAAGTCGATAACGTGTAGGGAAGTAACTGTGGCTTATAAAAGTATGTCTTAACATGATGGTGCCTGCTCCACACACAATGGTTGTTCTTGTGCTGCTGAGAAAGCATGTGTTCAGAGATCACAATGAATTACTGGCTCTAGATGATGACTGGTTGAAGAGCCTGTTCTAATTATAAAGAAATTCTCTCTTAGGACTGTCCATTTTAGGAAATGATTTCAACCATCCTCTGTTAGAGCTGACTTTCCTTTACCTGTGATCGTAAAGGTTATACAATACAGGAATTCCTCCTCTTCTTTTCTTCTTTTCATCAGCATTATTGTTGATTGATAACCATTTGCATAGTAATGTACAAAAACACCAGTTAGGCTATATGAGCTCAATTTCTAATTCATTGAGATTTTTAAAGTAAAGATGTGCATGATCCTGTGTATGTATTGTTTTAAATATCTGTACAATTCTTATTTCATGCAGAATTTACTAAAGCACACACACACACACACACACACACACACACACACACAGACAGGTTGGCTGAAGTAGAGCTGGCCTCCCATCTTGTTCAGCTTTTTGTCCAAAACCAGCAACTTGATTAAAAAAGAGGTTAGGCACTCACAAAGATGGTCAAATTTATCTTGTAGGATTTAATACAAAAAAAAAAGAAAAAAAAAAAAACCCCAACAACTCATAATTGTTTACATGTTTCATGAGAAAGAAACAATAAAAATGAATTAGTGTATATTCATATTCACTGAGACCAAGATGCGCACCACATTACTTTGCAAGACAACTGTATTCTTACCTGTTTCCCAGAAATTAATCTAGCCAGGTTCCATGCTGTGTGTTTGTGGCTGAGGCAAATTTGTTTTGGCCTAATTCACTTCCTGTACTGGCAAATATATATTTTAGGTCAGACAACAGTCTGTATTGGATGTTGATGTTGCTGTAGTGTAGTCTCAGACATAGTACGCGTATTATACAGTATATAATATTAGTTTCAGGGTAGAAAAGCCAATGTATCATAGTGTGCATATGCATTAAAGATGGCTGCATTTAACTTGCACGTAGGTCCTCTTGTGTTAAGAATGAAAAGTTTTTGTTTGTTTGTTTTTTGTTTTTTTATGGGACAACTTAAAATTGTCTTAAAAATTGAGGAAAAGAATAATATAAATATAAAGGAATGATATATATATATATATATATATACATATACATATATATATATATATATATATATATATATATATATATATATATATATATATGTATATGTATATATATATATATATATATATATATATATATATATATATATATATATATATATATATATATATACATATATATATATATATATATATACATATACATATATATATATATATATATATATATATATATATATACATATACATATATATATATATATATATATATATAGGCTCTAGCCTGTGATAGACAGACACAGTCACACTTAGAATTTTTCTGCTGTACCTGCCCCTTTCCTAAACATTTTTGAATGAAGACTTCACAGGTGTTTTTTTTTTTTTTTCTTTTATAAGAAACCATCTGGTGTGTCAGGTTAGCGGACAAACATTGCCATCCCACAAAAACGGAGGCCTCTACTTAAACTGCTTCTCCCTTTCACTATAAAAACTAAAAGATTATCATAAAAAATGATCAGCCAAACATGCTGTCAGTATGTGTTGTCTGACTTATGAAAATGGACTCTGTTTGACTGTATGAGAACTAAAATGGTTCTTTTTATTTTTTACTTTTTTCAAGAAATTTGGGCTGATCCTGTTTTACTTTTTGCGGAGAGGCTGCTGATCCTGCCTCATAGAGCTGCCAAAACTTGCCTTTCTCCTCCTCTTTGCTGGATTGTCTTTTTTTTTTCTTTCCGCTTTCCTCTGTCCTTCCACAGCTCAGCTTCTACACCTTAGCCCGGCTGGTTTTTTCGGCTGCTGTTCCTGCCTTTGCACTCTGGCTGCTCCTCAAATGAGCAAACAAAGACTCATGGGGAACAGAGGTTGCCTGTAAGCGTATTAGGGGTGTAAGCTGTGGGTGTGCTCTTGGCTATGGTAGTCTGGTTGCACACGGGGATTATAAGAGAGTGTGGGGAGTGGCTGTTTTCTGTGTGCTGTTTTCAAGGTGACCTTTTCGTCAACATCACATTTTAACTGTAAACATTTGCAATATACACATGGACATGCTAGATATTTTAAGGCAAAACAAAAAAAAAAAAAAGACAATCAGGCCAGAGTCGTTGCAAAAACAGGTAAAAATACTAAATGAATGAAGACTACAATGTACTTATTGCTCTCCTGTGGAGTAAAAGACAATCAAATGCAATGCAGGAGGCCACCTTTTAGCTGTAAGTGATCAATTTTCCATTTTTTCCTTTAACATTCATCTCTTCTGTCTCTTCTGTATTAAGGAAAAAATCCAGAGGATGTCGTGCGAAGATATACAGAGAAGATTAAAGTGGTGCCAGATGAGGTAAAAAAAAAAAAAGAAAAAACCCCCACAAAAAGTAGCATACACACCACATACACAAACAACTTTTGAAATCTTTAATGTGTCCTCATGAAATATGACAATCTTCTAAATACACTGCAATACAAACTTGGAAAGTAAGCTGAAGAATTTTGGTTTGACTATTCCAGGATTGTACCATCTGTATGGAGAGGCTGGTAATGTCGTCAGGCTATGAAGGCGTCCTGCAGCACAAAGGCATCAAGCCAGAGCTGGTGGGCAAACTTGGCAAATGTGGTCACATGTACCATCTGCTGTGCCTGGTGGCCATGTACAACAATGGCAATAAGGTGGGGAAAAGCTTGTGAGGCAAACATTGTTATGTCACTCTGTGCTCAAATTATAGACTTATGATGTCTTACAGTTTGCAAGACAGTGGCAGATAATCAGGTCTCTCTGCATGCATGTTGCACACAGATGGGGTACTAATATCTTATAAAGCAGGGCTGTTCAACTCGGTCCCACGAGAGCCGCAGTTCTGCAGGTTTTGGATGTATCCCTGCTTCAGCACAACTGACTCAAATTAAATGGATCCAACAACCTATTCATTCATTTCACTCAGGTGTGTTGAGAAACATTGACAATCTGCAGGATTGCAGCCCTCGTGGGACCAAGTTGAATAACTCTGTTTTATAATATTAACATAGTACAGAACAGTAAAAAAAAAAAATCCCAATAAATTATTCTCACTTCATTTTGCTTGCATAAAATACACATTTACCACATACTGGTACAGATGAGCCGTATAAAAGTATTTTAAAGCAGCAACCATCAGTGTTGCTGATTAAATCTAATAATGCATTTAGTGGGAATGAGCGGTGACGTGAGAGCTGCACAAGAATCGTTTTCAGTATTTCTGCCTTTAATTGCTTTTGGATTGATTTAGAGAAAAGCCAAAATGACTAGTTTTGTCAAAGATATGATTAATTAAATCTTTACCAGATGCATTTTAAATTAATTTTAAAAGTGTGCCTATTGGTTCTACATCATCAAATCTTTCTTTTTTTCTCTTTTGGTTTTTGTTTTTTCTTTTTTACGTCTTTTTAACCATCTGTGCTGCTGGCTGAATGAGTGCTGTTAATAATCACAGTCGTGAAAGTAGCAAGAAAAAGCCACTTTTTTACCCTGAAAAGATGCATTTTTTGTTTTTGGACATGAGGTGTAAAAGAAATAGAATAATCCATCAAAATTCCAAAGTAAGTCTGTCCGAAATCCCCAAAAAGTAGTGACTGGTGGAGGGAAAATTGAGGGAAAATTGAAAAAGTGACTTGAGGGAAAATTTACTAAACATTTTGATCAAAACTGTAGCTATGATGAATGAATAGGCTCTAGTGCAGAGTGGATTTCTACTTCAAACCTTTTAATAAATAAACATGCCTGTAATGAAACACTCTTCCTTCATGCATTGGTAGCGGCCTGATGGGTCATTCATGTAACAATAGACAGTCACAGGTTTACACGGATTAATTCTGAGAAAGTGTTGGTGCTTTTTGGGTATAAAATTAGGTCAACATGAAAATTATCTCCAGCTTTTTGGTCAGATATGCTGTGATAATTTGTTTGGCTCTTGATGCTCTTATATTTGGTTGGGATGGTGCGCAGTGTGAATCTTCTGTCTCATAAAACAAAGACAAGAACCCAAAAGGCTCACTTTGGATATGCCTGTTCATTTATTTCATAAAAGGATTATGAAATACAGCTATTAAACATTTTCACACTCTCCCCACCTTTTCTTTTTTTTTTCCCACCACTTGTGGCAACAATTGAAAATCCTCCAACATGCACTTCCAATGCTTAATACTGTATTTGACTCCTTTCACCAGCTAGATGCTAACATTATGTCTGCTGTTCAGTGTAATGCTTATTGTTGTCTGATGATGAAAACAGCTGCCTGCTGCAGCCAGAAACTGCCCCGTGAGATTACTAGTGAGACTGAGCCAAAGCTGTAAAGCTTCGTCTCAACAATTAGAGTAAACAAAAAGCTGAAATTCACTGTGAAGTTGTATAAAACCAGAGAGAGTTGCACAGTCTGTTGTTCATTCCTGCTGGCTTTATCAGTCTGAGCAACTTCCTTTGCAATAAACATGGAGATTCTCACTGTGAGGAAGAGCTTTTTGATTAATGCAGCTTTAAATGATGTCAGACTTTCAAGCACTGGAAGCTAAATTTCATTTACATCAAGTGGAATACAGTCAGGAATCTCATTGATTATAGAAAAACTATCATAACAGTGAAAGTATGGAAACATCTTTGTAATTTTTTAGGGCTTAAAAGCAACATGAAGCACATAAAATATTAACAGCTGAAAACATCTTAATATTGTTCATTTTTCTGCAAACCAGGATGGCAGTCTTCAGTGCCCTACATGCAAAACCATCTATGGAGAGAAAACGGGAACCCAGCCCCCTGGGAAGATGGAGTACCACGTAATCCCCCATTGCCTGCCTGGCTACCCAGACTCCAAAACCATCCGTATTGTCTACGACATTCCTGCAGGGATCCAGGTGAGTATCATCTCACTTCCACAAATCCACCACACAACCTTTGTACCCTGATCTGCTGCCCCTCCGCTCTAAATCTGTGAACTCTCTACTGTTACTGTTTATCCGCTTAAGGTTGACTGACAGGTACTCATGCAGGAAGGTGACTTGTAGAGGGCACCGAGGAAATTGCTATCTTAGACTGTGAGTCATAGACTAATCTGAGACTATGGGAATACCTGAAAATTTGTAATCTGGAATAATTGTGTTACTGTTGACATTTTCATGTGAATTTAGTTGGTTTAGCTTTCAGTACTGACAGTGTTCGTCGGAGCTGCTGTGTAGTTGGAGATGATAGACCTACATACTTTATAATAAGTGCTGACATGAGTGTTAATGGAGTCAATGAAGTGACCTCTATCTGTTAGCAGAGCAGGGTTACTTTCACAGTACTGAAGGTCATGACCGCTCTGGTCAGCACAGCAGCACAATACGCTGCCTGGTAACATTCCTGAAGGTCTGCCGCCTCTCTTTGAGTCCTCCTGCACCTCAGTCCAGAGTCTGCACACCACACTGCTTATCATTTAGCTTTGAATTTTAATAAACTTTTAGAAAATACAATAAAATCATTTCAGTTTTATTAGCAGAAAGGACAAAAAAGTCAGGCTGTTTTGTTGCATCATGATAGAGAAGCAAGAAAAGTTACTGGATACCAGTGGAGACCACTCAGACGCCTGTCTAAATCACACTCATATGACATTTTTTTTTCTCTATATAGTAGCCTTGAAACAACTTTTCTAAATATGATTATTGAAGAAATAATTTAAGGAAAGTAAAAAATTTCACATTTGCATTTGCAAGTCTCTCAGCGGCCTTTCTAACAAAGGGCCATTGTCAGCAATGTTCACTATAAAACTTGTCCTGTGGGTGCTTTTGGCATTTTACACACAATTAAAACACTATTTGGTATTATGCAAGTTTAAATATTTGTTTTGTTTGTAACATTTTCACCAGACCGATGAGCACCCAAACCCAGGGAAGAAGTTCAGTGCAAGAGGGTTCCCTCGACACTGCTACCTGCCCGACAACGAGAAGGGCAGGAAGGTGAGCTCTGGCTATACTCCCAGAAATATAATTACTCTTTTTTTTCCTTTCCTCCTCATGATGAGTTTTTAAAACCATTGTATTTTTTTCTGTGCTTCCAGGTCCTGAAACTCTTGATCATGGCCTGGGACCGCCGCCTCATCTTCACCATTGGCACATCCAGCACCACAGGAGAGTCAGACACAGTGGTGTGGAACGAGATTCATCATAAAACAGAATTTGGCTCCAACCTAACTGGTCACGGCTACCCTGACACCAACTACTTGGACAATGTCTTGACAGAATTGTCGGCCCAGGGGGTCGGCGAGGACAATCTGAAGGACTGATAACCAGCTGAGCTAGCGCACAGGAACCCAACCAACCATGTCCCACCATTGTTCA
Organism: Telmatherina bonti; assembly: GCF_933228915.1. Taxonomy (NCBI): domain Eukaryota; kingdom Metazoa; phylum Chordata; class Actinopteri; order Atheriniformes; family Telmatherinidae; genus Telmatherina; species Telmatherina bonti. The sequence continues at coordinate 25,819,545 of NC_136611.1, read as the reverse complement.
GAGAACAGGGATGCTACTTGATGGGCCAACATGCAACTGGCAACTCCTGACTTCCCACAAGCTAAAACATCCTCTTAAAAGTGGTGAAATAAGAGCAATAGAAACAGAAATAAATAGTTAAAAGTTGGGTTTTGTATTGTATAACCTAGAATATCCCCCATGCTGTCTCTTGATCCATGCCTTTGGTGTGTTGTATCCGTGACAACGTCTCTCATAGGGTTACGGATATGAGAAGATTTTTGTATTGATGTCAGAAGCTGCAAGCAAATTGTGTCTAACCCCTTTTAGGTTTAAACTGACACTGCTCCTTTGCTTTTGGAGTTAAATGCCAAGGGGCCAAATCATACAAATTTGCAAATGCTGAACTTTTGAATGCATGGCCCCGACTAACGCTGCAAATGAATGTTGAGTAAATATTTTTGCAATAAAGTAAGAGGTGTTGCCTGATATTATGAAGATACAAGAAGGATACTTTCAGCTTTATGAATTATTCCAAATTAATTGGTGATTTGCATTCCCCCTTTTACTTTTATATGGAAACAGTGAGCTGCCTCAAGTGGTGCAACCTAGTTGTGGGATTTTAGAGAGATTCTGATTTTGGTGACATTTTTAACCTCTGATACAACAGGTTGATTAACCTGCAAAATGGTTCTGCAGTTTCTTATTTATATTCCAGAGAGCTGAAGACTAAGTATTGATGTTTGTTTGTAGGTGTGTTTTGTACGGTTAACTTTGTGGACTGTGTTTGAGATGATACGAACGTCGGCTTACTGCCCGTTGCGGCATGTTGCAACTGAGGCACGGAGTTTATGAAGTAGGATCTGAACTTGTGCTCCAAGGTTAAACTCATTTGTTTCTCTGACACACTGATGTCAGCCTCTTGTCTGATGACCTCTGTGAATGTAAAGCCTGCATTATTATTCTCCCTGTTGGAGGAATCCCAGTCAGTGGCACAATCTATCATGTTTAGCCTACGTGAGGGGCTAGTGTGCGATCGCTTGCTGCGAGGTATTACTATGCTGGCTTCAAGTCCTTGAGGAGAAGGCGGGACGCACAGACAAATGTTCTTCTGTCAGACACCAACAATTTTCATGTGGAGATTCATCTTGAGCAGTACTCCTGCTCGCCTGCAATCTGCAAGTCTCCTGTGAGCCTGCTCACTCTGAGGCAGCATCCAGGGCTCAGCTGCCTTTACTGTATAGCAAGCAGTGAAACATGTCATTTCCTACATGAACTAATATTGATGTGTGATTTAGAACACTCTCTCCCGTCCTCCTTTGCTGCAGAGTCCTTTTATTACAGAAGACATGCAAATATTGCTCTACAATGGCATTGGATGAGAACTATTTTTTCCTACTCATGTTTTTTCTGATGATTTTGTCCACGAGCTGAAAACTGTCCAAAGGTCCTTGGGATGCTTTATTATTTGGGCCGAGATTAAAGATATTGCAAATGGTGCATAATTCTCTATTAGTAGATCAGTTTAAAAAAAGAGGGGTATCAGTGTGTATTGGTGGGCACCCAGCTGTGGGATGAATCATAGTCTTCCGTAGCACTTTGAGGCAACTTTTTTTGTTTGTTTAATCAGTCTGTTATTTTTCAGAGAATGTCCTGAATTTGAATTAAATCTGTCCTTTCTTAAGATAATGTTTATAAACTGGCTAGTAATGCTTTAAAAATGTCTCACACACACACACACACACATATATATATATATATATATATATATATATATATATATATATATATATATATATAGATAGATAGATATAGATATATATAGATATAGATATATATATCTATATATAGATATATATAGATATATATAGATAGATATATATACATACAGTATGTACACACGTATATCATACCTTTAACTTCAAGCTCAATTTGAGTCAAGGGTGTTACTTTAGTTTATTTTTGTACGCTTCGATATAAAAAATTATATTTCAAAAACTGTCCCACATATTTATACACAGGCACATGTGAATACATGAAATCTGGCAGGATTTGTCAGTTTTTCAGGGACTGAAATGTATCGGACTTGTTATGGATGTCTTATATTACAGGTAGTCTTAGTGTATGCTGCTGTTGTTACCTTAAAGTAGAATCTGTGTAGTTGATCTGCTGTGGGACAAAGTTAACGTGTCTTTGTTATTGGTGGGGGACTTCTAGCAACATGAAGATGGTTGCCCAACCCCACACCCACCCCCAAGTTGGGACATTTCTCTTTTTCTACTTGACCCGAATATAGGAAAGGGATGCAGTTGGTCATTTGGGTAAAGGTTAAAACAGCCTGGGTTAAACAGCAAATATTCTTAAATGTTTGTTTTAGCTTGGTAAACATATTGAGCTCAGCTTAGATAGATGTCAAATGTAAAGAGCTAAGCTGAGCTGTTGTTGTTTTCTTTCAAATCATTGCACACATGAATTGGCACATGTTTTTACCCTGGATGACCCCCATGACACAACCATCTGCATTTATCTGGGCTTGGGACCGGTCCTCAGAGATAATCATGCCCCCCTCGGGGCTGCAGCAGCAGCAGCAGCAGCAGCAGCAGCAGCATAGGGGAGCAGGACTTGAACTGTCAAGTCACAGACAAGCGGCTCTACCACCTGAGCCACTGCAACCCTTATTATTACTAAGTTGAGCTAAATATCCTAACAATACAATAGAGATCAGCTTTACTTTGTCCTTGCTAAATTTGGTACAAAACCAAAAAGATGCCTCAGTTTTCATAATGTGTTATTATAATCTAATGTAAATATAACAGAAAAGGATGTTCATCCAGTTAAAATACTCAAAATAGCTTTTTAGATTAGTTACAACTGACATAAATGTAACAATGATGCAGGAAATGTGGTGATCCTAATAATATATAAAATCTTTATAAAACAGAAAAAGTAACATTACTTTAAGAATTTGCTCAACTAACAATGTTCTAATTATGTTTCTAAGGAATTATTTTCCTTTAGATAAATGTATATGAAATAATAGATTTGCATTAATTCAGCATATAGCTTATGAGCCTACCCATGTTGAATTCTGCAGAGCTAAAGTTGCGTAAAAGAAACTTAATTTAAATCATGTTTGGACTGCAGAATACGAACCTTTAGAAGTTCCAAGTGCAAAGCAAAAGTGATAATAATAATAATAAAATAAAAGAGAGGGAAATGTTCCAAAGTTATGAACAATAGAAGGTTGTGTGTAGAATGTGATGAAGTGCAATAAATCATCCCCTGACTCTGCAGCTATGCTTGGCTTAACAGCAAGTTTCAGCTCATTGTTCAGATTGGAAATTTACTATTTAGGCAGGAGGCAAAACAAGCAGAGAGTTTGCAGATTTTAGAAATCCCAGGAGGTCAAAATTATAAAGCACCATCTTCAGTTCTCTGTCTGCTTCTACACAGAAAGCGTTCAGCTGCAATACAAAAAGTAAGAGAAGATTGTGGAGTTCACAATGAATCATTACGTAGGTTTGATCCAAATGAAACATTTCTAAAAACCGTGGCTGTTCCCAAGACCAAAACCTTTAGCTGGAGCATATTTGAGCACATCATTCACTACTTAGGTTGCTATCTAATTAATATTCTTTTTACTTTTGGCTGTGTTTTTAATTCCAGCTTCCACGGAACTTACACAGGCGAAAACAAACTACTAAAAATATCTAAGTGCAGTTTTGACCCAGGTGTAAAAGAAAGTTGCTCTTCGGTCTTTTCACATTTTCTCCTTCACGTCCATTATTAAATTGGACTGAAGAGAAAAATCTTTCAGGGATTTTTTTTCCCATATTCTTCCCCCCATATTTCCCTTTCCATTAGTTGGTGTCATGGTATGACCAATGCAGGCCCTTTAGACTTTTCAGGTGTGTAAAGACTCATGGGAAGGGCAACTAAAATATAAAGTGGTATTTGATTAAAGAAGAGCGAGATGGTTTTTATGCAATTTACTATTTTTTAAAACGAAAACACGATTTATGTGTAGCAGGACCGCCGATCTCTGGTTTAAATGGCATGGGATGTTTTCTTTATGGGGTGCCTACCTCTAGGTTTCTAAAGAGTTGCAGTCCGAGGATGTTAACATGTATTTGAAAACATATATTTTTGATGTCTTTTTTTAATGATTGTCTCTAAAAAAAAAAAAAACTCTTACATAATATTTCCTGTATTACTCTGATTAAGATCCATACGGTTGCATTTGATTAGAAGTGAGATAAGAGATGAAATACTTACGATCTTACATTTCTGGTCATATTCTCTCATGGTGTCCGCTGCAAACTGTACTCCTCTCTCTAAATGATACCTTAAACATTTTGTGTGGATATACTGTTTGTCTGTGTCTGTCTGTGGGAATGTGTTTGAGTGTGTGCTAAGTGGGCATCTAGTAGACAAAGCTTAGGTTCATGTCCTTTAAAGATACAGTAATCTTCTCCTACAGATGCATGTCAACCAAACTGTGAGCAAGTGTACTGACAATGCATAGCTCCTTGCGTGTGAAGAAAAGCATGGTGTCTTTAGAAATAATACCACCCTGTTTTTTCTGGTGAGTTTCTACTGTGGTTTTGCAACTTTTTCAGTAAGAAAAACGGTTCTTTTCCGTTGTTGACTTTGACTTGCTCAGATGGGGATGAGATGGCGCTTGGCTGCTCTCCTCACTCTTCAGACACCATATAAAACATCTGAATGTTTTGCATTATAAATGCCCATTTTAACTGATATTTTCATGATTTTTGTGTTTTAATTTAACCTAAGCAGTGTGACATAATCTAAAAGCAAGATATGGAGAGACATTGATTAAACTATAAAGGGCTTCTTAATCAATCGGTCTTTATTAAATTGTGATGACCTTGTTGCATGTTTGTGTGTTTCTTGTGAAAAAATAAATAAATGTGCCCTTGAGGGGGGTATTATGTTTGGCATTTTGTCACCTTGATTCTGCCTCATTTCTAAATTCCCAGTTGGTGGTGTGTCCTTCTTTCTTTAGCTGCACGATTGCCGTTTCCCAGGGCAGCTCTGTTCTCTGCTCCTCATTATATGGATATAAATGGGCTTCACTGGAGCTATGGAGTGCAGCAGAACCTGTTCTCACTGACAGTAAATTTGCTTTATAGCCGTTTTCTGTCCTTGCTGTGGTGAGGAGCTGGGGTTGCTGCATGATAAAGCTAGGCTTGGGATGTGTTGAGGCCTGAGGGTCCCCCTTTTAGCCCCATCATTCTCCTGCACTGGCCCAGGTGATCAGAATTCAGTCCAGTCCTCACTCTGCCCTGCTTCCTCTTATTAGTTACATCTCATGCCTAATGCAAGTGTAAGCTGGGAGATTCTGCTGCATCATGAAGAAACATCTGCTCTCATTACCATTTAAATAAAATGTGGGACTAAATTTGATATTAGATTTGTTGTATTGTGATGGCTGTGGTTACAGTGGTTTGATTAAATTATTCTTATGAACAGCAGGGTAGTGTGGTAACCATGACACTGTGAGCCTGCTTAGGGGTCTGTCATATGAATGATTGGATGTTATTGCCTGAGCAGAATTAAACTGTGTGCTTAAATACTAAGTCGCAAGCAAAGTTATATAGAATGTGGTGTTTAAGCTTCATTTTTCTGCAGCACAAATTCAACACCAGATCTGTTTAAGTTGGGGTTTTATTAAATAATACAGCTGTACTTGACAATTACAAAATACCTGGATTAAACCATTTCTGTAAGTATGAAAATACAGTACCAGTCAAAAGTTTGGACACATTTTTTCATTGGATTTAATGGGAAAGTATGTCCAAAAATTTGACTGGCACTGTCAGTCGCAGGCAGTGTGTTTGACAATACGAGCTTTGACTCATGGAACATGATGTTCACAAAGCAATTACACACTCTTGTTCTTAAATGATAAAGGCAAGTTGCAAATAAAATGGAATACAATCTACTCTGTTTCTGTGAAAGATTAAACTAATTTTCAAGTCAAGGTTGAAATATTCTCTTAAAAAATGTAGATTTGTAACTTTTTGTGAGTTTGTTTTAAGAGTTTATAAAGTAGGAAGAAACACCAAGCATAGGTTTGGTACCCCAAGAGATTTTAGCTCTTTAAACTTTATCAAGGTCTCACGTCCTAATGAGCTGCTTAGAGCAACGGCTGGTTATTGTCATTTCTATGAAAGGCCAGGTAATGTAAATTCCAAGTTCCTATAAAACCTTGTCCTCATAATTAGTTGCTGTGGGCTCCACTGTGAAGCAACACAGAAATCTGTTAAGTATGTCTTCATTTTTGTTTCCTTGGTATTCTAAAATATCCCTAAAATAAAAATGAATACTGATTGAAATGTTAAAATAAATATTTTATCCCCATCTTCTTGCTTAGCTTTACACACACACAACTTCTGACCACTTTTGCATGTCACTGTATAATTACAAGCGATGATGAGTATGAGTAAACATGTTTTATCTAATGCTGAAAGAATGCTTCCTCCACAAAACAGCTGCAGGATATAACTGAATCAGCTCTTAAAAAGTTCATTGAGGTTTTTCCCAGATCACAGATATGATCTTTGTCCAAATCAGTGACCTTCTCTGCTCTTAAGTCACTGAACTGTTCCTAATCTTTAGAAAATTATTTCACAATGTGCTCTAAAAGCAAAATTGGCATCTAAAACATATCCTGACACTTGTGAGTCAGGTAAATATTACCCATACGTATGACTTAAGTAATGGCTACATCAAGTGTAAAGACATTTTAGAAATGCTAATTACATCTGAACATAAATTTGACTGCTCATAGCACCAAACAAAAAGTACATTGTTTTGTATAAAGGGATCAAAGCAACGTGTAAAGTAGCCTAATATTCAGTTTGCTCACTGTACAGGCAGTATTACGCTGAGCATGTGTGCACCACTGCTTCATCATCCTGTGGTGGAATAAACTGTACTGCCTATGTCACTGCTACATTGTTGCCACGGTGATAAATTGCCTAAAAAAAAAAAAAAAGTACAAAACACTGAAAGTTGTAATACGAAAACACCTCACACTCAGATACTGTAGATGACATTACAACAAGCTACTTGCATAAAAAATGTGTGACAGTACAGTGTCTTTAAAAAATAAAAACTTCTTTTCACATTGCACAAGCGGACGCAGGCCATGCAAGACTGCTTCTGATGCAGAGAAAAAAATAACCAAGTCGGATCATGCTTCAAAGTCCCTCACACCCCCTTATCAACAATCCCCGCCCAACGCTGTAGTTGGTGGCACTCAGAGAATATGAAAAGATTAAAAGAAGCTGAATCCCATCTACTCTTGGCTCTGCAGCCAGTGGGAAATATACTAAAAGGTTGGAGGAAGTTGTGCCATGTGGCCACGGTGAAGAGAGTGGTCCGATGATGATCACTCATTTTGGTTCCCCCTTCAGGCATTAATAGATCTCAGGCCATGTGCAATCTAAGGATTCAAAATAACACTGGCAGCGTCCTCTTTCTCTTTGCGCTGAAAGGTGGCATGAGCCTGCTCCAAATCCTGTATCACTGCTAACAGCCGAGCAGCAATACTCTGACCTGGCTTCATCAGCTCAACATTACATTCGGCGCCATCTGCGAGACAAAAACACAGGAAATAATGTTGCCTTATATTGTGCATAATCCATAAGATACTATAACAGTAAACACATCAGTGACAATACTGCCACAGTTAATGTGGCCTCACCTGAGTGAACGTCAGAGTTCCTCTCCTCCCGATTTTCTGACATCTGATCACCATCTGGCATCTCCACATATTGTTTCCTGCAGCATTAGGCAGAATCTTATTATATTATCACAGCCTACTCGTGCCGTGACAGATGAATGTGGGATTTACTGTAGTGCCAGGAAACAACACAGACCTGCGTTGCAACATAGACCTCTAGTGTGCAGTTGGTGATCTGCACACAGGCTGATAGCGTTGGCACATACTGACCTGAGTTTATCTCTGCCCTGGAGAAGCTGCTTGTATATAATTTGCGTCTCTACATCAGGATCCAGTGGATCACTCCAGTCACCCAGAGTCACAGCTGAGTGAGTTCTGCTGCAGCCTGTAACTGAGATTCAGCCTTTTATTGAACAGCTGTGGCCCACGCATGACGGATACACAGCAAAACACATACTTCAAATGAACGATTGGAACATTTTATATAATATTAAGTATGAATATCCCTTCTGGCAGTCAATCCACAAATTTCATAGTGAAGATATGTGATGTAAATGATGATCAATGAAATTGTATTCACAATTGTTGAAAAAAATATCATTCTGTGGAGCTCTAAGACCAAATCTAAGTGGCCACAGGACACTCTTAATATCAAACCTTCTCCTCAAATGAAGCAATAGACTGAGGGTTAAGCTATTTAATATATGTCATCCTGAACTTATCTACTGTGTGAAGCAAGACACAATTTAGCTTTAAGGAGTGGAAGTAAAAGGCATATTATCATGAGCCAATCCACCGTGCTGATAACCTGTGCTGCTTACACTCTGGGATCCTGTTAATTCTTAATAATCCTTCTGGTGTCTTGGGTTTAATTTAGCATATTTCCATATATGCTCCTGAATGATTCAAAGTAAATGGGTAGGGAATCGCACGGCGTTCTGTGTCCTCACTCAAGCTTGTGCAGAATAATAATGGTGAGATTACCAGCACGGTCCACCTGCAGGCAGCAGGTCCACTTGCCGCTGCGATGAGCTCCTGGGTGGAAAGATGGCAGCATGCGCTCATTGTAGATGCTGACCTTCCTGATAGCAGACAGCCACTGGTTCAGCTCATTCACATTCTATTTGAACCATGAGTGTAGTGGCCAGAAATAGAAAAAAAATGTACAAGTTAAATGAAAAATAATGAACTTTGTTAGTATTTTATCTGGTCTTGCCTTGATCCAAGAACAGAATGAAAACTGTCAATCTGAAAAAAGGTCCTGCAGTTTGTTAGTGGCCAACTGGTGTTAGTACCCACCTACCTTGCACTGAATGTACATGGTGTGCAGCTGCCCATCGTTGTCCTGTGTGATGACCTGCATTACATTCTGCTGCTGAAAGGCATTTTCATCCACCCTCTCCACAGCACACACACACTGAATAGGGATTGAAGAGCGCACCTGCAACAATTTAGCCACAAATCACAATGCAAATTAATACATGCATGCACATGCCAGTATTGATGTATCATACTTTTGGCTGAGGCAATTTTCACTACGGTTTAAGTGAAATAAAGCTGATGTTTGATCACAGAGCAAATTATTGAATCCCTCCCTCCACTATAGAAACATTTTGCACACATTAAGCTGTGAGAAAGGAAATGAAGATGAGATCACTGTGGCAGCAAAGGCTACTTTTAAGTGTAAATCAGCCACTTCCGATGGGAGCTCGCCTCACTGAGACTGGAGTGCTCCAAAAACGGAGGACAGGGACCAGGACATTGTCTGAAATCTGATTTGCAAAGTTAGCATGAATATCCACAGCCTTCAATTAACCCTCGCCTTTATTCCAGTCACACAAAGCAGGAGACTCGCTCAAAGAGAGAGCCTTTTAGTCGGCGAGATCGGGCTGCTCTCCCTCTTTCTCTTCCAGTCTCTGGATGGTAAATGAGAGGAGATCATTATCACAAGGTTAGGCACCACATGGTAATAACACTAATGATGATCTCACAAGAGGATCAACCCAAATACATTAAAGCGAGCTGGGGATGACCGACATGGTTCCTTATTGTATGAACCATGATGATGAATGTCTATGAAAGGTACATGCAGATTAATTCATCATAGAATGGCATATCTGCCTCTAAAATCTAATCACTGACATTTATGTGACTTTGATCTAGCAGATAAATTATTATTATTATTATTATTATTATTATTATTATTATTACTGAAATATGATGCAGATTTCACATCAAGTTACCCTATTCTGTGAAATGATGGAGAAACAAACCAAACATTTGCTGGTGATCAAAACTGTTGCTTGCTAGCAAGGTTGAAACTTAAGAGACATGTGTTGTGGGATTATAGAACTTTAGCCCTCTGACTCAATACCAACCTGCCAATCAGAGGTCTTGGCATAGGATAGAGTTTCACTGGTCAACCAGAAGTAGCGTTTCTTAAAAGCAAAGCGGGAAAGCAGTTGCGGCCCCTCTGCTTTGTGTTTTTGGAGGTATCCTTCCTTAACTGTCACTGAAGGCATGAATACAGCCCTCTGAGGCACCTCGGATGCTGCAAGGAGACGGGCATACAGGTGAAAAGGAAAAATTGGGTCAGCAAAAAGAACGGCATATGCAAATCAGACAGAAGATGGTGCTTTGTCAATAAATAAAATGCATACATCTAAATGTTTAACATTAAGCACGTCTTTATTTCCAGCAATCATTGCTGATGGCACCTGAATTTCCTTCCATCATATCAAGTACATAATTTCCAGGCCATGAATCACTACTATCCTGCAGCTTAAACAACAATGCAGCTAGTTTATTGATTTTTACTGACTAATGAGTCATTTTGCACTTCATAGACGCACCGTCATCATGTAAAACACGTGAAGAAACACATATGATGCAGCTTTCAAGTTAGAAGCGATCAATGTGGCTGTTCAAGAAGGAAGTCAAACTGCTGCATGCTCGGTGAATGTGAGGCTTACATTCAGGTTGGGCTTATGTCCAGGTGTGGCTTATGTCCAGGTGCTCTCTATGGCCTGGGAATTATGCTAAATCTGCCAAACAAATCCACCCAAAGAGTACTAAATGTCAAAGGGGCCTTTAAGAAAAAGAGTGGGTGTGATGTGAAGAACGAGGATGAAACGTGATCTGTCAGAGAGGGAACATGTTTTACAGCAGCATCACTGACACATGACAGTAAGAAGACAGCCAAGACATGTTGGGTAGCCAGTCTGGTGTGTACAGGCACATGACGTTTCTCACTCCAGCACCCTGCCAGCTCATTAGCCATGTCATTTCTTTTGTAGAGTTCAAGTTAGTTATGAATATTTTAAACTAGAGCAACTGTAGTACTTCATTTAATCCTGATATTAGCTGGGAGGTGCCACATAGGTGACAGCTGGCCGGCGGCTGGTTGGCTAAATAGCATGACTTCTTTATCTGGGTTCTGATAACAAGGTCAGCAGTGTGTCCAGTCTTGTCAGCCTTACCAGTATCATGATCTATATCAATCAGCTTGTCCAGGAAGTCTTTAACAGAAGCCACGCTTCGAAGGATGATGGGATGAAGAGGTGCCATCCACGGCTCCTTTCCATGGCCCAGCTGAAGCCCCAAGTTGCCGACACTTTGTAACGCCTGGCCACAATAAAGACATAATATTTGCTCCTGACTTGCATCTTTCATCACGTCACATCTACACTCACTGATAGCAGATCTCAAAGTCAAAGATCAAAAGGGGCCCTGAAGTCAAGCATGCTGTGAGGTCCTTTGTCCGGCCCACACCTGGCCCATGGTGAAGAGGAAGTCCCTCTCTATACCCCTCTCTGATGCTCAGCTTTGAACCGCAGTCTGGTTGCAGCACACGCTGAGGTAAAAATAGCCTGTTGCTGAAGACTTAATGACAACAGCGTTTCAGCACCATGGACAGCAACCACAGAAGTCATGTGTGGGAGGAGATTGAGATTTCACTTTTATGTGCGCTGTATTTGTAATCATATCAACTAGGTTAATTTCACTAACACTGTGGGCTCTTTTCCTGGTATAACTGGCACTTCTTGCCCGTGGCATGAAAACATTTTGGTAACTGGAGACTGCTGTAATTTCATCTATTATGTGAGAGGGTTTTGTTGGAAGTTTTCTGGCAAACTGCAGCAGTGAAAACCATTTCATACTGTGTGGCTCCTGAATTGATTAGACTCATCTGTATCATTTTGAGTCATGATAAAAAACATTTTGATGTAGGGATGTCTCTTACAACATCGTCAATTACAAAAGGAGACAGGGTACTTCGAAGATAATAAAGTAGGTCTTATAAAAATTTATTTTATATGTTGCATGAAACTTCAAACTGCGTGACAGCAGACAGCATGCAGCCTCACAGACAAGACACCCACCCTATTTACTGTTTGTTTCGGTCTTACCTAAGTGTGATGTCTGGACATGAATAAATTATCAATAGTAGCATCTGTGTGCGTGTCTGTGTTTTGACTCATACCTTTGCCAATAGTAACAGTGTTCTGCTTGTCCGTGTGTCAGCGTGCTGGTCTCTCAGCTGGAAAAGTTTAGGTGTGAGGATAGCAGGAGCAAAAAAACGCAGGAAGAAGAATCCACTGATGGCCAGGTACTTCACATCCTGTAAATGTTAAGGCGACAAGAAATTTATTGAATTATGGGCAACACTTCCTAAAGGGAATGGTGGAATTAAAGTCCCAAAACCGACAAATAAATAGAATTTACTTGAGGAGGTGTTTACTGCTTTTTTTCTCTAAGTGCCTGCCTCCAGACTAACCTCATTCTCCGGTTCGGTAAATTGCTCCTCTACTCTTTTGTGTAGCTGTTTGAAGGCCACTCTCATGACAGGAGGGCACTGATCGACTGAACTCACGATGGATTCGATGATGCTAGTTAAATAACTCTGCAGCATCTCCACACTGCTGTCACGTACCTCCGCCTCAGACACTGCACCCTTAAATGAAATACGTCTTCAAAGACAAACAAAGCTTTGGTAAACCACACGTTGGAGAGAAATGCACAAACCAAAAAAAGACAGTTCAATATTTGGATTAAGATAAATCATATATCTTAGTATATAATCTTAGTCCAGATTACTTATCAATTATACTATAATTTATTCAGTATACATAAATGATAACCTCCTTGCTTCAGATTATGCCATTACATGTAAGCGGAGGGTATTTCAGACATTGGACAGATGAAGGCAGACAGTGAGTGTTGTACTGAAAATGTCAAATAAGTCATACTGACAAGGAGGGAAGACAAAAAATAAAATGAGGATAGCCAGATCAACTATAGATGCAGACCCTGGATCTCCCTCCATGTCAGGGATAGATAGGCATCTCGAGGGGTCTCATGGCAGTTGCCAAGCAACAACCCTCCCCCTTTTTACATTTTTCTTTAGATTTTCTCACAAATATATCTTTCTCTCAGGGGTGAAGTCTATTTTAAAGATGCAGTATCCTGTGACAGTTTCTCAATTTCACCATTTCAAGACCTATTTAAATCCAAAATGCCCCCTTTGCTTAAAGCATTTATAACATAATCATAAACCATTGCTGAACTAGTTTGAGGATGAAATGTGATTTTGATATGGAACTGTGATCCAGCAGACTGTTTTATGGCTGTTTTACCTTGTGCGGTTTAAGTCAATCTTACATGGGTCCAGCTCAATGTACTTTCTCTCATCAAAGATGCGATTGATGATGGGTTTCAATACCTCATGCAGATACAGCATGCCAACAGCCTGACAGCAAAACAATGCCATATTTTAAGGGTATTTCATTCACATTTATGGTACAAGAATTGTCTTAAAAATCTTAAAAGTGCAAATAGCAAATAATGAACAGTAAAGTTTAATGTGCATCTAATATCGGTAGAAACATGGAGAAAATGGATTAGTAATCATTAACAGGCAAACTGTCCATTTCAGTAGTCAAAAGATAGATCCTTCAGCTCACCTTCATGAACTGCTCCATGGCCTTGGAGGCGAGTGAGTTTGACCGAAACAAAGTGTTTGGATCACCTATCAGGACAGAAAATAAAATTAATATGAATACAAATACAATATGCTAAATATCCATATGTATACATACATACATACATATATATATATATATATATATATATATATATATATATATATATATATATATATATATATATATATACATATATATATATATATATATATATATATATATATACATATATACACATATATATATATACACATATATATATATACACACATATATATATATATACACACATATATATATATACACATATATATAAATATATATATACACACACACACACATATATATATATATATATATAAATATATATATAAATATATATATATATATATATATATATATATATATATATATATATATATATATATATATATACATATATATACACACATATATATATATATACACACACACACACACACACACACACACATATATATATATATATATATATATATATATATATATATATATATATATATATATATATATATATAAAAAATATATATATATATATATTTATATATATATATCTATGGTATTAAAAAAAAAAAAAAAAGATAGTATAGTGTCACAATGGAGAGCAACCTGACCTTGCTGCAACATAAACCTAACAGAGATGATAGTAAAATATCCAAAGCAACAGGATTGATTTGTCATGTAAGCTATGTCCACCTTTGGGGATGGAAGGACTGCTTTCATTACTACCCAGTGGATGTATAATACATTTTCCTCAGTTTGCCCTCTGTGCCTAACTTTAATGTCTGGCTGCTCACGGCATCTATTCCTGATCAAGCAGTTACCGTTTGGATCGTGTGGAGTTGCTATGGAAACTTGGGCAGTATGCTTATTATCTCAAACTACACCAACAAAACCCAAAGACCAGAGCACAACTCAGTGTGAATTATCTTGGGGATATTGTGCGGAGGCAATAACATGACTAATCCAGACCTCTGAGAAGCCATGAAAAGACTGATGGGGTGAGTAAATAATTGGCATTAGGATGGTAAATATAGTACTAGTGGGCTTTTACCACCCGCACACAGATTGTAGCTGTAGTGATCAGAGACTTTAACGTCAATGTTGAGTTTAACAGTTGCAACTAATCAAAGGGTCTCAGGAGACAATGAAGCAATACTGTAAACTTGCATGTGCCAAACTGACTAACACTGAGACAACAGACATGAGCTTGAGTCCTAGACATTATGTGTTTTGGGAAAACTTGTAAATTTAAAATGTTTTGAGCTTTTTGTATGCAGATTTTATCTGAAAATAAACCAGAGCCATAAAACTTGGGATTGTCAAACTAAGTTAGCTAATTAAGTTCTCAGTAAATTATCTAAACTACATGTGGTGCTTAACCTCGTGATACAGCTTATTTGCTGTATGAACAGTCAGAAACTGTCTACAGGTCTTAGTTTCTCTAATGGCTTAAAGGTGGCTCAGGCTGTCATAAATATTTTCAGCTTAAATTTAATTTAACTCTTACTGGTGTGGTTGACCTCCCGAGTGTTAAGATAATCAAGGAAGGGCACCACCAGGCCTTGTCCCAAGTAGATCTTCACCAGAGTCATTGCAACATCCTGCCTGCTTTCAGCTGTGGTCACCTCCTCCAACATGGTCAGGGCGCTGCTGTCCTCCACCTGTAGAAAGGTGAAGTCAGGTCACGTGCTAGGAACAAGTGTGTCTTTGGAAAGCAGATGGAGAAATGTAATGTATTGTGCAGACTCTTGGCACGGTGATGGTGAATAAGTGAATATCCGTAATGAGGACGAGCTGCGATGCTGACCTCTGCGGGGGAGATTACCGACTCAACCAGAAGGTCGATGAGAGGCTGATAGTACATGGACGGCAAGATCCGATCCTCCACCAAACGCACCTTCAGACGCAGCGCTCCCAGCTTGCCACTAGGAACAAAGAACAATAGAATAGCATCTGATGAGGTAGCAGCTTGAAATACAGATATTTTCATTAGGTGGCAAATACTGCTAATATCCTATCAAAGCTAAACTAAACTGGCACCGAGTCTATTGTCACTGAAATGTTACTTTGTCACAAGAAATTAAATGACTCACACTGCTTCCCTGCACCATTACTAGGGAAAGGATATTTTCAGGTGCCTTGACCAAAAATTTCTAAGGTCTGGATCATTCTGTAATAGAGCTTCACTTTACCACACACTATTTTTCTGCAGTTCATCAACTCTCTTTGTTCTGCAGTTATCTCATAAAACAGATGCTACTCCTGTGAATGTTCAGCGAAATGCATGAAAGCATGTGGAGGAGAGCAGCGACTTTTCTTGGGTGCATATATAAGGAGCACAGTTATTTCCAAAATTTGCTTCAGAGGAATACAAATAAACAGACTGGCCACATTGTACAAACAATCACAACCATAATCCTCACCTAGTATCAACCTCGTTGTTTCCCAAAGGCAGCAAACGAAACCAGCTCTCTAACAGAGGTGTCTTGTGCAAAGAAGCAAAAGGGATTTCCACCTGTGGAAAGAAAGAAGAAGCAAGGGAATGATACCACACAAGAAAGAAATACGAATATGTTCAGTGGATTATTTTTAAAACGTTCATAAAATGAAATCCTGACCTTTCCAAGAAAGTCATTCTTGCCCACCAGGTCCCAGTCCCACACTTCCACAGTGACAACGCTATCTTCACGCAGCTCCTCTGGATCCAACTCCAGCTCTAAGCTCTCACCCCAGTGAGGAAAACGGGTCTTCTTGATAACCTACAGCCCAGCATTTATTCATGTATGCAAAACAAAGACTAATTATTGCAACTTCCTTCATCTCAGCTGTTCTTTGTGTAATATCCAGTGTGTAATATCTGCACATGTAGGCTACAGTGACACCTAAATATTGTCTACATGCATGTTTATGGAGCTCACCGAGGTCTCTGCACTGTGATTGTTAAAAATAACTCTTGCAAAGGGATCAGAGGTTCCAGAAATGTCTCTTGGAGCCAAATCTCTGTGCAAATCAACAAACAACAAGATGAGAGAATATATATACATATACATATACACATACATACATATATATACATATATATATATATATATATATTTATATATATATATATACATATATATATATATATATATATATATATATATATATATATATATATATATATATATATATAGTACTTGTGGTACAGCAAGGAAAACAAAGCAATTCACATCCAATTGAGTATGGTTGAATAATACAAGCCTGATTGACAAGCTCATTAGTGAGATTGTAGACTGGGGCACACAGATGGGGCAGTGACTGGTGTGAGAGTGACAGTATGACTCAGAAGGGTGTGTGGAGGCCTGTAGGGCAGTTGTAATAAAATTTCAGTTCAGAAACAGTGATTGTACTGCAAGGATCTCAGCTACAGAAGCTTAACTAGATACGTATGAGATTATAACATATAATAACATAACATGCATATACACATGCAATAACAGTTTATGTACTTTTCTTAACCCAAATCTGCTCCTCTGAAATTTAGGTCATTGATCTCAAATGCAACAAATGCATATCCACATCAGCTCATTCCCCTCTAATTTGCACAGCGGTTCTCGTGTTTTGTTTTACCTGGCTTCAATGACTTTACAGTGCAGACTGATCTTCTTTGTGCCTTTCAGAAGTTTCAGACTGAGATGGAGCTCACCTTGGACTTCTTCATCAGGATCAACCCTTGTCAGGTTCAGCCAGCAATCAAGACCTGATCACACCACACAGTGAGATATACTCATTGACTACTTGGCCTCAAAATCATATTTTCTTAAATCACTTATTTACTTCAAAACACACACGGATAGAAATCATTCAGCACTAACGGCAAAGTATCAGTGTTATAACACTGATGATGAGAGGTATACAAAGAAATTTTGTGAATTTATAACCTGACATTTAGACATATTTTTCTTCAATTTTTCAAATGTTATGGATTAATTAATTATTTTATCATTAACAACAACAATAAATACAAAGTGCAATTAAATAAGAATCTATGACAATATGCAAGTAAGTTTTATTCATGGTGCGATAAAACCTACATTTTCATCCTTTGCTTCCGTACACAACCCCCACTGCCTTTGAAATAAAGGAATAAAGTGTAGAGGAGTGTAAAATTAATGGAAAATGTTCCATTAAATAGTTTGCAATAAACATTTGGTAATTACAGACATATGCATATAAGCTGCCTGAAGCAGTGGTTCTCAACTTTTTTTGAGTCACAAACACCCAGAATAATGTGGTTACTGTTCATAATAACCCACCAAATTAGACACTTGTACGCTCACTTTGATTCTCCAAAATATACTGAATAAAATATTCTCTAAAATTATGTCAGTGATACATGAAACATAGTAATTTCAGCAGTCCAGTATCTTTGCTCCACAACCATCTAGTAACTCCTGGAATTTTATCACAACCCTTTTGGGAATTGACACAAACAAGTTAAGAGTAACTTGAATTAGTCACTTAAAGAATCTTGATACAGAATTGATTTGATGCATTCTCCTCAATATTTGATCTCTCTTTTTATATTCACAAGGATTAGCTTCATAAATAAAAAAAACTCATTACAATACAGAAAAAGGTATACAAATTGAGAATGCTTGGAATCCACTCTACCCAACAACTAGACTAATCCTGACAATGACATTAATCTGTATCACTACACAAAAAACAAGGAAACAACTTAACCTGAATTTCACGTCTCCTCACAAACATGCATTGCTACTTATCATGTCACAGCTTCAGAGATTTAAAACAGATAGCAAGTATATGACAGAAATATGAGGAAATGAACTGGAAGGAAAAAGGAAACAAGAAAAACTACTAAAACCAATCACTTACATCTGTAGCTCAAATCTGTTGACCTTGCAACATACCGGACACACCTACTGCCTTTATTGTGACAACGGCTGTCTGTTTTGTTAAACAGTTAACTATAACATATGTATATATATGTATGTATAACTACTGGTAGTGAGGAGGATATATATATATATATATATATATATATATATATATATATATATATATATATCCTCTTCACTACCAGTAGTTCAACTTGTCCTCTGTGGAGGACCTTTCTAAACCTATACATTTTCATCTCCCTGAATGCTACTGAACTAACACCTTTTGGTCTTTAAGAGGACATTTAGTGCTTTTAAATGGTACCTCATTTGTCGGGGGGGGGGGGGGGGGGGGCTTTGTGAACTTTCTTTCTCTCTTCAAGAAAAATGGCCTCCATTGCAACGAGCATGTTTTATGGGAAGAGCAAAAGTGCATAATACTTTTCTTTGTGCTGATTTTTACTTGAAATTTTGTAGTTATATTTTCATTGAATATCTTATAAACACTTTAAATCGTTTCTTAGATAAATAAAACTATATTTTACCACAATATTTAAAAGTTTAAGCAATGTCCTCCATAGGTGACATTTGTAGTTACACATTTATATATGTATAAATATATATATATATATATATATATATATATATATATATATATATATATATATATATATATATATACATATACACATATATATATATACATATATATATATATATATATATATATATATATATATATATATACACACACACACAAATATATATTTATTTACACCATCTGAAATGCTTTTAATGTTTTAGGTAAAGCACCTTGAACTGTCTCATATATAAAATGTCATCACCCTCTAAAAATAATGGCTTAAGTCATTGTTTTAGGATGTATTTCTAAAACCACATAAGATTGTTTTCTCTTAGACATGCATGTGAGATTTTTGTGTTTTTAGAAAACCTTGAAAAAGAAATTACTTCAGCCATTATTTTAAGAGGATGAGGACTTGCTATATATTATATAAGTTGCCTTGTCATGCCTATAAAACTTCTACACAACATACTTATCATACAGATTTACTTAAGGCTTCTTAATGCTACTTAAGGTTTCTCATTCAGCATCTTTTAACCTTTAAAAGATTTTTTTTAAGTATTTCACAAAGCCTCAGTGATTCCTCAAAATCTTTTACAGTACTACATGAAATATATACTGTTCCATCAGTTCTATGATATGTAGTTATTTTGGGGTTGTTGAGCTCATCAGCAGGTTCTTTCCTTTGGATTTATGTTTCTGATAGATATGTTTTTATTTTTC
This sequence comes from Telmatherina bonti, assembly GCF_933228915.1. NCBI lineage: Eukaryota > Metazoa > Chordata > Actinopteri > Atheriniformes > Telmatherinidae > Telmatherina > Telmatherina bonti. The sequence goes on along the minus strand of NC_136611.1, from coordinate 25,799,661 downwards.
TACCTTTTAAAAATGACCACTCTCATCATTGGATCTATGGATTCCATACTGAGAGTTCTCATGAATAAAAACTAATTCAGCAATTCACTAATGGAGTCAACAATAGGCCGTTCATCTCTTCAATTTGCCATAAATTAATGAAGAAACTTCCCAAAACTGAAGACCCATGCAGTTTTAAGATGAACTAGTGTACTGGCAGTCAAAATATGACTTAAGTATAAGTTGAGTTAAAGATACAAGTCCAAAAGTTAATCCCATGCGGAGGCTTTATTTGAAGGCTTTGCAGTGTTAAAGACAAAATTGCAACTGGACCCCGCATACACATACAGTAAAAAAATTGTATGGTAGTGTTTACATTGTATTTTAATTTTTAGATGCATCAAACATTAGAGAAATGAAGTCAAGGCCAGACTGTGAGAAAAATCCTGCGAGGGAGAAAGTGAGTCAGTACCACCACGTAACAATGAATCACAGTGAAGCCCATGCCAGGTGACATTCAAAGATATCAGTATGAAGTAAACATGCAATGACAAACAACACTGACGGTTTAATGCAGCTCCTTCACTAGCACACCATAACATGTTTTAAGTGATATAAGTCTGGACAAGACATGACTGTGTTTTAGTGTATTCAGATTAGCTTTAACTGTGCGAGGCTGTTTGAAAATGACCACTTCTTTTTCTGGTTTATTATAAATAAATCAGATAATGTGGAAAATGTATTCGAAGAAATTGATTAATGAATGTAAGCAAATAATATCAAATGGTGTGAGAGAGCATTAAGAAACATTCCCAGACTAAAAAAAGACTAGGACTTTAGTCTCCATCATGGGGATACATGTAGGTTTAACCTCTGGTCAGAGGTTAAACCTACATACTTCAGCAGTGATAAACAGATTTGTTCAGTCATACCTTTAGCTTGAGATCCAATGGCTTCTTTGCTCAGTGTAATCTTTCCAATTACATCGTCATGCCTGTGGAAAAGGGATAAAAAAAGAGATTATCACATAGACGGTATATAGACTTTTATACAAGATACTGAATAAAATTATTTGATGGAATGGCCATGAGAAGAGATAGAAAAAAAAATCTAAATCAACCTTTAATCACTTGATCTGTGTGACCGTCTGGCTGATGATGTTTGTTTATTCAAGCCTCAGAAGGATTTTTTATTTTTCCCAAAACATTTCAGCTGAGCATAAGCTCTAACCCAAGTATATCAAATAAAAAAGCAAGTTAAACATACAACGAGGGCTATTAACTAACTACTAAGCTCTGCCAGTAATGGCTGAATATTGAATAATCCATTAAAAAAACTTTCAATGGCAGCATTACCCAATTGTGTCCTCATCCATGACATGGAACGAGAGTGAATGAAACCCCATGGGAAGGTGCAATGTGTACTCTTCACCCCAGAAAGGATTGAGATTCTTCCACACTGTAGCAGTCCTGGAAATGAGAGGTTTAACCTGTTTGCAAAGCAGACTTCAAACAATGCCATGTCACTTGAATGGATGAAAGATGGTGGAGACTGAGGGTGTGTGTCATGCACATCTATTAATCTTCTATAAATAATAAGAATTAAATTTCTTCAATTCTTATTATTTATAAAACAAGGCTGCATAAAAAAGAATAACATCCTACACTGATACACATTAATCTAATGTCTTTGTATATGGCTCACAGAGCTGTTCTGTTGGGGGTACATGGGGTTTGCTTTCAGGACAAGCATGACTTGTTTTTAAATATCATTACATTTCTTCGCCATTACCTAAATGTGTTCTTGTTAAATTTTCTGTCAATAATAAATGTCAAGTAGTGAAAGTTGGGCATTGATGCCAAGTGAGTTGTTCCTGAATATTTTTAATATGGCTTTTTCATTCATTTACTTCTTGTTCATCTATCACAATTAGAAATATGTTAGAGAGATGATTATAAATATTAGGCTTTAAATTGGCCAATTTCAGAATGGCTCTGGCATCATTAAAATTATTAAATAAAATGGAAAACAAAATAAAGTAAAGAGAGCTCTGCAAATAGAGCAAAAAAACTATGTTTATATATTGAGAACATGTTTATAGTATTAAATGTCTATAATCAGCTAAATTATATGAGCCTTTTAAGTTTAGCAGGTAATCTGACACTAATATTATTCTAAAATGTTTAAAATCAATGGGATAACAGTCAAGTGTGAGAGGGAACCCTGTTTAATCTATGGCAATTTCTCACTGCATAACTGGAAATGTGTAGCAGCACAGGCAGTGGAAATATCAGTATCAGAAAAGAAGTTGTTAATGGTCATTAGGATGAAAAGACTTGCATTGAAAACAGTTTGCACTTAACTTCCTTTATGAGAACCCCAAACAACAATGGTATACATGGCCAGGTTGCAAGAAAACCCCACCAACAGAGTGGAAGCTGTTCTACACAGGAATGGATAAAACTCTACAAATCAAAAGCTGTATTTCTGCACAGTGGGCTTATATCAGATACTGAAAACAAAGGTCTTATATCCTTTAGCCCCAGTTAAGTGATGTATCTCATTCCCATGTCTTTTTTTGTGGAAATTTGATGATTTTTAAGTTTATTTTTAAGATAAAAGAAACAGATGTGGTGTGACAAGTTTTTAAATTGTGAATTTTTAATTTTTTAAAAAAATCAAAAGATTTCACAAATTTACAAGCAATACTAGAATTGTTACAAGTCATAATTCATAATTCTGTGTTGAGGATCTGGAAAAAAAAACTAGTTTGAAGAGTACTATACCCATTTTATCCCACCACAATCCACCAGCTCCATCATCCATGAGCATCACACTCAGTTGGCCATTAACACTACAAGTACAAAGTGATTAGTGTGACTCTGCAGTGAATCATTGTGATGGGTTTCATCATCATGCCAGATGGAACAATAACCACTGAATACACTCCCATTTCTCTGCTTAAGTCATTTTACATGAATATCTTCTTTTTGACTGAAAGTTCACACTTAAACTCAAAAGCACCTCTGAGCGAGTGTGACCTGTTTTCAGCATTCTGCTTTCTTACAGGTTCTCCCTGATAACTGATGCACCCTCTCCATGGTTACCCAATGGTGTTTAAAGGCCAGACAAGTATCAGGTTCTCTGATGGAGGGGCCACACTTTGGCCACCGAAACACACACTGCATTCTGGTTACATGTGTAGAGTAGGAGGACAGAGCAAGAGAAACAATTCATATACTATATATAAACTGAAAACTTGGACTGGATACAAGATTAACCCAGCTGTTGCTGCATGTAAAGAGAGATTTTTTTTTTTAACTGTATAATTCATATAATCAGAGAGAGCTCACCTGGCAACAACTTCATTGTCAACTTTTACGATGCAGTAAGGATCACTGGTTCCGGATCTTAATGTATGAAATAAAGACAGAATAAGCACAGTGAGCATTCCTGCTTTTAAATGAACATTGATTAATTTCCACAATGTTTTCAGTTTTACCCAGGTCGATGTGAACACACAGACCTACCTTACAATTTACTCAGAATGTACAGGAGACACCATACAAGCACATGGAATTTAACATTTTGTTGTCTAATCTAAAAAGAAAATATTTTAAAATTCCGACTATATTAACATAAAAAAGACTTGAGTAGAGAGGTGCATGTCATTCAGAAATTACTTACACGTCTTTGGCCGGGAGGTTCCTGCCCTCGACTATTCGAAAATAAAGAGAAGTGTTTTTGGACATTTTCACCGGAGCAAGCTATACATCCGATTTTCACGTGTTGCCATACGCGCTCTTATAAAAGGCGCTCTTCTCCTCCGCCAGAGACTTTTCTTCGTTTCATGACACCTTCGGCTCGTGACAGGCGTACAGCCCACCGATAGCGCGCGACACAGGCGCGTATCCGCTGCTCATGTCAGTGGAGCGACCACATATGTGTGTTGTACGGGTTAAAAGCACTAAACACTACCAGCTTTTACAGCGTTATTTCAAATTGCTCGATATAAAGGAATCACCTGCAAAGATCCGACCGATATAATTTTGTCAGTATTTTCTCTCAGACATAGCGTTGGTAGATATCGTAATTAATATAACATAATATTTTGGTTTTGGACACGGTTGTATTGTTCCCTATATGTACTGGAAATATAAAATGCGCCATCTGCCGTAGACATTAAGCTATTTCATGTGCAATTACAGTCAGGCATCTTTACAGCCAGCAGCCTGAGGTCCTATTTAGCTAGAATTGCGCATAATACAACATGTTAAATCCAAGAAGTTTCTTATTTTCTGTTTGCTTTGCAGCTTTAATCGCTATTTCCGTTGGTTTATAAGGTTATTAGATGTCGTTTATTCTCCAATAAATACATTTTGTGATGTAGTTTTTTTTTAAAGTTTTAGAATATAGCGAAAGTGGACTAGCTGGACGCGGTAATGTTAGCCAGTTGATTGTGTTCAACATTTTGCATTGTATCGTTTTATTCAGAGACATGGATGGTTATCCCGGAGTCATTGACGGTGATTCTACTAAACAACAAGAAAGACATTACTACCTGTTATCTGAACTACAAACTTTAGTGAAAGACTTACCCAGGTATTATTTCCTCCAAGGCATCATTCCTTAACAGAAGTCAGAAAAATGTCTGTACCATGTTTGGACATGTAAGAGTTGCACCCTGGTCATTCCCCTTTGTTTTGCTTTATTTTTCTCTACGACCAGCTCTTTCCAGCAGCGCCTGTCCTACAACACTCTCAGTGACCTGGCTCTTGCACTTATAGATGGGACAGTGTATGAGATCGTGCAAGGCCTTCTGGACATTCAGCATCTGACAGAGAAAAATCTGTACAATCAGAGGCAGAAGCTGCACTGTGAACACCAAGGTCTGTTACCTGCTTAAGAGAAAACATACGTTTATTATTGGGTTCTATCCAATATGGATCCTCCTGCTTGTTACACTGAACGTTTTTAAAACGTGCTTTGTGAAAAACACAATGACTTTCGATTTAAAGCCAGCTTCTTGAAAGAGGTTTTCAGTTTGAGGTTGCAGTTTGCAGTTGTCTGTGCCATTTTTGACTGGCTCTTTTGGTCATAGCACTGAAACAAGATCTGGCACGAAAACACAAAGATGCTCTGCAGTCGTGCAAGTCTCACAACCTTGCACTTCTCAAGTCAAACCAACAAGCAGAGCTAGAGGTAATGATGGGATTTCCAGTACTTCTGATTATGCAAAGATATGTGGTATTGCCATATGCTTGTTCGTTTGTTGATAACTTTGATTTGGGTTCTTAGGCACTGGAAATCCGAGTGCGAGAGGAACAAAGAATGATGGATAAGAAGATTGTAGCAGAAATGGATCAAAAAGTAATAGACCAACAGAACACCCTTGAGAAGGCAGGAGTCCCTGGGTTTTATATCACCACTAATCCTCAGGTTAATGTCCCCACTTGTATAATTGTTGATAATGTCCTCACGAACAAAAACAAATGATTGTTAGACAATTTCCAATATTTAATGGAGACAAACATCCAGTAGATGGCGGCATGTTAACATGAACTGTTTAAACCTTTTTATGTTTCAGGAGCTTACAATGCAGATGAACCTTCTTGAATTAATTCTCAAGCTTCAGCAGAAAGAGTCAAAATCTGGACTACTATAAGAAAGATGAATCCAGTTGAGCCTCAAAACTTCATAAATGGGGCCAATTACAGCAAGAACTCATATATTTATGACATTTAGATCACATCAGTCAGCATTAAACACTGCTTTCTTCAGGAAGTCAGGAAGGTGCCGAACTTGTGTTCTTTAAAGAATACCATCATTGCCATTAACCGTTTGGAAAAGGTTCCTGTTAAAAGTTCCTTGAAGATAAAATACAAGTCCTGGAGAAGATTTGCAAAGTCAGACGTGCAGCAGAACACTGACAACTTAAAAGCAAAGTTGTATGCTTGGAAATAAAGATGCAACAAGTCTTTCAGATGTATGAATGTTAAAGGACACAAAATATGAAGCTAAATCCCTCTAAGACATGTGATTATCTCTTAATTTCTTAGCAGGTCCATATTTATTTACACCTAAACACAGTTTTGAGCAACTCTAGTTGCTGTCTTTCTGCACTGAACAGGTTTGATGTGTAAATAGCTGTTAATGGCCTTATTATCATTTGTAAATAGTATCTGAAGTATTTTTTCAGTTTGTAATAAAATCAAAACATGTTGGAAAAAGTTGAATTTGTCTTTTCTCTAGTTTTGGAGTTTTATTTATAGATAGATAGACAGAAAATATGTATAAATTTACAATGGTTCATCCAAGTTATCAGAACAAAATTATAAATTTAATGCAAAATTAAATAAAATATCTGTTTCAGTCTGAAAGAGGGCAGTTGTGTCTTAGTATTGCAACTATAATTTAAGACCAAAGTTTGATGAATCGAAGTTTGATAAACAAATTTGGGGGAAAAAAAAAAAAAATTGAATGGCAAGTTTGTTAAAGTCAAGGTTTTACAAAAAAAAAAGGGCTTTAAAATAAAACTGGTTTGCATATGTGTTTTTATTTATTTATTTATTTATATTTCTACTAAATGAAACAGCTGAATGAACATCATCCAAACGTGGTGAATTCATACATTTTTGCCAGGGATTGTGAAGCGGGGCGCGGCAGGGTGGGGAAGCCCTCTTCGCAGAGCTGTATAAAGGGAACTGTGTCTTTAAGAAGCAGCACAGGCAGTGGATGATGGTTTTATTCCTCTCCGGTGCACCTTCAGCTCCATCACCAGACGATGCAGCCCGGTAACTTCTGACAATGCTGCGCCGGACCCGCAGCAAAGATGACATAGCCTGAACAACAAGGGTATATTTTCGCTTAACTATCTTTTCTATTTCTGGTGGTGCTTTTGCTTTTGTATTTATAAAGAAGAACGGAGGTAGTCGCACCTAACTCCGGGAGAAAAGTGTGCTGTAGCAAAGCGCACAGTGGGGCGTACGGACGATCCTCCCCAGCGCTCTTTTCCATTTTGTCATAAATTATTAATGTAGTATTTAAAACAACTATTATTACATTCGCAGTCGTTTTATTATATTATTTTAGTTGACCAGAGACACATTTGTTAGAATTTGTCATATTAAAAAGGCATGTAAGGCTACTACATGACAGCGGTCTTATTTGTAGAAGGGAATAAAGCGTTACGTAATTACAATGGAGGCATCCTGCTGTCGCAATACGCTTATCGAGGCCAAAAATCAGATGATGCAGCGCGAGTTGTGGGCAGGGAGGATGAATGATGCGCAACTGTAGTAAAAAAATTAAAAAAAAAAAACATTTCAAACTAGGAAAATGAATATAGTCGTGTAATAATTTTACACATCAGCGATCCCTTTTAGGTGACGTGGACTGTGGGCCTGCTGGATGGTGAGGGCAGTGCCAACATATACTGTAGGTTTCTGAGCATATCACACAAATAGACTGTAAAAAAAAAAAAAAAAAACTTCATACATGTATCTTAGAATCAAAATGGCTGCCCATTCTGTTTGAAATCATAAGTGTTTTTGTATAGTTGTGTTATACTGAGTAACATCACTGTATTCAGGAGGAACCAAAACTATATACAGATTCTCATTTCAGTAGGGAAATGGTTTATATTTTATTAATCAAATTAATGGTAAACACCAGATTGTCCAGGCCACTTCTGATTATTTTTTATCACACATTAAGCATGATTTCAATTTTACATTATAAATAGTGTCTTCACAATGATAGGATGTGTGCCTCAGGATCATTTTCTAAAACATGGACCATAATACAGATTTTAACAATACACCATGAAGGCAAAGCTGCAGCAGATTTTCGTGTTTGCATGTGTGACTGTGTAAATACTGTGTTTTCTTTTCCAGGTAATCTTCACGGGTAATGGATCCAGTGTGACGACTGCAAGTTCAACCCACCCAGCCTGCCTGTCTGATACTGTAGCTATGGCAACCTGTACGAGAGGATGTGCACCAGCTGTGCGCCTTTGTCAGAGACTGAACCGTCTCAAGACACTAGATGGTGACATGATGGCAACATCCCTGAAACGTTGTCTCTCCACCCTGGACCTGACTCTGATGGGGGTCGGTGGCATGGTAGGCTCTGGGCTTTATGTCCTGACAGGAACGGTGGCTAAAGACACGGCCGGGCCAGCAGTCATCATATCATTCCTTATTGCCGGTTTTGCTTCGTTACTGGCTGCCTTTTGTTATGCAGAGTTTGGAGCACGCATTCCCAAAACAGGCTCTGCCTACATGTTTACCTACGTCTCTGTGGGAGAAGTCTGGGCCTTTCTCATTGGCTGGAATGTGATTCTGGAGAACATGATTGGTGGTGCTGCTGTAGCACGGGCCTGGAGTGGGTATTTAGACTCCATTTTTAACCATGCTATCCAGAACTTCACAGAGACACATATCATGCAGTGGAACGTGCCCTTCCTTGCCCATTACCCAGACCTACTTGCGGCAGGAATCCTTGTCATCGCTTCAGTCTTCATTTCCTTTGGAGTTCAAGTGTCCTCTTATCTAAACCATATATTTTCCACTGTTAGCATGGGTGTTATCATTTTCATCCTTGTCTTTGGATTCATGTTGGCAGAACCAGCCAACTGGAGCCAAGAACAAGGAGGCTTTGCACCTTATGGGTTGTCTGGAATACTTGCAGGTTCAGCCACTTGTTTCTACGCGTTTGTGGGCTTTGATGTAATCGCTTCCTCAAGTGAAGAGGCAAAGAATCCACAGAAAGCGATTCCTGTTGCCACTGCTATCTCCCTAGGACTTGCAGCAACAGCCTACGTCCTGGTTTCCACTGTGCTCACACTAATGGTGCCGTGGCGAACGCTGGATCCCAACTCAGCTCTAGCAGATGCTTTTTTCCGCCGTGGTTACAGTTGGGCTGGAGTTGTTGTGGCTGTAGGTTCCATCTGTGGTGAGTGTCAGCCGTTAACTAGGTAGTGCAAATTAAATTGCCTTGAATATATAATGTCAAGCTCTTACTTATACTCTCTCTGTCCTCAATTCTAGCAATGAACACTGTGCTACTCTGCAATCTTTTCTCCCTACCACGGATTGTGTATGCCATGGCAGAAGATGGATTGTTCTTCTCCATTTTTGCAAGGGTCAATCCCCTTACCAAAGTTCCTGTCAATGCAATTCTGGTGTTTGGAATCCTCATGGCCATCATGGCTCTGATATTTGACCTGGAAGCCTTGGTTCAGTTCTTGTCTATCGGCACTCTCCTGGCATACACCTTTGTAGCAGCAAGTGTTATTGTGCTGCGATTCCAGCCGGAGAAAACCAGCTGTAAGGGCACCGCTTCCACTTCTCCTAACCCCAATACCGAGCCTTCTCCTGCTCCCTCTGAGTCTCAGACCATCACTGAAGATAGCGAGGAGCCCAAGCAATATGAATCTTTCTCTGACAAACTCCAGCTGGTGGAGAGGCAGAAGACAAGAGAGCGGCGTGGGGTGGGTCAGCTGAAAGCCAACTGGGAACCTTACCTGGACAGGCTGTTGGGAGACTGTGAGCCGGGTGAAGTGGTGGCCTTTGGTGTAATGACTCTGATAGTGAGCTCAGTATCCCTCTGTGCTGTGTTGGAATTTGGAAACAAACAGCTGCAGCTGCCACTCTGGAGCTTCACAATGCTACTCGTGATCTTCAGCCTAGCTTACGTTATCAGCTTGGTGCTTATATGGGTTCATGAGCCACAAAAAAACAGCACAACATTCCAGGTCAGTTTTCACTGCTGTAACAAACCAATGGTATAAATCGGTACATCAATTCAATGATCAGCAAGTCAGTAACATCAATTCAAATTAAAATCACCACTCAAACATTGATACAGTAATTATTGCACCTAAAGGTAGGGTAGGTGATCTTTTCCTTAAACTCCCCGATTTCAGCCAATTAATTAAATTCTCTCAAATTAAATAAAATATATTTAGTCACCTGTGGGACAGAAAGGACTGAAAAAGCATCCAATCATTTTAAAAGGCCCGTCCTTAATGATTGGATGTCTATCAAGCTCAATTACCATTTGTATCTCCCCCTTCAAACATTTGGGAATCAAGCCTAGCATGTTTCTGTGCTTTGTAGGGTTTACTTTTGGGGGGTGGGGGTGAGGGGTATGAAGAAAGCAGTTTAGACTTTTGAATAGTAGTATTTTCCAAATGTAGCTTGCTTAAACCTTTTATACCAGGATCCCCTAGCCTACCTTTAGGAAAGACGTGTGGAATTGTTTTACGTTTATTTTATTTTAACAACCAATGTTTTTTATTCTAATATGATGAGGATAACGTTTGTCTTCTGAATCAAATCAAAGTGAAATAAAATTGCTTTAGTATTTGAGATACTGGCAAACATCAAATAAAATTATTCATTGAATTGATATACAGTAATACAGTACTGTGTGGTCCAACTTGTGATTTACATTGTATTGATTAAGCCAATATGTAGCTAAAATAAAGCAACATGGAATTAAATTATGTACAGAGTAAAAAAAAAAATTCACCTTGATTATTTCATTGTTTTGAAGGTACCACTGGTTCCACTGACTCCAGGTGCCAGTATCCTCGTTAATGTATTCCTCATGATGAAGCTCAGCCTTCTAACCTGGATTCGATTCACCGTGTGGATTGCAGTTGGTAAGACAGCTTTAGAACTTAAACAGGAATGTAGCGACCAGATTTGTTCCTCCAATATATTCCCGCTAAACCATTTTTTCACATTTAAACAGGTAACTAAAAGGATTCACTGTGAGCAATTAGCTTACAACTTCCTGTCCACACAGATACTGGATTGGAGTATAGGTAGATTAATAATATTACGTGTCATTTGACATACTTGTGTCATGTTAAAACACCAGACTGTGAAAACATTTTCTGTGCCCAAACATAACAGAAAAGTGTCCCCTTTCATTAGCAGTCCTATGAAGATGTAGAAGGCCAAGCAGTGTTTAAGCCCTGTCTGTGAGGGCAGGATCACTGGGGAAACATGATTATCTGTATTAGCTTAAGGCTCCTCTGGATCAGTAAACCATTTAAACACCACTGTCAGCCTGCTGCAAGTTAACAAGATGCACACTCATGAAATATTACACCTGACAGGGCACCTGGTCGGAAAAGGCTTTCCTTCCCAAGGGACATAAATAGACACTTATCTTTCATATCCTCTTTGGAAAACATATCAAAACACCTTGTCAAAATAGTGATCAATAATATTCCTGAGTTTGTTGGCAAAAGGGCAAATGCTTGTCAGCAGGGAAAAAATTAGATTAAGGTTTCATGAGATGATGTCAAATAAATATTTTAGTGGGGTTTATATTAGGGGTGGGAAAATTAAATTGGAAAATCGAAAATCGGGGGTTTTTTTGCTTCACAATTTTAAAATCAATTTTTGAACAAAAACATCGTGTTTTTTTTGTTTTTTTTTTTCAAATAAATAAAAACAATTTTTTTTTTTATTGATCTTTTAACTTGTCTTCTTGGGCATTATAGCAGCAGAATGATGATCTTACTACTTTGCTGTTTTTCACAATTGAAATCATGAAAAATGACGAGCAAAAAAAAAAGTTTTAGACATTATTTTTGTTTTTAATCTACAAAAGCAGCAATATTGAAGAAATGTAAGAATTGCAATTTAAATCGAATCGGCACCCAAAAACATTGGAATCGAATCGGAACAGAAGAATATTGTCACAGCCCTGGTTTATATACCTTGGCTACAAAATAAGAAATAAGATTTCTAATGACAATGTATTTAATTCTTATCAGGTCAGCCACAAAAGTTCTGATTTCTTACTTGTCTAATACAACATCTGTTTAGGCCATTGAAAAAATACTGAACCACTAAACCAATGTAGATAATCTACATCCTTCATACTGGCCAGTTATTGGTTTGCACCGATGCAAGTCAATCTCAAGGCTCGGTTTTATAAATTCAAGACACCTCTTTCACACCCTTGTATCTTGACATTAAAAAACACACATTTTATGAGAAATTTGCATACAACGCAAAATATTCTTATAAAGAATAAACACAAACATGTCTTATAACACAAATACAGCTTGTTTAATTCCATAGTTCAACTGCTATAAACACAAACGTTTCTAATAATTGTGCTCTATACAATGTAGGCTAAGTGTCACATAAACTATGCAAATGCATCAGCAAGCACAGTCTCTGTGCATGAAAAATCTAAACTTGCATATGTCATTGGTTACATTAAATTAGGGGTTTAGAAGGAAATACAGGTTACAAAGAAATACAGAAATACAGTGTTAGAAATACAGTGTTTACTGCTGTAACAACACAATGACCTACATCAATAGATCATTGGATCTGGACTACATCAATAGATCTGGACTGAAATGTTTTGCCTCAGTCCAGATCTAATCCTGTGCAACATTAACATTATCCTGTGTGACATTATCCTGCACTGAGGTACTTAACACATTTTCTGTGTTATCTGGAAGTATCGTCAGTCCTTTGTCAATGCATAGTGAGGAGCAAAAAAAAATTTATAAATTGACAAGACAAGTAGGTTAGGGAAAATTAAAAAAAATAGACTTCAAGTTTACGCTAATTTTATAGCTATCTGCAACATTGAAAGCTTTGTAATAATAGTATATTTTCAAAGTTTACATCTTATTATACAAAGCCAGAATAAGAATCATATTCTTCACTCAAAACATGTGGCCAGTGTTTTTGCTTCTGTAAAGTTATTTGTGCTGACCCTTTCCCAGGTCTTCTTGTGTATTTTGGCTACGGAATCTGGCACAGTAAGGAAGCAATGCGCGAGTTGGAGCCCAAAGACATGGCTGCCCGGTACGTGGTGCTACCCAGTGGCAGCCTGGTGGAGACGGTGCAGTCCGTTCAGCCTGACGGTCACATAGAAACCTCAGCACACCACATCAGCTCGTCTACTACCCCAACAGCTGAGGAGTGTACTGGAAAGAGATGATGTGTGACTGGCGTGAGTCGTCAATACTACTGCCTGATGTTATCTGTTGTGTCCAATGCATACTGTATTACTTCTAGTGTACTTTCTGTATCTCACTACTATACCTGTTGCTTTGCTAAAGTATGTACACCACAGGATGAGATACTCTCTGTCGTATTGTGAAGCACATTTGTATATCTTGTAATATTCAAATTTACAGTAGAGAGCTTTATTACTGTCCTATAAATTAGCATTGAGGTCCTGCACAACCAGCTCTTCTCTTGCAAGCTTGCCACGTTTTCAGAATCCACATAGTTGCAGGACATTTGTGGTATTTCATTTCTTACAAACAGTGGAGGATTGTTCTTTTATTTATTCATTCATTTTTCACACATAAGCCCAGCTCTACAGCTAGGAGAAAAATCAACATGTACTTTTTTTGTTTAAAAAACATTTTGGAAGCTATTTTAAGAAAAATAAGAATTTATTAATTGCACATTCTGCTTTGTATCTTTAAGTTAAACAGGACTGCAGAGTTGTGAGTTTACATTTTTTGCCTTCTCTGAAATTGTTCCCTTTGCCACAGAAGAAATGCAGGCTTTAATAATGGATTTCACCTTGTTTATCCCCTCCTTGTGGTACTTCTAGACTTCCTTATGTATGCCACTTTCTGGCAAAGAATTTAATCCTATATTATAAGATGATGTATTTATTTATTTTTCTATTACTGCTACTCATATTTTCGACATACGCAAGTTGCATTTTCTGTTTTGTCATTGTTCTGTTTTTTGTGTTACTATTACGTATCATTAATTTGGTGTATATATATATATATATATATATATATATATATATATATATATATATATACTTTTTTTAGTTAGCCATTTGTTTTCACCTTTACCTGACTGAACATTTATCAGTTCTTCTCTTAATTTCATAAAATGTCCCCCTACGATCCTGCTCTTTTTTCTGCTGATATTGAGCAGCTTTTTTCTCCAGGCAACTTTAGGCTGCAGTTTTCTCTTCATTCCCTATTTGCATGAGATTATATATCAAAGCACATCAGTCGCGGGTTTCCTGAGAAACCAGAGGAATGATTAGATAAATAAGCTGAAATGCAAGCACAAAGTTATTGAATGGCAATCTTCACACAAAAATTGGAAGGCAGGCACTTGTTTTTGTTAAACCTGGGATCTGCCTCATCTGTCTGTGGCCTCTGTAATCCCAAGAGATTTGTGACAGTCTCTGCCGCCAGTCTACTGACTGACCTAGATTAAAGGAGTCCACATGTGTGAGAACATTCCTATAATATGGAAAAAAACATTCCTTCAGTCTGCACTTGTTTCAATAATTTGAACTGTTTGTCTTTTTTTTAAATCCACATATGGTACTACACTTAGAAGACACCAGTTCTGTTTAATTAATCTCTGTGGGTTTATTTGCATGTTACATTAGAAACCAATGGCCTTAAACATTGTTATCAATGAAGACTGATTTCCAAAGCTCCAAAGTCAGTGTGGTTTGGTTGATTCATTTATCTGCTTGTTAGACAAAAACTCTTATACAGGACTTCATCCTCTTGAATTGTTAAACCAAATCAAACAAATGTGGAAGAGAATGTATATTAGGAGGCATTTTGGCATAGTTCCAAAAATGAGGAAGGTTTAAAGAGAATTTTATACAACTTTGCACAAGTTGCAAACTATTGTTTAGTTTTTGTTTTTTTATTTACAGTTATGCTTTTCTTGTCAGGGCCAGTATGTGTATTTCTACTGTTGTGCTTTTTTAAGCCAGACATTCTCTTAACTCTGCCGTTTTAATGCCAGTATGCACACATATAATTGGTCAGATTCTTTTCTTACCTTTAAAAATTATTGTACTCTGTACTTGCACATCAGTTTTGAATCTTTATGTTTTAGTATATATCTGTGTAAAATACAAAAGTTATAAAAAAATAAATAAATGTTTTGAAGCAGCATTTTAAAAAATGTAACTTATGGAGTATTTTTATGAAGGAGTTGTTTTTGTATCAGGTTCTGGTTTGAAGCTGTAGTACAGTACAGTAAAACTTCTAATTTACTAATTGTGTACAGATGAGGAATTGGTATATTTATGTTAAAATTCATTGTGTCTGACTAAAATGAGTCTTCATCCCATCCCATCCCTTTCCAGTAAGGCTTTTGGACAAGTGGCTGATACTGGGAGATGATTGATAGATCATTTGGACTCATGAATCAGTGCCCCTTAGTCTGTTTCCTTTTATAAAATATTTGGAACTACTAGATTTTTTATTATCTATTTATCAGGGACATATTCTCATTATATAAAATTTTGACTTATAATTATGTCTCATGATAATTCTCTTCTCTCATAAGAACCTAAAAGTTGATCATTCATTCACTCAAACTGATTCTTGCTGCTAAATGCAGAACTTCTGACAAGATTTTTTTTTTTAGCTACTCTAAAATTTCAAATGTCCTAACACAAATGTGGTTATATTGTTTAATCAAAACTTAGTATTGCTGACTGTAATGGACTGACAACCTTTCCAGGCTGTATTCGGCCTCTCACCCAATGATAACTGGGATAGGCTCCAGCTTCCCACGATCCTAAATTGGATCAAGCAGTTAAGAAAATGGATGGATAATGCTGACTGAAGAGAACTGAATTCAAAATTAATTGACATACATTACTTTATTGAAATGTAAAAAAAAAACAAAAAAACAGTTTATTAACACACACTGCCTTATTTCATTTGAATGAATGGTAACATAGGTTTTCCTGGCATCAGTGGGGTAAAGAGCTTAAGATTTTAGTCATATGCTTGATGTTACAAGTGCATCATTTATTTAAGTTTGAGATTATCTCTAAGGTCACAAGCTGTCTGCTTAGAGAAAGAAATGACAGATCAGGAATCAATTCAGGTTTTAATCATGCAAGGTCAGTGCTAATCCAATTTAGCAATGTTTATCACATGTTGCTTTTTATTGTACACAACTGTGATCACCTCTGTAACTCACAGCTGAGGATGTACGATGAAAATACAAAACTAATAAAACTCATAAGGCGTCCCACAACAGAACCTCCTGATCTTGGTGCAATAAATGGAAGGAACTGATAGATTACATCTGAGGTTTCGCCAAGCAGAGCATGAATCTTTGAGATGCAGCAAATGTGTTTCCATGGAAACTTCAACTACTAATTTTTGTCAGGCAATATGCAAACAATGCCTCTGACTATACTTGTGTGTAATTCAAGGCTGTGGAAGCTCCCCATTTACTGAGACCCATGTAATTCAAAGGCCATCCATTGAAGAACATGCAGGTTTGTTTGAGTAGCATATCATATAACAGCTATTCAGTAACCTAATATCCATTCCCCATCAAACCCCTACATTAAAAGCATTAACACACACCCTTTTGTAAATCCACTGTAAGTTTACCATAGACATGTTTAACTTGGCATACTGAGAAGTGTCATGGGAACTGTTTCAATTTACTGTAAAGATTAAACTGTAAAATCATTAGCAAAATGTTGGGTAAAATATTAAGAGTAGAGTCTAACTGTTGCAGCTATTCTTACACAAAATGTTGCACCTCCTTTTTAAATGCATTTATTATTCCAAGGTTTTATTTTTTCCTCTGAGTAAAGTGAGGGATAAAGGAAGTGCTTCGTGTTTGACTTTTAGCGTCAGTGGAGCCTGTGTCAAGGTGGATAGTTTTAGGATGAATTTGCAGGGACAAAGGGGAGGCAGACACATGATCCTGCGGCTTGGCTGACTGCAAACTACTTTCTGCCCCTTTAACTTTCTTTTCTCTGTCACTGAAACCCACTTGAGCTGTACTGTTGCTCTGCCTGAAGACAATAAAGGAAACAGGATTTTGTGTCACTTATAAAAGCCTGTAAGACTAACAATTCCAGTAAATATGCAGAAAGGAAAACTTA